>NC_090022.1:274167675-274862675 GCF_037176765.1 Anolis sagrei
GTTTCCAAAAAGTTGAGGCTACTTTGATGGTGATTAACAATTACTTTCCTATATGCGGGAGTTTCTTCATAAAAAGTGAGCAAATTGGCTTGCCTCCTCTTAAACACCAACAACCACCAACAACTAGGTCCCTCCATTTGATTATTAACTACTCAGCATATCAGATATAGGACAGGGGACACTGCCTGTGTTCCTAGTACAGGTATCTGATATATGTTACCTTTGAAGTTCTGTTATTTCCAGACAACATCAAGACTTCAAAGAATACTGCTACAGGAGGAAGTCATAGGTAGGACTGCAAGGTTGTTAGCAAGGAAATTGTAATAAATGAATGTTCAATAAACTAATAGAGTAGTTAAATACAAGTCTTTTGTGAAGGTGATAAAGCAGAGCTGCTATCAGACAGGTGGAAAGAATAAACCTTGGCTAGAAACGTGGACGCCCATGTACATGTTTTATCAGTACCAATGGCAGAACAAAGGCAGTTATCAAAAATAAATTCCAACCCTGACGGAGAACTAAAATAAGCAGACACATTCTGTCATCTAATCCCATTGAGACATTTGTGAAAATTATGATTGCCTGATATAAAAGAAGTGAAAATGATTTTAGTTTTTACTCCTGTAAAAAGGTCATAGAAATAATGAACATTGTACATAATGGGATATTGTTGTGGTTGTTGTATGCCTTCAAGCCATTTCTGACTAATGGTGGCCCTAAGGTAAACCTATCATGATGTTTTCTTCACAAGATTTGGTTAAAGAGGGTTTGCTTTAGCCATTCTCTGAGGCTGAGAGTGTATCTTCAGGTGAGTTTTCATGGCTGAGCAGATACACTTGAATTCATATACATGATGTAACATTTATTTTGTTTATAGCTTATTTCACATAGACTCAGCAGTTTCTCCTTATGTTTGTGTGACACATCTAAACACTGCAGCCAACACACTAATGTGCCACGATCCACAATTTGGATTTTTATTCAAAAGTACAGAAGTAATAATAATAACTTTTTTCTTATATCCTGCCCCATCTCCCTAAAGGGACTCGGGGCAGCTTACATGAAGACCAGGCCCAGTAAAACACCAAAATTACAATGCATTACACTAAATTAAACACATAAAAAAAAACTGTATAAAACATCATAAAACATAAATTCATCAACAACCAATAAACAGTAGCCAAGCACAGTGGGTGTGTTCAGAGCTGGGGCGAGGGCTTGTGTAATATACTACAAGGGCAGGCCTGGTAATAAAGTGCATAAGCCAGATATTAAGTTAAGGCTAGAAGGGCCAAGTCAATTGCTGAGCCGATTAATCAAAGGCACAATGGAACAACTAAGATTTTAGGATGAATTGTGTTTTAATTATGTTTTTATGATGTTGTGTATGTATTTTTATTGTGTATATTTTAACTCTGTTTGACTGATCTTGGTCCCCATGTAAGCTGCCCAAGTTCCTTCAAGAAGATGGTGGCGGAATACGAAAATAAATAATAATAATAATAATTATTATTATTATTATTATTATTATTATTATTTCCTGAAAGTGGACAGAGTGGGCGCTAATCTAATCTCTCTGGGGAGGAAGTTCCAGAGCTGGGGGGCTACCATCAACAAGGCCCTTTCCCTTGTCCCCACCAACTGTGCTTGTGACAGAGGTGTGAGTGAGAGAAGGGCCTCCTCAGCAGATCTTAAAGCTCGTGTAAGTTCATAGTGGAAGATGCAATCGTGAAGACAGGCTGGACCTGAACTGTTTAGGGATTTGTAGGTGATAACCTGCACCTTGAATTGGCACTGGAAACCTGGAGAAACACAGAAAAAAATATAGAAAACAAAAACAATACCAAGAAAAGTTTCATAATACATAAAACTCAATTACAGCGATTACGTATATCAACCAACCTAACAATAAACAAATGCACACTATTAAACACATACTGAACATATAACTACAACTAATCTACTAGCCAAAGCATGGGCAAACTTTGGCCCTCCAGGTGTTTTGGAATTGTGGGAGTTGAAGTCCAAAACACCTGGAAGGCTAAAGTTTGCCCATGCTTGTACAAGCCTCACACTTGTTGCCTTTTGATTTTTTACTTCTTATCATCTGCTTCCTTTGGATATCCACCCTTCTACTTTTAATTACACTCTTTTAAATCAGAAAACCATATCCCCATCTTTGCTGGTAAAAATGATAACAAAACTCCAGTCTTTCTTAAAATTAGTCAAGAATTTTTCCTTGATCAGCACTTTCTGTTTGTCCATCTCAGCTAATTCACAAATCTTCATAAGCCACCCTTCTTGTGTTCAGACTGTTGGTTCTTTCATCCCTTGGCATAGATTATTTTTGCTGCAGTAATCATATATAGTAGTAATCCTCCATGTTTCTTGACTTCATGGTGGGCCCAATAAATAGACCACCACCAAAGATCTCCTATACCTAAACAATAATCATCACTACTAATTGGCCAATAGGGACAATCTTCACACCATCACCAGTGTGTCGCCTATTGTGCCAAAAAGGCTTGGGCTGCAGGCAGGTCAAAGATAGACTTCTGTTGTTCTTCTCCCTGAACCTTGAATGGAAGGCATGGAAGGCAAAGAATCCCCCAGGAAGTGAGAAAGAATGGAAATGAAATAGAGCACCATGGGAGAAGACCTATCTGAACTATCAGTATCATTCTCTATCAAAACATTTGCTCTAAGGGAATCTGATGGCTCTTATGTCAGTGGTGTGGAATAAACCTAGGAATTTATTCCAGACTATATACAGAGGTAACCAACTCTTGAAAAATAGAGTTGCTTACCTTGCATATTTCCATTAAAGTCTTGATTTATACCCTCATATGTAAATCACTGTCTGCCCCAATTCTGTTCCCGATGGCCTATGGGATGTCTTCCAACTCTATGATTGTATGATTCGATCTGTGTTTTATACCTAATGACATTTACAAACAAAATGATTTGATAATGAAAGTCGAAGCAATTTTAAAGCTCCTTTAAATTACATCCTAACATAACATCATCTTCCCAATTCTCTTCAGTCTTTCCTTGCAGCATATAAAGAAATTGCTTTGAATATCTATATTGAAGTGGTAAATAGTGATTGGTTCACATAACCATATCAAGCAATCTTGATAAATAGCATACATGTTATGAAAATGGTCTCCCCAGTATCACCCAACATCTGCAGTGAATATATTACCTCATTGCTGCTTTTGACAGTCACAACAACATCTTACTAATCCACATTTAAGGCTAATCTGCATCACACCTTCAAACTGTATTGTCACAGAAATGGGATAATATGCCTTTTAGATGAAATACCTATATAAGATGTGTTTCAGATAAGAGATGGCTGAACTGTAAAAACAACACTTTTTAAAGTACACTAAGTTGTTTTTGTGACATGTATTTCTAAATAATATAAAGGCACATAATTTTCTAGAAAGAGGAAAAACTGATGCAATTTTTATGAACAAGAGAAGACATAAAATGACTCATAAGGAACCACAATTTGTTTGAAACTGAATCATTGGAAGGTCATTTGGTCCATTAAAGTGTCAAAAATTGGCAATACCTAGTTAGAACAAGAGTAACTAGTTGAAACAAGTTCCTCACCCCACATAATGAAGGCATAACTGAGTTAAAATACAATTGTAACTTAACTTTTGTTCTTTTGGGATGTATCCTGTTGCCATTCCCTGCACTGTTATATGTACTGAGGCAACAATGAAAGACATGGAAGGGGAAGTGTGTTTTGTATCACATGTCACTGGTTGTAACATTGAATATATATATCTAAAAGAATTATTTCATTTCTTGTCAATTCATTTTGGACACAATTTCAAAGTGCAGGTTATGACTCACAAAGTACTGCATGACTTAGATCCAGACTGTCTGAAAGTCCTTATCTTTCCATGTGATCCATCCTGAGTTTCAACATCCTAAGATAAATGCTTCACCACATTCAGATAACTTTCTGGTGAGGAGCCTTCTTGGTAGCTGCTCCCAGATTATGGAATTTCCTCCCATAGTAAGCTCACTTAGCCCCCTCTCTGATACTTTCTCTAAGCCTTTTTTTTTCAACAATTCATTGGTTTTTACTTGGTAGTGGCAAGTTTTATTTTCACTATGTTTTAATGAATGGTATCTGTACTGTATGTTTTCATTAGATTCCTGGTTTAATTTTAAAAATAACATTTTATGTTGTTTTAGCCATATTTTGTTTTTATATTACAAACTGCCTTGGTTCCCAAATTGTGAGTAGAATGAGGTATAAATTAACAAATAAATAACACTTTTGAGAAATGTGGGACCAATGAATTACACTGTTAAAATGCTAAATGTAGCTTGTTTGATGGCCTTTAGAAATATAACAACAACAACAACTTTTATTCCTATACCACGCCATCATCTTCCTGAAGGAACTTAAGGTGGCTTACATATGGATCAAAATGCTCACAAGATGTAAAAACAAAACTATAAACTAAAACAAAAACACAATTAAAATAGAGCACAGTAAAATATAACAATTCAGATAAAAATACAATTAAATAAATATAATAATATAAAACAGCAACACTGAAACTCAAAACAATGCTCAACTAAACCAATAACTAGTAATACAATGGACATGACCAGGCTATAAAAAGGGTCAGTCATGGGATAGTGCAAAAGTGTACCATAGAGCCAGGGTATTGGATGAAGTGCAGAGAACGAAATATTATCAGGCAACATTTATAACCAAGGACCAGCCATTCTTAAATGCTAGCTGTATCATAAAGTATTATTTTTTAATAAAAACTTTTTTCTCCCTTATTGTCATATCCCATCCCCATTTTTTCCTTTGTTGTTTGGATTGTAAGATACATAGAAACAGACACATATGTCCAGGTGCTCAAAGTATGGATATTTTATTAGTAACAAGGCTCAAAGAGGTTTAGTCTACATATCCTTTGAAAGCCCCCTTCCCATACTATTTAGAAGATAACCACAAAACTCTCAAACTATTCATTTGGCAGTCAAAAACAAAAACCCATTCATTATGTTTCATGTTGCAGTGCATAAAGTGAA
The DNA here is from genome assembly GCF_037176765.1 of Anolis sagrei. Classification (NCBI taxonomy): domain Eukaryota; kingdom Metazoa; phylum Chordata; class Lepidosauria; order Squamata; family Anolidae; genus Anolis; species Anolis sagrei. The sequence continues at coordinate 274,172,752 of NC_090022.1, forward strand.
ATTTGTGTTTAGACTTAGTTCCCATATGTGTGCAAGATATGTTATTGTGGACATATATGTTAATAACAATTATTCCAATATTGGGGGATGGGGGTCTAAAATCCCAAACACTTCCAGTCACAAGCATTTCAAATAAGAGCTACTTAATCTGTACTTTGGCAAGGCTTTGGAGGGGTCTGACTGGCCATTCTTAATGCCCTTTCTGAAACTACAAGTCCCAGGGTTAGGTAGGATGAGACAATAGTTTTAAAGTAGAATAATAAAACTATAATTATATCATTTGAATTGACTCCAGGGTCTGAGAGTTCCTGGCCCAGATATTTTACCAGTAAGATTCTCCTGAACAAAGACTTAAGACTATGCTTTGGCTGCAACACATTGGCCTTTTCCATATTAAAGCAACTATTCTTTCAACATCTTGATAAATCTTCAGATGCCATTGGTCACTGTTTCTACTCCCATTTGTTTTTCCTTTTTAAATTGCAAGCATAAGGGTAAGCTAAATCATTCTCCGAAGCCATAAAGTAGGGTGTAAATGTTGTAAATAAAATCAGATACACACATTTCAGTGAACTTCTTACAATTAAGGTAAGCCGTACTGCTGAAAATGTATCACAGCTAAATTTAGCAAGGTTAGAGCTGATATTTGGTAAGCAGAAAGGTAAGGGGCAACCTTTTATCAGTCAAGGAACGGTATGTCAAATTCCCTGACACATCCTGCTTATGTGATATTTTGTATTTCGTCTCTATGTACAACCTATTTAAACATCAGTCTGTGTACACAGTGTGACAGATTCTTACAATGGCTGCATTTTATCACTCCAGGACATTTGTTTAGTTAACTTCTCAATAGGATATTGATAGGGTTATTTCTGCCTATTACAATTGGCGGAAAGAAAAGAAAAGAAAAAGAGAGAGATAGGGGACTTTTGAAGTAGGTGTGATTACTCTATTTAAAATTTACACATTTGCAAGATAACGTTCTGGAACAAGCCAGCACAAGTCAACAGTACATTACGAATGAAGTTGATTAGGTATTATCTGCAAACTTTGAAGCTGTACCTGGGTGCACAATCAGCCTGGTTGTTTTGTTCTCATCACTGAAACTATATTTTTGTGGCTGGTAAGCTCCCCCATTGGCTTAAGCAACCTGGTAAATGTCTGTTTCCCCACTAGCATTTACTGCTTATTTATATTAATCACTGGGGCTATTTTTCTTCACTCATGATCCTTCCTTCCTTCCTTCCTTAGGCAATCCCTCGTTGGACAAGTAAGATGGTCTTCCACGATGGGTTTCCTTGTGGATTCGTAGGTGGCTGTGGAGCCCTATTCTTGACCCGCATCTTCTCCCACAGTGAAGGCATTGGTTTCCAGGTGGAAGGCGGTCCCGGTCAGGGTTGGCTTGACGTGCCTCCCTCCTGGCACGTTTCTCTCTTTCACCCTCCACTCGTGCCTCCTCAAATTCTGCAGCACTGCTGGTCACAGCTGACCTCCAGCTGGAGCACTCAAGGGCCAGGGTTTCCCAGTTCTCAGTGTCTATGCCAGAGATTTTAAGGTTGGCTTAGAGGCCATCTTTAAATCCCTTTTCCTGTCCACCAGCATTCCGTTTTCCATTCTTAAGTTCAGAGTAGAGAAACTGCTTTGGGAGATGGTGGTCAGGCATCCGGACAATGTGGCCAGCCCAGCGGAGTTTATGGCAAAGGACCATCACTTCAGTGTTGGTGGTCTTTGCTTCTTCCAGCACGCTGACGTTGGTCTGCTTATCTTTCCAAGGGATTTGCAGGATTTTCTGGAGGCAGCGCTGATGGAATCGTTCCAGGAGTTGCATGTGACATCTATAGACAGTCCACATTTCGCAGGCATATAGCAGGGTTGGGAGGACAATAGCTTTATAGACAAGCACCTTAGTATCCCTACGGATGTCCCGGTCCTCAAACACTCTCTGCTTCATTCAGGAAAATGCTGCACTCGCAGAGCTCAGGCGGTGTTGTATTTCGGTGTCAACGTTGACTTTGGTGGAGAGGTGGCTGCCAAGGTAGTGGAAATGGTCAACATTTTCTAATGTTACACCATTAAGCTATATCTCTGGCATTGGGGAGGGGATGGCTGGTGACTACCGGAACAGCACTTTGGTTTTCTCGATGTTCAGTCACAGGCCACTGGGGCTATTTTTCTTCACTCATGATCAGAATGTGCCAGAATTGTGAATGAATAACACAAAAAGAGTTAACACAATTCCTGTTTATGGCTTACAAAGCCCTGTACAATTTAGATCCAGGTTATCTTACAGACCATGGCTTCACTGTAGTATTATTAATGCAGCTTGACATCACTTTAACTGCCAAGGCTCAATGCTGTTGAATCATGGGAATTGTAGTTTTACAAAGAATGCTGGTGTCTCATCAAACTACAACTCCCAGTATACACTGGGAACACAAGATGAAGTCCCTATTGAAAATGGCGTTGGGAAGCAGTAGCGGTGGCAGTAAGTCCCATCTGCAAGGCATTCAGGGAGTCTGGCAGAAGCCCACTTTTATCTTTAGAAATTGTTTTGGTCCTCCAGGTATGGTATAGTTTTGTGTTGGATAATCTAGCAAATTCCTAGAGAGGATACCATAGAATTGCATTGGTTAGCTTGGACCAGAACTGAGATAATTCATAATGGCATACTGAACCACGTACAAAAAACATAGTGACTTAGGCTCAATTATTTATTTCCTTTGGATCCTCATGCTACAATCAGTGAAACACCCCCCCCCCCCCATATCCCCTGTCACACGTCCTAAAACCCTTCACCCAGAGTGCCAGGAATCCCTCTGGAACACATTTTTAGAGGAATATTTTTTATGCTGGTGTTGCTGGGTACAATTGGAACTTGATCTAAAACACCAATAAATGTGAATTCTATGAACAGAAGCATACAATCTACCAAGAGGAAGAAAATCTAATAAACCACCAGTTCTAGTGCTGTCTACTTTATGTACATAATCCAGAAACAAAGAAGAAAAACCAAAACAATTTAAATGTAAACATTTTATGGAAATTGATTCCATGTATTAGTAGATACAGTATAATGATTATGACAGTACTGTAATTCCATCTGAATGTACATTTTCTCCTATCATACAAAGGCAGAAAGAGCAGTGAGCCTGATAGGTAATGTGTGGATTTCTAAAAATAATCCAGTCTTTTATGGTAGCAACTGAAAACTTGTTCCTATATGTTTGAGCTGTGAACAGTGAACACACCTTACCCACCGATGTAAGAAAGCTAAAAGTGAAATATTAACATAGAAGTGTAAGAATGTTAAGACAGCTTGCAATTAATGACATTTAAATTGTTGACTCTGGAGAAAAATAAGCGGTGAGAAAGTGAATGCACTCATTTTTAATAAATAAATTTGGAGAAAGAATTTGTAGAAGTACATTGAAAGGTAACAACTATTGGACCAAAGTTTAATTCCATATAAATCAGTAGATGATCACTCAGTCTCAGAGAAAGGCAAATGAAAAACCCCTCAGTATCCAGAAACCAAAAAGTAGATCCAATTTCACCTTTTCCTTTCCTGGGCTATAATATTATGGAACCAGTTGGTTTGGCAAGCTTAAAAAGAGGACAGAGTGGTGTAGAAGAACACATTTAGAAGTTATGTGGAAAAGAAAATTTCAGAAGATACTTTATCTAAATTCGGTTCTGCTTTGCAGTGTGCTCAATAGGAAGGAAGGAATCAGAAGAAAAGAAGAGAAGGAAAGAACATGAATGAAAAGACTGCATAGAAAGTGTCAAAAATAGACTTTATCACCACCACCCAGGATTTATTTTTGAGCAAAACAGTTCAGATTACATACTTTGGGGACCAAACCATTGAATGTACTGCTATGAATTTTTCTTCAATACTGTGATATACCACACATGTCATGCCCCATGAAGAGCCTCATTGTTTACCCCTATTAAGTCCTTTTTAGTTAGAGGGATTTATATTTTATGTACAGTTTCTGGGGGTCAGTCTAGATAGCCTCTTTTCATTTGAAGCCTCCATCACCCTGCCCCTTTAAGAATCCCCCCAAGGGCAGAGCCTCAGGGGAGGCTCTTCTGATTCTTGAAAGAGTCAGCCTTTTCATGACTGGACTGTCAAGAGAGGAGAGCCAGAAGGTCTACAAAATAGCATGTCCTGTCAGAGCTGTATTCAATTCCAGTCAGAGTTAAATATTTAGACCATCTTAGAGATAGTTGAATACCATACAAGAAAGAGACAATAAGAAGAAATAAAGATTCAAGAGTCTCAGTTCCGCCAGAACTCTGTTTATGTCAAAGAGTTTACCTCTCCTCATAAACTTTGTAGTTAGACTTGGGAAGAGAGAAAGTCTAAAAGTTTTGTCAGTTAATAAATTCTTGTTTGATTCAACTACATAGTCTCTGATCTGTTCTTTGCACAGCCAGTTCACTTTCCATATAGTTAAGATAATGTGGGGGCAGAACAACACACACATATACACAGAGAGAGACTAAACCTTGAAACTATGTGCTATTATACTGAATGACCCCGATATATTTTATTTGCTTTCTGTTAGCATGTTTATTATTGTTTCTGTTGCATCTTTACAAATTTCAAACTGCCAAAATGTAGGCTGAAAAGGTCTATTACCTTTCAAAGAGTATGGAGTTAATTCTGTGTTGAGTTTGGATCTTGATTGTTCAATTCTCAGTGGTTACAGGAAGAATAAACATGGTAGTTTTTTAGGGTGTGTATGTGTGTGTGGGGAGAATTAACAGTTATGACTTGATGTTTGAAAAAAAGAAGCTAAAATATACTGTTCTCAGACTATATAGGTATTGTCAGGGAATAAATACACCTTGCTTGACTTTCCAAAAGAGAACCTTGAGACTTAATAAGGCAAGGAAGGCTCCCAGTTCCACTGCTCTGTTATTTTGTTGTCCATGGGATTTAATAAGCAATACTGAATGCATTGTTCAGGGTCCTGGAAGGTGGCCTCTTCAAGCAGAAATGAAAACACAATCACGAAGCTAGATGTGCTGTGAGTGTGCTCCATTTTCTTCTACATACACTGAGTTGAAAATTTATAATCCTTTCCATTGAAATGTGCTGAATTCCTACACTGGATCCAAATTCATACATGCAGGTTTATTAAATCAGCTTGTGCGGGGCGGATTTAAATAATTTAAAATATTTTCCTAAAGGACACAGTGGGCTTTAATGGCACCAAGTCTTTACCAGGCTAATATTATAAGGGGCGATTGTACCCAGAGAGTTGTGTTTCTCACTTTGTTATTTAGGACTTGATGTTTCCCCTATGATTATGTTATTTAATTGGGGCTTCATCTGCAGGTACTTGCTTTTTCACAGGACACATTCCCCCAGCCTTTAGTTCAGTATAAGGTACAATGTAGACATGTGGTTAGCTTGTCACTTGTGGCTTGGTCACATGAAGGAAACAGCATATAAATGCATAAGAAAAGTATTGCTGGATTAGATAGATCAAGGTCCACTTTGCCAAATCATCCCTTTCCAGCAAAGGCTATCCAGACTCTAGTAGATGTTTACAAGCAAGAGATGGGGTAGGTGGCTTTACTTTGTTACCAGCATCAGGCATGCATAGTGCATGTGAACATTTCATTTATCTTGGTTAAAGATTATAGATAGATCCATACACCATGAAGGTTCTTAGCTCCTCTTATAACCATATTAGGTATTAATGGCTTCCATAAATACATGAGAGAGGAAGACAGGAGACAAGGAATTTATTGCATGAAACTGTTATTCCACTACAGAATCATAACCAGCACTTTGAATTCTGTCAGGAAATGACATGGTACCAAGTGAAATGGCACCAATAGGAAGTCTAGTATTTTGGATCAGCTGAAGTTTCTGAACAGATTTCATAGCCCACATAGTGTTTGTTACACTAGCCCAACTGTAGTGTAATCAAGGCATGTCTTAATATGGCCATCTGGTATCTTACGTAATGGGCACAGCTGGTGCATTTGCTTTAACTGTGCAAATGCATTCCTGAGCAGTGATGAAACATGGGCACCCAGACTCAAATTTGAATCCAGGAATACAACCAAACTGCACAACTTGAGATTTTGGAAGGAGTGTAACCTCATCCAGTGCAGGCCAAATTCCTAATACCTGATCTGCCTTTTGATTGACCAGGGGCACTTATGGCTGGCTTGGATCAAGCTTCAGTCTGTTGGTCCTCATCCAGTCTGTTATGGGCAACAGATATTACTTTAGCACCAAGACAGTCAAAGTGGCAGACAAGATCTGGATAAAAATAATAGTGCTTGACCAAAGTGCGGTTGCTACAATGACCTGAGGTCATGGCAATTGAATACCAATTATATGTATACTTTCAGATTACATATGCCATATTTCAAATGGTCATGGAAATTGGTTATATATATCAGGCCTGACTTTCACTCATTCCCTTGGAAACATGTGATCCAGATGCCTAAGTCCAATCACGTTGATTATTATTTTTAATTTTTTCTGAAATCCCCAGATGTCGTTCCTGGTTATGTGCTGTATGAAAAGAAGTAGCTGTCATATTTCTGTGTATACATAAATACAATATCACCAGTGAGATCTGAGGAATTTTCTATTGTGTAGCTGCTTTCATTTGTAAATGCTCTTTTCTCTGAATGACTCAAGATGTTGCTCTTCTGTTTGTCAAAGTCTATCACTTTGGTAATCTGTCAATCAAGATACAATAAACTTAGTCTACTCCTGTGGATTGTGTTGTAGGTAAAATAACAGGCTTCCATCAGAAAGATAAAGAAATGTCAAATATTATCTTCGGTGCAAATCATCGAAGTCTAGTGCCATTCCATAATGTACAGGATTTTCTGTCAAAATTGAAGGTAAAGTTTAATTATATTTATCTATAAATCAAAGCAAAACTCCTTCTGTGTCAGTTGTCTTCCACAAACCCTGAAAAATGAGATAAAACATAAACTGACATACTTGCTTAGGCATGCTTGATCAAAACTTAATGCCTTGACAAAATAAGGCACAGGAATTATCTGCAAACATGGCTAAAGGACACCACTTTCTCTTATGTGCATGTTTTGAAACAGCATGTTTACACCTTAAAAGATAGAAATTCAACACAAGGCCTTTAGTGTTTCCAGTTACTTGGGGCAAAACTCAAGATGATGTATCCTTTGACTCTCTATTCTATGGTCCATCCAAACAGGACCCAAAATCCGAGAACTCTTGCGTTTTTACTGGAGGTATCCAAACGATGCTTCCTGTAAAGAAAAATCCTGCTTTGTCACAAATTATTTAGATCCTCCATTAAACTCTGGTCTCCCTGAAAGGCCTGGGTCTAATCCTAACCCTAACCCTATTTTTTCCCCCAGGATTTAGTCCACATAGTCCAATTTGCTTCTTTGGGCCCCATGGGCCTGAAGAAGTAAAGAAAGAACTCACCTCCTTCCCAAATCCCCCATTAAAACCTTTTAAATAAAAGAAGATATTACTGGACCACCATTAGGCTTCTTTGCATGCTTCCCGGAACATAACAATGTAGGACTAAGAGATAACGGAGCCTCCAGTGGTGCAGTGGGTTAAACCCCTGATCCAGCAGGACTGAAGACTGACGGGTAACAGGTTCAAATCCGGGGACAGTGTGGATGAGCTCCCTCTAACAGCTCCAGCTCCTCATGCAGGGACATGAGAGAAGCCTCCCACAAGGATGGTAAAGCTTCAAAACATCTGGGTGTCCCCTGGGCAATGTCCTTGCAGACGGCCAATTCTCTCACACCAGAAGCGACTTGCAGTTTCTCAAGTCACTCCTGACATGACAAAAAAAAGCACTAATAGATGAGGGAGAGGGGAGGAAATTTCTCATGCCCCCACAGGACTTCCTGGTCTAACATTAGTACATGCCAGGAAAAATGCAGAGAGGCATAGTGTTGGCCTGGTAAGTTTTTATTTTATTTGAAAGGATTTGGGGCGGGGGGAGAGAGATTTGAGTTGTCCCCATTCTTGTGAGGTATTTACTGAGCTGCAATAAAGACAAGCAAAGGAAAGCCTGCTTCTTTTGAGCACCTGTGCAGACAACACATCGGCAAAAATGGGTTAGTTTAACCATTTTCACCCACAATAAATTGCTGTCTGGAAGCGTCCCTAGATGTCAGTTGATGGACTACATGTGGAGCTATGCTCAATGCTCCTAGGCCATATGTAAGTTCCTCACTGCTCTATAAAAAAACTGGAATCACTCTTCTTTAAAGGCCTAGGCATTACTAGTCTCCTATAAGGTAAAGTCCTTGTTTTATTCTGTAAAAAATGATTGGGTGATTTTAAAGGAAAAAACAAATAAAACTGGCCACCTGGTTACTTGTGGTTTTAATCTCGGGTAGGGATGTCATTCTTAGTCTTGAAAGAAGCATTAAATAATTTTAGTGACAGATTGTAAAAAAATATTAGAAAATTGTACTGTTTTTGATGACTATTTGCATTTTGGGGTTTATTCTGTACAAAGTTTTATTCTGTACACCAACTTTTTGTGCAAGAAATATTATTTGTAGAGAAGATCTTATTTCTTTTGGGCAAACACCCCGTATAAATTGTGCACAGGATAGATTCTTACTGCAGACATTTTCATCAATCTAGGTTTCTCTTTGCCAGGCTTTTCCAAAGCTGAAGAAACATGTTTTTTCACCATTTTCCCAAATATTTTCCAGTGTTCTTTGCAGTGCTCACACTGGATCCCAGAAAGAAATTTGTCATTGTCCCCTGGAATTTGCCCACCTTCCTGCTTATATGAAAGTTAACCAGACCGGCAACTGAATGTCACTTCAGTATGGCTGGTGAGGTGTTTAACTTGAGAGCAGCAGTCATTACAGCACTGAGCAGGCTCCATAGCCCACTAAGATTTTGAATAACTGATATTTGAGACAAGACATCCCAGTGTAATGACAGGGCTGACCTGACTTGTGTCACAGAAGGAAACAGAATTGAAAACTGACTTATTCGTGCTTTGTTCAAAGTTAGGCCTTGGATTACAACATTAGCAAAAACAACCCATATAGATGGGTACATAACTGAGATTCACCATGTAACGTGCCAGAGGTTTACATAGAAACTTTTGGCTCTAGGTACATTACATTTTCCTTTAGGAATGGTGGAAGTCTGTAGTAAAATACATAGTTAAGAAAGAAAATGTGTCCTCCTCTCAGTTAGCAAGGTATACTGATGGAATGTATTAATTTTGTAACATATGAAGTGGCTCTCCAATGAGCGATTAAAGAGTACTTCAGGGAAGGAAATCAAGCTTGGAATGGATACCATATTGCTTTTGTTCCTATAATAGTATATATCAGTGTATGCGATTTTTCTAACGTTTAAATTAAGCTCTATATTTAGATAATGCTATTTCTTTTGTTGTAAGTGGATCTGGAGGGGGATGGGGAGTGAGAAACCTACACCAAGGAGAGAACATTATTTAATGAGTCTGCTTTTCCCTCTCTAACTTGTGGTATCTGCAGGTAACTAGTGCTCCCATTTAGACTATATTGTTATTGAAGTGCTAGCACTGCAGTTATCCTCAGATTCAGATTTCAAAGTACATACTTTAAAGTACTTCAGTGCAAGAAACCTAGTATATTATTGCAAGCATGGAATAAATCAATTGTGCTGGTCTTCTTTCTCCTTCTCTCTCTCAAACTCCCTCACCCCACCCCACACACACAGAGTTCTCACAAACAGATATTCTGTAGATGTTATAATATCAAGCAGGATAAACCTATAAAATATTAGTCATAATTGCTATATTCAGTATATATTCTACTAGGATCATATCTTGCAAGTTGACTTGTCATTGGCATCAGGTTGTTCATTATATAAACAAGGTGGTTCATTAGACTGGCATTTCAATACTCTTAAATTATTATGACTTGGACACAGCTTTTGAAGAGGTTACTCTTTGATCTAAGACTTTCAGGATATCCCACCCAGCATACTCTAGAAAGATGTGGGCTCTCTTGAGCTGGTGTATAGAACTTGGTAAATATGGGAATTTGCTGGCTCTGTTGCAAGGTAAACCAAGGGCTTGTAAACTGAGGGGCTGCAGCAGGAGCTTCATCATTAGAGTTGCAATTCCTGAACCTTGACTTTGAAACCTGGCAGCATCTAAACTGAAATGTTTCTGTCATGCTAGAGATCAACACACCCAGAAACGCCCATTGAAAGGGCTTTCCTAGCCATGAAAATAGATAGAGAGGCCACTAGAGTGCTGCGACAACTGCTTGTCCCCAAGGCACCCTGTGACCAGGAGCACATTGTTACATTATTTCCCAGCTCTACAATTTCTATTACCTCATGAATGCTGCAGTCAGGGCACCAGGAGGCCAGAAAAGTAGATTTTGAGAGTCTCACCTAGTTGTTTATGACTATAAATATGAATCTCCAAATGTAGGATATTGCAAGTCCACATTACAAAATTATAACTGTGAAACAGGATGTTTCTATACTTATATTATGTGCTCATTAATAAACAAAAAACCAAACCAGGTGTTCATGTTGAAAAGGACAAAATGAATATGTGGGTCTGTGCTGCTGGCAGACCCCTCCGGTAAGTTTTTTTTAGGGGGAATGGGGGCCTGGAGGAGGACTGGATGGCATCCTGAGTCAACCTTTGGTTTTGGGTTGGCGGTGGGGACTAGAAACTGAGAGGGAGTGGGTTATTTTAACCCGCTCCCTCTCAGGTTTTAGGTTAACGTAGAAGGGCCCCTTGTGAAGAGTATGATTTATCTTGGATGGACAATCAGGTCAGCCCAAACTAGATGCTATAATCTGTTCTCAATGGCTGAAAACTTATGTCAAAGTGATGGAATTATTCAGTGGTTTTGTGATGCTTCCATGTTATTGCATTGTGTCACAGTGCAATTGAATATGCAACCATATGGGTATGCACAACTGCATATGTAATGGGCATACACTTATGCACAACGTAAAGTCATGGCAAGTAGAGTCACAGCCCCTCTTCCTTCTCTTGCAGTGATGTTTCTGGCTTTTTGTAATGCCTGGATGGTGAAATGATGGTAGCAGAGGCTCTTTGGTGCTTCTCTTCAAATGAGCACTGAGAAGTATAAGGGATCTGTCCTTCTTTTAGATTCTCCTTGGAAGGACTAACTCTCACCTGTTGCCACTCTATGCAGAGAAGGTTCCTTTTTTAAAAAACAAAACAAAACAAGAGGTAGTACTTTATCTTAACCATCTCCTTCTCTGTGTATAATGGTGAAAGCCCTTTTTGAATTCCTGGGTGGGAAAATTGTGTCAGTGGTGGCTGGGTGGCTGTTGCTTTCCCCTTCCCGTGGAATGACCTTTTATATATCCACGAATCATATCAAACCCCGTAATTATGGCCCCAAAACCTTTTCTCAGCATATACAGGTTCAACATAGACACAATTATGCACAGATAGTCTACTAATTATATATGATTTATATAGAATTATATATGGTAGGCTAGATCTAGGCCATTACATCTGTACCTCCCTTGAGTTTCATGCAGTTTATTTTTTCCATAGAATATGGGATCTTCTTAATTGGCATTTCTGTATTATGGAATGCCCTCACGTGTCTTTAATTTCTAAGAGGATTTAAATGGACATGCCACACTTTTAATATTTCAAAATGTTTTAATGATACTTTAAAATTAATGTATACCTTAAAGTTTATAATTAATGTATACTTTAATGTGTATAATTTAGTCTGTATTATTAGACTTTCATAATGTTGTAATTTGTCTTACTTCCCAATCTTGGGGAAAAGATAGGATAGAAACGGAAAAATAGATAAGGTTGGAAAATGAAATTTACAATGCTTCACCACTATGATGAAAATAGGAAGGGGACATGGAGTGCCATCCTTTGTCTCTGGGCCCTCAAGTCCAGGGAATAGGGGTAGCTGTGGAAACCGTTGTGGCCAGTTCTGTTTCAGCTGCTTACAAAGACTAAAAACCACTGCTTGCTTCAGATTCCTGGGGCGAATTTCAAGCAACCCACAACATTTGTGAATCCGGTTTAAGGCCTCATTGACTCAAATTAGCTCTATACATTGTGAAACTGTCATGGAACCGATTCACCTTCTCTCTTTAGGATAACAGGTCAGTGTAGATGTGCCCCATGTCATTGAAATCACTACCTTGCATGGCAGCAAATTTTAGTTGTTTGGGGATTATTGGGGAGAGGATTCTTATGAAAAACTATTTATTTTTATTTGCCTGAACCTCCTGCCAGCTATGAAAAAATGCAGTGTTTATATCCAGCTTTAGTTCTCATACCACTGGCTACACTGACTTCGAGTTTCTGGGGGCTGAAGTTCAATAAAGCGCATTTTTTTTCAAATTCTGAGAAAGGTAATGTTTCAGAAGGATTGAAAATAAACTCCTGAAACTTTTCCTCCTGAGACCCAAACAGGTGTCCATGTAAATATTACCCATTGGATCCTGCTCCTGGACGACTCTGATTACTGTTCTTTACTCTTTGGATACTAATGACCAAGATCAGTTACAAAGGCAGCAACGTTGTTGTGAAATCCAAACTGAGGAGCATTTAGTCCTCTTGAAATTAGCTGCTGAAATCAACATGCCTAAAAGACATCTTCTGCCAACACTGAAAGCTAGCAGACGAAACTTTATTATTTCACTCTAGTGGCCCTCTGTCTCTGCTCCCTTTTACTTTTATGTCATTATGTTGGTTTGACACCAATAATAGGTTTAATACATTTTCTCCTCTGATGTTATTATTGGCTAATGATTCAGCTCCTCTCTAGGGAAGGAGAAAATTGAGAAGTCATGCAGCTTTGCTGTTTTATGTAGCTCTACTGGGACCCCCCTTAGCCATTGCATACTATGGAAGTGTGTCATCTTAAATCAATAGACAGCAAGTTAGCCTTTTAACATCAGGTTGGTTCAGCCTACTTTTATAAATCAAGCCTGCAATTATAAAACTATCTGTGATGATTCAGCGGCGCAGTGTTAGATCAGTTATTATATCATGGCTCACTTCCACTGCTGTTTAAAAGTAGATTGAAGGAGCTTTTGTAAAATGTGTGTTTATGATGGGTTCATTTTGTGCGACTAGCATTTTAAGTTTTACAAGCCATTTGAAGGGGCTGAATGAGCACAGTGTATTCTTACCATACCAGGGGATGAAAATAACAGGTCCATTAAAGGCCTGCCTTGTGGGGGAAAACAGCCTTTCATTTTGTAACCAATGTACCTTCTGGGTCCATAGGAAAGATGCCTGCAGTTTCATTGTGAAGAGAAAAATCAGGGTATAAATAAATACAACAATAACAACAACAATTTACACCTACCTGACAAAATATGTCATCTCTGGGTTCTCCAGCAATTCTATGACATATACTGGAAGATTTCTAGAGAGGTGCTCCTTCTAGACATTTTAGGTCCTCCATTGTGATTCTTTGGCAACAACACACATAAAATTAGCTCTCTCAATGTATGTTAAGATCACAGAATGCTACTTGTAAGGATTAATATATTTGTGTGTCATCTGATATTTCCCAAAATATTTTTGCGCTAGAAAATAAGGTGGGCATGTTTGTTTTATATATACCAGCAACTATTTATTTCTATACATATTGTATTCTAATCTTCAGAAGATACAGGGAAGGGAAAGTTGAACCTGACTGAAATGCATTTTATGTGTTTTTGTGCTAATTATGAATTAAGGAACCACAGTGAGAGCAAGACTGCAATGTCACTAAGAGCCATCTTCTATCTTTAAAGGGTTTTTTTTAACCCTAGACCCAGATATTCTGATTAACTTTCAAATATGAGGCAATGCATTGATTAGGGTAGAAATGGTTTATTTTTATTGAAGTATTGCAGAATGTTGCTTATCTAGTTGCACTGTATATAAGGGTGAGTAAACTAGAATACATAGAATCAACAACTAAACATAATATAGCAAGCCAAAGTTGAAGCAAACCACAAATAAATTAAAATGGGTGACTATCAGAAGTTCTGAAAAACAAAGTGAACAATAGTAGAGTTTAGAAAGAAGCTGAGTCAAGTCAGGCTGGATCTACACAGCTATATAATCCAGTTTCTGAATCCAGATTATCTGCTTTGAATTGGATTATGAGTCTACACTGCCATATAATCTAGTTCAAATTGGATAATCTGGATTCAGAAACTGGATTATATGACAGTGTAGATGTGACCCGAAACAAAACCTATTCCAGACCAAGAAAATAACTACCATGGTGGCACAAAGTTAGACCAGGATGAAGTCAATGCTCAGTAATTTCCAGCACCCTAATTTGGGATTCTGAGCAAATTTAGGGTGTTTCCAGAGAGCACCAAAAACCACATTTTAAAGGTGGGTTTAAAAATCCCAGGGCCTGGCATCAGGTCCACTCACAGACCTGTCAGTCCTGGGATATGCCCACCTTTAACACTCAATCAAAATAGTTTATTGTATGGGTCCAAGGCCATGACACAAAGCACCACATGCACACAATAGTACCCTCCGAGCAACAGGCACCAAAGATGTTAAACAGAAACCCTAATCATGCTCCCAACCTTTTTAACACATTGTTGGGAATCAGCCTGTGTTTGTGTTCCAGGATCATGATGCTTCTGATGTGGGCAATGATGTGGGCAATGATGTGGGCAATGCTGTGAGAAATGATGAGGGAAATGATGGTGCTGAGGCTGAGGTGCAAGATGGAGATGGTTTGGTCAATGATTTTCTTGCAGACAATGGCAGAGAGGCCCCAGTGCAAAGGGCAGTTTCTCATGAGAATATTCCTGCTGGGCATAGGGATGATGGTTTATTCCCTCTCTCTGTGAGCTCTCAAGATTTGGGTTTGGAAAACAATCTGACACATGGAAATTTTAATGAGCAGCCAGAAAGGGAGTTGAAAAACAGGAGGCTGGAATTCAGCCAGGACTGACAACAAACTCAAGGTTTGCGTCGCTCCAAAAGGCTTCGTCAGATAAGAGCCAAGGGTGGGGGGAAACTAAACCAGTTTCTTGGTTTTGGGATATAAGGTTTGCTTCAATGGAAAACCTGTTAGATCAGGTATCATTTGGAAATCAAGTTCATGTGCCATGGAAATCCTGTTTAAGGGGTCTTGTTCCTGTGGATACTTCTAGCCTTTTGGTGTTGATTAACAGAGTTTGGATTGTCTTTGCATCCTGTTGATTCCTATCTGGATAAATACTGCCTTGAATTGCTTTTATATCTTTTGTGGACATTGCTTTGAGTTACTGCATTTTACCGATCTTTTACTTTTTGGAGCTTTCCTATTTTCTTACAAGCATTTCTTTCTACTGGCTATTTTACTAAGCTTCAATAAAAAGGATTTGTTTCTTCACTCAATGTGTGGTGTGTTTTAAAATCAGAGGTCTTTTTCCTGTCCTGGAGTGCAACACACATTCTCTTTTAACTCTTAACCTGATTTCAGCCACACTTTGGCTAAACATTGTTTAGCTACCCCCTCTTTTAATCCGGTTACTTCTGAGTTTTACAGCATGTGTATAAGGACCCTCAGATAGCCTAATTTCAGCTCAGGCAATCCACCTGTGTTACATAGGATTCTGCTCACAAAACAGATCACAGAGGGGAAATGCGAGCAAGACAGAAAAAAAGGAAGTTTCAAGGGAGGAGCAAAAGGAAACTGCAGATTTGTTCATTCCAATTACTCAGGTCCAATTTACACTGAGTCTGCACTAACCATATAATTCAGTTCAATCTGCATTATAATGCCAGTATAGATGAGGCCTCAGTCTTTAACACACAGGCAGTTGATTGTAAAGTGCCCTGACTGGAAGAAACTATGAGTAGCTTGGGATTTATTGCTCACACAGTTTGAGCATCCCTTACCTTCCAAAATGCAAAATTGTCCATGTGGGTTACTGAAATAGTGATGAAGCCTTTGCTTTCTGATGGTTTCATGTACAAAATTGTTTTTAAAAAATCTATGTATAATTACCTTCAGGATATGTATGTAAACTATCAATTTAGTCTTGATTCCTGTCTCTTCAATATTCATTAGGTATGTATATGCAATTCCTGGTTTTTCAAAAATAAAAAAAAAACATGAGAAATCCCAAAATTTTCTGGTCTCAAGCATTTCAGATGTGTCATCTGTATAAAGTGCCGGGTTTTAACTTTGATGTTTAAAAAAATTGAGATGCTAAAGAACATCAGTGCATTATGCTTATGATAGTACTTATATTACTTCATCACCATAATCTAAAAGCATGACAGTATCATACATGTGTGGAAAACAGAGGGATGGAAAGAAACATAGAGGAAACTTTGAAGAACATTATTTGACAAAGGAACATATTTTCCCCTCTCTTTCCTCCATCTCTTGTGCACTACAATTTTCCCTAGGCGCTTACTAAAACAGCACACAAATTGCCTTTCAGATTTTTTTGACCTACTAACATCCTATGGGTTTATCTAACATATGTTCAAGCCAAGAAGCAAACAAAGTCCTAACGTGTGAAGTTAAATAGCTTATAAATCTATTAAAATATTATATTGTGAATGTAAAGAAGTGTTTCTTTAAAAATAAACTTTAAATGATATTTTAAGGACTATTTTCAATCCTAGAAGATTACTTTACAGAAGGGAAAAGGGGAGTGCTAGAGGAAAAACCCAGTAATTGAATCTTCTCATTTACACTTTCCATCTGTTTCTATTTCAGCTACCTCTACTTAGATACATGAGAAGTTGAGCACTTGATGGATCACTGCTGATTATATATATTAATCCCTTCATACAGCAGCTAATAGAAACAAAAATATAAACAGTCCATTTTACTTTTGTGAAAAAAACAGTGTTTCATAATTACCGGCAGTCCCCTTTACAAATATCCAACTTACATGCAACTCATAGTTAAGCATAGAGGTGAGACAACAGGAAATGAGAGAAATCTATTCCTAGGAAGGGAACTTCACTCCTGGAATAGTTATCATGGAATAAAAGAGTGTCCACTGAAGCTTTCTCATCAATCCTTGTTTCCACAACAAGCCAAAATTTCAAAGTCCAATTATCACAGGGATTAGAAAGTGATGTGAAATCCTCTGAACAGGGGCACAGACAGTAACACCCTTCCCTAAGCTATCTGATGTGTGTGTGTGTGTGTGTGTGTGGAGTTATACTTTAAAAATGTACCTGTTCCAACTTGCATACAAATTCAACTTAATAACTGACCTACAGAAACTGTTTTGTCTGTAACTTGGGGACTGCCTGTATTTTTGTTCTCTTCTACAATAGGTAAACTGACCAGTGTTCAAAACCATTGTGATCAGTATGATTTCAGTATTTCATTAATAAATTTTGGGGATAAATTTCCCCATAACCATTTCGAACAATGTCATTTTTGAATGTCTGCATATTTAAAAAATTGTATTTTAATACAATATCTTGTTTAATTGCATATTAACATTTTGTCATCAGTTTTGTATCTTGTTGAAATCAGTACATTGAAGGTGCACAATCCTGTCTGATCTTGGGAGTTAAGCAGAGTCAGCCTTGGTTAGAAATTGGATGAGAAATTATCAATAGATACTAGGTGCTGTAGGCTACATTGCAGATAGTACATTCAACTGTCAAATCTCTTCTGGCAGGCTTTTCCTATATGTTTCTATCTAGATCCTGTATATCACAATTTTTATAGCCTATGCACAAGTACTCCCACTCTTCTATTTTTTTTTTCTTTGCTGCCTCCAGAACCTATATCAATCCAATTTTTTGGACTCCATAGCATTTGTGAGAAGGATGTGCAATTTTCTGCCTCTGGAGAAGTTCTCAACACTGGGAAGAAAAACTGATTACTTTATCCCCTGCATCTTTCAAGAATAGGAAATCTAGAAATATAATTTCCTATTATTCATCTAGTATTCAAGAAGTAACCTATTGTTGTTTTTATTATAGTGTTAAACAAAGTAACTTCTTGTTGTAGTGCTCATTACCTTTCATTGATTTCCTCTCCTTAAAAAATGATAAGAAAATTTCACACAATTTGAAAAATCCCTGTCAAAACCTTTTAGAAATTTATTAAAATGCCATATAAATATAATTCTTCTAATGAATAAATATTTGTTCCTAAATTACTAGCATTAATTTTGAAATTACTCATTGGAAATGACAAATTGCAAAGGGGATCGCTTCAAGTTTCATCTGTATTTCTCCACCAATCCCTACACTATCGTAACTTTCTTCAATGTCCTGGAACACACCAAGCCTTGATTTGCGTCCAGGCAGCAAACAATTTAATTATCTTTTGTTCTTCATCATTTTTTGGAAAACATGGATTAATCCCTAAAAGTGATAGTTTGAAATCAGTTATTTTGGTGAATGGTACAAAATAAGAGTGTTTTCATGCAAGTTGTGAATAAATATTCTTTTTGCGAAAAGGAAATGCATGCTGAAATAATGGCTCACTCTTTCTATTTTGCATGCAAATTTATTAGATGAGGAACAGCATTCTCCATATATTGAAGAAGGAGAGTTGATGTTGTGTTAGAACAGCTACAAAAGCCAGGAGAACACAATAAGAAGCTGTTTGAAAGGGTAGGAAGGAGTGTTACAAAGGATGAAATTCCATAGGCTTTTGCCATTGTAGAAAATGATGATGCACATAATGATGAAGAATAACATGGAAAGAAAAAGCTACTTTGATGTCAAGGTCAAGATCCTGGCAAGTGGAAAATAGAGGAACACATACAAGATTGTAAACATTCTCTTGTTGAACAGAAATACTTTTCTTGAAGAGATATATCTAAATGTTGACAAAAATCAGATTCGCAAAAGTCAATATAAGAAGAAGGAAAACAAGTATCTCCATAAGTGTAAGCTTATGTCAGTGTTAAATCATGTTCATTATGTGGTGAGATGGCCAAGGAGAACCTAGAAAATGACACAAGGACAAGCAGTCATATTCATCCTCTTTAGAGGTTTACTTGCAACCCTCTGATTGTTGCTTTTTGAATCATTCCACCAATGTTCAGCTCCTTCATTTCTGACCTCAAGAGTTCATCTTTTAATTACATGCATTCATAGCATCTACTTTCAATTATTCTATCAGGCTTTTAAGTTCACACATATGTTTTGTCTACTGAAGTACACATTTGTGACACCGAAATATGAAAGTGAAACACTTGAAAGAGTTTCGTAACACTAGTTGCTCTTGTGACAGGGCAAGACAGAGTAGTTGGAGATGGAAGAAGAGAAGTATGCATATGAGAGAAAAAGGAAAATGTTTCAAGGATTACTGTGAAGGACACAATGCTGTTAGGTGACATATCCCGTTGTTGAAGAAGGATAATGCACAGAAATACTGGTGCACTATAATCAAGCTTCTCTTAGCTTTATTGGTAAAACATCCTTGAGTTTAGCTTTAAGTCAGGTTACAGATTATTTTATGGGAAATTAAGCAATGTTTAAGAAGATTAATGTTATAGTATGTTACCATTTCTGAGTAGTTTGAGTCTTTGATATAATAATAATTATAATTATAATAATTTATTTGTATTCTGCCCTATGTGTCCAAGGGAAGGCGGATTCCAGCATAAACAGACACAAAGGCCAACATTCAATGCCTAGAAACAACGACACATGGAAAAAGATAAAGACGCTTCTCCTTTCATCCCTGACTCTGGGGGTGATATTCATTTCTGTTTCTAAGCTGAAGAGCCTGTGTTGTCCATAGACACCTCCTAGGTCATGTGGCCAGCATGTCTGCATGGAGTACCATTTATCTTCCTGCCGAGATGGTACCTATTAATATTTGCATGTTTTCAAACTGCTAGGTTGGCAGAAACTGGGGCTAACAGTTGAGCTGACCCCATCCCACTGATTCAAACCACCAACCTTCTGGTCAGCAAGTTCCGCAGCTCAGCAGTTTAACCTGTTGCATCACCGCGGCAATGGGTCAGGGAAAGAGACTTAGACCAGATGTGGGGAGGGCCTCTGGAAGAGTTATGGGAAGCATGTATTGGGGAGGGAAGAAAGAGAGACAGAGAGAGTGACAGAGAGACACAGTCAGAAAAGAGACAGAGAGGCATCCTCAGAAGCAACTCTGTTTATGTCTGAATATACTGGATTGTCTTGTACCTCTTCTCAGTGGAAGCGGCTCTACACTGACCCTATTGTGTATATGTTGATTCCATATGGTGTGATGCTCTCCTGTTCATTGACTCCAACCATATATTGATTGTACAGCCCAACAAAAAAATCATGGTATCTTGGTGTTTAGTCCTGTTCCTGGGGTTATTTGGGGTGCAGAATAGTCAGCATCAGCTCTAGTTTCATATATATGGTTGCCATGATTTTTTATGGGCAAGCAGATGGCGGCTGGTATATACTATGCAGCCTGTGTTCTGTATCTCAAAAACTAGAGTGGATAGGGAGAAACTGGTACCAGTTTTGGAATTAGCAGGTCAAATATACTCAGAAACAGGCCTAACATTTGATGCACCAAAATGTGTGTTGGATGGTGTATTACAGGGACATTATTATCAAAAAGCTCTGTTGTTTTTCAACAATTTTAGGATTTCCTACATCTATCTAGTGGTAATTCTTAATGGTTCTTTATAGTTGTGTCATGATACAAAGTTCAGGGACAGTTATGAGGCTTAAACACGCAGCACATGCACACACACACACATACACAAATTCCTTTATATAGTGCAAAATTCCAAATATAATGTAACATTAACAAATGGCTTAGTTCAGTTTCAATAGCACATGAATGCATCTCTCCTTTCTCTCAGAACAGGCTGCAAAAACTGTGAAAGAATCTCAGTGAAGGTAAAAGGGAGTAGGGGGATTAATGGACAAAAATGGAAAGTACAATATGTTCGTGGTGCTGTGATCACCCTTCCGCCTTTCCTTTCTCTTATCTTTTCCTACCGATTCAACATATACAAACGTACAACCAAATTGTGTGATGCTGTTGGCAAAAAGTTGTAAACCGATCATGTGGATTTGCAAAACAGCCAGCCGCTGGCTTTCCATCCATATTAAAATCATCAGTGTTCACATGAGAGAAACAGAATAAGGATAAGACGTGCCCAGTGCAAATTTACCATGTAATTTCCCTGAATGCTGCTGCAATTAGTCTCCTGCTATTGCCCTATTCATAGCCACAGTGGGCATGTTGCACTGAAGTCAGGTGGTTGTGGTGAAGCAGACTCCCAGTTGAATGAGGAAGATTTTTCCTGGCAATGTGCAGAAATTCCTTTTGTTTTGCTGGGGCAGGTATGAATCTCTTCCTCATTTCAGAAGGCTTTCAGACAAATCAGATCTAACGAATAGGGCTAGAGGCTTTCTGGAGTGACAGAACTGCATAGGTGTATATGAGCCGACATGGTGTAATGGTTTGAGAACTGGACTACAATTCTGAAGACAAGGTTTGACTCCCTGCCCAGCCAACGAAATCCAATGGGTAATCTTGGGCAAGTCATACACTCTCCGCTCCATAAAACCTAGTGATAGGTTTATTTTGCATCTCTCTATGTCAGAAATAACACAAGAAAATGCTTTTTAAAAATTTCAGTTCCTCTTAGATCCTGAAAAATTCACCACCTATTTTAATTCAGTTTCAAATGATGCCAAACCCGATTGCTTGAAAGAAAGATAGGTTAAAAATTATCACCAGCAACAAGATAAAGCAGCAAGATAAGAAAAATGCATGACACTCTATATTAATAACTTTTTTAAAAAGAATTATTTCCCCTAATATGCACTGTGACTCAATTTGTTTTATTGATATAGGGGGTGTTTTTTGTTGACAGTGTAGTCTGATTTGTTATAATTTGCAAAATGCTTTGGAAAATCTTGAATTGAAAAAAATACTCTAATTATTTTCAATGAAACAAAGGTTACCAGGAACTTACATTTTGGTGTGGTGTGAAATCTGCTCAGAATTTCAAAAGGATTATCCACATTTCTTAACTCTATGTCCAAAGTACATTCAATAGCTTGGATAGTTCCTTTACAATTTGCAGTTGATTCGGGAATCACTGCCTGTTCTTCTGTGTCTCTTCTGAAACAAACTCCATGTAATGCAGCAAAGTTCATAGTAATTGGTAGGAAGATTGAGCCTAACTGCTTTTTCTGTATTTATTATAAATTTGTAATTGTATATAACAGAACAACTCTGGGTGTGTGTTAGTTACATCAAGGAAGTGGCAGTAAGAAAAAGATAAACGTTCTTCCTCACCTTGCAATGGTCTCAGTCCAAATTAGATTCCCTTCATGCACACTTCTGACCCCATAGCAGCTTTTAAGAAAATATAACAGACAATTAAATTTGGCTTTTATTCAGTTATGGACCTATTTTTTCCTCTTGGGACAGTCTAAAGTGATCCTGATGTAGCTTGTATTTCCTGCCATTCTGTGGCTGTCATTTCACCTGCCTCTGAAGTGCACAAAATGAATGGAATCAACTGATTTCAGTAGAAATGATGACCATAGATTTTATAATGGAGGCTCGACCCTTCATCCTCCAACTTTCCCCCACCCCAATATCTCTAATACATATTTTCGATGGTACAAATAATGTAACCCACAAGTAAAGAGTTACTGTTTTTGTTCAGTATAGCAAACATGGTGATGTTCAATGAGTCACGTTTTCCATTTTGTTTTAAGGATACTTTCAATAATTTTCTGCAGGTTTTATGCTACTGTCAATGTGAAAAAGATCTTGGAGTCTTAGTGGACAATAAGTTAAACATGATCCAATAATGTGATGCAGTAGCTTTAAAAGCCAATGGTATCTTGGGCTCCATCAAAAGAAGTATAGTGTCTAGATCAAGGAAAGTCATTGTGCCTCTTTATTCTCCTTTGGTCAGACATCACCTGGAATACTGTGTCCAGTTCTGGGCACCACAACTCAGGAGACATATTGACAAGCTGGAATGTGTCCAGAGAAGGGCAACTAAAGTGATGAAAGGAGACCATGACCTATGAGGAGCAGCTTAAAGACCTGGGTAGTATGTTTGGCCTGTAGAAGAGAAGATTGAGGGGAAACATGATTTTGTTATGTTTAAACATTTGAATGGCTGTCATAAGGAAGAGGGAGCAGGCTTTTTTTTTTCTGCTGACCTGGAAACTAGGACTCAGAGCAATAAGTTCAAATTACAAGAGAGGAGATTCCAATTGAACATTAGGAAGAACTTGCTGACTGTAAGACCCTTTTCTTCACATACCCACACTCCGAGTGCAAACATGCAACTGAGCTCCCAATAGCTGCTTCCTTTGGTTGAAATGCTTTCCACATATTCTGACATACAAATTCTGACTTCCTCCAATAAGACAAAGCACTGAGGAATTCTCCATCTGCCAATTAATATCCATAAATACAAAGACTTTCCCCAGGTGGTCTCAATATATGGGCTAACTTGCTTAGTTTTAGATCAATATTGGCTTGCCTATAGAGCCCTACAATTTTCCTATACTGCTGAGATCATGTTATCCTCACTATATATAAGGATTAGGAAACATATAGCCATCCAGGTGTAATTGAAGCATTAACAGGCAGAAATTGGAAAAACGTTTTTCCAGTAGCCATGCTGGCTAGGGGATTTAGGGAGCTGTAGGCCTGTGTCACATTATTAGTTTCAACTAAGGTAGACTTTATTCAATTAATGGATCTTACAGGAAGTGTTGGATACATAAACATTTAGACCAAGTTGTGTAAAGTGCACCTTATGAACAACATGTTGTCCCAGGAGTCTTTTCTTGTACTCACAATCAGAAGCGGCCCTAGGTAATTTTCAACGGTAAGCAAACAGTATTTTGCCCCCCCCCCCCCCCCCACCAATCACTGATATATATTTTCTGTTCATCGCGGGAGCTCTGTGTGCTATATTTGGTTCAATTCCATCATCGGTGGAGTTCAGAATGCTCTTTGATTGTAAGTGAACTATACATCCCAGTAACTACAACTCACATATGTCAAGGTCTATTTTCCCCCAAGAGTGCCTCAAGAGCGCCCCTGGGCAAAATCAACTATACTGCAAATGCTTACTTCGCGTAATGGGTTGAGCAGCCCCTGCTCACACTCTCTCTTGCCTCTCTAGTACATCCCTACCTCACACTGGTAATACATTTCTGAATCATTCTTAATTTCTTTCCAATGTTTTTTCCACTGACATTACTAGAAGTTTTTTCTAGTAATGCAATATTTGTCTTATCAGGGCTGAAATGCTATGGGGAAACCTGAAAGTCTTATAATTAAATAAATTGACAAATATCTTTCTCAAAGTATTTTTTTCTTACAAGTGGGGGCGCTAAGTATTTTTTTTTTCTTTGTCTCAGCATCATGACAGAGAGATCAAATTTTGAAGCTTGGCTACAATTTTACATTGCAAAATTGTTGTCATTATTGCTGTTGTGTGCCATTAAATAATTTTTGATTTATGGCAGCTCTAAGAGGAACTTATCATTTGGTTTGGGGCTGAGGCTGAATCTACACTGCCATATAATGCAGTAGCCCCACGTAATACAATTTAATTCTGTTCAAACTGCATTATTCTGGCAGTGTAGATTCAGCCCAAGCGTCACCCAGTGGATTTCTATGACTCAAGAAAATCGAACTCTGGTCCAATATCCAGATTCCTACACCACACTGGCTCTTTGACTGCAATCTTCAAGTATCTCAAGGGTTTTCATGTGGAATATGGAATGAATGTATTTAGAATCATAGAATCATAGAGTTGGAAGAGACCTCATGGGCCATCCAGTCCAACCCCCTGCTGAGAAGCAGGAGCATTGCATTCAAAGCACCCCTGACAGATGGCCATTTTATTCTGTTTTAAAGACTAGAGTTCAATCGGTGCATTCATTTTATATGTCACAACTTGTTTCACTGTGACAGTAACTATCTTGGAATGCAGTGGACTCTCCTTCACTTGAGATTTTCAAACAGAGTTTGGATGGATATCTGGACAGTGTCCAGGATGTCGAATTGTGGATTATTTTTTATAGAATTGTAACTAGAGACTTCTTCACATACACCCCCAGAATAATTGTGTATCACCATGTGATTGCGGGGCATAGGGACCTGT
This sequence comes from Anolis sagrei, assembly GCF_037176765.1. Classification (NCBI taxonomy): domain Eukaryota; kingdom Metazoa; phylum Chordata; class Lepidosauria; order Squamata; family Anolidae; genus Anolis; species Anolis sagrei. The sequence goes on from NC_090022.1 coordinate 274,197,842, forward strand.
CACTCTGTGCCCTGCACTGTCGCAACTTCCTCCTGCCTCATCACATGAGAGGAAGCCTTCTTGGGCTGGCTCAACCCATTTTTCCTAATGGAAAAAATGGGGGGGGGGGGTTGACTGCTGCAGGCATTTTTGCGGTAGCAGCAGTGTGTTTGTGGCAATTTAGCCCTGGAACAGCCTGGATGTACTTTTTCAAGGTGTGATGGGAGCCATTGGGCTCTGTGGCTGAAGTAAAAAAAAAAAACCTGTCACAGCTGCTAAATTTTGGGCTATGTGAAGAGGTCCTAGATGACTCTAGAAATCACTTCTAGTTATAGTGTTCTGATGCTATGATAATTCATAGTCAAAGTGAGATTTAGACAAAATATGTTCTTTTCTCGTGTATGTATCTTTTCTAAAATAATTTGTGAAATTAACTTTCTTCCTAAAATGTGGAATTTCACAAAGTACATGAAGTTATTTTAAACCATTTTAAAATAAGGTGTATAAACATCAATTGTTGCAGAGCCTTTTGGTATGCCATACATACAGTATGGGTATCCAAGAGGAGCATCCAAGAGGAGTTCAATGTTTGTTTCTTTTAAAATAAACATAATTTCAAATGGCAGCTTTACAGATGTCTATTATTTTAAAAATCCAGATCTTTTCCCACACCCCCCCAAACTGCCATGAAGAAAGAAAGCTGGGAATTAGGGAAAATCCTATCTGCATTTATTCTCAAATAAAACTTCTTTAATTACTTATATAGATTTCATCAAGATTTCTCTGCCTCCCCCTTCCAAACTTTCTTTTACATTTTTGCCTTTCTATTTAGCAACTGTCAGGTTTGAAAATGCTGACTGCTCTGTTTGCCTAGAACTAATAATAAGACAGAGACTTCATGTCAGGCTCCCTTAGACTTAATCACCATGAGTGGAATGGAAGGCAGATTTTGATTAAGGCCAGCAAAACTGATCAATAAAGTCCTTGAACTTGCATAAGTCACAGTTGGCTACTTTCAATAATAGGGGTGGCATGAAACAAGGATGGGAGGCCTTTATTTCATGGCTCAGGCTCTGGGTATGAAATGGTCAAGTCAAGGCTTGTTAGAAGGGAAATTTTAGTCACATCTTTCATTGATGCCACTTTTTGTGAGAAAATTATTGTTCACTTTCTTCCATTTTGTCTCACTGCTATCCAGAAATCTTATAGTCCCAATATATTGTGACTTATCTCACAGTTGTGAGACTCACCCAAAACTATGAGCAACTGCTAGACAGACTAACTGTAAAACTTCAACAAAGGTTGAAGGATTTTATCAGTTAGATAGCTAGATACTTCAAGTATGTTTTGTCCCAGAAACTCATAAAGGCTCTGTATGTGTATATGCATCTACCTGCTCACCTACCTGTTTCCATAAACATATCATATTGTATTTCTTTGAATATTGTAGGTATATACAAAACACAGACTATATTAGATAGTGCACGATTTGGACTACCAGTTACTCACATCCCTTCTATACTTGATAGTCTGGCCCAAGTTCAAGAAGGAGAAAAGGTCAAGATGGAAGTGTGCTCCTTTACAAGGCCCAAGATCCACCGAATATGAGACTTAAACAAACAAGAAATTACTTTCATTGATTAAACGTAGATTGAATTACTAGGAAAAAATGACAAGCCCTGCTAAGGTTATGTCCTCTAGTCATTGTTTAACTCTGCGTGACAGATTCAATCTGCTCAGCCCAAAGGAAGGCCAAAGATGTCACTCATGGCCTCCGCACAATGCCGGAGCCTTTCGACAAGCAAAATCGAAAAGTTGCACTTTATCAACTCACAGCCTGGAGCCAGTGTTCTCATTCAGGCTTGTGTTAGCAGAACAATGAGCTACAGCAGGCACAAGGATGTGCCGCATAATAATTATAGGTATCCCACAGGCAAAGCTGTAGTCGCTTTTAAGGCTTGACAGAATGTGTCTTGTAGGCATGACCTAGCAGATGGGAGGGGGGACGCTTCCCCCTTCCTCCCTTTCATCTTTCCCCAAAAGTCACCTAGGAGAAATGTATAAGGCATGTTGATAAGGGATATATTTTTCTCCTACAAGAGTACGTTGATTACGGTAACTATATATGTGTGTGTGTGTGTTGCCAGAACCTTCATGGAAAGAAGTCAAGTATAGCCAGAGAAGTGAAGGCAGACCTTTTGCTCTATCCTGCTAATTTGTGTCACCTACTGCATTGCCTCATGTATTGATGGTTGGAGGGGGGTGCGGAAATGAAGCAGAAAATTAAGTCTGAAAGGCGTTTTTGTCCCACTGTCACTTTGTACAACATTTAGTTTGGCTGACATGACACTCTGCCTTTTGTTACATAAAACTGTCTCATTGTCCCCTTCTAGTCAGCCACAGTTGCTAGCCAAATCAATAATGTCTGTCAAAACTGTCAAATAATGAAAAGAGCTTGCAAAACATTATGTGTGTGTATGTACATTTGTGCGTATGCACAAGTGTGCATTTCATTCCTTAAGAATAGGTTGAAATTAACCCATTAAACAAAATATGTGATGGAGAGAAAGAAATTTGGTGGAATGTCTACACATGCACACACCTCTAACAAAATGTCACATTTACTATTGATCCTTATTGCATTGTACTCCCAGTTGTAGTCCTGATGGCTCTACAAACAGAATAGAAATAAAAACCCACTTTTCCTAGTTTCCAACAGACCTCACAACCTCTGAGGATGCCTACCACAGATGCAGGTGAAACTTCAGGAGAGAATGCTTCTAGAACATGGCCATATAGCCTGAAAACCTACAACAATCCAGTGATTCCGACCATGAAAGCCTTCGACAATACATAGAATAGAAATAATTACTAGAAAACTGTTAGTATCATACTAATATGTAATTACTTCTACATATGTGATTGCACTGCTTTATTTCATTTTTAAAATTTACTTTATTTTATGCCACCTTTATCACAATATAGGGATTCAAGATAGCTGTTTTGGTTGTTTTGGAAACAGACATTTTCTACTCAAACTTATATAACAGAGTTCCACAAGTATAACCATATCACCTCCAATTGTGCAAATTTGGATGATGTTTACTTATTTGTTGATGTTTTCAATATACCATTTTATTCAGTGGGATTGTGGGAACAATTGTTGCACATAGTCCTCTGCACAAGGAGATAAAAGCAGGCAATAAGCATTTGGATACACAATGTTGTTAATGAGCATAAAATGGTGTAGTAGTAGACCATTGGATGATTATGTAAATTGGAGTAAGGAATATCAAAAAATTAATACACTGAGGACATTCTACTAGAAGAAGATAGCAATGACTTGGAGCAATTATTGAAGAAAGTCCAGGAAGAAAGTGCAAAGGCGGGTTTACAATTGAACATCGGGAGAACAAAAACAGAGGATTTATATAGCTTTAAAACAAATGATAAAGACATTGAAAGATTTTCCATACCTTGGCCCAGTCATTCATTAGTATAGAGACTGCAATCAAGATATCAAAAAACTAGATCTTGGAAGGGCAGCTATAAAGGAACTAGAAATATCCCGAAATATAAAATACTGAATACTAAAGTAAGTATTGTCCAAGCTGTTGCATTTCTGCCTGGTTGAGAATGTTGGGCATTGAAATGTGTTGCTGGAAAAGACTAAACTGTTAAAAAAGGAATAAGCTCTAGAGCAAATCAAGCCTAAACTCTGGAAAACTAGCTGGGATTTCTGGGAGTTGTAGGCCAAAACACCTAGGGACCCACAGGTTGAAAAGCTCTGCTCTAGACAGATAGACTCAATCAAGGAAGCTACTGCCCAGTCTGGAAGACCTGAGCTGAGCTGTTGATAATAGGGTGACTTGGAGATCTCTCATTCTTGGGATTGCCATAGGTTGTTTTAGACTTGATGACAGTTAGGAACAACAAAAGGCACTCTTCCTTTCAATCTTTCTGTCTTATAAAACTGCTGTTGCATGAGATCACAGAGATAATGCTGCTAGTTTTGTTGTTGTTATATGTCTTCAAGTTGACTTGGACATATGGTGACCTTATCAAATGTTTTCCTGGTGAGATTTATTGAGAGGTGGTCTGCATTTTTTTACCTCATGTTGGGAGAAGGTGACTCACCAACAATCCTCCAATGGGATTCTATGACTGAATGGAGATGAAAATTTTGGTCTACTGAAGTCCTAGTTCAACACACAAACCACTGCCCTGTGCTCACCCAGTTGCCATATACTAATTAAATGATAGATGTATCAACATAGGAATAAATGATTCTAGATCTGGGAATATATGGCTATTCCATTATTCTAGCTACATCTGACTACAGCTGTAGGATACCAGGGTCTGAATACCTCATTCTACAACTGAAAAAATTATTATTGGGAGGGAATACTATCATGTGTGATAAATACAATTCCATCCTGGAGTTAATCCATCATGGTTTCATTCAGGACTTTGTTCAGGTTAGAAAGCCCCTATAGCATGGGGCTCTTAGGTGGTCTCATGCCAGTGTATTATGTTATTGGATATCAGTATGCTTCCTTCTATTTAGTTATCTCTGTCATTGTGTGTGAATGGGCAGTGAATGGGCTTAACAGCCACTGGGCTAGAGTAACATCAAATTTCCAATAGATATGGAAAGTACTGAACAATGAAAATGGCAGGAATAGAATTCTTATTGAGGAAGGTGAGAAATCCCCCTTGCCCGAATCAATGGGCGCAAAATCACTGAACCCTTGCAGCTACCAAAGGACTCTGCTTGCTGGCGCCATTTCTAGATTTTCTTATTTTGTGATTTCAATAAATCCAACCCTCAGCCCAAATCTCTCTCTATTAATGACACACATACCAATTCAATACTCTGAATTCTTTACACCTTTAAAAATTTCTTTCATGTGCAGTAGTGTGTAGCTGAGAGAAATTCTTTTCTTCCCTCCACCCCCCAGGAGTTGTAAACACATAACAAAGCAATTCCTCTCCTGAAGGTGGAAGTAAATGTGAAATCTGTACGTCCAGACTGAGGTCTCTTTGCAGGGCTTTCATGCATTACAACATTTTATTTAGTGCTCAGCAACAAAAAAGGAAAGAGCTTGGCACAGCATGTCACACACAGCAATGCCCTTGATGGATAATGCCATATGGCTTTGACACATTCCTCCTAATGCTCCTGTTTTGAAATGACCAAACTGCAGCTTGCATATTATAAACTACTGGCTCATATTGTTCATTTTCAGGAAAGAACAGTTTACAGGCTGAATAAAGACATCATTTGCTGTAGAAAGGGAAGAAAATATATAAAAACTTAAATGCCACAAAACCTTAGTGTCTACTTCCATAATGAAGTTGGCCAAGTCAGAGAAATTTCAGAAAGAATAACATATCAGGAAAATAATTCTAACTATAATTTATGATATTAACTGTAAATATAAATTAGACTCAAAAGTGTGGTGTCCTCAAAAATCACAAATTGTATTAATTAGGAATTTCAAATGGACCTAGTCAACAGGTTTTTCCTGAAGGACCTTGGAAATAAAGCATTTTTCCTAGTGTACTTACTAAGAATGTGCAATATAATTAAACCCTGTGATATTTTCAGTGTCTGGATTTTGGTCCCCCCCCCCCCCCCCCAAATCCATTTTTCATGAGCCTCCCAATTTTCGGCCAGGAGAAAATCAGTTCGACAGTTGAAAGATCAGGGAAGATCTGACCCATTGGCAGCAATGGGGAATTTATAAGCCTCCCTTTTCTGTAAGTTTTGGGGTATCAGTGTTAAGTAACCACTGTTTCTGCCATTCTTTTCTTTAACTTCCTTTAGCTAGCCCTGGGTTAAAGCATCAGGCTGTTTCTGGTTTCCTTTCCTTTAATCTCCTTCTGCTAGATTTGGGTTTTCAGCAGCCACATGTTCTGTTGCATCTGGAAAACAATGGTGGTGATGCCCGTGCTGTTATGGCTGGCTAAAAGAGCTGAAACAGTCGAAATGGGCAGAGCTCATTTTGAAAAACAGATCTGTACACAACCCTACTACTTACTTAGTACTTAGGTATAAATGCAATTGTTAGTTCCAACTACAGTGGCAATGTTGAATCAGACATCGGAGATGAAAAGCATAACCTTTGCCTTTGTTTGTATATTGTTTGTCATTGTTCATTGTATAAAAGGCATTGAATGTTTGCCTATATATGTGTATACTGTAATCCACTCTGAGTCCCCTCTGGGAGATAGAGTGAAATATAAATAAAGTGTATTATTATTATTACTATTATTATTATTATCATTATTATTATTATCTACCTCAGTTCACAATCATTGTGGGGTCTGTCGGCATCTAATCCAAATGGGTATTCTCTTAGGACACCCAACTTCACAGACAAGATATTCTCTAACTCAGCATAAGTGATGGACTATGACTCTGGGAACCAGGGGTCTTTCTACACTGACTGCCAATGTGGGATTGATCCAGTTTCCCAGATGCTGGATTGGGTCAACATGGCAAACAGATATTAATTTCCTCAACTGTCTCAGATATGGGAGGGAGTACTGGGTTCCCAACTGTGACAAACACCATTTGGCATCACTGGGCAACCACCCTAGGGAATCACCCCTAGTTTTGAGACTGCCCCCAGCCTTGATACTCCAGCTCCTTTGCTCTTCATCATGCTGGCTAATGTCAGCCAGAGCATCATCTTACTAAGGGGGCTGGGACAGGGAAAAGTCCTCCTCTCCTCACTCCATTGGTGGCTGGGTGTTCTGGTGTTTTTTGGGGGGGAGGAATAGAGGACAGCTGCCCATGTCCCTGGGCCACCTGAGCCCAGGGAGTGTGGGATGGCAGTCAAGATATTTGTGGCCGATTCTGGTTAGGAACTGGCCTGGCTTTCTTGAATCCTGGGTCAGGACTGGGGCTTCCCCTTGATTTAGCTTCACCCAGAACAAGATCATGTAAATGCAGCCTTGCTGTGGGCTGCCTGATCATTTAGTTGTCATGGTGCTGATCTGAACACACAACAACCTAAGTGATCAGTGTTGATAAGCCCCAGGATTCTATTTTCCTCTCAGCCTTGGAAGCCAACTGAGTGACCATATTCTCAGTTACAAATTACCTGAAGACACACAACAATAAAAGGATTATTGTTTCTCAAAAATTGTGAACCAAAACTTCCCAACTATGCCATCAGACTATGAACATTACTCACCAGTGATTTCTAGTAGCTGGTTGTAAGGCAAAGATAGCTTTTAAAAATAAGTGCACAAGGGAGGCAAAAATGGATGCAATTAGTTCTAAATAATCTATGATGTTGTAGCATAATACTATAGTACCTCCAGAAAGAGAACATTTGTGGGTTACAAAATAATTGATATATCAATATTAGATGGATCAATTTTACAAAATGTGTATGCCATTCACCCATTCTCTCAATGTACTGATGTAACACCTTGATAATTACATGAAGTTGAGAATACCTTTGTTTAAAGCTTTGTATTGTTTGTTTGTGTTAAGGTAGTTCACGGCATTTACCTTAAAGAATTAGTGTGGGGGCACAAACAGAGAATAAATATAAACCTTTATCCCATTGCTGGCCACAGCTCGAGGAGACACATGGGATCACTGGCAATTATATGTGTGCTTATTTAGTGTTTAGCAATCAGTTCAGTCAGATTGCTAAAGTTGGTACTAAATTTAGGCCAAATATGTTGTGTTTGATCATTTAAATGAGAACCATTTAAATTGAATATCTTTATCAGATTGCAAGTCTTTTGAGTTTTGTTTGCTGCAATGAAAATGTATACTAATTGCATTTTCATTTTTTCTGCACTTTTTCTGCATGTCCATTTTTACTAAAGTATTTTTTTGCATAATTTGTAGCTTTACAAATGTTTTTTTTCCAATCGTACTTTTAAAACATATGCATAATTCTTCCCCCACATACTACCTGAATCATGATGCAAAGGATTTTTCTCGTACCACAAATCCTCCAAAGTATAAAATGGGTACTTTTGGCAAGAGACTTGAACTCATTCAGACACTTCTCCATCCCCAACTTCCAAGAATTATTTCAATTAGCCACAATAAGAGTAAGCTATCCTACAGAAATTGTCATGAAAGAAATTGTCATGAAAGCATAATCCTTTTAGATATACTAATGGATGTGTGAGTGTATTGTGTGTGTGGGTGCAACATGGCCATTATTTAACATTAAAAAGTTGATTAAAATACATTTTCAAATCATTTTCAAAGATCTCTCTGTTATAATATCAGAGGGATGGAGAAAGAGGAGGAAATAAAGCAACCAAATCAACAACAAGATCCTAAAACAACATTTCTTTTTCTTCTTCAACATCCCTGCAACGCACAGACCAATTAATCTTTGTCTGTGAATATAAAGCTATAAAACCATTACTTATATCAGAAATATGTAGATTATCTATATTGCGTCTCAATAATATTTACCATGGTTTGGGTTCTGTACATGACAGTTTGTAGATGGCGGGTCCTCAGTATAATTTAGGCTACCATTTGCCCTGAAGTAGGCCTATTTAAAGTATAATTGACTGCCCTGGCAATTATTGTGAATAGCAGCTGTCTGCTGCTGAAAAGGGCCATATATATACAATGAGAGAGAAAGGATAAAATACAAGTGATAGGGGAAAACAGCATAAAGAATATCTGGATAAAGTATTTTACACCAGATGTTACAGTGGGAAAAGCACAAGGCTTATTCGACATTTCCAATTAGGGACTATTAAAAAAATGAATGAAAGTACTCATCTATTTATGAAAAGCAGCTGGTTCTGGCCCCTAAAAATAAAACTGGCAAAAGTTGTATTTGTTCTAAAATTGTTTCAGCTTTGCAGCTCGTCTTTTTTCTTTGCCATTGCCACAGAAAGCCATTGTTGTATCAGGTACCTTTTGCATCAGACAAAAAACACCTTGCTTTGTTTTTCTCCTAAATAGCTACATAATTAGATGGATTATTTCATGTGTCTGTGTGAGTGTTTGCTGAAGGGAACAAGCCAGATAAATTAGCACTTAGCCCAGTGCACAATAGCACATAATATGCCCTTGTGTTTCATATAAAGCTTTATTTTTCATTCACGGCTGGTTGGCAAAACTGACTTTGCTTTTGAAAATGACAGGTGGTACTCTGGAGCACTCGGCATGAAGGGGTGGAAAAAAGAGAGCATGAGGGAAACAACCTTCACCAGGTTGTATTAACTTCTCTCAATAGTGCCTGTGATTCAGTATGCAAACCAGCTCTGGCAAATCTGAAACTGTCAGTGTGTGTGTGTTTGTATAGGGATAAATACAGCTATCCGTTCCTTTTTCTGTTATCCACTCTTAATGTTGTGTGCACATCACAATTCCGCATCAATTAGTGATTTAAAAAAATAACATGAAGACTGATACATTTTTCCACACATTTCTCCTACTCTATGTATTTTATTAGCAGTTTCCCCTAATATATTTTGCTAGTTATTTCTAATTGATTTTTATTCCAAAATAAAGGGAAAATGGAAAAAAAGAAAAATCCAAAAAGCAGATTTTTATAATACATAATAATAAAATAGATATAACATTTTTAAAGTATATTATGAAAATCTCAAATTTTTGTATTGTCTTTTTTGTTGTCTGTAAGAAAACTAAATCTAAAACAAGCACACTAATCCAGGCCCCCTTCCACACATCTGTATAAAATCCACATTGAACTGTTCCTGTTTAATCCAGTTCAAAGCAGATATTGTGGATTATCTGCCTTGATATTCTGGGTTATATGGCTGTTTAGGAAGGGCCCTAAAACATATCTACATTAATAAACACATACTACACAACTACTAAAGACGCTATAAGCACCTCATAATCATTTTCCTTTGTTTGTTTGTTTGTTTTTTGCCTCTTATTATCCTGCTCCCTTTAGAAACCACAGTATTACTACACTTCTACTTTTAATAGCATTCTTTAATTCATGAATCAAAAATGTTAAAAGTTAGCCCTATTGTTGCTGTAAAAAGGTAAATGTCTGTGTTGTACCCTTCCTTTATTTTTAAATAAGTAAAGTTGGTCTATCATCCACATTTTTCTGCACTTTTCCTAATATAAACATTTCTGTGTGTATTTTCAGACTGGTAATATAAACCTTAAAACTTTTGGAAGGGACAGAGACTGAAATGTTATTGTGATTCAGGTTGCACATCAGTTAAAGAAAATATGCAAATTAAGTATATTCATATTAATATATATATCAATGTATTTCTTCCAAGGAATGGAAAAGAATATCATTGGACTCAACAGGTTCAATGTAAGTAACATCGTTGGTCTCCTTGTGATAACTTTTGATAATTCAAACATTATGAAGCATATCCGTATTGTTCAGAATGCGGCAGCCAGGTTACTCACAAGAACGCCCATGAAATGCCGTATAACACCAGTGATGCAACATTTACATTGGCTTCTAACTGAGTACCGTGACCTGTATAAGATGTTAGTAATGACCTTTAAAAAATTTTACGACCAGGGTCCATCATACCTTAGGGACCGCCTCTCCTTCTCCCATCATCAGAGGTCGCAACGACCAGCCCAACATGACTTACTCCATATACCAGGTCCTAGAGAAGTGCACTTGGAAAGTACCAGATGCAGGGCTTTTTCTATTTCTGCCCCTGCCTTATGGAATTCCTTGCCACCCTATATGAGAGCCATGCTGACTTAGGGGCTTTTACTCTAGCACTTAAGACCTGGCTTTTACTAGAGCATTCGATCTCTGTTAAGTTTTAATTTCTGTATGTATGTATTTTATCTTTAACAATTTAGCTGTAAATCACCTAGAGCATTCTCCAATGGAGGGCGATTAATAAGTAATTAAATATGATGATGATGATATCAAAGAAATGGAATACAATCAGCCCTCTCTATCATTGGATATTGTTTTTGTGAATTCAATCATTAATGGCTGGAGAATATGTTTTACAAAATATTTTAAAAACACACATTGATTTTGTAATTTTATATAGGAGATAGCACTTTACTATGCCATTGTATAAAATGTGACTTAGGCATCCATGGATTTTTGTATCCATGGGATTATAGTAGTGATGACTGGAACCAATCCCCAGTTGTTACCAATGGCTCACTGGGTTGTTGTAAGTTTTTTGGGCTGTATAGCCTTGTTCCATAAGCATTCTCTCCTGACGTTTCACCTGCATCTATGGCAAGAATTCTCAGAGGTTGTGAGGTCACAACCTCACACTCTCAGAGGATGCCTGCCATTGATGTAGGTGAAACGTCAGGAGAGAATGTTTCATACAGCCCAAAAAGTTTACAACAACCCAGTGATTCCAGCCATGAAAGCCTTCAACAATGGCTGACTATTTGCACAGAACTGTAACATCTGAGTACCTAAATGCACAGCATCAAAAATGCACATATACCCTCTGGTCAATGAGGTTAATTGATACATTTGTTGAACTACGTAGATAAATACACAAATTAGAAAACAACAATTAAAATGCATATGTTTTATGATGCAAAAAAAAGAAATAATAAAGGTTACACTTTTGTAAGTGCCCTACACTAACATAACTACACCAGAATACAAAAGGGACATGTTGTAGACATTGTAGATAAGAAAAAAAATATGGCACTGGTGAAATGGGTGCTTGGAGGTGGCAAATGTGGTCTGCCTTCTTTAGACAACACATGTTGTCAGAAAAAAGTGCCACCACTAGCATAGAGATATAATATAATACCAATCGAACTGCATTATATGGTAAGTGTAGACCAGCCTGCACAACATACAACCCATGGAAGGGGGGGGGGTGAGAGACGAAAGGGAGGAAGGAAAAAGAAGGAAGGAGGAAGAAAAAGGAAAAAAGGGATGAAGGGAAAAAGAAGAAAGGAAGGAGGGAGGAGATATGATATCAAACAAGAATGGGGAAAATATGGGTAAGTGGGATTGAATTACTGAAACCTTTCTCATATTTCTATTGCCTCTCATCATCTCCATATATGTTGGGAAATACTTCTCATTCGCACACATTTTGTGTGTGTGTGTGTGTGTGTCTTAACCATGGCTGTTAGATTAGAAGTGGGCATGCCCCACAGACCAAAAGGTTTCACTACAGCATTTTAGGCTCTTCATGCCACAACACCCCATCGTGTTTGTCATTTTCATAACTGGGAGTGGTGTTGCATCATTCCTTGCACTTGTTTAAGGTGATTTAATGTAATTCCCGCTTTAAAAGTTTTAAAGTACAATTGTAAACTCTTTATACATCATCTTCCCCAAAATAATGGGGGGGGGGGCATTGGATGCCACTAAGGTCCCCAAAGAACATGCTTGACACCCTAAAGCATTGGATGTTATATACGGACTTCATAACTTGTTCCTGTAAAGTCTTCCTTGTATGTACAACAAGCCTGCTTTGGAGGTATATGAAGTTCAGTATATTTCAATAAACTTCAACATTCCATGTCAGGAATCAATAGCCCTCCTCCTTTCTTTTGGGGTTATTAAATTGCAGCTGTAACATTAGCCTTCTTTATCTAATTGATTGTCTTTTCACAGGGCTAAGAAAATCAATGTCACTGGCCTGTTTTTACTTAATAGATGTTTTCTCCTAATTGGCTACCCGGGTGGCTCCAGTGAGCTCAGTGTGTTTTCCAAAGCTCATGCTATACTGCATCTCTTGCAGATTATTCCGCCACGTGTAGCCATTATTGATCTTAGAATGAAATCTGAAAATAATATTTTAAAAAAAGAAATAAATAAAGCTCAATAGCAATCAAGAGTATAGATCAGAATTCTTAGGGATCTTGAAGGCAATCTCCATTTGCTTTCTGTGAACCTGTTAAAAATGTTAAAATACCAAGCTGACTAGACATTTGGCTTCAAAGCCAAACTGATCCTAAAATATATTGGGAAATTGGTCAACTACAATTTTTGTGATTATTCCTTTCCTGTATTTGGTACTTGAAAGCATACCTCCTGCCCAGTGATTATGCAGCAAATTATTTCTTGTTGTCAACTGCTGTGACGTTAACTTTAACTTATTGTGATCCCATGAATGAGAGATTTCCATATGAGAGACCTCATAATCTCAGATCTTGTGAACTCAGGGCAAACATGGCCTCCTTAATTGAGTTCATCCATCTGGAATGTAATATTTGTCTTTTTCTGTTGTCTTTTACCTTACTGAACATTAGAGTCTTTTCTAGTGACGCATGTCTTCTCATGGTCTTTCTAGTGAGGCATGTCTTCTCAACAGTGCCCCCCCCCCCCGCCGCCGCCTGTGGAACACCCTCCCTAGAGATATCAGATTGGCCACCTCCCTCCTGTCTTTTAGAAGGAAAATCAAGACCTGGTTATGGGACTAAGCATTTGAACAGTGAGCAGCAAATGGAAGAAGATCACACAACTTATAGCAATGAATTGGCTCGGACTGGATTTGGATTCTGATTTTAATGGATGTGTCTTAATTGTTTTAATGGCTGTAATATGTTTGACTGTACTGTTGATTGTTTTTATGATGCTAGCATCGTATGATGCTTTTGTTAGGCCACCCTGAGTCCCCCGAAGGGGGGAGAAGGGCAGGGAATAATTATAGGAAATAAATAAATAAATTGTATGACCAAAGTATGACAGCCTTGGTTTAGTTATCTTGGCTCTAGTTTGATATGCTCCAGGACTAATTTTTTTGTCTTTTTCATAGTCCATGACATCATAGAATTTTTCTCTAGCGCAGCATTTCAGATTTTCTTTGAAGCCACTATTTTAAAACCTGGGAAAGTTCTATTTTTCAACTTATTTGAAAACTTATTATCCAACACTGGCAAAACTGTATTTCAGACTATAATTTATAGATTCATTCAGCTACTATAGGCCCAGCCCATACAACAATGCAATGAAACTAATTTAGGAGGTGTAGGATGGCACACAGATCTAAGGATACCTGAAGATTTCAGTTGTTCTATATTAAGCAAAATTGTTTTATCTGCCTGTTACAATGTTATCCTTTAGAACAATACAGTTCTTAACTCAAAACCACAACAAAATGATATATTACTGTGTTTTTAGCATTAAGTATGTGCAAAAAGTACAACAATTAGGTTGAGTTTCTACTTCAGAGTTTTCTTGTATAAATGTCTGAATGCATAGAAATTTGTTAACTCTAGTGCTGAATGGAAATATTGTGTAAACAACAAATAATCAACAATCAAATATGCAAATGAATTCACAAAAAAATAGATTGCTACATCTATTACTTTTCTGGAAAATGCTGGCAATGCATTCCAGCACTTGCCACTTATAGAAAGCTTCCTCATTTTACCTTATGGTTGAATAATAATTTTGGCTGCTTTTAAATTCTTGCCAGAATTACTGAGTTCACATCCCTAGAGACTTCTTACAAAACAAAAATACACTTTGCCTCCTAATGTTTCAGTGGAATTTCTTTTGAGTTTGAAATAATTACTCTCTGTCCTACTCTCGAGAGCAGCAGAAAACAAGTTCAGGTGGAATCTCCTTTCCTGTCATTTGAACTCATTGCTCTGAGTCCTAGTTTCCAGGCCAGCAGAAAACAAGCCTGCTTCCTCTTCATTATGACACTCTCACATATTTATACTAGGCTATCATGGCTCCTCTCAACCTTCTCTTCTATAGGTTAAACATACACAGTTCTTTAAAATGCTCCTCATAGGTCCTGGTCTCCAGACCTTTGATCATTTTACTTGCCCTCTTCTGGACACCTTCCAATTTGTCAATATCTCTTCTAAACTGTTTTGCCCAGAAATGGACAAAGTATTCAAGGTGATGTCTGGCCAAAGCAGAATGAAGAGACAGCATGCTTTCCCTTGATCTAGACTCTATACTCTGTTTGATGCAGCCCAAAGTCCCATTGGTTTTTTAGCTGCTGCATCACATCATTGGCTCATGTTCAACTTGTTGTCCATGGAAACTCCAAGTTCTTTCTCACTTGGAAACAGGCACCACCCATTCTGTATCTTTGCATTTCATTTTTTTCTGCCTAAGTGTAGTATCTTAGATTTGTCCTTGTTGAAATTCATTTTGTTAATTTTGGCCCAGCTCTCTAATCTGTTAAGATTATTTTGAATTATGATCTTGCCCTCTGGAGTATTAGCTATCTATCCTAATTTGGTGTCATCTACAAACTTGATAAGAATGCCCTCTAAACCTTCATCCAGGTCATTAGTAAAGATTTTGAACAGTACTAGGCCAACGACCAAACCCTGCAGCACTCTACAAATCACTTCATTCCCAGATGAAGTGGTACTATTGGTGAGCATGCTTTGGGTTCAGTTGCTTAACCAATTACAGATCCACTTAACAGTAGCATTGCCTAGCCCACATTTGACTAGTTTGTTAGCAAGAAGGTCATAGGGAATTTTGTCAAAGGCCTTACCGAATTTGACCAAAGTAGAATATGGGGGGGGGGGGGGCTATGACTTTCCTCCATCTAGACACTATACTACTACTGATGCAGCCTAGAATTGCATTGGCTTTTTAAGATACCACCATTGACTCATGTTCACCTTGTGGTCTACTAACATTCCTAGATCCCTTTCACATGTGTATTTTTTAAGCCATCCTACATCTGTCCATTTCAATTTATTGCCTAAGTGTAGTACTATACATTTCTCACTGCTGAAATTCATTGTTTTAGTTTTGGGCCAACTCTCTAAGTTACGATCATTTTGGTGTCATGTAGAAATTTGATGAGCATGCCTTTTATTCTATTGTCTAAGTCTGGCCTTCACAACATGTGACCCTCCAGCTGTTTTTGGCTGCAACTCAAAAAATTCCTGGATGTTGGAGAAGCTGGATAGGGCTTCTGGAAGTTGGAGGCCAAAACAAATGGAGGGCTACAGGTTATGCAGGCCTGGTCTTAGTCATTGATAAAGGTTTTGAATATCACTCGGCCCAGGATAAACCTCTGTGGCACCTCACTTTTTGCTTCTCTCCAGGATGAGGAGGAGCCATTGGTAAGCACCCTTTGGGTTCAGCCGGTGAACCAATTCCCAATCCATCTAACAGTTGTATTGTCTAGTACACATTTTACTAGTTAGTTTGCAAGAACATGGGGAACTCTGTCAAAGACCCTACTGAAATTGAAATATGTTGCATTCACAGCATTCCATTCATCTACCTTCCTAAATTCCTAAATGTACATATACTGGTTTTATCCCAGGTTATGCCAGCATATGTCAAAATTAGGGGACATTAAAATGAGAAATCTTTTGGTAATTCATGTCTGATTTTGGCAGAGTTATAAATAAAAAGAGCATGGCTTTCTACAGTGTCAGTGTGAGGAACAAAAGAGAAAGAAGAGTACATTTAAAAAAACTCTTTAGAACAGATTTCCAATTACTCAGCTGTGTTGAATTTCAAAGAGTATTGAAATTAGAAACTAATAATGGTTGGAATCCTCTAGCAGAGTTTAGATTATGTAATCTTGCAGATATTAGGCTATGTGGCAGAAATGGTAAGAGACCCTGTTAGTGAATTTCAAAAGTGTCTAACAGAATATCACCAAGAGTATTCTAATATGTATCAGCATTCTCAATTTGATGTCCCAACACACTACAAGACAATTGTGGGCCAGGACTGATGTGCATCAGTCTTATCGTGCATATGCCCCAATGTGCATTGGTCAATTTGCAAGCTCCTGTATATATAACATAGCAATAGCCCTTCGCTGAATATAAATGTTATGAACAATCCAGTTATAATTTCCACAGTCATGAGACTACTTACAAAGACAAAAATCTCCTATAAGATATATGGCTAATAATCTTGTGCATATTTATTCAGAATAAATTCCCTTGAGTTTATTGAAACTTTGCCCTATGTACAATGTTAAAACCATTGGGCTAAATTCAATGTGCTGTCCCAATTCAGTTATATTTACATTCCTGTATAACCTGATCTCATGTGTAAATTGAAGGCAGGTTTTGGGCCAAAGTTATGGATTTTGATATGGCCTGTGGACAAATTGAGGACCATTCTACAAAAAGGAAAAACTCACCATAGGGGAAAGGCCATTCTAACCATTGCTGCCACCATTTTCTCATCCAGGCATTCAAAAAAGGCCTTTCCCCATACTACTCATCCTACACAGAAAAGAGGATGGTTCCCTTTTTGCTAAAGGTTAAGGTATATGATTAATTCATATTCACATATCTGTATATGTATATATTTATATATGATTAATTATATATATATATACCCTTCTTTGAGTTGAGTGCTTAAAGGTGAAAGAAGCTGGAAGAAGCTGAAAGAAGCACTGACTCCCCCTGTTTTCATAGCAATCCTTTGAGGGAAAGCACCAGAGAAATGAGATGCATCATCATTTTTCCCACCCAGGCATTCAGAAAGGCCAGAAAGAGCACCACCATGCAAAAATTATGGGATCTGTGCTACTTTTAGATTCTCACAGGAAGATAAACTCTTGCTTTTCACCACATGCAGTCACCTTCCATGCTTTTCACCACATGCAGTCACCTTCCATTCTTTTATTCCACTAAAACAGGTGTAGCTGGGCTTCCCTTGCCTGTCTTAGTCAAACAAGGGGTCTCCAACCCTAACTCTACCAAGACTAAACTTGGTAGGTTCTCATACCTGTTTTATTCAACATTTTTCTGGTCCTGTATTAGAACAAAAACTCTCTCAATTATTCATACATTTATCTACTTAGCTTCCATTTTCCTGGTTGGCATATTTCTATCCTTGGAGGTTTACTGCATCTGATGAGGTAGGTTGGCATCTAAGAAAGCTTCTGTTGAAATTTATTTTTTAAATTTACTATTAGTGGTGCTTATATGTTTTTATGCAGAAACAGTTGTGTCCCTGAATATTGCCAATATTATATATAAAGATAAATAAAGAAATATTTTTAAAGAACTCAAGTTAAGGATTCTGCATTGTGATGTAAGCATACCATTGTATGAATGCTGACATTTTTGTGGGATCTTTATGAGCAGCACTAAGTTTTGAATGGCCTCTGAGAGCAAAGCATTTTGACATGTTGACCTTTTCAACAGAGGTCAAACACATCACCTTGGTACTTAACAGCTGTCTTCCTGCTTCATGAGATGGTTCTTTTAGCCAGAATCATATATACATAGTTCTGATATCCTAACCAAACTTGGGGGAAAAAACCTTAAGAACATTTAATTTTATCAACATTATCTCTTTGAAACATATTCATACTATTGAGTGTATGTGGTGTGTTTTTCAATTAAGAGAGAAGTTTAGGGATTTTAAATTATGCAGTGCATATTGTATTCATATTCTTCTTGGCATGTTTCAGGTTCCAGGATATACAGAATGATAGTGGAGTAAATTCAACATGGATTATAGTTAAAATATAGCCAAGAGTCTTCTAAATAAAAAGCTATTTGCAAGGTTTTACTTCCCCAGATTGGCTGCAAACATGTTTACGAATGGAGACACCTATATGGTATGTAAGTGACCAAAGATAACACCAACCTGATTTGATGAAATGTTTTTGCATGTTCAAAGATGCTAGTATTCCAAAATGAAGTTGACTGAGACTGATAAATTAACAATTGTGATGAAGGATAAATCTGTATCAAACTAGATTGGGATTTAGTTATTGATGTTTTTGAGATCTCATTGGAGGGATGATGTCTATCACAGATTTTGAGAACAGAATTTTGATCAATGTTTCTTGTAGATGCTCAATTAAGAAATATTTCATGGAAGATGTTTATGACTGTTGACAATGATAACCGCTTCTTAATAATAATAATAATAATAATAATAATAATAATAATAGGCTCTGGAATAAACTAGAACAAGTGGCTCCAGGGGTCATCAGCACACTAGCTGCCATGCCAAAAGACCTCAGCTGGCATTTGGAAACCATAAACATTGACAACATCATGATCTGTCAACTGCAAAAGGCCACCTTATTTGGATCTGCACACATCATTCAAAAATATATCAAAGAGTCCTAGATGCTTGGGAAGTGTTCGACTTTTGATTTTGTGATATAAAATTCACCATATATATCTCATTTGCTGTGTCAATAATAATAATTAATAATAATAATTAATAATAATAATAATAATAATAACTTTTATACCCTGCCTCCATCTCCTCTAAGGGACTCGGGGTGGCTTGCAAAGGGACAAGCCCAGGGAGTACAAAGTTAAAAACATAACACAATAATATAGCATTGAAACAAAACCAAATAAAACAAATCACAATAAAACATAACATCATAAAAACAGTACCATACGGAACAATAAAAGTGCTGAGTTCAGAGGGCTCTGGGTTTGTGCAAATTCCTAGAAAAGGCTAAGGGAAAGTGCAAAATTCAGAAAGGCAGGGCTGAGAGGATGCATGCATTAAAATATCAGGATTGTAGAGCCATGCTAAAGTGCTGGAACTTAGGTAACATTGGGCTAATTCTTTCGAACTGCTTGTCAAAGGCACAGTGGAACATCCATGTTTTCAGGTTCTTGCAGAAGGTGAGTAGGTGCCAGTCTAATCTCCCTAAGAAGAGAGTTCCAGAGCAAGGGGGCCACCACTGAGAAGGCCCTCTCCTTCGCCCCCACCAACCACGCTTGAGATGGAGGCAGAAGCGAGTGAGGGGTGAAGGTCATTTTCATTCCCATCTATGTAGTAGTTGTTCAGTTGTAGCTTAGTGTGGTAGTTTTATTAGATGCATTGTGTGTTATATGCCTTCCTTTTTTTGGTATTGCATTGAATTGTGTTCGACTAATTCTCTTTAAATATTTTATATCTGAAAACTTTTTGTATTAATAAAATGTTATTTAAAATTGCTTTTAAAGAATGAAAAATGAGAGGAGCTTCAAATATCCTTATATGGGCACCAAATATTCATCTAGGTGTAAATCCAGCTTAGTAAAAGTGCTGAAATCACATAGGTGAATTATATAAATACTATTATTGGAATGCCTTTTTGTTTCAAATTTTCTTCAAATTCATTAATCTTTCTTTAGACTGTTACTTGTTTGTTGAAAAGGGGGTTTATATTTGTGAAAAATACCTTCAACCATTTGATCTGCTGTCAAAGATAAAGCAGTCAATGGAAAATGTCTGAATACAAATATTGCATATTGAAAGACATTGGCTATGTGTGTCATATAATTCTCTCTCTGTGTATGTGTGTTATAATACCTTTTTTTTTTACTGATTTTTCCCTCCTCCCCATTACAGTTGTACAGTACATAACACACGAGTCAGTACATGATATATTTAATCTTGGTCATTGTATTTCTTGAACATGTTGCAAAAAAGAAAGAAAGAAAAAGAACAGAAAAAAGTATAATCAGGTTGCAGATGTAATAGGAAATGATTGTTCCAACCAGCTATTTTCTTCTGAAGAGAATATTGGTTTAAGTACCTGCTAATTTGCAGCTCTCCCACAGCAAGAACACAATAGTGAAAGAGGAGAGAAGCCACTCCACCTAAAACCTCCGGCTGCTACCTTCCAGCATTCCCCTTGCTTTTCATGTATATTAAAATATGGCCAATTTCAAGGAAGTTTTTCACCCTTAAGCAGATGCTGTATCTTAGATAATAAATGTGCATACAGAGTCTAAATATGGTTAGTTTTTTGTCATCCCTCTCCCCCCCCCCCCAAAAAAAAAGAAAGAAAGAAAAGAAAATGGGAAAAAAAGGAATTTAGTCAAAAGAAGACAAAATGCTACATATCTGCTTTCTCTTTCTCTTTTTAGTAACACTGTATAACCCTTCAAGTTGCCTGTTAAGTGGACCTCTTTAATTTGATAAGGTTTTCTTAGGCAATAAAAATTCAAAGGTGGCTTTGCCGGTTTCTTCCTCTGAAGTATAACCATGGCATTAGGTATTCATGGATGGCCTGTCATCCAACTACTAACCAGGGCTCGTACTGCTTAGCTTATAAGAACATAATGGATCTGGTATCTCTTGGAAGTGAAACAAATTCAGACCTGGTTAGTACATAGATGGAAGACCAAGTATTTGGGTCTATGGGATGTAACACTGCCATTAGTATATGCCATTTTTTGCTAGTCTAAGCTTCGAATTTTTGACCTAGGCCAGAAGATGTTTTCTACATTGGATTCTCTCTAGGACAGTTATTCCCAAACTCAGGTGTTTTTGGACCAGTTTTTGGCTATAAATGAATTTATAGGGGAAATTAAAAGTAGAACAATATATCCAAAGAACTGAAAAAGATACTGATATGAGAAGATATGACAAGTTTTGACATCAGATGACAAAAAAGAATATATCTGCTTCACTAAAGAGAACATTTGGAACTTGAAAAATTTAAGATGATGTGTATTATACATGTGTGGAAGATATGGATGTAACAACTACTGTATAACAAACATATATGTATATATGGAGACAGGCCCGTAGCCAGGATTTTGTTTCGGGAGGGGGGGGGGGCTGAGTCTGAGTGAAAGAGGGTCTACACTAGCAAACCTTTTGTATCGTTATCCCAATACCCCCATGCATATGGGATATATTGAGCATGGTGATCAGATCATGATATGAGTAAACATAACAGTTTAAATAATGTACCAGTAAGGCCTTCTCGTGGACCACCATCAGAATTTCGGTGGCGGGGGGGGGGGGGGGGGGGGGCTGAAGCCCCACAAGCCCCCCAAGCCCCCCCCCCCGGCTACGTACCTGTATGGAGATTATATATATATATATATATATATATATATATTCCCTAATCCCTTCTTTTTCTTTAGTGATACAGCAGATATTTATATAACTCTAATCTACTAACTAAAGCTCCACAACCCCCACCCCTTTTTATTTTTACCTTTTTTGCATGTGTGTAAACAATATTATGTTTCTATTTTTAATTTTAAGGCATAACAATAAAACTATTATCCAAAAGAAAAAGAGAAAGAGAAATTCTGGGAACTGAAGTCCAAAACCCAGAGAACTAGAGTTAGAGAATCACTGTTCTAGGGTATGGGAGGGCACATTGCTTTTGGCTTATAACTTTCATCAGCTGTAACCAGCATAACCAATGGTATAGATTTATGAGATTTGCAGGAAAAATATCTAGAGGATAAAATTGCCCATCCCAGTCTAGGCTAAGCTGAAAAGGGTCTCCAAAAAGAGACTCCCATCCAGCAAAATGTTTCAAGATATTTCAGCAGGAATAGTTAACTATTAGCTTATCCATGTAGACCTATTGAAAATAAGATTGATTCAATGATTATGTTAATAGGATTGTCCTGCTGACATCAGTGATTCAATAGGGAAAGGATAGAAACACTTTGAACTAACCAACTGTAGAAAACAGAACCTGAGATAAATTATAGGTTAACATGAATTTCCTCTAGAAATCAATACGTCAATAGGGGATTTGTGGAAGCACCTTGTACTAACAACCTGTAATGGGGGAAAAGAGAAAAAGACCAAGAATCCACAAAAGCCATCTTTTTGTTTAAAAAGTGGGTAACTGCAACTCATCTAAGCCAACAAGAGCAACCATTTTCTTTTAAAATGGGTTTTAAGATCTTTCTATACAGTTTAACATTAAAATACACATTTTTGAGAACCTGAACTATTTTGCAATATTTCATGGGGTCACTAGATGTTTATTTGGGCAAAGAAGTATTCCCCGCTATTAGTGTTGCCTACCCTTATTTTAAACAGTGATGGTAGGATCTGAATCAAAAACTTTTCATATGTGTAGTTCTCTGGTTTCTTCATTATTTAGCAACAACTATAAAGAGAATCACATTAGCAGTTTTAAAAACATGGACTTCCTATGGGAGAAAGCATTATTGCAAAGACCTTTGACCTTCAGTATATACACATCTATAGCTAACTCAGAAATTTACTCTCTGCTACCTGGGCTGTTGTTTATAATTTCATTTGTGCTACAAAAAATTAACTGACAGAATTTATAATAGGTAAAATTGATTTTACATCCAATTCTGTGCAAAATGGCGCAAAAAGACATTTTTTTTAAAAAAATACCAGTTTATCTTAAAGCTGTAAATATTAACTGTGGTTGAAAATGGTTGATAAATATGCATACTACAGCCAGAAAGGCATTCTAGGTAATTAACAAAACAAGTCTCAAATCATACCATATAGATTTTTAGTTGGAATCTCTTATGTTGCAGTTTAAATCTGTTGGTTCTGATTCTATCCTTAGAACAGCACAAAACAAGGCAACATCATCCTTCAGTGGACAAAACCTCTTCAGATATATCATATCACAGCTAGATGTAGTCTGGTCTAGCCCATAAACCAAAGTAATAAACATGTTGTACTTACGGACAGTAGACATATTGGCAACTAAATTCTACATTAGTTAAGCCATCTCTTAAATAAATAAACAGACAGAGAAACAAACAAAGCAAACCATAAAACCTTAATGGTCATTATTATAACTTGGGAATTAAGCAATATACATGCTAAGGTTGCCTAAATTTGAGTTCATATCTCCTTCAGTGATGTTGGCATTTGTTAATTAAGATGAACAGTGGTGTAAAAGGTTTTAAAATGCAGGTGCAAACTATGACCTGCCTCATAAGGTACATTCTCAAGGAAAATTCAAACCAGCAGGGAGCCATATTGATCAGTATGTGCATGTGGTTTGTGTATTATAAGTGTATTTTATAAAGGGCCATATC
This sequence comes from Anolis sagrei, assembly GCF_037176765.1. Taxonomy (NCBI): domain Eukaryota; kingdom Metazoa; phylum Chordata; class Lepidosauria; order Squamata; family Anolidae; genus Anolis; species Anolis sagrei. Next base: position 274,221,492 of record NC_090022.1, read on the forward strand.
GCAAGAATACATTGGACTGAATCCTGTTGATGTCCTTCACATACATTCAGCTACAGAAGAGTTTTGACATTATTTTCCAATGTGTAATAGCCTTGTTCAGTTCAGAGTTACAAATGTGGAGTTGTGCATGCAGTGCAATTGTCTATGGACATGTAATGTGCATAGTGTATACATGCATATCTCACATGCAGATGTGCATTTAGTTCTTCATGAATGTGCAATGTACAGTTTCCATGTTCATGATTTCACTTGTGCTCCAGTTGTTATGTATTATTTTGTGAAATATCACAATTTGCTAATGAGCTCCTATTTCACAACCATTATGGAACTCTAGTGAACACAAAGGTATGTGTATGATCTTAGCCATTTTTTTTATTTCTAGAAAAAACCACACACAGCTACTGTGGGGATTGTAGTGAAGCTTATACAAGTCCTGGGTAGATGGTATATTATGTCATCATCACCTCTAGCCAAAATATTGATATTTTGGCCCTGGAAGCCCTGGCTCAACTACACCACTAGCTGGCAATGTTGTGTAAGCAGAAGATGTTTTCTTTGCTTGACATACAATGCCAAGCACCTCGAATGGAAGAAATGTGGTTGATATGGGGAACGTCATGTGTACAATGTAATACCAATAGGAAAAAAGCCTTGAGGTGGCTGAAATAATGTCCTTGGCAGTGAAAGCAATTGACCTAATCTGACTTGGTAAGATCCCTGCTGTACTCTGCAGTTTATATTCATTGGACAAAAAGAGAAGCCCATTCTCCCTTTCTTACATCCAATCGTGTTTTTTGTAACAAGGTCAACTGTTAGCAGAGCAATGTGTTGCTTTGTATGGCTGCCAAGTTTTAATTGAAACATTGTGATAAATTTCACTGCAAGGTCAGATGCTATTTTCTGGTTAAGGAGAGGTCAAGCTGGTCTCTTAAAGAACCACTCTTGGTTTTTATGGTGTCCACTGATTTGTACTTGGAGGTTGATTTACCGCAGATATGACCCACTTACTCTCAGCTGACCTCCTCCAAAATTGTCAAGACAGGGGCTCACCCTGAGTCACCGGTTGGAAAAGACTATTTTATCAAACTGGGCTTCATTTTATTACTGCAAGAATAGGCCTTCCCAAATCAATAGGACAGGAAACATTCACTTTATTACTTTAGACTAGGGGCTCCAAAGGTTATTCTACATGAACAGAGAGACAGGCATAGAGCAAAAATAGAGGTGAGTGAATGCAAACTCAGCATCAATAACTTCAGGAGTCCTTCAGAAAAGATGTTTACATCTTTTCTTTAGAGGCATTTAATTAAATGAGTGAATTTTCTTGGAAAATACTCACAGAGGGTGGACTTTCAGAGAAAGGTAAATGAAAATGTTGCAGGCTCCAGACTACTATTTTTACAGCCTAATACCATATATGTCAACAAAAAATAAGTCCTGCTGACATAATTGGTGCTTGATTCGGATTGCTATCTGCATATATACCATCGAATCACTTGATGAAGGATCTGGAAAAAAAGCGTACATGGTAATTCACTTTCTGAACTTAAACCATTATTGAGAGAAAGGAAATCCAAGGTTTTCTCCATTGCTTCATCTCTAAAAAGGCTGTTGAAATTAATCTTGTTGGTTGCATGAGACAAATGTGTCTGGGTACTCATTAAACTAACATTTTCCGGGGTTCAATACTAATACATTCTATGTATTAGTATTGTATACTAATACTAATACATTCTATGTATTACTGTTGCACTCCCTGAAAAGCCCTCCTCTGGAACCCATTTTTCAACCTTTGTCTAGTCCTTCTTTAAGAAAATTCAAGTTTTATAGGACAAAGGCGACTTCTCTAGAAGTCTCAGATTACTTTGGGGAACTTTTCTAGAACTGCTAATCATGTTATTTCTATAGCAGTTCTGGAACACCGTAGCATAAGTGTGTTGTTATGATATACTTCTAGGTTGCATATGTCCCAAATGATTTTATTAAAAAGAAACTGAAAAGAGTTGGGTGTAGGTGTACTGACTGGACATTTGTGCACCCAATTAGTAACACAAGAGGGTCCATGCAGAGGCGGCCCTAGGTAATTTTCAAAGGTAAGCAAACATTATTTTGGTGCCCCCCCCCCCCAACCAATCACTGAAAAATAAAAGGTAGAAGGTAGAGGTGAAAAGGCCCCCTGCTGGGATCTACACACATTATTCGCTGATATAACACATAGTCCTAGACCAGGGGTCCTCAAACTTTTTAAACAGAGGGCCAGGTCACAGTCCCTCAAACTGTTGGAGGGCCGGATTCTGATTTGAAAAAAACATGTATGAATTCCTATGCACACAGCACATATCTTATTTGTAGTGCAAAAAATACTTTAAAACAATACAATAATTAAAATGAAGAACAATTTTAACAAATATATACTTATTAATAATTCAATGGGAAGTGTGGGCCTGCTTTTGGCTAATGATATAGAATTGTTGTTGTTGTTGTGTGCTTTCAAGTAATTTCAGACTTAGATTGACCCTGAGCGAGGGCCGGGTAAATGACCTTGGAGGGCCGCATCCGGCCCCCGGGCCTTAGTTTGAGGACCCCTGTCCTAGACACTTGGTAAGTGTCTGATGTGTAATCCAATACAACTCCCAGCATAGTGATTTGTTCGCTGTGTACTAATCTTGTTGTGTTTCAAACAACAATAACAACAACAACAACTTTATTTGAGAACACAGAAATGCTGGACCACTCTCACAACCACCATGTCAGACTACACAGAGAAGCCATTGAAATACACAAGCATGTGGACAATTTCAACATAAAGGAAGAGAACAAAATATGGCTACCAGTATTAAAAAAAACTCTAAAGTTATAACAGCAAAATAGCAGAGGGGAAGCAATCAGGCACATCTAATCACCTCTCAACAAAAGATTCTCCCAGGCACAGCCAGGCCTTCAAACGCTAATCAAGGTAGTCAGTTGAAACATTCACACCTAGCTCCCAAGAGTTCTTTGCCCCAACCTAGTCATTCCACAGGTATATAAACCCACTTTCCTACTTCCAACAGACCTCACTACCTCTGAGGATGCTTGCCATAGATGCAGGCAAAACATCAATAGAGAATGCCTCTAGAACATGGCCATATAGCCCGAAAAAACCTACAACAGCTTAATTAGTGTTGTTGCCTGGAGGCATCCTTTGTATGGGAGGTGTCCACTGGCACTTGATTGGTTGCTGTCTGGAATTCCCCTGTTTTTGAGTGGCGTTTAAAGGAGATAATTTGGATTATATATGACTGTGGAGAAGGTGTTTAATACAATCCCATTTGAAGCAGATAATCCGGATTGTAGATGGCAGTGTAGTAGGGTCTTAATATAATCCAGTTTGAAGAAAGTAATCTGCATTTTATATGGCTGTGGAGAAGGAGCATAATATAATCCAGTTCAAAACAGATATTCTGGATTGTATATGGCCGTGTAGAGGGGTCTTAATATAATCCAGTCCAAAGCAGATAATCTGGATTTTATATGGCAGTGGAAAAGGGTCTTAATATAATCCAGTTCAAATACAATAATCCAGATTTTATATTGCAGTGGAAAAAGGTCTTAATATAATCCCGTTTGAAGAAGATAATCTGCATTTTATATGGCTATGGAGAAAGGGTTTAAAACAATCCAGTCCAAAGCAGATAATCTGGATTGTATATGGCAATGTAGAATAGGCTTAATATAATCCAGTCCAAAGCAAATAATCTGGATTTTATATGGAAAAAGGTCTTAATATAATCCAGTTTGAAGAAGATAATCTGCATTTTATATGGCTGAGGAGAAGGGGTTTAATACAATCCAGTTCAAAACAGATATTCTGGATTGTATATGGCAATGCAGAATAGGCTTAATAAAATCCAGTGCAAATAAAACAATCCAGATTTTATATTGCAGTGGAGAAAGGTCTTAATATAATCCAGTTTAAAGACGATAATCTGCATTTTATATGGCTGTGGAGAAGGGGTTTAATACAATCCAGTTCAAAACAGATATTCTGGATTGTATATGGCAATGTAGAATAATGTAGAAGCAGATAATCTGGATTTTATGGCAGTGGACAAGGTTTTAATATAATCCGGTTTAAATCAAATGTAGGCTAAGTCATTTATTTGCCATATAAAATCCAGAGTATCTGCTTTGAACTGTTTTCTGTGGCAGTGCAGACTCATATCATCCAGTTCAAATCAGATATGTGGGTTGTATATGGCAGTGTGTAGACCCAGCCTTGGTGAGGGATGAGTGAGGGGGGAATCAACCGGATCATAGCCGACCCTTCCCTTGAGAAAGTTCCTTGGATCCTTTGGGCGGACATTGGAAGGTGAGAGGGGTGACCTAGAAAACAACAAGGGAGCCCTGCCAAGGAGGGAAGAAACTCAGCGAGAGGCAGGAGGACGAGGAGGCCAGCCTTGGCTCCCCTCTTTCTCGCTGCTGCCTTTTCTCTCTGGGGAGGAAACCTCCAGCGAGAAGAGGTGAAGGAGGCAGGGCAAAGAGGGGTGCAAAACAAAACAAACCCCAAACCCTGCCATAGAGTCCAATTCAAAGCAGCAAACCTTGATGTGCTGGAGTATTTTCTTTGGGGGCAAAGATGACTCCGTGTTCCTGGGGCTGGAACACGAGGCTGCAAGATTGGAGAGGATGAAACAGGAGGAGAAGGAAGGAAGGAAGGAAGGAAGGAGCCGGCATTTCCTCCTCCTGTTCCTCTTGCTGCTGCTTGTGCCATCACCGTCTTCTTACATCTCTTCCTCCTCCTGCTGCTGCTACTGCAAAACCCCTCTTGCTGCTGCTTGGAGCCCGGATAGGATTGCAAGTGTTGCAGGGCAAGAAAAGAGGAAGTAGAGGAGGGGCCTTATTCCTTCAGCTGCCCTTTCCCTTCTTTTTTCTGCCGTGGCCTTGGGACAACTTCCTGCCTGTTTGGCGAGTGGGCGCACAGGCCGAGCCACGTGAAAGGGGTTTGTTAATTAAAGGTGCCTTTCACGCGACCCGTTTGCGCGCCCACCTGCCAAACAGGCGGGAAGGCGCCCCACGGCCGGCCGTGGCAGAAGAAAGAAGGGACCAGCACTTGTTGAGCAAGGTCCATCTTGAAAAGCGCCTCCTGCCCACCCCGCGTCGGGCCCAGCAAGGCCGAGGGCTGTACGGCTCCCTTTCCCTCGGTGCCCAGGCAAGGGAAGGTGAGGCCTGACGAGTGGCCGATCCTTTGCCTGGCAGGGAGAGGACGGGTGGGCCGGGAGGGGGGGCAAGAGCGCCCCGGAGAATTCGCCTAATGGTTCAGCCGACCCTGGTCGAGGGGCATTTACAGAGGCGCCCCTTGGCAAAAAAAAGTGTTCCGCGACCGCTTACTTCGCGTAATGGACGAGCCGCCCCAGGGTCCATGCATATTGTGCGAGGAAATGGATATTAGGGCTCTAAGATCATTTGGAGAGGCATTTCTCTCTGTTTCACTATCTAGATCGATGACCTACCCATAACTAAGCTTCTGGACTTCTCATTGGCTTTTGATACCAATGAGCATAGTATTTTCCTGTGCTGCCTGGTTGTTCCTTCTCATTGGGGAGAAACCAGAAAGCAGTGATGAAGCACTCCTGTTTGACTTTTTGGCAGTAGATCTGTGGGGTCCCTGATGATTATGTTTGGTTTACAATGCTATTTAACATATACATCTAAAAATGTTTAAAAACAATACGTTTGGAATAATGCGGAATAATCACAGGATTATTCTGCATTATAATCTCACACCTACACCTGTTGATAAACTCTACAAATTAGCTGGCATTGCCCCCCCACCTCCCCAATGTACGACGGGAAATTGCTGCTGACTGTGAGAGAAATAAGGTTGAACACTGTGAAAGCCATCTATTGCATGGCTATTAGACTCCTCCCAGTAGACTCAAATCAAGAAAAAGCTCCATGAGAACCACCATTCCTCTTAACGTTCCCCCAACAACAGCAAGAGTATCCCTCTGGGCAGCCAAACCAGGAAATCCCACGAGGGTCTTCCTCCAGGGACAAACCAAGAATGGGCAACTTGGAAGTCCCTGAACAGACTCAGAAGTGGAGTGGGGAGATCAAAAGACAACCTGGCAAAATGGCACTACCTAAAACAGTGGTTCCCAACCTGTGGGCCGTGACCCACTGGTGGGCTATGAGACCTAAAATAATGTCTGTAGCTCTAGATGATTAAATATGATTTTCTGTCGGTGAGCAGATGGCAACTACTGGATGGCATATTACTGTATCAGAAACTAGAGCTGATGTGGTCTATCCAATAAACTTTCTGAATCAGCACCCCAAATAACCAAACCAAATCTAAAGTTGACTATAACTGATTCATAACCTTTTTGGTACTAATGTTGGAGAGTGGTCCTTGGTCAAGTGGTCCCTGGTCAAAGCGGTCCCTGGTTGAGTGGTCCCTGGTCAAAAAAGGTTGGGAACCACTGTCCTAAAAGAATACTTGTGTGACTGTGATAACTCCGCATCTGTTGCTTGTCCACAATGTCCTGTCTCATGTACAGAGGAAGAATTGTTTAAAACTACTGACAATGTAGTCACTGTTTCCCGTTTTTGGTCAACAGATATTTAGTTGCTTGTGCTCCTTCTATTTTTTATCAGTGTTATACTTATGTATGCAATGCTTTTGATATGAAATAAATATAACATAAACATAAAACCGCTGGGAGAAGTCACCTGAAGTTTTGGGGTCTACTATCATCAGTGTGCAAATGACAATTAGAGCTACTCTTTTATTCCAACTCAGTTCATGGAAACTATCTTGGCTCTAAACCGGTCTCTGTCACCAATAATGGACTCGTTGGTGGCAAACACATTGAGACATAACTCAATCAAGATAGAGATGTCAGTTAAAAGTCAGATCAAGAGAAGTGCTTCAGCCTGTGCTGGATGGGGTTATACCCTCCCCCCAAAAAACACAGGTATGAGACCAGCAACTACAGTAGTGGATTTGTTAGTGGTTTGGGACTGCATTCACACAATTAAGCTTTGCTGCAACAGCTGCCTCATCTTCTGAGATGTGGGATCTGTCCATAGTGCATTGGCTGCCAGTCTGTTTCCAGGAACAATTGAAAGTGCTGGTTGTGCCCTACAAAGCCCTACACAGAACAGGTTTAGCTTACATTGAGAACTAGAATCATGCCCTGTTATTGCCCACAGTTTGGCTGGGATAGTCTCAAGCAACCCTCTGTCATCCCATTTTTAAAATCTCACACTTTCTCTTTTCCTCTCACTTTTAATCTATGGGTATGCATAGCCAAAGAGCCAAAATTGTATAGTGGTTCGTGTGTTGGACATCATGGTTCAATTCTCCGATCAGCCACGGAAAACTAGTAAGTGACATTGGGTGAGTCACACACTCTCAGAAAACTTCATAATAGGTTGACCTCAGGTAACCACAAGTAGGAAGTGGCTTAAAGACACAGCAGCAGCAGCATCATCATCAGCAACAACAACAACAAATCATGTGTGTCTCCCTAAAAAAGCCTCTTTCACATTTTGCGACCTTCTAGAGAAGCTGTTCCCTCTTTCCAATGACCCTCACAGGTACATCTAGTAGGATCATGGGGGAAGGCATACTAAGTGACTGCTCCCATGCCCTGCAACTCTTTTTTTAGGAAGGTTAGACTGTGCATACTTATTGTGAAGGGGAAGTAACCAGTGAAAACAGGGGGAATTGTTTTCCTTCAGCAACTCCCCTCCCTTCCCGGAAATGGACTATCCTTCTCTGTCTAGCGTCCCCTTTTGGCCTCCGCCCAGATAATGGAATAGCGAAGACAGGGGAGGCCAGGGGACAGTTCCACCTTGTCTCCTGCATGTGTCATCAGTTGAAGACCCCTCCCTCTAGCACCAACCGCCGCTCTAAGCCACAGTGAAAACAGGGGAGACCAGGGGACAGTTCCATCTTGTCTCCTGTGCTATGCTAATATATAATAATATAATATAATATATTGTATCTTCATATATTTATAATATTATAATGTAATACAGTGTAATACTACTACTAATAATATGATATTATAATTATATATTTTATAGAACATGTAATATTACTAATAATACAATATGATTGTATAGTACAATATAGTGTTGTATTGCACTGTGCTAATGGTATAAGGCATTGTATGTATATATGTGTGTGTAGATCTTGTAAGCCACTCTGAGTCCCCTTCGAGGTGAGAAGGATGGCATATAAATGTCACAAATAAATAAATAAATAAATAAATACATGTGTTGACAAATATGTGCATTTTATGAATGCTTTTGCACATATGTGTATTTTTCCAAGTATCTGTTTAACTTCTGACACTTTTATAATCTCACAAGATATAAGCAGCAAGGTTTAGAAGAAAATAAGTGCCACTTAGCTAGTAGTGACTAGAATACTTAGCTACTTAGGTGCCACTAGGCTAGTGTTACCTAGAATATTTAGCCTATGTGTGTGTGTATTTCCTTATACAAAATGCTTGGGACTAGATATTTTTCCCTGATTTTGGTATACCCTGTACATAATATGACATCTTGAAAGTGGGAGCCTAGTCTGAACATGAAATTCATTTATGTTTCATATATAGTTTCTACCCATACCCTGAAGGTAAATTTATACACAAGATTTTTAATAATTCTGTGCAGGAAAAAAAATTATGTTCATTGAATCATCAGAAAGCACAAGTGTCACTATCTCAGCCACCCATGTGAAATTTTTCTTTCTGCTACAACAAGCTGCCATTGCTACCCTTTCAAAATTTCTGCTTGCCACATGTCACTTGACAAAACAATACAGATATGAAACTACCAGGCAGGCATTCTTTTGAAAAGGGGATGCTATGGTGCCTGGGGGTGAGTGGGTTGTGTATTGTCAGGCCTTCCAGTTTGATGCTGTTGAATTCACCCTCTTCATGTCTTCCTTTGTGCAGACAGAGAGTCAGCAAGACTGGGTGCAGGCAAGCCTTGCATCTTTGTAATCCTCAGCAGATGTCAGCTGTTTACACTGCACAGGTTGTTTTCTGGTATTTGGGAAAACACACATGAGCAGCCCTTCAGAACACAATTGTCCAGGTTCTTTATGGAGGCTGATCAGCGCACCATACAATGCTAATCATAGTAGGACCAACTGTTCCTTGGCAGCATCAGCTGCTCCATAAAGGCTGATGTTTTGCCACTGAAACCAAGTATCTCCTGCACCCCGCTGTACTTTTGTTTTGTTTTTATTTGTTTGGTGCATAATTAATTGTAATGATGTCTTGCAGTTTGGCTTTGTTTCAGGGACTCCAACTTGTTTCTTTCAGATTTCTGTGGACTCAAGTAGATAAACATTAGGTGGCCTCATGGCCACAGACATGGTGGCTTACTTGTTCTACCAACCAGCAGGCAATTCCATACTTAATCACCTGCCTCTTTTCTTCTTTCCAAGGTAATAAAAGCCAACCATAAGCTAAAGCATTCTCTCTCTTTCTGCCTGTCTATCTTTCGCTTTCTCTCAGAGTAGGAAAAGAGAGGGGGAGAGAGATCTTCACAAATAAACACAGAAATAATACAAGCTTTAAGAAGAAAAAGTGTTGACCTTCAGATTTTCAAATAGAATTTAATCTCTTTATCACTAGATGGAGAAACATCCTAGATAAAGTTTATTCAAATGCATGGTGGGGGAGGGGGGTGCTACAGACAAGCAATCTGATTGTGAAATATGGAGCAGGGAATTCAATTACCCAGAGTTATACAGATGAATGGATTTTTCCTCCCTTTGTCTGGTGATCAAAGCTAATGTGACTATTTTAAACAAAAGATATTCAATTAAACAGAAATATTTTCAATGAACTGTAAGCCTGTAGGTAAGGGCAAGGTCGGGGACACATGTCTAGAGAGAGATGTTTAGCAAATGTCTACCTTTTTTCATTTTGTAAATAGTCTTCACTGTTGTTTTTAACTAAAAATACATAATGCATCATTGGATGTGTTGTTCTGGAAGAGAAAAAAAAAGAATCTTCATCCCTCCGCAGATGCCAATTTAAAACAATAACTTATACACTAAGGAGCAATGTTTCCAGCATCATAATAATTCCTCTCTATTTCCCCTCTCCTCCCATCACCTATGATCATAACTTCACTAGGTATTTGAACTTAGACGGTTCATTACAATTTTCACAAACACAGGGAAAATGTAGTATTTACTGTAGTTCAAAAAAAATTATTCTGACATCAGAGTAATTTGTCCAACAACTAACCCAATTTTCTGTCCAAAATTATTGGATATTCCTTTATTTATGATTACATTTACCTAGACAATTTGAAGATAAAGGATTTATGCCTTGCTGGCTATTTGACAACTCTAAGCCCCATGGCTTGCCTTCTGGGGTTGATGGGACACAAGATACCACTTCTTTTTAAAGAAATGTATTGGTTCTCTTACATAGATTGGGGTTTTTTTTCATGGTGACCCAATGGCTTAAACTGTTGTGCTGGTAGGACTACTGGACAAAATGTTGGCGGTTCGAATCCAGGGAGTGGGGTGAGCTCCCGTCTGTCAGTTCCAGATTCTCATGTGAGGACATGAGAGAAGCCTCCCACTTGATGATAAAACATCCGGGCATCCCCTGGGAAACTTCCTTCTGACACACACACACACAAATTCTGAAAGCAGATTCTTGATCTTAGCTTTTACATGGAAACTCAAACAAGGTATTTAGACAAGTAATCTTGGAGACAATCAAACAATTATAACCCCCCCCCCCTTTTTAAGATAAAGCTGTTTTATAACAACCAATAGAAGCCCACGTGTGACTTTCCTTTGAACTTGTGTCCAATTATTTTATAATTTGAAAATTTGGAAAGCATATAGCCATTTCCACATAATACACTGCAATTTTTGGTGTATTGTAACTATGCAGTGAAAGATATATAGTGTTGTGAATTTGATTAAAATAATATTATAAATTTGATTAAATATACAACACTGTATATCTTTCACCAAAAATTCTTTCCTCATTGGTTCTACAAGATTTGGGTCTATACAGCAGTTGGGCAGCTACACGTGTGCACTTCTGGGGTGTGTGTTCAGATGTTGTACTGGGACTTCCAAGTACAACATTGGGAGACTAACCCCCCCTCCCCAGAAGCTCCCCTAAACTGAGTGAAAAAAAGAAAAGAACTCACCTGGTCTCCCTGGGATGGCTTCTAGAGTCCTGGTGCATACAAATTTGTCATTTATACATGCCAGGAGAACTCCAGCAGCCGTCCCAGGGAGGCTGGGTGGGTTCTTTTCTTTTTTTCACTCAGTTTAGGGGGGCTTTGGGGGGAGGGCTTGGGATTCCTACAGTTTTCTGGGCTAATATAGCCTGGAAAACTTTGGGAATACTATCTGGACTGCAGTATTCTGCAGTACAGAACTGGAAATAGTGGGTTTATCCCATGCCTTTCAAGAAGGCACAGAACAAACCCAAATTAATTTGAAACTCTCCAGAACATTGTCTGGACAGCCCCTCCTTTTACTGTGGAAGCAGGGGCAGCTGAACCATAAGGCAAATTACAGTTTTGTATAGGGCGCCCTCTTTTCCCTGCACAGGCCTCCTCAGCTTGGTGTTATTGCAGAGCCATGGAGTGAGACAGGTGCTGCTGGAAGTGGCATTGAGGTGGGAGAAAAGGTAAAAGGGACTTTTATTTGTTTGGTTTCATTATTTGTGTGGGCATGGGTGTCCAGTGGGAGGAATCAAAGGACCAGAGCTCTCAAGGCAAGGGGAGCATCTACTGTAAAATTTGACCTCCATGGCTCAATGCTATGGAATCATGGGCTGTATAGTTTCCACAAGGGCTTCAGCCCTCTTTGCCAAGAGTCCTGGGATTTGTAGTTTGGTGGGGCCCCAACACTCTTTGGCAGAGAAGGCAGAAGTCCTTGGGAAACTACAACTCCCAGGATGTGCTGGTACCTTAGCAAACTACTACCCTCAGGATTCCATTGCACTGAGCCATGGCCATTCAAGTGATGTCAGGCTGCATGTAGACACATATAATCCAGTTCAAAGCAGATATTGTGTATTATCTGCCTTGATATTCTGGGTTATATAGCTGTGTGGAAGAGCCCTCAGTCCCCATCTATATACTACCACATGAAATCCAAACAATTTGCTTTGAGCTGGAATTTGTGACAGTGTAGACACATATAATCCAGTTCAAAACAGATAAATCTGGATTTTATATTGTAGTGTCACTGGGGTCCTAAGTCTCTCAGGTTCCTTCTACACTGCCACATGATCCAGATTATTAAATCAGATAACCTGTGGAAAGCCAAAATGATGTTTCAATAACAAAAATTAAATTGCCACCCTATTATCTAGCACTCCCTCCCTCAAATCATGCATTTCTGAGGCAAGAGCAGCCAGTGCTTGGGATGTGTAGTTTACCTTTTTTTCACCATAGTACAAGCCAAATGTTTGATGGTCCTATAGTTCATAGGCATGTGTGATTGATTTAAAAATGTTTCAAAAGTCATTACAAAACTGGGGGATGCTGGCATTTAATTTCTAAAGTGTTTCTAAAGTATCATTAATGAAAATGTCATTACTATAATGAGAGTAATGAAATGTTGTTACTTTTTCTTTATAGTAATTGCACAAGCAGGGAAATTTCAGGGGCTCCTTTCTCCCTCATTTTTACAGCTATTGGGATGAACTTTGCTACAATGGTAGAACACACCACTGTTAGCCAACTAAATTTCAGAATATTTCACTTATCCCCAATTTTTGGGGAATTTTCAAAGATTTTATGAACAACATTTAAAAAAACCTGTAAGAGCTATCTCTTTGAAAGTTCTATACAATGAAACAAATGAGGTTCAGAATCAAGTTTTAAAATATACTAAAGAACTAAATTTCTGGATAGATTAGGGCATAGCTATCTAAATATCTCTGAAGCAGACATCTTGTCTCTCCATCCTCACAGGAGGAGAAGAAAATGGAGGACTCGGGGGCTTGCCATGTGCCTGAAACTTGAGAAAATTGGTGTGTCACTGAGATGTATCAGTCTAACAGTCAGGAACATGAAAGGAGAGAAGAGAGATGTTAGGCAGTGAGAAAAGGCTTTCCCTGCCAGCTAATTCAGCTGCCTTTCTCCTTATTGAGGATTATAAACTTGTGTAGAACATGATTGAGTTCCAACAGGAACAAGTTGAGAACAGAAGAGGAAAGTAGAGGGAGCATTAAGACATTTTCAAGCAGTTGAAAAAGATAACAGGATTCTATGTGACAAAATGGGACAGCTTACAGGAATATGAATTTTGATGAAAATACATTTGTCCCCTTCTCTCTCATTTGTATCTTATGGTTATAGCTTATGTTTTAGGAATGCAATATTGCCTTGTTTAGATAACAGATCCCTACTGGATCATATAAGATTTGGTCTAGTTTCACTATTTCTTGGGTTTTGGTTTGTTTTTGTTTGGTTTGTGTGTGTGTGGGGGGGGGGGTTAAAAAGAAATAATTTATTGTCAATGAATTCATACTTATTTAGTAGCTTCTTGTTTCCTCCTTATTCACCCAAGAAATATTGTAAAAGCTTCGTAGAAAGGCACACTTGTGAAAAGAAGCCAAATATGTTTTCTTCCATTCTATCTACATTGATATATTGAAATAGCAAAGGAGAGGCGAGGAACTCTTAATGCTTCATTAGTTAATTGTGCAAAGTGAAGCTCTTTAGGGGTAAACATGTGAAGGACATTTGCTGAATGGTCTTTGCCCATCATGCATATTATGGCCTAATGATGTTGGTAATGGTAGGGGGATCCTGGAGAGTCATCTGTCAAATTAGCACATTGAATTATTTATTGGTTCAGAGCGAAATGATAGAATGGTAGCACGTGAGAGAAGCTTTAAGGAAAATATACAGTTCTCCAGAAGCAAAATGATTGGAAGAACGAGGTTTTAAAAAATAATAATGCTAGTGCATAGACAGGATTAGATATATATAAAAATGAGTACATACATGGCATGTTGTCATATTAGCCAAAACACATACTGCAGTTACACAGCATAAATGTGTTTTGTTCATATATAAATGTATCTATAGGATGCTTTTCAAAGACGTTTCTGACTTGAAATGTTGTTTGGCAAACAGGTTTGGAGGATAGAGTGGGTGTGAAATTGACAGTTGCTTTTATTTTGCCTTTTTCACCTCAATTGATAATGTCACAGATGATATTACTGTAGCAATTAGTATTATAACCCTTCAGAACAAAAGCAAGAAAGTGCCTGTAAAAATATGTGCTTAAGCCTTTTGTAAATCATAAGGTTCATAGGTGACATTTGTGTATTATCTCCTTGCGTAACTAATCCTACAGGTCAGTTAAGAACATAAAACCAAGAAGGAAACCATATATTCCTGCCTGAAATCAAAACATTTAATCAATACCACTATATGCATGCCACAGGCATAGGAGATGCAAACATACATGGAATGAGTCAGCAATTCAATTTAGTAAAAATAACTAAAACACTAGATCTTCAGAAAGTCACATTATGGAGTAGGTTGGGCTGCATCTGTGTGTCATTTGAAGTCCAATTTCTATAAACTATGAAGTGAAATTAGCAAATCCTGTTGTTGCATGTCTTCATGTTTTTTTCTGATCTATGGTAAACCTAAGGTGAACCTATCTCAGGGTTGTCCTGGCAAAATTAGTTCAGAAGAGGTTTGCCATTGTCTTCTTCTGTGGCTTAGAGAGTGAGTGACCCACACAAGGTCTCCCAGTGGGTTTCAGAGAAGAGCAGGGATTCAAACCCTGCTCTCATGGGTTGTAGTCAAAGACTCAAACCACTTAATCGCACTGGCTCATAAAGATGTTAAAAGGCTTTGCTAATTCTGCCCGTTCCTTCAATTACTGTCCACAAAACCCAGCCTATCATATCCAAGAACCTCTAGAGCTGGAGTTGGAGCTGGAGCTGGAAGGAGAACTTTTATTATAAGTACCTCTTTGGCTCATTGCTACTCCTCACACCTAGCCCTTCTGATGGCAACTTGTACCACCCAATGGTTCATTTTTTGGAGAACAAGAGCAAAAGGGTGGATGTATCACTGCCCCCATGTCAGAGCTAGTCAAGCAAAATAGCTAACATTGAATATGATAGTAACTGTACCTGGTAGTAATACATATTTATTCTCACTTTCAATTCTGTATTTACATGATGCTTATGCAAAACAATTAAAATAAATCTCATAAACAAAAATAAGCAATAAACATGAACAATAGCACAACAAACATTTCTAAACCTATGGCTGGGCCAAATGTAATAATTAAAATTGAAGTAATCAGTAACGATTCTCATTCACTTGTATAAACGCCAGCACTTCTTTCTTCCTATGATACTAGCAACAATTTAATTTGTGCCAACTACAGCTGCTTTTTTGGCATGTGCTTTTCATCTTGTTACAAACAGGCTCTGCCTTGGATTCCCTCATACACTGGTGATGGTATGCCTTCATTAACAAAGTCCTGCTTGCCCTTATTCCTCCGCCCACATTTTCTAACAGACTTCTTCCACTTTAGTCATAGGGACAATGGTTGTACTTCCAGGCCACAGGTTCTCATGGCACAGTCTATTCATCTAAACTTTGATAATCTTTTTTTTTTTTTAGTGGCATGGCTGTTATTGCTTGAAACTGGTGAGAAAAATGGGGTATGTGAAGATTGTGTGTGTAAGACATCTGTACAATTAGTTTTTAAGTAAGGTTTCCTCTAACCCCTGAGCTTCCTGTCATTCTGCTTGGAAGTCAAGAGGGAGAGTAAGTAAGAAATAGTTGTTGGGAAGGTGTATTTTGCATTTTTGTAGGTCCAGGAAGCTGAGCTTCTTCTTTGTTTTACACTTCTCTGGAAGAGGCATGTGTTTTAAACCAGCTTTCTGTGGATGAAGAAAGCAGCATCTTTCTGTGTGCCCTGACTGGGCAAGCCCTTTGAGTTCTTGGCAGCACATTGCATAGTGAAGAATAAAAAGGATATCCTTGGTTTTATGTTTTGGTTTTCTCCCCTGCTCACCCTAGGATTGCCACAGATTGGAAACAACCTAATAGTACATAACAACCACAATGACAATATATTATTCAGCATAATATATTGGATATACAAAAGCACACATATATGTCTGCCATGCAAAATCCATAGCAATAAGATACTCTCATGTGCAGATGTTTTATAAGACTTAAAAGAACAGCGAAATACCAAAATTACTCAACTGAGGCTGTCTTTGGACATTACATGAGACTTATTGCAAAAGATGACAGTGCTTGGCAAAATAGAATTCAATAGGAAAAGAGGAAGATTGCATGGCTGTGGATTGGCTCAGTAAATGGAAGGCACAGCTCTTAGTTTGCAAGACTTGAACAACTGAAACAGGGAGGGAGGATGTCTTATATTCTTATTTGCCAAAAAATGAAGTTAACTTGATGGAAAATAATAATTAAAAATTCCAAATCTTGATCTTTCTTTTTTAAAACAAACAAACAAAATGAAAACAAGATATTTCTATCAAAATATTATTTGTTGTATAATTAAATTACAAACTTTGACCCCTTTGGTTAATAGCAGTTTGGGGACATTTTAATTGCAGGTTTGTCATTATTTGAAATCCAATGCATTATTTATCCTTTGTCATCAAAGTAAAACAGTAACAAAAGACCCTGAATTAAAATAGTAATCAGATGACTTTCTAGTGGAAAGAGCAATTTGCTGCTTGGAACTGAGTGCAGATGTGGAGCATTCTTAGATAAATATGCAATGCTGATGCACAGTATGTAAGGAAATTAGTGTTCGCTTTAGGAACAATACTTATGCAGCTATTGCAGCAGAAACAAATGTAATCAGTTGCTCAACTGTCAACAGCAGACCAATTACAATACACTTAAAGAAAGAGTCTTTGAAATCTTATTTACAATTAAGCAATTCATATATTTAAGATTTTCCAAAGAGAAAATAAATATGCTTCACAAAAACCCTTTATATGTAAGCTTGTATATGAAGAATGAGTGGGACACCTTCTGGTTGTGTCCTGATGTTGGTTCAGATATTTATGTATGTGCATTTTCAAAAGGGTGTTTATGCATGAGCATTTTATCCTGCTCCCCGCCTACTTTTCAGGATGTTATGCATTAATTGTATTTATAACTTGGCTTAAGTGAGACATTGATTCTTCATTGGATTTTAATGTAATCTTTAAATTAAGGAACTATCCAAGTTTCTGAATTTTATTTCCAAAATAGAAAATAGTCTGCATGAAAGGTTGAAACAATATTTCCACTAGGCTTGTGCTTTTCAGGTGAATCCTGATCCTTTTCTGCCAGATGGATACCAGAGGCCCCCTATATCTGCTTTCAGGCTCCTCCCAAAAACAGGTACCTTTCCAAAAGTGTGTTTTAATTCGTCAGCTGAAAAACCAGCTAATTTTGGTCCATTGGCAGCCATGGGGGGTGATTCTCCTCCCCTTCTCATCATTTTAGGCAATGGCATTGTTTGCCCTTATATCCTTCATTAAGACCTGGATTGAAAGCATCAGAATTACTTAAGATACCACTCTTCCTGTGATGTATTCCCCTTGGTCTGCAGAGGAGACCTGGGTTTCAATAAAGGACTTAATAATAATAATATAATAAAACTTTATTTGTACCCTGCTACCATCTCCCCAAGGGACTTGGTGCGGCTTACATGAGGCCAACCCCACAGCACATCAATAAACAAAGGCAATAACAAATAATCAGTACAAACAGTTAAAATAAAATAAAATAAATAAAACTCACAAACAAAAAATACACAATAGGCAATAAACAATAACAATAATAACATACAACATTTAAAAACCTATGGCCGGGCCAAATGTAATAATTAAAATTTAAAATGCTGGACATGAACAAAAAGGTAAACTAGGATATGGTTTTCAGTGAAAGATGAGGGCTCACAGACAATCCTAAATCAATATTAAAGTGCATTTGAGGACATATTGCTAGGAGTTTTCTTTAGTCTGGGAAGGCACCCTGGAACAACCACGTTTTCAGACTCCTCCTAAAGACTGCCAGCTTTGGGGCATGTCTGATGTCCTTAGGGAGTGAATTCCAGAGTCGAGGGGCTACCACGGAGAAGGCGCTCTCCCTCATCCCCACCAATTGTGCCTGCGAAGGAGGTGGGAGCTTGACCAGGGCCTCTCTAGATGATCGAAGAGATTGTGTGGGTTCGTACACAATAATGTGGTCACGCAGGTAGGCAGGTTCCAAACCATTCAGCTCTTTGTAGGTAAGAACCTGCACCTTGAATTGGGACCAGAAAATGAACGGCAGCCAGTGAAGCTCCTTAAACAGAAGGGTTGACCGCTCCCTGTAAGAAGCACCAGTTAGAAACCTGGCTGCCACCCGTTGTACCAATTGAAATTTCCGGGCCGTTTTCAAGGGCAGCCCCACGTAGAGTGCATTACAGTAATCCAGTCTGGAGGTGACTAAGGCATCGACCACCCTGGCCAGATCCAACTTCACGAAGTACGGTCGCAGCTGGCTCATGAGTCTTAATTGTGCGAAGGCCCTCCTGGTCACCGCCGACGCCTGAGCTTCAAGCGTAAGTGATGAATCCAGGACACCCAGACTGCAGACCTGTGACTTCAGGGGGAGTGTAACCCCATCCAGCACAGATACACAGGCAGGGCTCACGAAAGTAGAGGGTGAGCCAGTGATTAGCTCCCACTTACTTTTGTATCGAGTGAGCTTTTGTGCCAGGAGCCCCCTTCTTGTTACAAGCTCCCGAAGGTGCCGAAGGTGCCACAGGTACCAAAGGAAACAGTATCCATGCACAACCCTAATTTCCACTCAAAGTTGAAAAAATAATATTTCATATTTATAAGCAATTACAACATGAGTGTATACCAGAAACTATAGGCCTTAAACTGGATCAATAATTGTCATGCTATTGGTGTGGAAACAAGCTGAAGTTCAGGGTGACTAAAATATTCTATCTTAATTCCCATTGCATAAGTCCTAAGTGGAGTAGACATATTAAATTAATGTTGATTTTACCAATTAACAATGGTTAACCTCTTCTGGACAAATCTTATCAAGAAAACCTTTTGCTATGTTTGACTTGGGGTCGCCATTGGAGATGACTTGAAGGCACAAGACAACAACAACCTTGATTCTTTAATACCCATCTACCTAGGACTAGCAATTAGATTTAGGTTGGTATTTTGGCATGATTTGGGACTGGTTAAAGTTAACCCTGATTTTTCACAGGGTGAATGGAGATCACAATATTTCCAAGTCTGGATGCAGATCATTTTTTTAGAAAAAGAATGTTAACATCAGCCTTCCCATCCTCAGAACCAATAGCCCTTCAAACTCAACATATATCAGTAGTTAACTGACAATAAAATGTCAGCTTCCCAGGGGAGTAGGAACAAAAACCAACAAGGAGGAATGGCAACAAGACTTATATGGTCCTCCTGACTCGTGTTGCCATTGTGCAAAACAATGGCATTTATGCTCCCTTATGGCCTGCACTAAACCCTGGACATGTGGCTTTAAAATAGAAAAGCCCTCATCTCATCCCACTTTCTCCCAGTGTCCTTTGTTAGTTCACAGCAAGGATCTGACTTTATGCCCTTGATCCCTCTCTACAAGGGAGGGCAGACTCAATTCAATTTGCCTCCCTGCCTTTTAGTAATGAAGCAACCTCCATGTGAGCAAACCCCATGATAATGTACAACAGATGGGCAGTTTTGTGCCTAATTAGATTCTGGGCAGCTTGTTTGCTTGTAGGAAATGTGCGTATATTTGCCGATTTCACACTTATTACAGTGACAACAGATTAGTCAAAGTAAGGCAAAGAAAGCAAGCTATGTTTTCTTACCTTATTAAGCAACAATGTAGATTTGCGGAAGAAAGCGCCTTGATCCAATCAGTCTGTACAATTTAATTATTGCCATCTACCACTTTCCTAGTGGATCAAACAGCATGAACTTTGACAGCAAAAGACAATAGCTGGGAGCACATGTGTCCATCCTTTTAGGGTGTGTGTGTGTGTGTGAAGGGGAAGGTTACCTTTATTATTCATACAAACCTAAGATTTTTTTCATGTTTTGTTTGGCTTAGATTTGTGGATCTTTTCCATTTACAGCCTTCAGTACAAAGAGAACTGCATCAAAGAACCTTTTAGTACTCCATTGCACTATCTCATACATATTCATTCTGTGATACTTTTATTTAGAAATTATAAAACATCTTAAAATGGCTTGAAACTCTCCCAATAAAGAAGGAATTGCTTTTTGGGCAAGTTTGAAATAATCTGTTATCACCTTCATCACCTCATTTGCGCAACCTCCCTCATATATTGTCAAAAATACATTATACTGAATACTAAACAATCTGAGGGCCCTTCCACACAGCTCTATATCCCAGAATATCAAGGCAGAAAATCCCACAATATCTGCTTTGAACTGGTTATCTGAGTCCACAATCATATAATGTGGGATTTTCTGCCTTGATATTCTGGGATACAGGGCTGTCTGGAAGGGCCCTGACTTGATCATTGTTGTCATTATATACTCCTTGAAGATTCAGGCCTCTTCTACACTGCAATATAATCCAGATTATCAAAGATTATCAAACCTGAAGTAGCGTTTCTGGAAAAAATAACTTATGCTTTAGCCAGGGGGGCTTGGGGGCTTCAGCCCCCCCCCCAAAAAAAAATTCTCATGGTGGTCCACGAGAAGGCCATACTGGTGCATTATTTAAACTGTTATGTTTATTCATATCATGATCTGACCACCATACTCAATATATCCCATATGCATGGGGGTATTGTGGTAATGATACCAAAGGTTTGCTATGGTAGACCCTCTTTCACTCAGACTCAGCCCGCCCCCCCGAATCAAACTCATTCCCCCCCCCCCCCCCCGAAGCAAAATCCTGGCTACGGGCCCAGGGGGGGGGGAGGAATAATGCTGTCTGAGGTTTAAAAAGTAACATTTCCAAGTTCTAACAGTTCTGTTCTAACAGAGGCCCTTTTTACACTGCCATATAAAATCCAATTATTATTAATGTGAAATATCTGCATTGATCATCTGGATTGTATGACAATACAGAAGGGCCAGAGACTCTCCAAGACAAAAAGAAGTAATGCTTAGCTCTTAGGCCCTTCCACACTGCTCTATATCTCAGGATCTGATCCCAGATTATCTTCTTATCCCAGATTATCTGGCAGTGTAGATAACAAACAAAAATAATATTGGTTTGCAGTAAGATTGTTCATATAAGACAGTTCAAAGCAGATAAGTGTCTTTGTCTGCCAGTGAAAGGGGAACAAGAAGCAGGCCAGAACATGAAAGAGTTCCTTTTCAGTAGCTGTTTACACCTTCTAGAAATCCTTTTTGTGGGGATCCCACAAAAGGGATTTCTAGAGGGTGTGAGCAGCTGCAGAAAAGGATCTCTTTTATGTCCACACCAAGCAAGTTTGTGATGGTGGTAAGACTGAAAAAGTCCTACTCTGTATATCTTAAGTCTCTGGCAGGTTCGCGTAGGGAGAGATGAAGGCCCCTTCCACACCGCTGTATAAAATTCACATTGAACTGGATTATATGGCAGTGTGGCCTCAGATAATGCAGTTCAAAGCAGACATTGTGGATTATCTGCCTAAAATAGTTTCTCCAGCATGACTCTATGATCAACTTCTGCTGGATCATACTGGAGGACCTAGAAGTTCCTGGAGAGATGTTCACTCTATGAATATCTATGTCCTACAGCATGACTTTATGAGCCACATAAAGATGAGGTCTATATATAGATGAATATTTAAATCAAATCCATGAGCATCTAAATCCAAAAAAGTCAAATTTGCAAATGTGGTGGGCCAAACGTAGAGTATGTTACAGTAGTCCTTTCAGAAGGCAAAGAATGAACCTGCACTGCAAAATTATGGCTGTTTGATGTCACTTTAATTGTCCTAGGTTTTTCAGTTTGATGGGGCATTCAGAATTCTGAGAACTACAATTTGTCAATGAATATTTGTTGGCCAGAAGAAAAGCTTTGGGGATGGATGTTTAAAAGACTATATTTTCTCTGCAGAATATTTCCAGAATTTGCCTTCTTCAGTAGAAGTTCTGGAGCTGCTGTTCCATTATCCTCAGATACTAGGACAAGTAGTATGGAAGAAAAATCTTTCTCTGAATGAGCACCTCAATTCTGGAACTCCCCTCCAAAGAGAGGTCACGGTGACCCCATCCCTGTCAGAATATGTTCATTACTCAGCATTTCTTTAAGTCTAACAGAATCAATATCTCAGGTTTAACCACACATTTACAGTAAATGGGGTATGGTAGAAAAATGTTGAGATTCTTGCATATGAGTTTGTAACAACCTGATGAGGGTTGGAGGTTGTTGGATGAATATAGGAGAGAGGGGGGGGGGAGAGATTATATATACTGTGGAGCCCCCGGTGGCGCAGTGGGTTAAAGCACTGAGCTGCTAAACTTGTTGACCGAAAGGTCACAGGTTCGAATCTGGGGAGCGGTGTAAGCTTCTGCTGTCAGCCCCAGCTTCTGCCAACCTAACAGTTCGAAAACATGCAAATGTGAGTAGATCAATAGGTACTGCTCCGGCAGGAAGGTAACGGCGCTTCATGCAGTCATGCTGGCCACATGACCTTGGAGGTGTCTACGGACAACGCTGGCTCTTCGGCATAGAAATGGAGATGAGCACCACACCCCAGAGTCGGACACGACTGGACTTAATGTCAGGGGAAAACCTTTACCTTTACCTATTAGTATTGTACTATTTTGTACTACAACTTAAGAAAGAAAAGCTTTCCAGCTGGAACAAACAACTTTATATCTCCATGTTGTTTTTGTTTCTGAGGAGACCACTGAAATCATGTATTATTCAGCTCTCTAACAGTAGTGAAGAGTCCCTTCCACTGTACAACAGGGAATTTTTTGTTGATTTGAACCCCTGAAAGCTGAGGTTCTGGCTTGCAGTCAAAACTAGACTTTTTTCCAAATGGCTTTTGGTTTTTAAAAATGTTTTAAAAACAATCTATTAGGGTTGCTCTATCTCTCCTCTACATATGTGTGTGAATATGCACAAGATTTTTTTTTTTTTGGCCTGATAGACTTTTCTCATCCTGGTGGGCATTTTATTTTGTGAAAAACAACAAATAAATTCCCTCCAATGTGTAGAACCTTCTCTTATGGCATATAGGCAGTAGACAGTAGCACGGATAATGCCTTTAATTTAGTTCTGAAATTTCCCAATATCTTGTATTAAAAGCAGTCAAATAGAATTTATAGAAGTCAAACCCTTTTAGGCAGCTGTCTTTGTATTTTTTTTATTAAGTCCATACTTGCAGAATCTACTTAATGTCAATTTTGCACAATGGTTACACTGCACAGAGTATTTTATTTTAAACCTGCAGGACACAATGATAAATTGATAATTGACCCCAAGGCCATTGCAAATAAAAGAGTCCCTGTTTTTCATTAGTACAGTATTACGCAGTTCTTCAGGAGAGAAGAACGAGAAGGTAATCCTAATTGGATTTCGCTGGCTGAGCATTTAAGAAATTGTCAGTGAGCTTTAATTGTACATCTTTGAGGCTGCAAGGTCCCTCATTGTGTTACTTATTTATTCCTGTATTTTATTTAAACATTTCCAATCAGAACTCAGTGTACCATGCTGCAAATAGCACACAACTATACAAACGACCATTTTCATCAAGCTGTGTTTGACACAGTATTGATTAGGGAAACAGTTCACAGATACTAATCCTCGTTAGCTTTTCTTTGGGTGATTCTAATCTATTGTACTCTGCATAAACTGCAAATTTTCATTCAACAAATAGGTTGAATATTGGGTTATTAAGAACACAACAGTGGATCTTGCTACTGTCATTACAGCATTCAGTAATCACACAATTCCTGTTATAACTACGGATGAGATATCTATCTATCTATGGTATGTGTGTGTATGCACACACAACAAGACATGTATAGCTTCATCTCCAGGCCCTTTCAGACAGGCCCAAAAATTCAGGGCCTATTGAGCTTTTACCTGAGATGTCCAAATGTTGTGTCAGGTAAAAGCAAATTAATTTGGGACCCACCCCAAAATCTGGGCTTTCCCGTTAGTCACTGCCATCCCAGTGACTAACGGGATGGCATCCAGCCATTCCAACCCCTCCCCACCCAAAAATGAGGCTTGCAATTAAGAAAAACTTACTGGGCTGCATTAAGCTGCTCTGTGGGTCCTCCTAGTGCATAGAAATGATGTGTCAGTAATGGGAGTAGGGGCGAGGAGCTAAATCTATGCACCAAGAGTACTCATGGATCAACTTAATGGTGGTCCAGTAAGTCTTTTTATTTTAGGAATTGTTTTGGGGGCTTGGGGGTAGCTGGGTGCTATTCCATTAGTCATTGGAATGGAATCTAGACACAGCCCTGGGAAAGCCTGGGTTTTGGGGTAGGGACGCAAATCTGTGCCAAAACAGATTTTTAAAACCCTCTTTGCCATAGATTCGGGTGCTGTCATGAAGTGCCATACCTGCAGGTTATTGGATTGCTGTTTTTAAAGAACCCCAAAATTCAAGAATCTCAATTTCCTTATGAAGTTTACATTGTTTACTGAAGACTTATACTTGAAAATGCTGCTGGTTTAACTATCAACAACTGGGAAGCAAAAGGAGGAATTCCATAGTGTAGTCTCTTTTTATGTCCATCACATGATTTGTACTGTGCCCCCATCCATATATGGGTCTCTTCGATCTTCCAGAGAGGCCCTTCTCTCGCTCCTGCCCCCATTGCAAATGCGACTTGTGGGGATGAGGGAGAGGGCCTTCTCTGTAGTGGCCCCTTGCCTCTGGAAATCGTTCCCCAGAAATATTAGGCAATCCCCCACCCTGGCAGTCTTTAGGAGGAGCCTGAAAACTTGGCTGTTCCAGTGTGCCTTCAATGATTGAATGTTCAATAATCCCTGATCAAACTCTGCATAAAATGCTCTCAGAAGCACTTTATTTTTCTGGTTGTGCAATTAAACTCTACTTCATCCCCCAGATCCCCTGTCCTGATATATTACATTGCCCTCTCACCCAGTGTTTTAAAATTTTAATCTTTGCAATTGGCCCTGCCCACTGTGATTATTTTCAGTGTTTTAATGTCCTGATTTTATATTGTTGTGCTGTTTATTTATATTGGTTTTGTATCTTATGTTATTTTATTTTCTTATTTTTTGTTGTGATCTTGTGTTATATTGTTTTACTGTATTTCTAGGCGTGGCCTCATATAAGCTGCCCCGAGTCCCCTTGGGGAGATGGTGGTGGGGTATAAATAAATAAATATTATTATTACTGTTATTATTATTATTATATAGCCCAATACTTCCACTGGATGCCTGAAACTGCATAGAATACCAATCCTCATATAGCGAATTGAGCATCTCTTAATTAGATTTCTAAAATCCAAAATTGTCTACATTGGTTTCTGAGATACTAACACCTGTGCTTTCTGACAATTCAATGAACATAAACTTTGTTTCATGCACAAAATTATTTAAAAGGTTGTATAAAATTACCTTCAATCTGTGTGTAGAAGGTGTTTATGAAACAAAAATGAATGTTGTGTTTAGACATCATTCCCATTTCCAAGATATCTCATTATGTGCATCTATTCAAACACAAGTATTACAGTGTATTACAGCTCAAACTGAGCTGAGTGCTTTGAAAGGCTGCACTGTGTATATAAGGCTGCATATGTATTGGGGGGGGGGGGGGAGCCCTATCCAGGTTGTGTAAATAACTATCTCTTCCTTTACAAGGTTTTAAAATATGGAGGAGAAGTTTGCTCCATCTTCATAGGTACATTTAATGGGGAGATGGGCCTTCAGTGGCTACTCCCAGACTACTGAATATCCTTCCAGGGAAATCTAATCCCCTCTGGTTGTCTCTCCAGTGACAGGTACAAACTTTTTTTAAAATTCAGACAATGTAATTCAATAGCTAGGTGAATCGAAGGGTAGAAATCTACACTGGAGAATTAATACAGTTTGACACCACTTTAAGTGCCAATGCTATGGCATCTTGGAAGTCATAGTTTTACATGATGTTTAGCCTTCTCTGCCAAAGAGTTCTGGCATCTCACCAAACTACAAATCAAAGGATGCTATAGCATTGAGCCATGGCAATTAAAGGGGTGTCAAGCAGCATTAATTCTTTCATGTAGATATACCCTATATAATGGTGTTGAACTTTTATTGATGTGATGTTTTCAAAGTGCTTCTCTCTGTTGCTCTAAAAATGAATGCTTCATTTTATACTTGTAATTTATCTGGTTTTATTTTATATTCTGGAATATGTTAGGATGTTAATGCAATAGAATGATACATCAAATTATCCCAGACTTCCTGCAGCATGGACAACTGAATGTGTAATAGCAGCTCTGTGGGAAGGGATGTGTAGGTCATATCTCTTCCTATTTGCCCACACTCAGCAGCCATTACAGAATTTTCCAGCCTTCCTTTCTGGGAAATAGTGAATACTAAGAAATGATTGGTTGTTGCAATTGCCGGTTAGCCAGCAGAGCAGCTCTATTATCTTTGGGTAGCCGGTCTCAGCTTCATATAAAATGAGCCAGGATATCTGGATGTGAGCTGATCTAGGCCTTTTGTATTCCTTGGGGCTCATTTGACTGATTTGGCTTGTTACATAGGTTGTAAAACACCCAAGGTGAATTCAATGTGCATTTAAACTAATTTCTCTCTGCAGTAGTAATATCTCCATTGTTGTTATTGCTGAATTGGGAAGCCCACTACACAAATGCTTTAAGCCAGAATGATCACCAACAAATCTGACTTATTATTTTCTTTTGTTTGTTATTTATTTGATTTTTCTGTCCAGATTATCTCCAAGTTTTTATTGCACATGTGTCCATTGTAATGGTGAAAATGGAAAATAAATGCTAAATGAGCCAACACAGGACATTTTCCAAAGTACTGGAAAGAGTGCATAGAATTCAATTGAACTAGTAGTTCAATGTTTATTTGTAATTTGTATCACATCTTTCCTTTTATTTAGGTGATCACAACTGCTGCTTTGGAATAGCAGATTCATGTGATATAAGTCCTAAAAAATATTTCCACCAACAGACATATTGTTCTTTATCTGACAATCAGTTATGTATCACTTTTATCTTCTAGAATAAGCGAGGATAAAGGGAGAAATGAGGTAGATAAAGAAATTCTATTATTTTAATTTTTCTTCCACTACCTGCCACACTACCTCATCTTCTTTTTCTTTTTTTTAAAAAATGCCATGTCTCCATCTCTTTCCCTCTACCCAACCAAATACCCAACCCAATGCTTTCACTAGATTTTTTTTGGGGGGGGGGTAGGCCTTTTGCCTGATGAAACAGTAGCAGTTCTATTTATGTTTCTCTCATCCTTGTTGAGGAATGAAGTTGGGGAATTCAGAAAACTTCAATGAGTCTCTGCCTGGTAGATGAGCTTCTCCCATCCCACAATTCATAGATCTGTCTAGTGGCATCAAGCATTTTAAATGTATATCAATATTTTCATTACAGAAACAGATTCTTGCAAATGCTACAATAGGCGTGCAATTTTTACCTGGCAGCTTTCATTGTGGCAGCCCCAGGGGTGCTATGACTAAGATACTACTGTGTTAATTGATTAGCACACTTCAGATAGACCCTGTGTGCAGCCCGCTCCCTGAAACAGTGATAAATGGCCACCTTTGTGTGAAATAGTTGAGGTGGGACCACAGTCCCTCTTTGACAAACCAGAAAATGAAATAATTACTATTGGATTCTATTGACTGGCTTGGTTAGAGCAGTTGTGCTTCTTCCCAAAGGTTAATTGGACTTGAACCCAAGAAATTAAGAGGTCGCCTAAGGTCATAGTGACAGCAGGAAAACTTTGAACATGCTACAAGTAATATTTGGCAGGAAGACAACATATTTGTGGGAGGAGAAATGTCTTTAAGCTTTCTGGGTATGCTTACAGCAAGTGCTCTGAAGAGAATAACTGTGGATAGGCAAAATTCTTTCTGAAAAAAAAAATTTATTTAAAGCATATTTTGCCCTTCTCACCCCGAAGGGGACTCAGGGCAGAGCACAACATATAAACAGCAAACATTCAATGCCAGAACATACTATGCAGCATTTCCACTTTGCAAGTGGTATTTCAACAGATGTCATTAAACACAAACAGGCAAACACACAAGATACTCTCCAACAGTTCACAGATGAAAACTTGGGCATGTATGATGAAATAACATTAGAATGTAGAAGACATAACAAAAATTATTAATGCAAAAGAATACAAAAGATTGCAATATTTTGTTTTCACTTGTACCTGCTTGGAAAGGCAAAAATTTATCCTCTTTTCTCTCTCCCCCCCCCCCCCCCCCCCCAAGTGAGTTAACTGAGTGAAAACTACTACAAGGCATGAGGCTCACTGAAGGGGTGCCTGTTAAGGGTCTCTACCTCAAGCTTCCTATCAATTTGGAGTTGAGATTTTCTGTGCAGAGCTTTTTGGGCGAAATATTGATGCAAAAATTCTGAATATATCAAAGAATTATATGGTTAATAGATACATACACTCACATAAAAAATGAAGGCCATATGGAGTACTAGTTTTGCAAAAGGAGAGGTTCATTTTTCAGGTGTTCAATGCTGAGACATTGAGGGATGTGCCAATCAACCTGCCCTTTGTTTCTCTAAGCTAGTTTGCTGTCTTCATATTTCATACAATCATCAGTGTCACAAAAATATTCAACTGCAGGTTTAGTTTGACTTTTCTAAATAAAATGAGAAGGCAAAGGCAAATCTTGTTCTTTATCTCTGTTAGCAGAATGTGTCAGGTTGGCCTTGAATTGGGAGCATATTACCCAAAGCTACAAGGCTGATATTGCCTTCCTATTACTTTTGGAGTACAGATGCAAATGATGGATTTCCTGATCAATAATGTCTATTAATGGCTTGGAACTGAAACAAATAAGAAAGCAATTGCTCTCCTATTATATGTCATTATCTAGAAATGCTAAGAAATGGACCTGAGGCATGTTGCATGCAAAGCCTATGCCCTACCCCTGAGCTATGGTGATCTGCCAAACCAAGTTAGGTTGAAAGGTCCTGACCATTACAAAATATATTGTGCCAAACCAAATATTGTACTGGCCTAAGTCCTTCATAATATAAATCTGTAAGGTGTTGTCATCACGTCTACTACTAGCGCTAATCCATTTTAATGCCTGAATTGTAGTAGCAAAGCTTTCCTTACCTCCTGCAAATCAATATACATAATAAGCAACACTTCTCAGTTGATACATTCTTACTCTTACTTTGTTTTCTCGTCTATGATGCAGCTCAAGTGAAGCAACAAGAGAGAAAATACTAACAGGAGGAATATGAACTTGTGTTCCCTGACTGTGGTCCAGTGATGAATGCTAAACTGATGGGAGTTGTACTGTGACAAATAATTGGAGGCACCACATATTTCCTATATCTGCTTAAGGAGTTAGAAAACCACCAATCGGAGATCAGCATGTGGAATAATTAATGACATAGTTACTAGTCACCTTTATTTATTTATTTATTTCTGCTACTTATACCCCGCCCTTCTCACCCCCGAGGGGGGACTCAGGGCGGCTTACAAAAAGAAGGCACAATTCGATGCCTATATCCAAATACATACAAATATAAAAACAGTTACAATCATTAAATAATTAACAGATTAAAAACATCAATATATAGCACCATAGCATAGCAATAAACAGTCTCATGGTCAGTGTTTCGCATTCCAAGGTCCAACAGATTCTTCATTGTTTGCCCATCATTATGGTCTTTCTCTTTTTCTTTTAGCTGCCAGAGTTTCCGAAAGCCTGGTCCCACATCCAAGTTTTCAGCTTTCTCCTGAATGAGAGGAGGGAGGTCGCTGATCTGATCTCCCCGGGGAGTGAATTCCACAGGCGGGGGGCCACCGCTGAGAAGGCCCTGCTCCTCGTCCCCGCCAGTCTCACTTGTGATAAAGGCGGGGTCGAGAGCAGGGCCTCCCCAGAAGATCTTAGACTCCGAGGTGGGACGTATAGGGAGATACGTTCGGACAGATACACTGGGCCGGAACCGTATAGGGTTTTGTAGGTCAAAACCAGCACCTTGAATTGTGCTCGGAATTGGATTGGCAGCCAGTGGAGCTGGCATAACAGGGGGGTGGTATGCTCCCTGTATGCCGCTCCGGTAAGCAACCTGGCTGCCTCCCGCTGGACTAGTTGAAGTTTCCGAGCAGTCTTCAAAGGCAACCCCATGTAGAGTGCGTTGCAGTAATCCAAACGTGATGTGACAAGAGCGTGGACCACCGTGGCCAGATCCGACTTCCCAAGGTACGGGCGCAGCTGGCGCACAAGTTTTAATTGTGCGAAAGCTCTCCCGGCCACCGCTGAGACCTGGGGTTCCAGGCTCAGCGATGAGTCCAGGATCACTCCCAAGCTGCGAACCTGCGTCTTCAGGGGGAGTGTAACCCCGTCTAACACAGGCTGTAACCCTATACCCTGTTCGGCCTTACGATTGACCAGTAGGACCTCTGTCTTGTCTGGATTCAATTTCAATTTGTTAGCTCTCATCCAGTCCGACACAGCAGCCAAGCACCGATTCAAGGTCTGAACAGCCTCCTTGGTGACAGGTGAGAAGGAGTGACAGATTTGGACATCATCTGCGTAGAGATAACATCTCATTCCGAAACTCCGAATGATCTCTCCCAACGGCTTCATGTAGATGTTGAATAACATCGGGGACAGAATAGAACCCTGTGGGACTCCACACAACAACGGTTGTGGAGCCGAACAGGTGTCACCCAATAACACCTTCTGAGACCGACCCTCAAGGAAGGATCGGAGCCACCGCAGAGCAGTGCCCCCGAGCCCCATGTCCATGAGGCGTCCCAGAAGGATACCGTGATCGACGGTATCGAAGGCCGCTGAGAGGTCCAGCAGAACTAACAGGGACACACTCCCCCTGTCTAGTTCCCTGCGCAGATCATCTACCAAGGCGACCAAGGCTGTCTCAGTACCATGTCCCTTTGCTGGGTGATACCTTGAAAGTAATTTTTCCAAGCTCTGCCAGTGATCATAGAAAAGTCCAGCTAAAACGTTTATACTTTATTGAATGAGAAGCTAAAAGATCCATGTCTGATCAACTGCTGTAGCTTTTTCACCAGATGCTCTTGGCTGAGCTATCCTGTATTTTTCCACAACATGAATTCCACTTGCCATACTATTGAATAAGTATAATTTAGGAACTCAGATTAATTGGAGTAAAAGTGTTTGTCTTTCTGAGTCTTTGAAGGTTAGAGTTGGTACTTTATTGTCAGGCTGTGGTTTCTTTTCCTTTCTTTTGTCATCTATGAAGAATAAAATCTGCTCACCTTGCTTGGAACTCAATCCATTGCAGATGGTGCTCAGATGTTGATTTTTGTCAGAACTCAATAGTTTTATTTTGGCTCCTAAGTGGAATCTATAAAAATTAATTTCCCCAAAAGTGCAGCTGTATTGTAAGTGGTTGGGCATACTCCAAGATGGCTCTAAGGTTGGGCTAGGCCTACACAGTCCATTAGTTGAGGTTACCAGATGGTCTAAGATATAAACATACCAAAATGCAGATATTTGTAAGTCTACATAAAAGGTAACATTCATATTAGTAAAACATAGTTGAATTATTTTGAACAAAACCCAGTAGCCTTTTTTGGCTGTTCCAGAAATCCCTTGTCAAGTATACAAGGAGAAGTGATCTGTCATTGTGCAGTATGAAAATTAGCTAAAAGGAGAGCATATGTATTTCCCATAAATTATGAAAAGCTACCAGCAGATGTAGGGGACTGAAACCCATATTTATCTATCTATGCAACAATAATAACCATAGTACCTTAGTAATTAGTACCAGTCCATTTTGTTTCTTTGTTAATCTGGATATATGTCTGCAGATCATAATGTAGTGGTTAATGTAGTACACTATGAAGGGGAAAGCAAGGACCATGGGGAGGGGGCACAGGACAGCAGTTATTTCATAAAGTAAAGAGAGGAATCATGAACAGATAGTACTGTTCAGTCTTCCATCTCTCCATTTTGTGACTTTTCATATCATCAGACTTATCAAACTTTGGAGTGCTTGCCTATCGGCACCCGATATCTTCCTCATCATACTGGGCCAAGACATCTATGCCCCAATGTGTTTTTTTTTTTTTTAGAAAAGTGTTTCTACTCATGAGCTACATCTTAAAATTTCTATAATATCAAGACAGGATTCCTTACATGCAACTGCATATGCATCATAACACAAAACAATTACAAGTCCTTTAATATTTATTACCATTTGCATTTGGAGTTCTTACATGGACATATCAAAATAAAAACAGACTCTATTACTAGCAAATTATATTTTGAAATACAATAATAGGATAAAAGTGCAATAAGAAAGCCAGATATTTTTTGGAAAACTATCAAAGAACTTAAGAGTAAAGAATAATAAATTTAAACCAATTAGCAAAGGAAAACCACCCAT
Source organism: Anolis sagrei (assembly GCF_037176765.1). NCBI lineage: Eukaryota > Metazoa > Chordata > Lepidosauria > Squamata > Anolidae > Anolis > Anolis sagrei. The sequence continues at coordinate 274,254,089 of NC_090022.1, forward strand.
TCTCTCAGTTCTCCAATGCCTCTATTCCACAATATCTGTAATTTCTATTAAAAAAGAAAGAAATTTGCAAAGGAGTAGTCATGCATTTCTATAAACGTAGATGACAGCTCACTGTTCTAAGGTCCACCCATCGGAACACCCCTCTTCACAATGCCAAGTGTCGAAATGGGATGGAGACTATCATGAACCTCCTCACATGTCATTTTAAGACAAAATAATGGACCCTTTTTTGGCTGATTTCATGATTTCTTTCCATGATCACAAATGAGGCCCAATTAATGATCAATCTGTAGTCCTGCGATGGCGAAGGGGAAGGAGCAATGACCAGAAGTACAGTTATGTCTTCTGATGGCAGCCATGACTCCTTGTTATTTTACAGTAGCTGACAGTGAAATGGGGGAGGGGAATTGTCCGTCTGATGAGGTCATCAGTAAGTGAATACAGGTGATGAATCACTATCTTTCATTCTAACCTACCTCACTGGTTGAAAAATGATAAGCATGCATTTTGAAAGAAAATTTCATGGAAATCTGCACACATGCCTTTGCAGAAACAAACAATCTGTGGCAATCTGATGCTCACATGTGCAGCTTTGCATGCCTGTATATTCCTGCAGTCATGCAAACATGTGCTTTCCTTCCCTCTCCCCTGTGTAGATGGCTCCAGCTCACGTGCACTTTTATAAAGTCCAAAACAGCTGATCAAACTGTCAAATGGATGCACAGGTGGTTCAAGGGAAGTACAAATAGAAAGCAATTAGAACTCCCTGAAAATCTTTCTTTTACACTGTACAGTCTTAAACAGGGGTTGAATTAACAATTGGGAGAATAGAGAGATCCGACAGAAGGTGGGGTTTTTTGGGTTTTTTTTTTAAATCCCTCCATTATGCACTGGATTGTATATGCTCACATAAGAATCTGCTTATATTTAGTCGCCGATTGGCTGGGAAAGGTGGTATACAAATACAGTAAATAAATAAATACATTTTCATTACGATATTCACATGTGTGCATATGCAGTCCAGTGCATAATGGAGAGATATTTTTTTAAAAACTTCTGACAGATGGCCTATGTCTGCCTTCCATCTTAATCCACTTCAAAGGAAGACTGTGAGAATGGAGGGAGACCATTTCCTGGGATTGATAAGTCTGTGTGTGGACCTGCTGTCAGGTCCTGGGATTTTTAAACCCACTTTTAAAATGTGGGTTTTAAAAGTGCTATCTGGAAGCGCCCTCAGAGGCCTAAATAAAAAAGGTCTTGCCTGATGGTGGAACGAGAGCACGGAGAGACCAGTTGAACCTCCCGTAAGAGAGAATTCCACAACTTGGGGGCATCCACTGAAAAACAGTGGTGCCAATTAGGCTGGTGTCACTTGGTGTAATACTTTGATAGTGCTTTTCCTGCATGGCAGGGAGTTTGACTGGATGGCCATGTGGTCTCTTCCAGCTCTATGATTTCTGGTGTCACCCCTGATTTTACATGTTACATGCCAAAAAAACAACAACCATAGAATACACACGCAACCAAATGACAACATTCAGAAATGATATAGGTTAAAAACAGCACAAATTGGATCACTGTAGTGCCTGTTACAGTAACCATAACATTCGTGCCATCAATGCATATTTGTATATAATGTGAATGTGTGTGTATCTGTATCTAATATGGGATATGTGTGTGTGTGTACACACACATCTACACATACACATGTATGTAGTGCAACCTATACACACACACAAACACACTATCCACACATGCAAATATATGTGGGAGAAATATCCTGACCTGTTAAAGAAAGAACAGGACGGCATCTTTCAAATGTGACAAATAAAAGGGTAGGTGTTTCTTTACTCAAACACAAAATTCCATAGCACACATGCATATTTTGATTCTGAACCTGTGAGAATGTGCTTCCCATTGCTCCACTGATTTTATTCCATACTGTCTTTATTGTATTCCTAATTCAAGAACCCTAAGACTAGGGTTCAAATCCCCACTTGGCAACAGACACCCACTGGGTAGCTTTGAGAAAACCATACTATCTCAGCCTTAGAGGAAGATAAGGGAAAGTCATCTAATAACTCATGATAGGTTCACCTTAGACTGGCTATCAGTCAGAAATGACTTGAAGGCACACAACAAACAGTGCAAGACAATAGAAAAAAGGACTATTCTTCAAACAGAATATTGGCAGTTGGACACAGCCTTTTTAAGAAAATAAAATTCATTCCTCTGTCTGTTTTTTGCCTACCTATCTCATGGATTTTTGTTTGCAAAAGTTACATCAAAGTGCTAGTCATGGTTCAGTCATCTTCTCTGTTTCATGATTTACTCTTTCAAGATGCAAGGTTCCCTGCTTGGGACAGAGGAAGAGAGGGAGAAAGAGGGAGATGACAGGAGGGTCAGGGGATGCTTCTCTTCCACTCTGTGTTCTTCTTCGGTGCCATCTGTAATCAGATTCTTAGAATGTCAGTTCAATCTCCCAGGATCCCTTGAGTGCTGCTCAGTCGGTCATGAGGAAATACCTTGTGTTTTGGCAGTGACCGTCCCTCAACAACACCCAGCTGCTCAGTCATACAGCTGAAATGGGGCAGCACACATCACCTTCACACCAGTGTATGTTAACTGAGCTCTCCACTGACATGCCTTGACCTAGTAAGAATAGCCAACAATGAAGCCAAGGGGAAGAGCACAAAGGGGCTAGATTGGTGCTAACCTTCCCTTGTCCTATTGTTTCCCTCATTTTAGTCTGTGAGAAACCATTTTAAACATTTTATATTTTGTGACCTATATATAGATATAGATATATATAGAGAGAGGGGAAAATACTCTCACGGAATTTCTTTTATGCAGTAGAGGAATACAACCACTAGATGACACCAAGAGATAGTTGCTATAGGTCTAGTCTCTCATATGCTTTATTCTGCTGTCTGGTCTAAAAGGTGAAGTTCTTGCTGAGACTATAATTAAGATTACAGAGGTATGCAAATTAAGTAATGCAGCAAGTATTAACAGTTACCTTACTTGGATATTACCAATTACTGTCCTAGCGAGCAAAAGTGGTTGGAATTTATGAGCATTTGGACAGAAGACTTCAAACATTTCCTTCTAGCGCATGCAGGCAGGTACCTTTTAATTCATTATTATAGCAACAGCATAAAAGACTTTGGCCAAGAAGTGGAGTTGGGATGGAGGGAAGGAGAAATGGAGGGATGACAGGCAAAAGGAGGGAGGATGGGAAGGAGAGAGAATGAAGTATGTATTTTGCCAGCTTTCTGCCTACCTTGCTCTTCAGTGTGCCTTATTCTTACATCTAGAAGTTTAAAAGGAGGGTGGAGGAAAAGAAAAACATGGTAGAAAATACTTCCACAGAGCTAAGAGACTTGCTTCAGGGCTCAGAGTTTCCCCCCAAACTCCAGGGATAATGACACGACTGGGTTTTATTAAACAAGCTTTATTTTAGAAAGCTTATTCCATAACAAATTTGTTGTCCTTTTGAGATGCCTGCATACTCCTTACATATAAGGCTTACTGAAATCATTGGGATACCACAATTCATATGAGTCTAAGTGTAGGGAAATAATCTTATATGATGAGGCATTTAAGGACAGACCTTTAGCAGAGAATCTTAGCCTATCTTCTCTCAAATCACTCTTTTTATTTTTCCTATTGTCCAAATATTTCTAAATGTTGAGATGCTTTGCTTTCTTTTTGATTATTTGCAGACAGTTTCAAATTAACTATCGATTGGACTTTAATCTGATGTCTTATAGAGTAGGTTCAAAATATAATGTAGTTGTCTAATTTCTTTTCAGTGGTCCAACAGATATTTTCTTTATTTTATCCTCTCCTTCTCTTTCTCTCTCTCACTCTCTTCTCCCGCATTTACAGGTGCAGAATTAAAGAATGCGTTCACTCACTATATTATTGATGCACTTAAGTGGAGTGTTCCAAAGCATGTAATTACCGTGTAGGCTTATGGCCCTGAAGTAGATGGGGATAGTGGTACTGCATATCCATGATTTGAAGGACATACAGGGATGATTATAGAGGTAGTACTCTACATCCATTCTAGCCCTTTTGTGTTTAGCTGGTTGTCATGGCAAATAATTGGATAGAATTTAAGCCACTTTCTTCCAAGTGGGAAATTCATAATTTTACCCTCCACCTAATTCTCAATGTACTTTTAAAGAATCTTAAAGTTTCCTACTGGAATGGTCTCAGTTGTGTGGGAGAAATGTCTACAAGCAAAGAATCAAAAATCAATAGCCCTGGGCTTTGGTCACTTATTTTTCCAAATGGGTTTAAATGTATGCCTCACAATAATTATTCCACCTAGAAGATCAAAGATGAATTACTTTGTTTGTCCCAAGATAATTATATCATACATTGCAATGGTGAATTACCAGAAGTTGTTTAAAAATATTGTTATTATAACAGGGAAGACTTTTAAGGCCATCTTGATTTCCACACCTTGGTAGTTCCATAACCAGTTGGTTTTTGTTGTTGTTCATTCATTCAGTCATTTCCGACTCTTCGTGACCTCATGGACCAGCCAACGCCAGAGCTCCCTGTTGGCCATCACCACCCCCAGTTCCTTCAAGGTCAATCCAGTCACTTCAAGGATCCCATCCATCCATCTTGCCCTTGGTCGGCCCCTCTTCCTTTTACCTTCCATTTTCCCCAGCATAATTGTTTCTCTAAGCTTTCCTTTCTTCTCAGGATGTAGCCAAAGTACTTCATCTTTGCCTCTACTATCCTTCCCTCCAATGAGCAGTCGGGCTTTATTTCCTGAAGTATGGACTGGTTGGAACTTCTCGTAGTCCAAGGCACTCTCAGAACTTTCCTCCAGCACCACAGTTCAAAAAGCATCTATCTTCCTTGGCTCAGCCTTCCTTATGGTCCAGTTCTCATATACATAGGTGACTAAGGGGAATACCATTGCTAACTATGCGGATCTTCATTGCCAGTGTGATGTCTCTACTCTTCACTATTTTATCGAGATTGGACATTGCTCTCCTCCCAAGAAGTAAGTGTCTCCTGATTTCCTGGCTGCAGTCTGTGTCTGCAGTAATCTTTGCACCTAGAAATACAAAGTCTGTCACGGCCTCCACATTTTCTCCCTCTATTTTCCAGTTGACAATCATTCTTGTTGCCATAATCTTTTTTTTTATGTTAACTGCAACCCAGCTTTTGCGCTTTCTTCTTTCACCTTGATTAGAAGGCTCCTCAGCTCCTCCTCGCTTTCGGCCATCAAAGTGGTATCATCTGCATACCTAAGGTTTCTTTCAGCAATTTTCACCCCAGCCTTGCATTTGCCAAGCCCTGCACATTGCATGATGTGTTCTGCATACAAGTTGAATAGGTTGGGTGAGAGTATACAACCCTGCCATATGACTTTCCCAATCTTGAACCAGTCTGTTGTTCCATGGTCAGTTCTTACTGTTGCTTTTTGGTCCTTATACAGATTCCTCAGGAGAGAGATAAGGTGATTTGGTAGTTGATAATAACCAGTTGATAGTTATTTTTAATATGGAATACAAGGTGAATTTGAATAGCTTTCCTTTTGGGCCAATCAGAATAGAAGAAAGCCACGACGTGTCTTAGACAAGCTGGGTCTATTTAATGGGGCAAGAGTATCCTCCATTGCTGAGTTGCATCCCGGCTCTAGAGAGAGGTGCTTCAGTCCAATTGCCTGGACACTTGCTCTCACCTTTATCTTTTGGCTTGGCTTGGCTTCTAGAATTGAATCTTTCCTGTTTTTTCTTTATTTCCTTGATTCTTTATTTAGTGCAACTGGGAGTTGGAAAATGCAGGTGGGTGGTTGTGTGGCATTTGGGGATTTGTGGGTAGGCGTGCTTTTTGTTTGGGGTGGCTCTGAGCTTTGACTCACCCTTTAGCCTCTACTTCTTTGTTATCTCACCTCCCTCCTCTCTTTCATCAAAGTAGTACTTTTAAAGATTATTATTAATAATAATTATAGGAATTCCAGAAAACAGCAAAGCTTCATTATCTACTTATCTACCTATGTACATTTACCACCAATATCAAATAATTTCTGGATCATACAGAAGTGTTTTTCTATTAAGGGAAAATGCTGCTAGATTGCTTGCTTGCTTGCTTGTGGATGGTGGGCTGCTGGCCTCTTCCAGTATGTTGTAAAACAAGAAATGCAAATTTCAAAAACTTTGGAAGAAGTTGCTGCTTTTTTTAATTAGTAAAGAAAGTGTAATTGTGGGCTGTATGTGGAAGTGTATCTTTGACATTTGGCGGGAAGGAATGGTGCCCTGCTGCTGCTCCTGGAGAAGTTACAGGGCAGGGCCAACAGCGGGATAGCTTTTTGGGAAATTTTAAAGGAGATTTTATTTCTAGAAAGAAATAAAATAATAAAAATCAGGGGATGAACCAAAGGTTATGAAACTTGGTGGGCCAGCAGTGGTAGATGTGTCCTCCAAGTGTGGCCATTTTCATCCAAATAGCTCTAAAAGTGATAGGAAGGGGAGCCCAAGAAACACCCTCAGGAGGAGCTAATCATTAACAATAAAATACCAATGGACTGGATCAAGCCACATTTTTCAGCTGGAGATAAAAAATGTTCATTCAGGAACCCATCCATTTTTGGGAGGGATACCAAAACAGATCCACAGGCCCCCTGGAATCCGGAAAGCAGAAATGGCTCAAGGTTCAGCTGAAATGCTACTATCTGGAAGGGTCCTTATAACCTGAACCTGAACCACATAGGGTCATAACCAGAATTTTGAATTGTGTATGAAAATGGTCTGTCAGCCAATGGAGATGTTGCAAGTAGGGAATTATGTGTTCTCTGTAGTCAGATTAGCTAATGATGTAGGTGAAGTTCTTTAGATTAACTGATGTTTAGGAGGTCAAACAGGCTGGCCAGAGCACCACTTTCTGGGTCCACCCCATCCAGGAACAGGAACAATAGGAAGGGTAGTGGTATTAAAAGTCAGTTAGCAGAACAAACAGGACCACACTCTTCTTGTTCAGTTTCTGAATTAGGTCATCCACCAATATGATCAAAGCTTCTTTGCCACATAATAAGATTGAAACCAGACTTAAATGAATCTAGGTAATTGGTGCCATCCAAAAACTCCTTGAAGGGAGAGCCATTCCCTCCTCCAGTTCTCTTTGTTTGGTTCCCTATTCACCCATCCTTATTCCAGTTGCTTTCTCCCTCTTTGTGTATCCCATGTTCTTGTCTCCCCTCTGGCCTCTTTCCTATCTCTCATCTCAGTGCTCTCTCTCCCACAACATGGTGCAATAATATAAAGAAAGGAGAAGGAGCTAATCATCAGGGTCAAGCAGAAAACTTTGGCTATGATTTTTCTCATTTGGGAAACCCCATTTTAATTTTTGCCCTCCCCAAATTATTTGAATGTTTTTCCCATCTTGTCTCTACTTAATTTTCTGTGTACCTTTGATTAAAATGATCACACATATCAAAACCTGTTGCATTTTAAATATAATATATTTTAAATTTGATATATTAATTTATTTTTATAAGAATTTAATTCTATTTTAATATTCATTTTTATATGCTTTATCATTTTAAGTTTGAAAAATTGAGGTATAAATAAACATAATAATATACTTTCATGAATTGAAATCTATTTCATCACAAAACTTTATGTCAAATAAAACTTTTCAGGTGGGCCAGGATTCTCTCTCTCTTTTTAAAAAAATCTTTAGAGAAGACATGGCTATCTCATTTTTATATTAATCAAGGCTTTGTTCATTATCATCCATACAAACTCACATATGTGCTCCTACATGGTCAGAGGTATGCTTATGATTTAGATGAATCTTGAATCCTATCCCAAATCAAGGTGATTCAGGGAGATTCAGAGCTGTCCAAAACTGAGGCTCCTTTGACATTGAATAAATCTGAATCTGAACACTTCTAAAGGATTGTTAACAATAAAATAGCATATCTCCAAAAATTTATAGGCTTTCTCCAAACTCCATACAAGGAAAATACTAGCATCATGAGAGGGAAGAAGAGAAGATGAAGCATCAGTTTGTAATAGAGGCAAACCTTAGTTTTGCCATTTTATATAAGGGACACCATTTTGCTGCTCCATTGCATATGCCATGTGCTTCCTTGGATTTTATTGAATATTTTCAATCCATGGATGGTTGAATCTGTGGGAACAGAATCAATGGATATTTAGGGTTGATTGTACTAACTGTGCTCCATATTCATCAACCTTTGTTAACCAACTTTATTTCCTGATTTGTTATTTTTGGTAGATGTTGGGCAGATAATAATATGAAACCAAAAACATTTAGTTTTTCATTTATCATGTCAGTGTTTTTTTCCTGAACCTTATGGAATAGAATCAGGAGCCACAAGTGATGCAATTATTCATATGGATATTCATTGATACTCTGTCTTGACTGGCTCTGTGTGAGTATTCCATATGTAGATCTTATTCCATCATAAATACCCACATACAAAGTCCTGGTTATGGAATGCTGGCATCCAGCCATGAGATCCGTACACAGAGATCTGTGTGTAAGCATTTGCTTCTCCTTGCAGATCTCATTTACAGAAGTGTTGACTATTTCCTAGTCTTAATTCTTCATGCATAAAGTGGGAACAATGCCAACTGTTTAATTTTTTTAAAAAAATCCTGTCAAGATGAATGATAAAATATTTGCAAATGTCTGAAAAAACTAGTTAGAAGCAAAAACCTACACACACACACACAATTTAACTGGAATTTGATTTGCTTTATAGCAAATCAATTGTATATTTTAACATTGTATATTTTTAACATGTTGTAAACCGCGATGAGTCGCCGTACGAGCTGAGATATCGCGGTATACAAGCATACCAATAAATATAGCATTTGTTTGAGTTAGTACAGGTTGTAAGTGTGATTTTTACTCTTTTAGCTTTGAATGGTGTAAAGTTGGCAGTTTTGGGAGATGATAGTTACCAAAGAAAAGGGGGTTTATCTCTTTTTTCTTTTTCGCTCTGTGTAAAAAAAAAAATCATATGGCAAGGTGTTCAGTCTCTTGTAGCAAGCCAGAGTCAAAGGTCTGACCACAGTTCCTGTGGGAAACTGAAAGGTGAAGAGATCAAAGTTGGTTCTCCTTACTACAAACAGCATCAGTAGGGGATCATTAGTGAAACTTGGAAAGGATGGAAAGAAATTTTAAATTTCCAATGAAGCCAATAAAAACAATTTGAATGCTGACATCATTAAAGATTTGATTTAAAACATAGTTAATGTTTTTTTTAAAAAAAATCATACAACTACCTTCCTCTTTATAAATGTTTTGGTAGATGATGGAGGGTGAGGATTATTATTTTTGAAGGATTGTTTATTAGGGATAATTTATAAATGAATATGGGATGGATTTAACTTTATTAAATTCATCTCTTTGGCTCCATAATTGGGATATGTAAAGTGTGGACCATGAACTGAATATGATTCACACTTACACAATATTATTTTAGAAATAATTTCCCCAGTTTGTTATGTTTTTGCCCCTTTGTATCAGTACAAGCCCAAGGCAGGCATTTTCAGAACAAGTAGTTGACTTTTAATTTACTTTCTGCAGTATACATTTTCAAATGTATTTTTGAAGAAATTATTTACATGTCAAGCATAGATTTTTTTAAAAAAAATGTTGCTTGTTCCTTTCTTTCTTTTTAATGCACCGGTTTTTTTGGTATCATAAAACAACCCAAGTCAAATGAAACATCCAAAGCTTTTAAGAATGTGCTCTCTGTTCCCAAATTGCCATCAAGACTTTCCTTTTGGACACTTAGCCTCTTCTGCACAAGAAAATGGTGTGGATGGCATTTCTCAAAGCTTGGAAATGTTAACATTTCAACATGTATAACACGGTAGGTCAGTATGATGTCATCAGGATGGCACAAAACTTTCAGTATGTGATTTAAGTGTCCCTTGTGAAAATACTTGCAGACGATGTTTATTTAAAGGTTGCTGGTTAGAAAGTCTGGAGAGAAAAAAACTTATGGAAAGGAAAGCAGAGAAGGAAATCCATTCGAAAAATGGAGAAAAGGCAGGGAGTTAGGGAGAAAAAACAATGCTTCCCCCTAGTAAACTGCACTGGTGCTTTCTAAATGGAAAGCAAAAACAAGTGGGGCAAATCTGGCCAGAGAAACTGGGTTGTGTCTCATCCTATTATGCCTCCTCCTGTTTCCTGTTAGTGGGGTGGAGAGGGCCATTCATTTCTTAACTCCTGCGTCAGCCTCTGCGCTGGGTATCACAACAAATTAAGAGAACAGGGCAAAGAGAACCAACTGTGACAATGCTATGGAAAATTAATCTAAAAATCATCATGGTATTTGTAACATTGTTGCATCCTTGCCCCCACTGTGGAACACAGTAATCACAGAAATGATGAACAGAAAATACATTATCCTCTTCTTTTGAACAAATGCTGAATTCTTTTTAAATAAATGGGTTTATTTCTCCCTGAGTGTACGCGTAATATGATATCACAGATATTTCACCTGAGTTGTTCCCAGCCCTGGAAGATGGATCTCAGGGAGAAGAGAAAGGTTTTATATCTCTGCCCAAGAAAAGGTGATTGCCAAAGTCACCCTCTCAAACCAGTTTGGTTTCATCAAAGGCCTCACACAGGCATCTCTGGGAGCCAGACATTTAAGAAATAGGAAACTTAAGAGAAACACTCCTTCATCAGGGTTGCTACCTTGTTCTTTCTTTGTCTTTCCATTTTCCTTCCTCTAGACCAATGATGGTGAACCTTTTAGAAACTGAGTGCCCAAACTAGGGTTGGGTGGTAAGGTTTGGGACTCGGGGGATGGTGGGTGGGTTGAGCAGAGGGGTGGCAAATGGAGCAAGTGGGGGTGGTGGCCAAGTGAGCAGGTGGGCATGCAGATTAGTGGACAGTGGGTGAGTGAGCAGGCAGGCGGGAGAGCAGGCAAGTGAGCAAGTGAGTGGAGGTGCTCAGGCAAGTGAGCAGGCTAGCGAACAGGCTGGGGGGAGGGCAAGCAAGTGGGCAAGCAGGAGGTGAAAGCCAAGTTAACAGGTGAGTGGGGGGCATGAGCAGGTGGGCAAGCAGGCAAGCAGGGAGCGGTTGAGCAGAAAGGACATGGTGTGCATGGCAGAAAAGAGGGCACTGTATGCCTCCTCTGACACACCTCCCATAGCTTCACCATCACTGCCCTAGACACAACTGTTGCCTTTGACTTTACTATTAAAGGGGCAGGATTTAGTCAGAATAATTGTAGCATATTCTCAAAAATCTTGGAAAGCTTATGCCCAAATGAATTTGAAAATATGGGATCGAGGGAATGTTAGTGAGTTACTGGCCAAGCAAATCTCCAGTCTGATAAAAGTTTTCTGGAAGCAGCATCACTTAGTGGCTTCTATGTGAGTTTGACAGGAAATCTGTTCCAGACTTTAATATGGTTTTTCAAAGAATGATCAAATTGCTGATCCTATATTGTGATACGGGGGCTGTGGTGGTGCAGTGGATTAAACATCTAAGCTTCAGAACTTGCTGACTGGAAGGTCAGCAGCTCTAATCCATGGAACAGGGTGAACTCCTGTTGTTAGCCCCAACTTCTGTCAACCTAGCAGTTTGAAAACATGCAAATGTGAAAAGATCAGTTAGTACCACTTCAGTGGGAAGGTAACAGTGCTCCATAGAGTCATGCTGGCCACATGACCTAAGAGGTGTCTACAGACAACACTGGCTTTTTGGCTTAGAAATAGAGATGAACACCACTCCCTAGAGTTGGACTCAACTAGACTTAATGTCAAGGGGAAATTTTTACTTTTAACTTTACTATATTTGGATAGGGTTTAGAATCTGGAATAAGTCAAAGAATGATCAAATTGCTAAACCCACTGGGTTTTACTAAAACCCAGTGGTTTCACTGTCCCACTGCCATAAAAGCCATAAACTACCTGACAGTTCAACTATGGTTGACTACCAGGTTCCATCAAAAAGTAATAGAATAACAAATAACCTAAGTTAAATCAAAACTCTCGCATCACTCAACCAATAATCTCAGAGCACAAACATGTTTAGAATTGATTAGATGTTATCCATATATATATATGATTTTTCCCTGAACTTTTTTTGCCATATCATAACATAGCACTTTTACCTAGTAAATATTTTTTCCCAAGCAGGAATTCTCCAAATATTTAGACCGTAACTTTGGATTGTACAAAAAAATTAACATGAGGAATATGTCCAAGAAGAGGTGTGATACAGAATGGAATTTAAGTGATCTAGGTTCTACTTCTTCCTGAGCCAAGAAACTCATGGAGTAACATCAAGAAAGCCAGTCTCTCTCTACGTCTCACAGAGCTGATCTGAGGAGCAGAACTGCGTTGAGCTCACAGAAGGAAAGCAGAACTGCGTTGAGCTCACAGAAGGAAAGCCATGATATATATGTAAACCATTGCAATAATGATGAATATTATTACTTCACTTGTTTTATGACCTCATCATATGGAAACCTCCCCCCACCCCCGGTGCCATTTCACTAGCCTCCATGGCAAAATGGCAGGGCTGCGGGTCAAAGCTGTGCTGAAGTGGGCTGGCTTCAAGGGAGCCAGGACAATATGGGAGCCTTCCTGTGTTAGGAGGAAAGGATAAAAAAGGTAAGTGTGATGAGGTCCTTAGTAGGCACCCCAAGTTTTAGAATGGGGTTGGAACTATTCTAGTAGGTGTTCCAGTTGCCATAGTAATAATGGCCAATGGATGAAGACAACTGGGATTTGCAATTCAGCAATACTTTGTTTTGGCATATGTACTCCTATATGTGACTACAGTATTAGACAAATCCTCATAATTCTCAAAATCTTACATTGTTCACTTTTGATTATGTTAATAATAAAATTAATAATATAGTCTTGTACATGTTAGGGATGTAATTCTGTGGAAGTTTATATTAAATGTGCCATTCTTCTCATTGAAAGAAGCAAGGGGTAATTTTAAAAGATTTCTTCTCTTTACAAGAAAGTCCAGTTGTCAAAATTTCCTTGCAGTTCAGGACTTATTCTACCCAAAATTCTCATGGGGTGTTTTGTGCAAGGAGCAACACTTTTTCTGCAAGCAATACTTTTTCTGTATAAAAAGAATAATATTATATTTCTACAACATGCCCCTTGTCTGAAAATTTTGTAAAAAATAAATTTCAAACCACAAATGTTTCACAAACTGTAAACATAACAATATATTCCAGTTTCTCCTCATGAGATTTTCCTGACATTTTGGACTATTTTTTGAACATTTTAGAATATTTTTTCCATACTTGGTGTATTATATTCTATGATTCTGATTATATTCTATGATAAACCACCCACTATTTTCTACAAATACAATGGACACTCTTTTTCAGGATTGCCTTCCCCAGCCCCATTTCTTTTCCAAGTGAAATGGCGGAGGTCGAGGAGGGAGGTGCAACCACCTAAAGTAGTTCCTAGCCTGCAGATAACCACACTTCACCAATCTGCTTATCATCCCGACTGCCGTTGCTGACAGATCATGTAATTTGCATTTCTAGTGTGAATAAGCCTTACCATCATACAAAGGGACCCTTTATAAACTCTTCCACACTCCTCCAGAAGCCATTATTAGTGTCATTCGAGCTCTGACTGCAGTGGCTGTATCTCACCGTGTATCTGTTTGTAAAACAAGGGATAACTCCAGGCCCAACAATATAATATGCAGAATAAAGGGAGTGGTGGAGAGAGCTATTAATCACTGAGAAAGATGCTGACAACTTTTCGAAGAAGGGGCACATTGGGTATTCATTTAAAAATGTGTATACATGGCAATTAGCAAGTGCATCATACAAAATCTTCCCTTTTTAGTACAGAATGTAGGTGCAGTTGTCCCACTACATTTGCAGGTTTGACTTCTCTGGATTTCATTATTCATGGTTTTGTTTCTAAAATGTTCTCTCTAGGAATCTCTAGGTCCTCCTGTGCTCTCTATGGTCAATTTTCAGTGCAGGGTAATCACATAAGGTTTCGTTTTTTAACTCATGGTTTTTTACTTTCATAAGTTTCTTGTGCCTCTAACTACAACAAATGTGGAAGGCTGACTTTATAATGGAAAAGACCTGTTGGATCAGACCAAAGGTCCAATCAGTAGGATTGTACATCGTAATGACATGGGTGGTGTATCCATGACTTCTTTGGTCCCAACAAAACATGCGGCAGCTGAAAACTGCTGCTTTTCATTTCTTTTAGCTACACGTGGAGCATGGAGCAGCAGCCGCTTGCACACAAGTTTCCCTGTGAGCCCTGTTGCCTGAGCCAATCAGAAGAAGAAAGCTAATCATGTGTAGAGTGCCTCTATTTTCCTGTGGTAACCTGGCTGTTGAGAGAGATTGAGATCATGAGCTAGCTAGCTCCGTTTATTGTATCTCTCTGTGCCTTGCAGTGCCGTCGCTATTTTAGACTGCTTTTTGTCTTAATTCCTTTTCTTTGGCAATTTATTTAAATTTTCTTAGTTTAATATCTTTCATCGGATTTGTTGTTCACCTCCAGCACCGTCGGCTGTTAGCCCTCCTTTTGGGCTTTCCTCCAACTTAGGGCCAGTAAGAACAGTTACTAAATGGAACTGGTGGCAATTATCACAATTGTCATCACATATTCCCCAGGTTTGAGCAGCTTGAGAGACATGGGGTGGGGCAAGTCCCTCTAGGGAACACTTATCAGGACTGATTCAGAGTTTAGCATGCCAAATATAAGCATCCCTGAAATAAGTGTCAGTGTAGATGTGCCCCAAATTTATTGTGTCCAAATTGTGTCTTCTTTTTCAATCTCTGACTAGTAACAACCCTTAAAATTGAATTAAAAATTCACTTTCATTCAGGTTTTCAGTATATCAAAGCCTGTGAATGGCCAATGAGGCAGTTATACTTCTCTAGTCCTTCAAAGCTGGCTCTTACTCAATGCAAAGTAGGCAGACAGCCTGAGGCTGTTCCATCATGTGCCAGGTGGCTGGGATATGGTCTCCGAGAAACCCTTCACCAGCTGCAGATAACTTGAGGGCAGTTTGTTCTCCTTTCTCACCCATGTAACATATACAACTATGTACACTTTTCCTCTCTAGGGATTTCACCCTTTCACACAAACCATCTTTAGTAAAGTGGTACTATCTTACATTTTTGCAGTATAGAAATAAAGTTCTTCAAAAACACATTTGTTGATTTACCTATTAATAGATGAGACCACCATACTGCAAAGAGAAGTAGCCTCTTATCTGAAATACTAAATAAACCATGCTCTATTGTAGTTAGAATGCTGGACTGTTTCCCATTGACACTGGGCCATGAAACCCAGGGCACATACAGACTGATTGAAAAGAACAGAAAGTCCCAGATTTCATTTCTGTTCCTCCCAATTTTATTCTGGAGATCTATACTTGTTTTGTTTACCCCAGGATACTTTTGTCAGGTCCTGGTACAAACAGACTTTTTATCACAGCTCCATAGGTTGGATAATTTTCCCAGTATAAAATCAGGGGGAAAAAAACAAAAATAAAGAGGGGACTGCTGGAGATGAGAGACAAGGCCTTCTCAGTGATGGTCTCTCGGCTGTGGAACTCCCTTCCCAGTGACATCAGACTGACCCCCTCCCTCCTGTCCTTTAGAAAGAAACTAAAGACTTGGCTGTGGGACCAAGCATTTGAACAGTGGCAGCAGCAATTGTGAATAAGACTCAGTGAGATATGTATGACAATGAACTGTCCCAGACAATGATTTTGAACTGGTGTGATTTTAACTGAATGTTTTTAATGTAATGTATTTTAATGAACTGCTTTAAATGTGTTTGTGACTGTGGTTTGCACTCAGATGAGTCCTTGTTGTGAAGCCGCCCTGTGCCCCCCCCCCTCCCCAGAGGTGAGAAAGACAGGGTACAAATATACTAAATAAATAAATAAATAAAGTAAGTAAGTCTGGGAATTTTCAATCAGTCCAGATGTACTCTTGCTAGATTATATTGGATTTCTTAGTTTTCCTCAACTGGAACTTACAAAGTGATTGTGAGGATCGAAGAGAACACCATGTGTGCTACTTTGAGCTCACTAGAGGGAAGATTAGCATAACACTGAAATTATGAATAAAGCAAATCATTATTTTTTTTCTGTGCTCACTACTAAGAAAAGCATTTCTTTTAGACCTACTGTGTTCATGACATTAGAGTAGCAGCTGTTTATGTGACAATGTTACACTTCATTTTAGGAGCCTTTTGTGGAAAGATGCCATCATGTACTACAATTACTTATCCTCTTTTCGCTCAATCAAGTACAAAACATTGGATTATAGAGCTTGGCAAAGTTGATTTTGAAAACTACAATTCTCTGATTCCCACTGTCATCATGGACACTGGCCGGATGAGTCTGAAAAATTTAGTCCACAAAGAGAACTTCACTAGTTCTACCCAAGAACACCTTACTTTATTACTATCTGTCCCGAATCTCTCAGAATGAGAGGCATGTTAAAAAATAGATAGGAAACTACTCTCTCCCTCTCTTCACTTCCACTCTCTCATCTGTCTGCTACTGTTGCCTTAATGGTTTTGGGGTGGCTGCCCATTCAAGAAAACCTTTGCTCACCATGTCTAGTTGATATAGTGCTATATGGAGGTATCTATCTGCTTTGCCACGGGCTGAGAGTGAAGTCAGGCTTCTCCAGGTTTATTGATGCAAGTTGTAAATGAAGTGTGAAATGAAACATTTCTCCTTGCTACCCTGACAAAATACAGTGCGATCAATGAACTGTACTGCACTGTTTGCCATGACAGTTTAGCTTCTGAACTGCTGCTTATAACCTACATGAAACCAGGGCTGCTAAAAACAGTCGCAGTTCCTCAGAAACTGGTTTGATGATGATCCCCCCGCTCTGCTTTTTCATTTTACTGAGGTATTAGGAGAAAAGCCAAGGGGAGCATAGTTTAGGTTTGTAAGATGTGGGCAGGTGTGAGAAGGAGCATTGATTGTTTTACTAATGGGCCTCTTGTTGAAGTTGGACCATAGCTGGATAGATTGCTTGAATTGCAGAAAAATACAATGTTTGCATGTGTGCAGGAAGGAGAACAGGTCTATCGATTAGTCAGAGCAGCTAAGCAGAACTACTATGCTCAGTGACAATTCATTTTTGGAAAAATGTGTAGTGTATTTGTTTTATTATTTTAAAAATAAATCTGTGATATTTATATCCATGTACTTTTGTGTAGTTATATTCCCAGGTATTGCAACTTAACTGATAAATAGTGCAGTTGTATCATGTACTGTGTCAAAAGAATTTATACGTTAACTTGGTGAATGCAGATACTCAGTGCCCATCACTTCATGGTGGATCCTACTTCTCTGTTTACAAATTAATGTGTCATATAAATGACTCACATTAGGGTTGTGCGATTAATTAAAAAACATTGTTTCAAAAGTCATTACAAAATTAGGGTCACCAGCATTTTTTTCCAAAGTATTTCTAAAGAATCGTTAATGAAAATTCTGTTACTATAATGAAAATAATGACCTTTTGTCACTTTTTCATTATAGTAATTGCACAAGTAGGGAATCTTCAGAGGCTGCTTTCTCCATCATTTTTATAGTTATTGAGGTGAAACATATTGCAATGGTAGAATACATTTGCCACTGGTAGCCCATCAAGCTTCAGAACATTTTACTTATCCACGGAGTTTTGGGGACTTTTCAAAGTTTTTATAAACAACATTTTTTTAAAAAAAACCTACAAGAGCTGTCTCCTTAAATTTTCTTTATAATGACACGAGATAATAGGGGACCATTCTCCCCAGCTTTCAGATACGTAAGGAAAATAGGTCTTCCCTATCCTTACTGGGGCTATCTGATGCTGAGCAGAATTCTGGGAAATGTAGTTTAGGGCAGGGCCTTTTGAATTCTCTAGCATAGGTCTCCTCCCCTTCCCAAACTACAATTCCCACAATTCTGTGCTTTCTCATTCTCTTTTCCAGTGAACTCTGTTTTCTCCCTGCTGCTTCTCTCTCTTGACGGTGAGAGGCCATTAATTTAAAGAGGAAAGGTAGCCTTTTTGGCTTTGCTTTTCTTTCTTGTGCTGAAAATGAAACTGACTTTGGGAGGCTTCCAAGATATACAAAATGAAAACAAAAAGGTATTAAGTTTCGGTTCTTAAGTTTTTGGTGTGGGCCACTCCCACATGTCAGATATTGTTGTAAATAGTATGAATTTAACGAGTTTCATATGACTTATGACAACTAATGAAAAAATTGCACACCCCTAATGCATATATGACATATATCCCATGTCCACATTTTTCTTTTTTTCCTTTACTTCTCTCTTGTTTGTGTTGTCGTTGTTGTTATATTTACCAAAATGTAACTTTTTCTTCAGAAACAAATGTCAAAAAACATTTGGCTATTAATGGGGGTCTAAAGCAGCAGTTTTAGATTCTAAAAGACAAGGGGAAAAAAAACAGGTAAGAGAGGCTACCATCTCTCTCTATATATATGTGTGTGTGTGTGTGTGTGTGTGTGTTCAAGTTTATCTTCTCTTTGCTTGAGGTGTATGGATATCTCCTCCTGTCCCCAGTCCTTAACATTGGTTAGAAGCAGCCTTAGGGGACTTCTGAGATTTCACCAAGTGTTTATTTGGAAAACCTTGAATTCTAGAGTCTTGCTGATTGCTTTGATTGTGCTTTTGCTCAATTTTTAAGTCAAATTGATCAATATGGGGATGTCTGAACCCAGTGGCAAATACCATACTTGTACAATCTAATCATGACATATGCTAAAATGATGTGTATGTATAAAATTACACTGAATAATTTATACATCATCCTGTGTGTGTGTGTGTGTGTGTGTGTGTGTGTGCAAGTGTGTATGCACACTCATTCAAAGCTCTTTTACCACCTTCTGTCTGTGACACAGATTCATTGTAGCAGATTTCCTTTCTCATGGGAGCCAGCTGCTCACAAAGTCTTGCCTGGAGCACTGAGACCTAGGGAACTGGCTTCTAATGGGGTTACAAATTTTAATCCAGCTGGTGGCTCTTTCATGACAGAGGAGCTTAGTATGTGCCCCACCAAAGCATCAAATGCTGAAACTGCACTCGGATCTACTCAAGGCTCCATATGCCAGTCCTTTTCACTTCTCTCAGCCTCACTCTTTTCCATATGTTCACAGAATGAATACAGCATTATTACAGCATTTTCATAGCTGTTCACTTGGAAATGCAATTGAGATGGAATTTCCCCTTGTCTTTATAGAACTTTTTCACATGGGAACATCTTGTATTGTTACTTGGTACTTCTGGTACATCATCCAAAATGTTGCTTTGATTCTGTGAAATATCCTTCACTGAGATGTTTTCAACATTGTATTTTTCTTACAATGTCCCCCAATTCCACCATTTCTGGACAGATGGGGATCATATTGCTATATGGAATATGTGTGTGCTTGTTTGTGAGAGACTGCCTGTGTGCTTCAGATTAATGAGGAATTACTCCAGATATTTTGGAATAAAGAATGAAAGACTACACTTTCACATCATTTCTAGAATTAGCTCAGATTTTTCTAGAGGAAATGGACCTGTTTCTAAGAAATGTTTTGTTGCATGATTGAAATAGTATTTTAAAATATTCAAAAATAGTTGGATAATGTGTTTCTTATTTGTCAGAAAATCCTGATGAGAAGAATTCTAGATGAGCAAGAATCTTCATAGTTCAGGACTCATTCCACACATCAAAATGCATATGGTATGTGTGCATGTGATTCCTATATAGGAAAAACGTCCTCCGCAAAGGCCTTCTGCCAGTGAAGAAAAAATGATAAAGTCATTTGTTTTTTATAACATTTATGAAAATGTGCATCCGTAGTTATAGCTTCTCCATGCCTGGACCCTACTGCATCTGAGCCTGGAAAAGGTCCTAAGTGGAAATTTCTTTAGATGAAGATGGATTAACTGATGATCACCCAGAGACTGTTAGATGTGACTAGCATAAGCAGTGGTTAGGAATAATGGGCACTGAAAACTTGGAAAGACATATTTAACTTATTCCCATCTGTCCACTTCAAGTATTTGCTAAATTTGAGATTCACTGTTTGGTGGCACTGACTTAAGGCTTAGAAATAGATGTAATATCAAATTTACAATACTTAAGGTGTAGTTATTTCTCAAAAGCAAATTCTTAAACTGATTTTGACCTCTTAAAAAAGGACGAGATTAGTTTATAATGGAGCTACTGATTGTATTGAATACTCCAATACCAAATGAAACACACTTTACTGTGTCACTTCCTTGAGAATAGGAGGGAAGAATACAGTTGGATCAGTGTTGTCATTGTGGTCCTCCAAAAACAAGAACAGTAGTCCCTCTATATTTGTGGAAGTTAGTGGTGCAGGTTCCCTACAAAAATGGAAAAATGTGAACATAAATAAAAATGCAAACACATTTTTTCCTACCTGAGAGAGTATTTCTCTAGGCCAGTGATTCTCAACCTGTTGGTCCCCAGGTGTTTTGGCATACAATTCCCCAAAATCACACCCAGTTTACCAGCTATTAGGATTTCTGGGAGTTGAAAGTTAAAACATTTGGGGACCGACAGGTTGAGAACCACTGCTCTAAGCATCATTCTATGGTCAACATCCACTGGATGCTGATCACAGAACTGCATTGGAAAATTTAAAAATGCCTAGAGAGAATATTTGGGGATGTGGGGTAGCAGTGGAACTGTTTGTAAATACCATGAATAATTAAATCTGCAAATACTTAATCTGCCAGTGAGGAGAAATGATGGTAGTTGCCACTTTGTGAAGAGAATGCTGGATGATGATCATGATTAACTTTGTTTATATCAGGTCTTCCCACCAAATCACAAAGTACAATGAATATAGCATGGCTAAATCATTCAGATAAACTTTACAATGTGATTAAAATGTCAACAACATTGAAAATTATTTAGAACATACCATTCAAATAGTTTGAAGAACAATTTAAATGTATTATTGCAAATTTGGAAGCTCTTTAAAAAAAATCCCAAAACTCTATTGGAATAAAAAAAATTGCCAATTGATGCAAAGATGAGACCACTCAACCTTCCCAAGGCAGGAAGTTCCATAGCTTAGGTGCAGCCACTGAGAAGACCACATCTCACATCCCCTCTAGACATGCCAGCATTGGCTGTGTGAGTGCCAGAAAAGCTTCTTTGGAGGACCTCAGAGTTCAGCAAGACTCATGTCAGATAGTCTGGACCTTTGATATGATCCAGCAATGTCTCTGATAAGGTTATGCTATGTTTCCTAAAAGATAGAAGATAATCAAACAAATGGTTTTTTTAAAAAAAAAAAAGATTACAGAGTAATGCTAGAATGAAAATCAAATTATGAAAAACTATCAAAATCAAAACTCTAAATTTTCATGTTAACTATGTTGTTATTTTGTCAGAATATATTTACAAGGATCATAACAAACTGTGGAGGAGTGCTGTGGAAGAACTGTGTTTGACTATGAGAATACACTCATTGACCTAGAAGGCATGTAAAATATGATATTCCAGCAATGGAAATGCTCCCCAGGAGAGCAGGCTGTATAGTATATACTTTCTTTGTCGCTGGTCATCAACACTGAATGTACCTTGCAGATGTTCAGCTGGCATGAATGGCACCTGCTGGCCTCCATGTTCATGGTGCAATGGTGAATCTGCTTTTAGTTTTAGTCCAACCTTGAAAAAAAGTATCTTGAGGTTGAACCCATTTGGATGACAGGATCCGGCACCTTGGACAATGTCTTGATAGTTCAGAGTAAAGCCCAGACCAAAATCACATGGTGAGATCTATGATCCTCTGCACAGGCTTCTGTCAAACATGTAGGTCTACTCTAGGAAGCAAAATGCTAATTTTAAGGCCGCAAATACTCAGGTGCTACCATAGTCCTCAATAGGCTTACTGCATGAAGAGCAAATTAAGGATTCAACATTTCAGATCCCTAAACTGCATGATCCTCTTGGACTTCAAACTGGCCTCCATTTCTCCCCCTTTTCCCTTGCAGAAATTGATGTGAGTCACATTTGTTCTAAGTTGTCTTAATTTGCATGCATGAGCCTTTTTAGCGGATGCTGCGCAATAGGTAGTTATGGTGCCATTGATGTAAAGCTCAGTTATGGTTGCTGGGGGTGTGGGGGGTGTTAGGAGGCAAACAATGTACACCCTGGAGTGCACCATTCTTTGTATAAAATCATAGTTCTTAGTTAATGGATCCCAACCTGGGCAGGTGTAGTCTCATAATTACATCTCTGAGAATCCTCATTAACCAATCAGTGTTGCTTTGTGCCAGTCCCTCCATATTTAATGGAGCTAATCATTTCTGCACAACCTCTTCAAGCAGTTCAGCTAACATGGAAAATTGTATTCAAATATATCCCTTCAACACCAATATGTTTGTTTGCCTGACAGTAAGTATACACAAGAAGGTCGAAATAAAGCTGAGAACAAAGAAGGGTGTAATATATCAGTGTATTCCACCCATTCTTTTGTGTTGATTTCATGGCCAATTCACACTGCAGTCTTGGAAGTGGAAAATTCACTTTGAATTACATTGTGAGATAAATTAGTCTTGTGCAAATGTTTCCCTGAGATAACACCATTAAGTCTTAAGACTTCAAGTTCTCCAACACTGGAAAAGTATTTTTCTAAGCCAGTTTTTGTCATGTTGGGTCCTGGTTATTTTTTTCCTTTTTGAAAGTAAGATATAACTTGTATTAGTTTATTACCACCAAAGGAGCGAGGGGCCTGTTGATTATTTTGTTCTACTTATTTTAATATTTTATTTCTATTCCTACTTATAAAATGCACAGTTATGTTTATAAAGTTGTATTTACCTCAAGAAAAAGACTCATAGCAGCTTCAAAGATAAAAAGAACATTTATATACCTAAAAACATGCAAGGCATTATTCTTAAAAGAGTATTGATTTAATATCATTGATTTAAAAACAAAGACTAAAAGTAGTACAGTATATTTAAAAAGCTCCTTTCTAAAATAATCAGTTTCAAAGAATCTGCTACAATAAGAAAATGTTTATTTGCTAGCAAACAGACAGCAAGGGGGGAGTGAGCCTAGCCTCATTCAGAAGATAATTCTAGAGCCCAGTAAGCACATATTTTTGTGGGTGGACATGGGAATAGATATTTAGACATGTATCATATATCTTTTGTTTCTATGTGGAAAACCAAATTATGTTACCATTTTTCCACTGGGGAAGTAATTGAAACCTGCACATTTTTGAAGATAATTAATAGTTCAGGACTTCTGGTGTGTAAGATACACAGACATGCCTGAGCGTTTGGCACAGAAATCAGCAGATCTCATGCAAAAGGACACTGGAAGGGTCGCAGTGGCCTATAGGGATTCCATCTCCCTGACCAGATGCTCCATAGTCAAACACATTTGAGTTTGTCCATCTGAGGGTAGGTGACCGAGACAGAATAGGGATTCTGCTAGTGTACTGACCATCCCACTGCACTAAAATCTCCCTCCCTGAACTAGCTGGGGTGGTCTTGGGCCTGGCGTTGGAGTCCCAGTATAGTGCTGGGGGATTTCAATGTCCATGCAGACACGACCCTATCAGGAGCAGCTCAGGGCTTTATGGCCACCATGGTAACCATGGGGCTGTCCCAAATAGTACCTGGCCCCACCTACAGATCTGGGCATATACTAGATTAGGTTTTCTGCCAGAGATTTCACCAATTGTGAAATGCCTACGTTGAGAAGAAATGTGTAATGAATACATAAATTTAAGGGAGGGGGAGCTCAGATATTTGAACTATCCAATTGTGTTTTTTCTTCCAGCTTAGATTATAAAACTGAAAAAAAAATATTGTCTTCTCTTTTGAACAAATCTTGTCTTAACTGGTTTATTTATTGAAAGGTCTCTGCTAAGGAGAAGGTTAGATTACGCAAACCAAACAAATCAAGGACTTATAATACAAGCAATGGGTCTCATGACATTTCTCAGAGGGGAGGATTTTGACCATCTACAAGTTATCTATGTGTTTTTCAAAAGTAAAACTTTGAATTAATGTGAGAATACCTGACCAAACAAAAAATACCTATTTCGAGTGATATGTTAAAAGGAGAATTTCATTTTTCCTTAATTTATTGTCTATTTCATTTTTTAAAATCTTGAAATAATTTCACACAGCTGTATTTTTGAAAGCACAAAAATGTTGCAAGCTAATATTTTTTGTGTTTTCACTATTATCTCCAGAGCATGAGAGTAATTTATACATTTCTTACATTTAAGCTTGGGCTAGACTTTATGGCCCACCATCCCACAAAATCTGCAGTGTAGTATCTTTACTGTGGGAAATTATTTCCTCAAGCAAGGGCAAAGAAATATATTTCCTTAGTATTTCCAGATTAATGCACAAAAGCAGTGTCTGTATTCTAAACAGTGTTGAGAAGGTTGCAGGGAGCTGGAAATTAATTAAAATGTGGTAAAAGCAGGTGCTTCTCGTGTTTATACAAACACATTACCACTCTTTTGACACAGCATGACCTGAACATGTAGTTCATGCTACTGGTAGCAGGAGAAACAATATCTGAGTGTGGTGAAGCAGAGTTCATTCAGGCTCAGCAAAATTAACACCAGATTATGAATACGCTTGCCACTGGTAATTAATCGCGAAAATTGCTGGAGGAGTTCTCCCACTGTGACAGATATTGGCAGAACTATTTACTGCTAATAGGTCTTGTTTAAGCATACTCTACCCCCACTCTTCCTCTATTCAGATAAAACTTACAATAGAGGACAGAGTCCTGATTAGATTATTCTATCTGTCTATCCACCCATCTATTTTCAGTCTTCTTTTTGCTTGTTAGCACTGTGAAATATACTAGACTTTTTTTTCCTCTCCTGCATTGCTAGAAAGCGGTATGGTGATTCGCTCATGCTAAACCAGCTCTTGTCGGCAGTCTGGGGTGGTGGATAGAGAAAAAAGAGAGAGGGAGCGAGAGAAAGAATTTCACCTTTGGGAGCTTGTTGTCTTCACTCATCTAATGTTATCCTACATGTGGTAGCAGTAATTGGAAGACATCATAAGGGCTGGCTGGTGTATTCAGAAGCGGATAAGAGCTTTTCCAAGTCCAGGGAGCGATTTTTTCTGCTCTACAAACTCTTTGATATGGCCATCATTTTTACCCATTTTCCTCGGGTTTTGTTTAGTCTTCATTTTCTTTTCAGGCTAACAATGGAAACAAAGGATTCTGCCTTCTCCACCCCCACCTTACCACCCTTTTTTCTGGTTGTTATTCACTTTGTTTTTTGCATTGCTGTAGGAAAACACAGAACAGCATGTTAGCCATAATTCACATATGCTATGTGCTAAATATTATATGAACAGGATAAATTGCAGAATGTTATATGAACTGAATAAATTGGGCAGAACATGGCCTCTGAAGCTGTGTTCAGGTGTTTGTCGTGACTACGTAGAGGGAGGATGGGGACTGTTCACACTAGGTTTGTTTTATCCATCCTGAATGCAGCATCAAACCAAGACTAGCCCAATAATACACTACAGTTACTGAGTGCTGCTGCTTGTCAGTAAAGAAAATAGTTAATTATTTGCTTTGTTGTTATTGTTATGTTTAATGGTAAGAATAGGGAGAGGTCTTTGGTGAAATTTCTGTCCAATGTTATGAGATAAGAACTTGAGTTTCTTTAGGATGTGTGAATTTTAATGGCAAGGAAGGGACTATTTGTTAATCTGCCTCAGGCAATACGATCTAGAGTTTAGAATGCTTCCTTTCTGGACTGTTAACTCCTCAAATCGAATGGCCGCCTTTCTGGCCAGTAGATCTACCAACTAGGACATTTTGAGAAGTGTGGCAAAAATAATAACTTTCCAAAGATCTGGTAAAATATATTGGATCTGTACTTCAGAGACCTTTGTGACTTGAATGACAATTGAAAGGAGGAGTATTTATACATTGATATCCTTCAGCATACTCTTAATATTTCACATAGGAAATCATATCCTTCAATATCCCACAGATGGAAACATGTAAACTACATATAACTGTCCCTATCTTTTGCAGCCCCAGATCTACAGTACCTGATGTCCTTTTTCCTTCCCCAAACAAAATTATATTTAAACATTATTTATTTGTTTGTTTGTTTATTTATTTATTTATTTATTTTGAGTACTTCTACCTCGACCTTCTCAGCCCCCTAAGGGGGACTCAGGGCAGCTTCCAACTGGCATACGTTGATGCCTACAATTCACACAATAAAATACACAGTAACAATAATTATAACAATTAAACATTACATTAATACAATAAAAATACAATAAAAAGCCCACCTGGTGGCCATCGTTTTGCCAAGTCCATAATTAATAAATTCATTCCGCTTATCATAGTCCATTTCCAAAGCTTTAGTCATCATTGTCTATTGTCAGTCTGCCAGATTACCCAAAGGCCTGGTCCCATATCCATGTTTTTAATTTCCTTCTGAAAGAGAGGAGGGATGACGATGATCTAATTTCCCGGGGGAGTGAATTCCACAGGCGGGGGGCCACCACTGAGAAGTCCCTGTCCCTCGTCCCCGCCAACCTCATTTGTGACAAGGGCGGGGCCGAGAGCAGGGCCCCTCCAGAAGATCTTAAATTCCTAGGCGGGACTTAGAAGGAGATACGTTCGGACAGGTACACTGGGCGTATACACCATATTTCTTTGAATCTAGGGATCTGCTGATTTCTGTGCCATTACACCATATTTCATTGAATCTAAGGTACACATTTTTCTCATTTAAGAGGCTTCAAAATGGGGTATTCTTTACATTTGAGGGTGTGCCTTACTTTTGCAATTTTTTTCTTGTTAAACTGTCCCATCTCGAGAAAGAGGAAGAGGAAGAGGGGCACAAGGAAGAATCCCAGTCCCAAAAATACTCTGCAGGCCCCCACCATTTTTTTCTCAGCCTTAGCCAAATGGCTATAGTATTTAACTGTTTGTTTTTGCGAAGTGTGCTTCCTATTTCGGGTGTCTCCCCAGCAGGCCCATAGACTTAATAAAATAGACTTGTACTAACTGATGATTTGTGGGTTTCTTTACACTCCCTCCTTTCACCACAGGAAAGATTGCACTACAAAGACACACTGAAACAAACAAAAAGAAAACATATGGTGCATGCATAGGGAATTCTTAAAAGATATTATAAAAAAATCTTTTTTCCTAAAATCAAAGTTTGAAATTTGTGTGCACGTTAGGTTTTATGAAACACAGCATAGTATACTGTATTATATTATATTAATTTTTATCTTGCTGGAACCTCCAGTAATATAAATTTATGGTTCTGAGCTCCCAATCCCCGCAAAGCCTCAAAACTAAAGAACAGATATGTACATTAGTTGGCTAGAAATGCTTGCAGTATTTCCTGGCATAGAAAATTGTTTATTATTTATTTCAGACATTTTTATCCCATCCTTCTCACACACATCCGGGGGGGGGGGGGGGGGAGACCTCAGGGTGGCTAATTAGCTATGCGCTAAGTCAAACTTGCTCATCCTTGAAGTAAACACTTGAAATCCCCCATGTGTTTGGGAGTTCCCATTCTAAAGGCTGGAAAACTGAGTTAATATATGCATTTATGTTTATTTTTAATGGAGCCCTTGAAGAAGGACAATCAATCTATGTACAATGTATGGATTTTTTAAAAAACAAATTCAGATCACCTGTAAGCACAAGGAGCTAAAACTCACCAATATGTAGCAATATGATCATGCAACTGCCATGGAATAGTGGCTTAATGCCTTTAAGTCCTAACTCATAAACCTGCATTCAAACAAAAGTCAACTGCCAGTCTAGACAGCTTCCTCACATGGAACTGGAAAGGGATGTCCTTCACCTTAGTCAGCTAAACTATCTTGGGTTAGTCCTTCATCTCATTAAAATGAAAGGGCCAAATTATTTATAGTGCCTGAACAAACATGGATGTCTGTTTTCACACACATTTTAATCTATGCCTCTCTTCCAGCCTTTCATTTCCTTGAAATGTCACCCATTATACCACAATCTTTTTACTTGTTCTTTGAAACAAGAAAGGGGGGTAAAAGTGAAAGTGGCAGAGTTTGACTTTAACACGATCTCTGCATTTGCTTTCTATGACAGATGTAACAACTATGAAAGAACCATTAGGAGCCATCATGACAAAAAAAAATCCATTTAAGAAAGTATGCCTTTGTATGGTTTTGCACAATAGACTGTGTAATTACCAGCATATGGGGGTAAATAGTATATGTTGTCAAAATTAGTATGCATGCCAAAATACATGTTTACCCTAATGACTGTAACGGCTTTGAAGTACTTATTTTGGTCTATCAGGTAAATAGCACAGCTCTTCCATATGGAGTACAAATGTGTATTATTATGTGCTATGTGTGTTATTACATAATAGACTGTAGCAGCTTTGGAAAAGATAAAATAATTCCACTATATCATTAGAAATCATGTCAAAATCCTTGACGCATTTAGTTAGCCATTCAAAATTAAGTCTCTGTTCAGGCCTGTTCCCAAGAAGTAACGTCCCGTTTCATAGGCCAGTATACTCAGTCTGGTTGTATGTATCCAGAATTCACAGGTTATTGTTGTTGTTGCTGCTGTTGCTATGTGCTATGAAGTCAGCTTTGACTTTTGGCAGCCTGATAAATGAAATATTTCCATGAACCTCAGTCATCAATAGATCTGAAAATTCATGACTGTGGCATCCTTGATGGAATCAATCCATCTCCAGTAGAACCTTCTTCTTTCACTGCACCATGCATTATCATCTTTTCCAATCAGCCCACCTATGATGCGCAGATTGTTTTTAAACATGAAGAGCCTCAGCTAAGTCATTTTCACTTATAGGTAGAATTCAAGCTTGATTTGCTGTATGACCCATTCTTTTGCATTTTGGTGGTCCATGCTATTGCTAGCTTTATGGCATCATATTTCAGTTGAATTAATTGCTTTTCTGGCAGCTTTCTTCACTATTTATCTTTCACAAGCTTAGACCAAAATTAGGGATAATAGGACATGGGTGATTATGACTTTAGTCGTTGACATATCTTACTACTTGATGACCTTAGCTAGTTGCTTCACAACTGCCCATCCAAATCATAGTCTATACTTTTTTCTATGTAATTTTAATTATGTTGATTATGTTGCTTGTTGTTTATGTTTTGGTTTTATTTTGCTGTAACATGGGGGCCCCATGTAAGCCGCTCCGAGTCCCCATCGGGGAGATGGTGGCAGGGTATAAATAAAGATGATGATGATGATTATCATTTTTAACAACAGTTTCCATTTTGATTTATTAGTTAGCCAAAGTATACACAATCTTTATTTCTGTATAACCAGCCACTGTATAGCTATGCAGATAATCTGTGGTCATCTATTCTCTCCCTCGCAATCAGCTGTAACCCTGCTTTTGCCTCTCTTTCTTGGTTTAGAAAACCACCATATTTTATCATATGGGTTAGTTCCTTACCAGTTCCTTTCACTGAAATATAGTCAACAGAACCTTGGATTTGTTGGTAAACTCCCATCCAAGTATTAACAAGTGCTGATATAGCACCAGATGGAAAAAGAAGGCAACCAAAAGTAAGCTTTCAGCTGAGTTTCATCTTATGGGGAAGAAAATGTCCTAAGTCTAAGTAAAGGGTAACTCCAATTTAAACATTTCATCTTTTCCTTTATATTCATTTGTGAAAAGTATTTTGGCCTAGTATAGAATCTGAACACCAACTGTCCTTTGTTGTAGTTTTGAGAAGCTGCACTTCAGAATTTCCTGTCTATACACCCAACCAATTTTCTATGCTAGGACAAAAGCAGAAAGCAGAAAAATACAGGCACCATCACGGGTCCGGCACCATTTTCCACTCATAAAGCTATGTGTGGCATTTGAATCCAAAAGGCAGGGGAAGAAGGTTTCTATTGCTGTCGGAATTGCCTTTGCTTTTCTTCTGTTGCACTTAAGTGTCATTTTAAGCCTGAGGCAGGAGAGACTTCCTTTGACCTGTTCTGTCTGGAATTGTGTTTACAGTGTCCCTTCCAAAATGTAAGGCAGGATCTCTCCGCTTATCAGTGCGTAAAAGTCAAATAGATTGTGGACTCAAATTTCCCCTTCCAGGCAGTTTATCCATTGTTTGCTGTGACAAAGGGTGAATTTCAGCAGGATTGGGAGGGGGAGAGAATGCAGCTTGGATTTCTTCTCTGTTTGTGTCTATCTCGCCCTTTAGGCTAGCAAGCAGCATTCTTTAGTTTCTCCGAAATTGCCCAAAAGGCTGCTAGAAGCGTTGTGCTTGGAAGACATTGAGTTCTGCTCTGGGATCTCTTGCGGTGAAGTCATACAAGTACTCTCACTGGGAGGGAAAAGGCACAATTAAGCAATGTCCGTAGGGGACGATTGCCCTTGACATTTGTGATTACAAGTGTGGCATGCAGGCTTTATGCATTTGAGGCTTTTGTCAACAATAGTGAATCCATATGGCAGGAAAGACTTTCAAAATGTACCATGTGGCAAGAGCTCCCACTGGAAAACAGCGCTTCGCTGGGTTTTGCTGATCATTCCTTGAGCAGCTATGTTTTCCCACAACTGCTCTGCTGATGCTTTGCTTTGAAGCAAGACCTACGGCAGAAGATAGCAATGATGTTAATCAAGGGTCATGTCATTCTTAATTACAGGAAAATGCAACATGCAACAACTTGTAGACCAAGGATAGAGGAAAAAGTAAATCATTCTCCTGAGTTTTGATCTTCCCAATGGAAACGTCTACTGACTGGAATAGGCATTTTGAACTTCCATGGTTTTTTTCCAATGGCAAAAGCTTTTGTTTTCTTCTAGATTACAGGACCAAGATGCAGACATGAAATAGATGAAAGGATTCTTCTGCATGCTCTAGTTCTAGATGTCAGTGTTCTTCAAATTGTTTCTAACCTATGACTACAGTGGTCTCTTGGCAAAGTTTGTTCAGAAGAGGTTTTCCATTGCCTTTCTCTGAGGCTGAGAGCATATGACTTACTCAAGGTCATTCAAAGGGTTTCATGGCCAACCAAAGAATTTAAACCCTGGTTTCCAAAGCTGTAGCCCAAACACTAATCACCTTGGCTCTGGGGGAAGAGGCTGGTTTAAGCCCAGACTTAGAGCAAACCTCTTCTGAAATTAATCAAACGATAGCCTTACCTAAAGCAGCACTGTTCAAATCTATGTGACTTATGTGGGAATGAACAATTTCCATTTGTGTGGGCCTACTCTGTGTAGGGGAATAAGTCTAGTATAGTGATTTGAGTGCTGGATTATAATTTTAGGGACCAGAGTTCAAATCACCATTCATCCATAGAAACCCAATAGCTAATTTTGGGTAAGTTAGACTTTGGATAAGGAAGGCAAAGGCAAAAATCTCTCTGAACAAATCTTGCTAGGAAAATCCTGTGATAACTTCACCTTCATTGGCAAATCATTTATTTATCTCTATAATGTGTATAAGCAATGTGATCCAAGTAATAACTCAACCTAAAATAATCCCAAAACTCTTTAACATCATATGAAAGCTAGAAAGCCATCTCTCGAGCAACTGCATACTCTTTCAAGACAGCCAGCACTGAGTCTTTTAAAAAGACAACAATCTCTTAGTACCCAGCTTGTAAGATTTGGATGGACTGCAGCTGCATGGCC
Source organism: Anolis sagrei (assembly GCF_037176765.1). Lineage (NCBI taxonomy): Eukaryota > Metazoa > Chordata > Lepidosauria > Squamata > Anolidae > Anolis > Anolis sagrei. The sequence continues at coordinate 274,285,792 of NC_090022.1, forward strand.
AAAAGATGCCAGCACTGAGAGGTTTGGTTGGGAGAGTACACACCACCTATGCTCCACATAATAGAGCCAGATGTGTGAAATGGTATAAAAGCAGAGATACTAAGGCCCCCACAATTCTTCCTAAACTTCTAATGCTACTTAATTTGGGATGATAGCTCCTTTGAACTACTAGCAGAGAGTAGACCACATTTTAAGGCAGTCAGAGGATTGCTAATTATTGTTAGCACAATGTTTCTTTTATACCTTCCTACTCTTCTGTTAATACTGGGAAGGAACAATCTGTAGCATCAGAAAGTGGTCTCCTCCCACAGTATTCTCAAAAAATCAACTGTGAACCTGCCTTGAGTTGCCTCCGGGTTGAGAGGGTTGGTATATAAATATGGCAAATAAATAAATAAATAAATAAATAAATAAATAAAATGAATAGCTAGCTTCCTGAAATTTGTAAAAATATGTATTTTGAAGAGTCTCAGTCCCTAACTTTTCACTACTGAGCATTTTAGAATTTGCATTATGTATCATTCTGACCAAAAGATGTCTCAGTAAGATATTACCAAAGTTGGACTATAGCTCCTGACATCACCGACCAGCACCACCATCCATACTCCTCAAATGGTTTGAGGAGGTGTCAAGATATTCCATCAGAGGCTAAGATGTGTAATTTATTATGAATGAGCTATGACATTGATATAATACACAACCATGCAATGGTGCTCAAAAGGGATTCCCAATGCACATCTAGACATAGGACCTCCTCATATTGCTGGGGAAAAGTGGGGGCATCTATGGGGCAGTGGGGCAAATCTGATGGACAGAGGGGGGAAACCATTGCCCCAAGCCCTGCATTGCCCACTTCTCCCCCTTCCCTATCCCATGGGGAAAATTGTCACTGCCCGGCTTCCCCCTGCACTTTCCTCAGATTACCTTATGAGAACATGGGAAGCCTTCTGTGTTCTCAGGGATCCATCATAGGATGCTTCTGGGATGGAGCCAGGATGGTGCCCTGCTGGAAGTAGCCCTATGGCATGTGATGGGCTCCATTGGGCTCCATCCTGGCTCCAACTAGGAAGCATCCTAGGTTGGAACCCAGTCCTCGTGCAATGAAGTCCATAGTAGTATGCTTTTATACATGTTATGCAATTGCATATATCTGTCTCTGCTGATGACTAATGCCTCCCTCCCTCTTTCTGAAAATATGAGCATTGCATAATTGGAGTTTATATGATTGTAAATTATTTTACGATGAGGCAACCACTCAACAGCATGCCAACCAACATGTCCAAATTCTGATAAAAATATGAAAACCAATGGAAATTGTTGCCAGTTTCACAAAGTGTACGACCCGGCCCGCATAAGACAGACCTTACTCCAAAAGATTTCCAATAGGAATTTACCAGAGAACCAGATCTACACACATGGCTCTGTTCTTAACTGTTAAAAAACCCAAAAGGCATTGGAGAGCAGAAGTTAACTTTCCAATTTGATCTTAACCCCAGATCCTTTTGTAGAAGATGGTTTTATGACTGCTTTTGATCTTCACTGTGAACATCAACCAATGTTTACTCCAGTGACTTATTTTTTCTCTCTCCATATGGTTCTAATTCATAGCAGTGTATGTTTTGTTTCCAGAGGTTGTGAGATATACCCCTTACTTTCACAAAGAAGGGTCATGCTCTATTGTCTTCTTGAACTTTTCTCTTCATTACTAAATCATATTTTCTAGTACACAAATTAACATCACAAAGCTGTTGTATTTTTTAATTATAAAGACCACAAAAGAACCAGTACAAACTATTTGTATTCAATATACAGTCATTTGTACACACTGAAGGCATGTATTTGAGCATGGTTTTTTCTTCTAATTTTTTTAAAGCATCTATTTTAATTTATTCCTTTGAGACCCAGCATCTGGCTTTCACTAAAATCTACATTTCTTTTTTTTTAACCCACTGAGCTGGCATATATACATGTAAATCAGCAGATCCAGCCACCTTTGTAAAGTTATTTATTACCACAAGAAAATTGGGACAAACAATCTTTTACCTTCTCTTCTAGTTTAATAGATATTAATAATGGTTCATTTAAAGGGTCCTTTGATTTCTCAGCACAAATTCAGTGAAAATTGTTACTGTTCATGTAGGATTATTATCCCCCTTTTGGTTGGACCCTTTAACAACATTTTCATATTTTTCAAGTATGTTTGGCAATAAGCATAGATAATAAAGGCTCACACTGATACGTTTCCTCTAACAATGATCTTGAGATTAAAGGACATCTGATAAGAGCACATTCCATTTTATAGAACATTCTCTCCCTGAAAGCTTTCAATTTAGAAGAATAATGCAATTTTAATGCAGTCTGCAACCATCTGTCAATAAATTAAAGTCTGATTTTGGGAATTAGAGATATGGTGGAATTATCACTTTGGATGGAGAATGTATCAAAGAAACCAGAAGGATGTCTGGCAAAACAAACTAAAAAAGGGTTACAGAGCCATCCATAAATGCTATTCTAGATCTTAGTCTTCTACAACCAATATACTAGTTTAAGCTAGTGTTTAATCGGTTAATTTCCAATTCCAGTCCACATCACATTTTGTAGGGTTGTCAGGACTGAAAAAGGACCAAGGCTTCAGAAATCAAATTGTTAATAGTGCCTTAAAGAGAAAGACATAGTTTAAATTTCGGTCAGACAAAACTAAGCAATGTCTCACCTTTAAACCTCGCCAAACCAAATTTTAACTGCTTCATCACTCCCTGTCTCACATATTTGACAATTGATTGTATCTTTCAAGTCTTTGCACCCAGCTATAGGAATCAGCTGTCATTCTACCACCCAGTAAATGACTATGATGGAAGGGATATGGCAACTATAAGGTGGGTTTGGGGGCATTTTGGGGTCTGAAAGAGGATCTGCCAAACAAATCTGGATCAATTTATCCATGGATCAATGTGATTATTTTAATTTAATTCTTATAAAAATGAACCATGCCATTCTCTGAGTAAGCACTTAGCCCATCCTGGAATAACATAAAAGAAGTGCCAGCCCCCTCTCCTTCTTTACCACAACACAGCTTCTGACATTTTTGAATCCCTGGAAGTTAAAATGGCGGTATGACTGGCCCCCTGAAGCAGTATTGGTGCTTTCCCCCTCTCCATGGAATGGCCTTCAATTTATCCACACATCATATCAAAAGCAATTATTCCTTGATGTACTTGTACATGAATATATACAATATTAAAGATTCAGGATCCCAGCCACATTCAAACTAGCAACTTGGCAGTTTTCCATGGACTCATTCACAAGTTCAGTCACAATCATTTCTGCATTAACTTGGATTTATTTTGTTTTTCTAATGTAGAATAATATTATCAAGTTACACATTTATTTACTTATTTACTTATTTGGTTATATTATATTGTTCCGTTCTTCCTGAGTTTGGGTTTGAGTACATCACACAACACAATCAAACAATATAGTAAAAGAATATTGAATTTAAAGCTAATTTAAAATGCATTTCTTTTTAAAGGCTGCAAATTGTCTCCTTTTACCAGTGTTAAAAGTTCTTTTCTCCATAATCGATCAATTGAGGAAATTGGGAAAAAAAGTCTGCTTGCAGAAGGAAAACAAAGGACCAGTCAAGCTTCCCTTGGAAGGGATTTCTACGGCTTCTAAGTAGCTACCAAGAAGTTTCTCCTTTTGCATATGCACATTTACAAGGACTCTAATGGTCATAACCCAGCACCTTGAATTGTGTCTGGAAATACACTAGTAGTTAATTGATTTTCCTTATTACTGACTGGGAATTCTGGAAGCTGTAGCCCTAAAATGTAACACTTGTTGGCCTCCGGGATTCAACAGCAGGAACAGGCTACCCAGTCTCAGTATTTGACCGCTTTTGTGCTGTAAATTGTAGAAGGCCTGACTTGCATTTTAGCTAGCTGGACTTTGGGTCCTAAAAAGTATGAAGTGTTATCTAATGAGCCCTTTTGGCAATTGAAATCATTGTCTTGGGTCCTTTTACTGATACACTTGCTTTCCAAAGAGATACTTGTCTTCTGGAAGTCTTTTTCTAATAATTTTATTTCTTGCTTGCCTCTCCTCATGGCTTGAGGTAGTTTACAACATTGCTAAAACACATAGTCATTTAAACCATTCTATAAAATACACATATTGAAACATATTTCTACAAAATAAATATTAAAATACACAGAACAAAGATTAAACACTAGGCACAATTTTAAAATTTATGATTAAAACTGGCTGGATAGGTCTGCCAGAAGAGATATGTCTTCAAACGTATTTTAAATTTCAAAGGCTCATTTAGCTGTCGGATCTCTTCCAGCAGGTCATTCCACAGTTGTGCGGTGACCAATGAAAAGGTCTCCTGAATGACTTCTGTCAGTCAGGTTCTGAGTAGCTATTCCCCAGAGGACCTCGGTTTTCAGTGCAGATTGTACAGAAAAAGGTGATCCTGTAAGTAACCTCGACCCAAACCATTTAGGGCTTTAAAAAACAAAACCAACACTTTGTACTTTGCTCAGAAACTAATTGGCAGCCACTGGAGTGGATTTAGTATAGGTATAATATGTTAACTTCTAGATGTTTATGTAACAAATCTGGCTGCTGTATTTTGAACCAACTGGAGTTTCAGAACTTGGTACAAATGTAGCCCAATGCAAAACATATTGCAGAAGTCCAACCTTGAGGTTGCCAGTGCGTGCACTACCATCTTCATGACCTCCAAATCCAGGAAGGGGTGCATCTGGCGGGTCAGCCAGAGCTGATAATAAACACTTCTGACTGTCGCATCTACCAGGGCTGACATTTTGAGGGACGGACTCAGGACCACTCCCAAGCTGCAAACACAGTATTTCAGAGAGAGTGTAACCCCACCCAGGTCAGCTTGACATACCTCCATCCCAGATTAGGATCCTTGATGGCAAGCATCTCTGTTTTGTCTGGAGTTAGTTTCATTTTTTCCCCTCATCCCGCCCATCACCTCCAGGCAAGTTTAAAATCCATTCAGAGGAGACATGCTATCCTAAGCTGAGGCTGTTTTTGAAGGCATGCAGAAATGTATTTGAGTGTTATCAGCATACTGATAACACCCTACCCAATACCTCCAGGTGTTATCTCCAAGCAGTTTCATGTAAGAATTAAAAAGCTTTGAGGATAGAATGGCACCTTATTGAACACCACATAACAGCTCCTTTTTTGAGGAACAGCTATCCCCAAGTGCCACCATCTGGAACCTGCCTGAGAGGCACGACCAGAACCACTGCAACACAGTGCCTCTGATTCCCAGCCCCTCCAGGCATTCCAGAAGGATACCATGGCAATGGTATTGAACACTGCTGAGAGATCTAGAAGCACCAACAGGGACACACTCCCCCTGTCGGTTTTGAGACGGAGGTGATCCACTAAAGCAACCATAACAGTCTTAACTCCATAGCCTGCTCTGAAGCTGAAATGAAGCTGAAATGGGTCAATATGTGCATATTATCCAAGACTCCCAGAAGTTGGAGGGCAACTGCCTTCTCAATCGGTCACCTCAATCACCTTTAAGTGAAAATATTACATCTCCCTATGTCAAGTAAATAATAATGTTGTGTTTTAAAAGTGATGTATTGCAGTGATTATGGTATTACAGTAGTATTTGGAAATTCTATGTTATAATCCATGTTAATCTAAAAGAGTATTGGGAGGAGATTGTTTTTTAAAGTAATAATTGATTTTTCAAAATAATAGAATGATAACAGTGTTTTTAAAGGTAGCCTAATCTAATCTAAGTAACACTGTATCAAGTAATACAAAGGAGTCATTCTTAAAAATGCTAGGTTTTAAGCAACATTTTTCTTGGTGGCTGCCCCTCGACTCTGGAACTTCCTGCCCAGGGAAACCAGAATGGCCCCCTCCCTGCTATCCTTCAGACAGCAGGTTAAAATCTTTTTAGAGATTGTCAGGAGCTGCTGTGATTTTATATGCTTTTATGATTTTAACCTAAACTGTTTAAATATTAATGATGTTTAATACTGTTTTATTATTTGTATATTTGTATATTTAAATTGTATTGCAATGCTTTTAGTTGTGAGCTGCATTGAGTATGGAGAGAAAAATCAGAATATAAACATAATAATAATAATAATAATCATCATCATCATCATCATCTTTCAAAGAAACATTTTACAGGAATATGGGAAACTATTACACTTCAAAAATGTGTCACCAAAACTTATATTTGAGTTGTATTTATTACTGAAAACTGAACAATACATGATTGGCTGATAAATTAGGGAAAAGGACAACTAAACAAAGGGAAGTTGGTAAAACAATACTTTGTTGATTTGAAAGCAACTATCCAGATTATAGGCATCCCCAAGTTACAAACATTCAACTGATGAACAACTCGTAGATATGAATGGGTTGGAGACAGTCAGCTGGGGAGTGCTGGAACTAGCTGTTTCTCCCCAGCTAAGGTGAAGGAAGCTGACGAAGGAAGCTGGCCAGTCTCTCTTGACCCTCATATTAGAGTTGGCTGAGGTGGAACTTGCTAACAGGCTCCCTTACATTTCTCCTTTAGCCAACACTGGGGCAAGGTTTCTTTTTAAAATGTACCCATTCTGACTTACAAACAAATTCAACTTAAGAACAAACCTACAAGACCTATCTTGTTTGTAAATTGAGGACTACCTGTATGCTGAAAATTGAGATGCTATGTTTGGCTGAAAAAAACAATGTCACATCATAACCTTATCTAACTGAAAGGCTTCAATCTGTATTGAATAAAGATGATGCTAACATCTGGTACATTTGCTCTTGGAAAACATCAGCCTAGAAGAGTATACTAGTAAGTACAGGTCTTTTATTCACTGTAGAACAAGTCTGTTTCAAGACAAAATTAGTGCCTTCCTTGCCCTACTCCTGACCTCCACACTGAACTGACTAGACCACCCTTACTAGAATGGGAGGTAATAAAACCCCAGAGCTGGCTCAGCCCAGAGTCAAAGCTAAACAGTGGCCATCAATCACTGCAGAATGAAGTGCAGTGGTTTTGTGATGTGAACATTTACTGAGCTCACTATTTATTTAAGACTCTAAGAAAGACTTGGGTTTTAGAATTGATTTTCCTGAAGCAGTGTTTAGAAGATGGTAGTATAAAGTTAAAGGAGTGTGATGTGTGTATGTGAAGATGTGTGTGTGTGTATGTGTTATTTGGCTGAATGGGAAAATAAATAGAGAAAGATAACTTATTATCACATGAAGGCCAGAACTGGGAGAATGATATTTTCAAGTTGCTTGCACAGTTCTCATAACTAGGGAGTGGGGGCAGTTTGAATATAGGTCACACTCAAACAATTTGATTTTCTTTGTTTGCTTATGCACTATACAAAACTTGGAAATCCCTGTTCTATTTCACTATATATATTTTGGGAGGCCCCCAGAGTATGGGGTATACATATGCCCAGGAGACCCATATACTTAGCTACGAGGACTGAATTGGCAATTGCATCATTGGCTGGAAATAGAGGGAGTAGAATTTGTTCTGTGATGGGAATACTTTGGTGATGAGGGGATGATGGACCTTGTCAACAAAAGGAATGGAATGCCTTTCTGCCCTAGACCACACAGGGAAACATTTGCCAGGAATACATCTCATCTTATGGTAGTCACAGGTGTCTGTGTATGGTACCAAAAGAACTCCTGAAGAGACATGAAATTACAGCCAGTGCCAGCACAGTGCAGTAAATGACTCCTCCATAGGCTGCATGTGCTTCCTGACCCCTTGGAGGGGTCCTTCAACCTGTCTAAAACCCATACTTCCTCCCATAAATGGGGAGCCAAAAATACCTACTGAAAATAAAAATATGTGCCCCTGTAACTGCTGGAAGCTCCTTCATTAGCAGTAGTTTAGGTAGATTTCTGAAAATTCAGAAGACATTAATGGAAGTGAATACAGGTTATGACTTATGGAAATGTTCAACTTAAAGGTGGTTGGCATCGATTACTGGGGTGGGGGGCATTGGCTGCTGTCTTGCCCAGACATTTTTTATAATTTAGTATGAATTGTTAATCTAAGTGTTGCATTTAGCATATATAATTCCAAAAACATATCCAGTTTTCAAGCTCTTAGCCAAATCCTAGATATCATAAACATTGTCTAAAATATCTCACAACTAAATCTCAATTTTTCTTAGATTTTGATGAAAATTTATCCTTTAAGTTCTAAAGTTGTCAATTTCTGCTAAATAATATACATTAAATCTATAAATGCAATGCAGCATGCATTTTAGTGGTATTTTGGTACTGATTCATCAATGCCAAACAGCATTCGCAATTGGAAGTGACAATTTGAGAAAACAGACTGTTATGTATGGACAAGAGCATAAAGTCAGTCATTTTGAGACACTGTATTTTTGCCACCCAGTCCTCTCTAATTAACAAAGTAGATTGTTTCCATGTATGAGCAAATAAAAGACTTGCAGTTCCATTCATATATTGATTAATTATTCCCTGCTTCTTCTCCAGTTGTTTTTCCATCATATCTCACCAGGTTTTTCTATTGTGTATTGAGAAGGATAAAACAGTTGGCTTGTAATCTTGACCAGAAAGAGGAACTACAGAACAATAAATCCTGCACACTTTACATATATAAACAGTCATACTTTTGAAAAATTGGGCCTCTAAACACAACAGAGCAAAACTTGTGTAGATCAGAAAATCTGACAGCTGTGATTTTTAAAATTTCTTGTATTTATTCAGTCTGTAGTCACCATGTTGCAGCTGTGAAGATATAATGGTCAAACGTTTGCATTCAGTGCTTGAGGTTTCCTAACAAGGGCTCCATTGTCGTGAGATATTGTACTCTTGTGAGACATGAGTCTATGCTGCTAGTAGTAAGGATGCTGCTTGGGTCTCCCATGTGAAACAGGCGTTTGCTAAGGAATCAGACTAAATGTGCTAAATAGCTAGTATGCAGCAGGATGACATTGGTGAAGAATCTCTCAGGGATAACAGAAGTGGCCTCATATTTATCAATTGTTAGTCCTGCACAGAAAACAGCATAACCTTTTTGAATATATTTTATCAAGAAATCCAAAATTTAAAAAAGAGATAGTACCTGATTATTATTATCTCAGTTTGATACTATTACATTAAATAAAATCACTGGTGACACAAAAGAAGGTCAGTTTTGGAAGGTCAACCAACATTGCAATTGTTTTGTAACATATTATTGAGGTAAAGCAGCTGTTCTAAAGTGAGGCATTATACAAACTGACAATTAATGAAGTAGAGATAAAGTTAAGTTACACCTTAATGAGGAAAAGAGAAATACTCCTCATAACACAGTTACTCATGATGATTCCCCCATCTTTATTTTAAAAGACACTCTAGTTCAGGAATGGGCAACATCCAGTATTCATCATCAATGCTATCCTGACTAAATAATGCAATGATAGCACTTTCCGTGTCATGTCGCCATCCTATGGAAACTTGGGAGTTGGAATTTGGGTAGGTCCTTACAATGACAGAGCACTGACTTTAGCAGAAAATTCTAAACATTGTTTCCAAAACTGCAAAAACCAAGATTTGGTAGGATGGAATCATGGTGCTTAAAGCAGTGTCCAACTGCTATAATTATGAGGAATGAGCATCCTCTTAGAGACTGATAGGAGATGCCATACTAAACCATATAGAGGGTCACACTATGTCCACTACTACTGCAAGAGAACAGGAGCATCCTATTTTAGACCAACAAACAGCTCTAGCACTGCCATGAATAAAATCTAAGGTTATGTGAGTAAACTTTCCCTTACACACAGAGACTTCTCTTCCTATGAGCAGGTAGTAAAAGGCAATCACTCTCTTCCACTTCCATAAGATGGAGCCATGATAATTAAACTGGTAGCAAACATCCATAACTCAACAGTGAGAGTTGTATAATTAACCCATGGTTTTAACAACTAATTACTACATGACCTGGTTTAGAAGATGGAATCTGCTATTTTGGTTCAACACTTATTTGGGTTTTTTAAAAGAGAAATCTCAAGCTTTTTCCATCTCATATATGAAAAAGGCAAATCTCAAACAAAGTCCCAGTTTTGTGAGATATAAATGATAATGATTATTATGATGATTACATCAAAATGAACACATTAATTCTTCCCCCCCAATTTTGAATCTTGACAAGTTCTATTTTTGTTGAAGAAATTTATTTATTTATTTATTTATTTATTTATTTAAAACTTTTATATCCCGATCTTCTCAACCTCCGTAGAGGTACTCAGACCGGCTTACAGCAAGGATTCAATGCTAATAGTACAATCTAAAAACATCATATAATAATGAGTTAAAATACATATCGATTAAAATTACAAATAAGCCAAATCGTCAAGATAAAATCATGTCCAACTCATGTTGTATATGTTGAATAACATAGGGGACAATACTGAGCCCTGTGGGATCCCACAGTACAATGGCCATGGGGATGAGCAGGAGTCCCCTAACAACACCTTCTGGGAACGACCCTCGAGGAAAGACTGGAGCCACTGCAAGGCAGTACCTCCGAGGCCCATTCCCGTGAGGCGTCCCAGAAGGATACCATGGTCGACGATATCGAAGGCCGATGAGAGGTCCAGCAGAACCAAAAGGGACACACTCCCCCTGTCTAGTTCCCAGCGAAGATCATCAACTAAGGCGACCAAGGCTGTCTCAGTACCATGACCCAGCCTAAAGCCAGACTGTGCCGGATCTACAAAATCAGTGTCTACCAAGAATTCCTGGAGTTGCGAGGAACCACACATTCCAGGACTTTGCCCAAATAGGGGAAATTGGAAACTGGCCAATAGTTGACGAATTGAGTGGGGTCCAGTGATGGTTTTTTCAACAGTGGTTTTATAACAGCTTGTTTTAAGCTCGCTGGAATGTTGCCTTCCCGAAGGGAGGCATTAACCACCACCTTAACCCACTCTGCCAAACCCCCTCTGGCCTCCTTTACAAGCCAGGATGGGCAGGGGTCCATGATGCATGTAGTCGCTCTCGCCTCTCCAAGAATCTTGTCCACATCCTCGAGCTGAACAGATTGAAATGAATGTGCAGAAATCCTCACAACCCCTGAGGATGCCTGCCATAGATGCAAGTGAAGCATCAGGAGAGAACATGGCCATACAGCCTGAAAAACCTACAACAACCCAAAGCATCTGAAACTTTGGTGAGTGTAGAAGGAACTCAAGATATTTCAGAATTAGACTGTATTGCACTGAATCAAACAAAACTTTTTAGTAGAAGACATTTTGTAGCCAATTGCTCAATACACTTATGTAACAAAAACAGAGGTGCTTTCTTTTCCCCACCCATCATAATAACCTAACTGGATAGACATGTAAATTGTCAGGTGCCATCTACCATCTTTGTTTGGATCAGAGATATGAAAACCCCCACTCCATGCCAAAATTGTAGGCAATCAATTTCCAGGCATTTTCTCAGTTACTATTGTTCTGAGCATGGGAACTAAAAGCATTGCCTACCAAATGTATCATGCACACTTGCTATAGTTATCAGGTCTTTCTTGCTACGGCACAATAGGAAAAAATGCCACAATAGGGAACCCTCTGAAGCAAAACTACTCTTAATAACATCAAGCTGAGACACGATACTTTGGCCACCATTATTTTCTTTCTTGCTTAGTAATGTAATAGCTTTTGATATGACAGACCCACATATTCTGAAGCATGATTGAAGAGTACAGGATATGTGTGTGTGTATATATGACTTAATTTTTTCGAATTCATTCTGGCAGCCCAGTACTACAAAATAATAATAATAATTCAGCATTTATATGTAACTATGTCTGTGTTTTCAAGATTTTCTTAAAAGTGCAATCAGAAAAAAAATGTGAAATTCTAGATGGAAAAAAGTGTAGTTCTATACTGAAGTTACACATAAGTTATCAAATATTAAGTGATGGGGGGGGGGGGATTGCAAATAGAATAAAAGTAAAGTGAGCAATTTGAGCTAGAACTTTAAAACCTGGCCAAGCTTATTCATTTCTTCTCTTATCAAAAAGCCCACCACAAAGACACAAAAGTAGATAATAATATCAAAGCACAATTGAAATGTTACAAGGTTAAAACACACACACACACACACAAATGATAAACCTTTGGTGGTCTAGACATACATTTTAAATGAAAAATATTATTGTGACAGTATATGTAAACTCCTCTCCAAAAAGAAGAATTACACAGCATGATATGTCATATATTAGAATGAGGATTCATGTAGATCAGTGTTTCCCAAACTTTAGTCTCCTGGGTGTTTTCTATTTCTGCTGTAAGAATTCTGATCATTGGACAAGCTGACTGGGATGTCTGGGAGTTGAGGTCCAAAACAAAACAAATGAAGGAATCATTAATGTAGACTGTTCACTGGGATAAAAGGTGCATCTGAATGTAATTTCACACCACTTTAACTGCTTAATCCTATGGATTCGTGGGAGTTGTACTTTCACAAGGCCTTTAGCCTTCTCTGCCAGAGTGCTGGTGCCTCACCAAACTGTAGCACCCAGGATTCCATAGCATTGAGCCATGAGGGTTAAAGTGGTGTCAAATGTCATTCATTTCACTGTGTAGATACACCCTAAGGCTGGATGTGCTCTGCCCTGTATGCCAGGATCTAATGAAAGATTATTTGTTTTGAACTGGATTATATGATTCTACACTGCCATATAATCTGAAATAATTTGGGATCAGATCCTGAGATATAGGGCAGTGTAAATCCAGCCTAAGGGCCCTTCCAGACAGACCAAAATCTCAAGAGGAACTTGGATTTTATATCTTGGATTGAGGCCATACAGCAACCCCAAACCCCACGATTTTTCAAGGGGGGTGGCTACATGGATCTAGTCAGCCCCCAGCCCCCCTCCCTATGTTTCCCTCTATGCCTACCTGAGGGGACTGGCTGCATCCTCAGACCCCTTAGAGAAAGCTCCTGAAGCATCAAAACATGTGTTGGGAGCTTTGGAGAGGGGAGGGGGGATTTCATCATTTTGACATGCCAGGAGCTTTCTCTGAAGGGCCTGAGGATGTAGCCAGGACTCTCCGGTAAATTAAGAGGGGAAATTGGAAGCTGTGAGGGGAGGGTTGGGAATCCATCCTGTTCCTTTGGGCTGATAGAGCCTGAAGAAGTGGGAAGGTAATGGGAATTGGCCCTTAGGATTGTGTGAAGTGATCCCGAGAGTCCATCTTCACAGGTCCCACATTTTAACAGATCCAGACCTTGCAGTAAAGTGTAGATCTGTTGAGGTGTTTTTATTCCAGAGTAAATTGGAAAATCCCAATTTACTCTGGATTAATCTGGATTAACTTGCACCATTGTTTAGAAACCCATCATAAGTCTAGGTCCTGTCTGGAAAAGCCCTTAGGCATAATTGAACTCAGTGGTACTTTTTCTTGACCATAGAAATTCAAGGTATAAAACACTGACCTTAACAAAAGATGGTACTTAACCAGTGGTAATGTAACCATTGTTTTTTTTAAAAAAATTAGAAAATGTGTGCAGGTAAAGCTTGCTGAGAATGGAGACCATTTTGATTGTCTTCATACCCTGACTTCTTTTATATTAATTTATAACAATGATAGTCTCATTTTTACTTTACTTGCTTGCCATAAACAGATGACACTTACCCTTTTCTTTTCAATGGAATTGACTCACAAAAAATGTTTTTTTCAGAAATCAAAACTGACAGATTCATCCAACGAGGCTCAAAGCTTTGAACACTTAATTCTCAAAAATTATAATGTGAAGAACATTTGCAAAATTTCTAATTCTTTTTTTGAGAAATATCCAGTACAGTATCAAAATAAGGAGTGTTGCATGAAGCAATTACTTGCAAATGTTGCATAGAAAAAGCCCTTCTTCCATCTAGGAAATAGCAGTTGTGGCACAGAATACAGTATTTTTGCAGATTACAAGTGAATTTTGCATAGAATAGATTCCAAGATGTTGAAATTTTCATGAGATTAGGATTCTTCTCATCACAATTTGTCAATATTTGTCCCTTTTCAATAAAAAATGATTAGGAGTCTTCCATTCCTAAATTTTCTGGCAGGAAACCTACAAGTCACCACTGTGGGGAGATATGAGTATAGCATGACTATTGATTCTACCTGCTGATTTTTTTTCTATTGCAAATGAGAGAACATTGTCTATTTTTGAAGAATTTACAGTAATAATCTCCTTCATGTTTGAGTAAATAAGATTTTTAAAAATGAGAGGAAGAAGAAAGTGAAACTGAAAGATGATCCCATTTATTTTATTTATATCCTGTAAGTAAATTAAATGTTGGGCTAGACAGACAATTTATATTTTGTGTGGCTGGCCACAGGAATGTTAGTGCCTGGTATGTGCATTAGATGCCATAGGTAGATTTCATAACCATGAAGAATATACTGTTTTGCTTCTAAATGGGTGGTAACCAAGTTATCTAGTAAAATAAATATATGTGGCAAATGACACATGCCGTTTAATGACACTTGGGGTTCATGTGAAGTTTGGCAGCCTAATAAAACCCTTATCTCTTGCTTCCCCTGTTATTGCTGAGATTTAAACTGCAGTGTCGGAGGCAGTTTTACTATCTTTTTTCAATCTGTCCCATAAAAGTGAGACTTGATTTGCTTAGCATGAGAACAGATCAATAAAAGCTAAGTCATACAGCAGATTAGATCACTAACTCCGAGATCAAAGATGTGGCTGTGCGTTGTATTGGAACGACCAGATCAAAAGTGAACTTCAGATGCACTAGATGTTTGCATGACTCCACCGAAGTCTCATCTTCACACAAAACATGAAATAATTGTGGCATTGTTACTTCTCCTTGCCTTTATGTTTGATGGCAAACATATTAGAAGGCTGCTGATCTAATCTTCAGGAAAAGAAAGATTTTAAAAGAAATTGCCATTAATTTGGATACATGCAATTTTTAGTGTTTTTACTTTCATGGCTATTGATTTTAATAGGAATGTTTTGTGATTGGCTGTCTAAATGGTGTATTAGTTGTTTGCTGCTTGATTTAGGTCATTGTCACCTTCTGTAATGATTTGTCATGTTTCTCGGTACCCCTGACCCAATAAATGATACGTTTTGCTCAAGGAATGAGACAAATCTCTGAGGTATAATCAGCCATTGTCTTTCCAAAAATGGAGATTACCAATTGCTTCTTTGTCTTAGTAAGCATGGCTAGATGTAGTCTGATAAGGGGACATCTGCAAATGATGTCTTCAGTCCACAATCTGCACCTTGACAATATAGCACTATATTGTTATAGTGCTTGGTGTCACAATACACTCAACCCAGAATAGGTAGAAATTATCTGTATTTTAGACCACTGTCCTTGATAACAGAAAACCACGCTTTTTAAAATGCAGGTTTTAAAAGTTGGGTAAAAAAGTCCACACACAAATCTATCAGAAATTGTCCCCTGCCACTCTAATGCCTTCCTTTGAAGTAGATCAAGATGGATGTATTCTTCCTACCTAGCTGCCCCGAAAGCATGTAGACTGTATTTGTGTGGTGGTATCATGTGACCGGAGCCCCCGGTGGCGCAGTGGGTTAAAGCACTGAGCTGCTGAGCTTGTTGATCGAAAGGTCGCAGGTTCGATTCCGGGGAGCGGTGTGAGCTTCCACTGTCAGCCCTATCTTCTGCCAACCTAGCAGTTCGAAAACATGCAAATGTGAGTAGATCAATAGGTACCGCTCTGGCGGGAAGGTAACGGCGCTCCATGCAGTCATGCCGGCCACATGATCTTGGAGGTGTCTACGGACAACGCTGGTTCTTCGGCTTAGAAATGGAGATGAGCACCACACCCCAGAGTCAGACATGACTAGACTTAATGTCAGGGGACTACCTTTACCTTTTTATCATGTGACCACTGAACTCTGTTGCATGAGTATAGCATTCAAGCACAATCCATTAGTCAGCTGGGAGCCATATGCTAAAAGGAAAAAGGCCATTTTATTTGGAGATATCATTTTATTGCATTGTCCATCATATTTAATAAGGAATATCAGGTAGATAATAGAGAACTATTATAACGGATTTTTGTATTTTATTTGGATGATTTGTTTTGAAATTGTATTGTAAAGTTTTGTGTTTTGCTACTTTCCCTTCCTCTGTGGGTTTGTGTGTATACAACATATGTATTTGTTATAGACATAGGATTGGATGATGATTTTGGACAACGTTTTTAATTAAGAGACATATATGATTTATGTTTTTAATTGATCTTGTTATGATTTTATATTATATGTCAATGTTTTAAAATGTTTTATGCTGTTGTTGGGCATTGAATTGTTGCTTTTGTTAACTGCTCTGAGTCGCTTGCGGGCTGAGAGGTATACAAATATAGTAAATAAATAAATAAATAAATAAATAAATATTTGACAGGCCCCATTGCTTTTTTTCTATAAAGCACCATGTACATTTGATGATGCTAAATAATCATCCTCATCCTCATCATGATAGGTCAAAATAAAGACATTGGATAGTTTGTGATCTCAGTAGCACATAGTTTCAAAAAGTAGCTGCTTTGTTAGTTAACACTAATAAAGTAGTCACTATTATGAAGTGTATTATGGCATCCTTGAAGTGACTGGACTGACCTTGAAGGAGCTGGGGGTGGTGACGGCCGACAGGGAGATCTGGCGTGGGCTGGTCCATGAGGTCACGGCGAGTCGGAGACGACTGAATGAATGAACAACAACAACAACATTATGAAGTATTCCCTTTTTTCTTTATGGTAATCATCTTGCTTACATATCTGATCACCTTTCAATTGGTTTGATTGATTCCTTGATTTATCAGGCAGAGACACTAGATAGTATCTGGATGATAATGATTATTTTTCTCCTATGTGTCATAGCAGTGGAAGAGAAATATTTGCATCATTTAGATATTATAACAATAATAATAAAGATAAAAACAATGGTAATAACAGTAGTTCATGTGGGAAAATGAGTTTAAGGATATGTTATTAATCATTAGGGCTGTGCGGTTTCGTTCGTTAATTTCGTAATTTGTTAATAATTCGTATTTAAAGTGGATTACGATCCGATATTGAACCATTCAGGAGCAACTAAAAATCGAAACGAATTTTTAAAATTTATTTCGTAATTGTTTCATAATTGTTTCGTTATTATTTCGTTATTATTTCTGTATGTCTGGTGCAAGTTTTATAGTTGTTGTTTGTTTTATCAGTGATAAAAAATAAATTATCACACCAACAGTCAACAACAGAGGGAGAGGGAAGCTTCAGAAGTTCCCCCTGTCCCATTTGGAGGGTTTTTTAGCGTATTGCGCAATCGCATCCGCCATTAACGAATCGGTTTATTATTGTTTCGAAATAGTTTCGTAATTTCCAAAATTTCGTAAATATCGAACTTTTTTAAAGAAAAAATTTGGAATTCTTTTAAAAAACGAAATGCAAAAACCCCCTAAAAACGAATCGAGTTTAGAAACAAATTTTTCCGTGGTTGCACAGCCCTATTAATCATTATCATGGACCTAACTCACTTCAGGACAGATTGCAATCTGCTACTTTCAGAAGATCCACAATATCAACTATGAAACCAGTCGGATGTGAGAACTGATTGTATCATGGAAGTTTTGATGGGTTTCCTACTACTTGCCTTTCTAGTCACAACCAGTGATTTAGAACATCTTTGTGCAGAGAAAGGGAAAAACCTTGTGTCACAATGCTGGTTTTTTTGTTTGCTTTTAAAAATAACTCTTTACTTTTTTGCAAATGGAATATATCTTATGGAAGGAAAATCAATTGCTTATCAACAGCTTTTCAAGGTCACTTGACTATCATACCTAATGGGCAACATTCTGTGTTTATCCTTTTATTCAGGTTTTATATAATGTCATCACTCCTACTACACTGTTAATGTTTTGGTGATTGCTTTTATTATTGTCAAATATTACGTGAAAACCAAAATGTATATAAATGACAAATCTTTTGGAGAAGATGGGGGGAGGGGGAGAAGAGACAAAGAAGAGAGAGGGAGGAATGAGGGGGCTCTGAAGAGATATATACAATAATACAATAAAGAGAAATACATAGGCATGTTGAAATATGAAATGTAGCTGATATATTATCCATTTTAGTGAATCTAATGCCATTCAAGACCCATGATCCAGTATGTATTTTCCATCTTCTGTTATCAGGATGTACTACTTGAACAGTCTCCTGGGCCTCATTTACACTGCCATATAATGACATTTCATAATGTGGTTTAACTGCATTGAACTACATTATATGGCAGTGCAGACTTGTATAATGAAGACACTCTCTCCCTCCCCCTCTCTCTCCCTCTCCCTCTCTCCCTCTCCCCCTCTCCCCCTCCCTCCCTCCCTCCCTCTCTCCCTCTCTCCCTCCCTCCCTCCCTCCCTCTCTCCCTCTCTCCCTCTCTCCCTCTCTCCCTCTCTCCCTCTCTCCCTCTCTCCCTCTCTCCCTCTCTCCCTCTCTCCCTCTCTCTCTCTCTCTATATATATATATATATATATATATTTCTTGGAAGCATTTTCTTTAGCGGATAATTTGAGTGGTCCCATCTGCTTACAGGACAAACAAACTGGCATACCATGAAGTACTATTTTCATACGTGTCTGAGTCCTTCTGATGGTGAACCCATGTGGAGATCTGTTCAATCTCAAAGGACTACTGGGGAAAACATAGGTGGTCTCAACATACAGGAGAGGAATTATATTTACAGAGCTTTTCTGTCCCATACTAGTGCTGAGGAAGATGGAAGGAAAAAGAAAAAGGGGCCGACCAACAGCAAGATGGATGGATGGTATCCTTGAAGTGACTGGCTTGACTCTGAAGGAGCTGAGGGTAGTGATGGCCGACAGGGAGCTCTGGCCTGGGCTGGTCCATGAGGTTACGAAGAGTCAGAAGTGACTGAATGAATAATCAACAACTAGTGCCCGCCCCAGAAGAATGTGAAATTTGGGGACAGTTTTTGCTTCTAAGCCATGGATATGGACCCCAAATATATTCCCCATGCCAAAAGCATATTAGGATCCAAATAATTTTTCCCCTTCACTTCTTCTCACCATTTTGAAAGGGACAATAGAGCAAAATGAAGGCATTTGAGTTTGCTTGTGTGGAGGAGCCCATTGGCCTTGGGAATTGACCCTTGGCCCCCATATAGTTGCCCACTCCTACCTAGGTGAATGTTTGGGAAGGTTGAGGTTTAACTACTTCCTTAACAGGGCTATGAAATAAACATTTTAATGTTCTTAAAATGAGTGTGTGTTTATTTGATGGATGCACATGCTTCTCAAAAGTGATGAATCTCAATAAATAACAAAATGTTTACTCATTTAGAAGTCCCACTGCATTCATTTATTGGTGGGGGGAGGGGTTTCTCAGCAGAACATCCTCCCAAGAAACTATATTTAGAATGATACAAGAGATTGCTATTTTAAACAGAACAATTAAATAATAGCAAAATAAAACAGAGAATACATTATTTCAGGCAACTAAAATTTAAATTGCTGGCATTCTGCAATGGATTCCTGAAGAATAACTAACATGAAGTGACTTAATTGTGGTAATTATAGTGATTTCCTATATTGACACAATATTATGGGTTTAATCGCTCTGTTATTGTCTTTGATGTACACACATAATTTCTATTAGCATTTATGTGAGTCATGCATATAATATGTCTGAGATGTGTATAGAAAGTTAAGGCAGAAGAATCCTCTCCATAGTACATGTGAATAATTACATGTGTTTGTTTTAAATAGAAGATAGTCGCTTTTCTGTCCCATTTGAGGAACAGCTTCCTCCTGTGAATGTTTCTTCTTTTTTTATATGTCAAGAGCTACTTGAGAAACTGCAAGTTGCTTCTGGTGTGAGAGAATTCACCATCTGCTCAGGGGACGCCCGGATGTTTTGATGTTTTACCATCCTTCTGTGAGGCTTCCCTCATGTCTGACAAAGGGAGCTCAACCCACTCTCCCCGTATTCAAATTGCTGACCTGTCAGTCAGCAGTCCTGCTGGCACAAGGGTTTAACCCATTGTGCCACTGGTGGCTCCATGAATGTTCCTCTCTTCAATGCTAAAAACTTGAGACCTTCTTGGTTGAGGTCTCCATGTTCTAGTATGAATTGAGAAATCTAGTTGTTCCTCAACTCAGTGGCTTTTGAAAATCTGATACATATTTTCCTGCTTTTCATAATTCTTAAATGTTTAAATATTCTTCTTCTTCTGTCTCTTGACTTGGTTATGGCATTATACTTGGTCATCTGTCAGGGATGCTTTGATTGTAATTTTTTTTTTTTGCATGGCAGGCGATTGGACTACATGGCCCATGTGCTCTCTTCCAACTCTATGATTCTATAATTCTAAGCTGCCTAGATGAGAAGAACTAGATTAAATAGTCCTACTAAGCACATAGAAGATTTTTAAGGTATGTATAAACTCCAATCTCTGTGTAAATCAATGTGTAATTATTACATCTCAGTCTTCAGTTTACAAAAGTCTATGGATCTTTGCATTACCATGAGTGGAATACTATGTAAAGTTTGGTCACCACACCTAGAAAGAGATATTAAAGAGCTAGGCAAGATGCAGAATAGAGCAACTAGAAATGATAGAGACTGGAATACATTCTGTATGAGGAAAGATTACAGTTTATGGGCTGTTTAGCTTAGATGAGGGGTAGGGAAACTGAGTCCCCCCAGGAGTGAGAAAGGCAGTATATAAATACTGTAAATAAATAAATAGGGCCATTAAACAATATTTTTAAAATATTTTGTACCTAAATGCTTTCTAAGGAGGCTTGAGGAGCATTTTGTTATATTCGTCTTGTGTCCACAGACCTCAATCTTACTTTGAATCAGTAGTTCTGTGGAGATTAACTTCAACAATCTCCACTGCTGCTGAAAAAACTGTATAGAAGTCCCTGAGTCACAAAGATCAGACTTACAAACTACTCACAGTTAAAAATGGGAATGAGAAAACAGGAAGAGAAAGAAATTTGCCCCGCAGAAGAGAAATTCACTCCTGAAAAAGTTATCATGGGTAAAAGGTGTCTCCACTGAAGCTTTATCACCAATCCTTACTTCCAGAACAAGCCATTTTTTTCAAAATCCAATGATTACAGGGACAGAAAGTGGGGTGACAAATTCCGAACAGAGGCACAGACAGAGAATGAACATAACAGGGGTGTTCACCCTTCCCTATGCTATCGAAGGCACACACACACACAAAGAGAGAGAGAGAGCTGGAGTTATTCTTTAAAATGTACTTGTTCTGGTTTACATACAAATTCAACTTAAGAACAAACCTACAGAACCTATCTTGTTTGCAACTTGGGAACTACATGTATAGATGTTACTAGACCAGATCCAAGGTGTGTGTTTTCCTTTATACATTCTATAATCGCCATCAATCTCATCTTGAAACCTTTCTAAGCTGAAGAACAATAGGCAATAGAATCTAACCATTTTTGTTTACAGGAAATATATATACATAAGGAAATTCATGCTATCATCTGTTGCTTTTTGTAGGTTTATAAGTTACAGATTTCTTAACTTTCAATTGTTTTAATGGAATTACTTCATGGGAAGCACAGGTATCTTTTAGGAGAAATAAAAGATAAGAATCACAGCCCTCTCATTCCATCTAAACCAGGTTTATGTGGCCGATGGTAGAGAAGGAACTGACAGATAGCGGTCACTGTGCCAATTTGTGGTTACTTTGGTCATGCCTTAATTCATTCAACAGATGTGTGTTAAGCTTTATAAATTCCGAAGCAAACATTTTTTTCAACAAAAGAAAGGGAGTGTTAATTGATAAGAGAACTCCGGCTGATAAATGATGTTCTTCTGAAATTAAAAATATTTGTCCTAAGAGCTGTTCTTTCACACATCATCCTTATTAGTACATAGAGAAAACGGAGACCCAAGATACATTCAAAAAACAAGAGCAAAAATAAACCTGTGGTCTTTTCCACTTTTCAAGATTTCAGATAACACCATGTATATAACAATCTTCTCTAGTTACAGAGGAAATGATGGGAAAGTTTTTTTCAAGGAATGGTGAAAAATCCACTTACTTCCAACAAAGGAATACAGACTTCAATAGAATTTAGAGCCCATTTGCAGTTGCTATGTTTTTGTGACAGTCATTATGCTTTCGAATGGGAGTGAGAAAACATAGGCTCTCCAGATGTGTTGGTATTCAGCTCAGAGAAATCCTACCCAGCATGCACAATGGTGGAGCTTATGGTAGCTATACAGCAAAACATCTGGAGGGCCAAAGGTCCCCTTACCCAATTCATGCAGCCTCCTCTTTCATTCTTTCCACCACTGACAAGGATAATGTTTTTGTGGTGGTCTCTTTCCTCCAGCAGGAAAATAGTTTTCTGTTTCCACAAGCTTTTCACTGCTAATTGTCTGTTGAAGAAGTTAGAGGTGGTCTGTTTTTATCATTACTAGATTTCCATTGCTTTTAAAAACAGTTTTAAATCAATAGTTTTAAGCATAATTGTTCAACTTTTTAATAAAAAATAACTCACCTATTTCTTTAAAGGTATTTTGTTTTAACCCATATGGTGAGCTGTGTTGGGTCTCACTGGGGGAGAGAGAGGAAAAATGAATGAATGAATTGTTATATTTTAGACTTTCTTCATATTCTCTCTTTTCCTCTCTCCTCCATTGATAATGGGAGTAAAATACTATTTGTTGTACAGGTGATTATATCAGAAACCCCCTCAATGGACTGTCACCTTGTTGTTTCCATTACCTTGGCAGCCACCTCTCCACAAAAGTCAACATTGACACTGAAATACAACACCGCCTTGTTTATAAAGCTAGTGTCCTCCCAACCCTGCTATACACCTGCGAGACATGGACTGCCTACAGAAGTCACATGCAACTTCTGGAACGATTCCATCAGCACTGCCTCTGGAAAATCCTGCAAATCTCTTGGGAAGACAAGTGAACAAATGTCAGCGTGCTAGAAAAAGCAAAGACCACCAGCATTGAAGTGATGGTCCTCCGCCATCAACTCCGCTGGACCGGCCATGTTGTCCGGATGCCCAACCACCATCTTCCAAAGCAGTTGCTCTATTCTGATCTCACGAATGGAAAATGGAATGTTGGTGGGCAGGAAAAAGAGATTTAAAGATGGGCTCAAAGCCAACCTTTAAAACTCTGGCATAGACACTGAAAACTGGGAAGCCCTGGCCCTTGAGCACTCCAGCTGGAGGTCAGCTGTGACCAGCAGTGCTGTAGAATTTGAAGAGTCATGAATGGAGGATGAAAGAGAGAAACATATCAAGAGAAAGGCCCGTCAAGTCAACCCCGACTGGGACAGCCTTCTACCTGGAAACCAATGCCCTGACTGCGGGAGAAGATGCAGATCAAGAATAGGGGTCCACAGTCACCTACAGACCCACCGCCAGGACACTGACCCTGGAAGACTATCCTCCTCGGAAAACAAAGGATTGCCTAAGAAGTACATCAGAAAATCCTAGAACCAGTTTAAGGCCTGGGTAGTGATACTGAGCATTGATGCACATTAAGAGCTTCCTTTCACCTGATTTTGTGGGTGTTTGTTGTCTAGTTGCCTCTATCTAGCTCTGTATCATGTACAATTGACTAGAGAAACAGCAAAGAAAGAGTTAGAATTCATATGACAATATTAAGCTTTTCCTTGAAATAATTCAACATGATATGAAATTTTCAGACTTCAGTTTTTCAGGAAGCTAGTTGAAAAAACATTGCTAACTTACCTTTTCATTGGTTGATGGGAACAGATAGGAAGTGCCAAGAGTTAACTGTCATCTTTGGATTTAGTCAACAGAAATTTGAAAAGAAGCAGTATATACTTCTAGATTTTGAATACCTTCACAAGCAAAGTCAGTCTGGCTCCATCCCTCTCAACCTTCTGGTGGCTGGTGAAAAGCTGTCTGGGAGGCGGTTTTCAAAATTGGCTTTTGAATTATTTTAATTTTTAAAGGAATACTAGGCCTGGGTAACAACGGAAAAATTTGTTTCTAAAATCAATTTGTATTTGGGGGGTTTTTTTGTTTCGATATTTAAAATAATTACAAAATTTTCCTTTTAAAAAGTTCAATATTTACGAAATTTCGTAAATGGTAAAAATTTAACGAATCGATTTCCGAAACAATAACGAATCGATTCGTTAATGGCGGACGCGACCGCGAAATACGCTAAAAAACCTCCAAAACCTTCTGAAGCTTCCCTCTCCCTCTGTTGTTGACTGTTGGTGTGATATTGTAATTTTTTTTCACTAATTAAACCATAAAACTGGCCCAGACATGCGGAAATAATAACGAAACGACCTCAAAACAATAACGAAATGAATACAATATCAAAATACGAAGCATTTACGAAACGTTTTTGAAAATTCATTTTTTAATAATTGCTCCAGAATGGTTCGTTATCGTTTTGTAATTGAAAAAATTAACGAATTATTAACGAATTACGAATTAACGAAACGAAACCGCCCAGCCCTAAGGAATACTTTAAATATATATACACAGTGGAGATCTAGTATCCTCTGAGGCTGAGTTTCAGGACCCCCCACCCAGATACCAAAGTCCTTGAATATCCATGTCCTGTTAATATTCAATGACAGAGTAAAATTATGTGCATTATGTAAAATAGTAAATTCAAAATAATAAGAGGTTTCTGTGGTCCAGAAGTTTCTTATCCCGATAGCTTACTCAGATATACATTATGTTTATTGATAGCAAAGCAATCCATAGCAAACAAAACAAACAAAAAAAGAGTGGAAACTTGATTAGTCTTTGTCATCTAGTTCACCTACATTTACCTTTTTGAAGACATTTTTATTTCCTAATTAATACCACACATTATGTAAATTAGATATATGACTTGACACATATTAGGGCAATTTGTGTTATGATGACAAAACATTTAAATGTGTGCAAATTTTATGGAGAAGTAAAAAGTGTGATGTAGTGGTTTGAGTACTGGACTTTAATTCTGGAAATCAGGTTTCAAAACCTGATTTCACCATGGAAACCCACTGAATGACCTTAGGCAAGTCACATTTTCTCATTCTTATGGGGGGGGGCAAAGGCAAATTCCCTTTGACCAACTCTTGCCAAGGAAACCCCTAACTTGAAGGCACACAACAACAAGAAGCAAAACAAGCAATTCACAACCCCTTCCTCACAGAAACTGAGTTACAAGTGTACACAAATGAGGTCATTGAATATTAAAGTAATTAGCATGAAAGAGCAGTTCACACTAAATGCAGTATTTCCCAAGAGGCAGAAATTTTAGTTATGTAATTAGAAGTGACAGAAAATGACTGAACTAATTAAACTAGAGCTCCCTTAGCAATTTGTCTCATTAAAGGGTTTACAGTTCTGCATTTCTATCTAAGTTACTTAGTGCTTGGTTTAACTTATCATAGAGGATGAAAACAACCAAGGTTAATTGACATTTTAATAATGAGTAACTGAAATCATCTGCAGGGAAAGAAACAATTACAGTGTGACTTTGATAGAATTCATTCATCCTGCAGTCAGCAGCACAAAGTATTATAATCCAAGTTGATAATCAACAACCTTGATGGGAGGTCTGCATGGGCACTGCCAATATAATACTATCCACTTCCATTATTATTACATTTTTTATAATATTGCCAATTAATTATCACCAGCAAAATGAATAATGCATTCATTATCTACGACACAATAATGATACAGATCAAGCCATTTATATCTGATGGAAAAGTGGATCCTTTTTTCTGGGCGTCAGTTCACATACTGCTTGCAACAGCTCCAACAATAATCCTTGCTAATGTGAGAAACTGGCAGCATCAGGCATAAATTGTTGAATTGGCAGCAGACTTTGCTGTTTTGTTTTAGCTTAGGTCTAGTCCAATTGTTATCACCTAGTTAGGCCTTGGGCTGAAGAAAATTGAGAGGCAGCTGCCTAATGTTCTCACCTTCTTTTGTGAGCGATCTTTAGCATGACAGGCAAAAAAAGGACCTCTCTCACAAATGTTCCTCATGCCAGAAATTGCTCATGTAAATGGGGGATAGATGCCAGGGAGTAGCTTCTCAACCTGCTGGCTTTATGGGGATTGTGAATATGTAGCATTAGATTATGCATTTGTAGTTGCTCAGCAGGATTCCTACCAGTGTTTGCAAAAGCACTATTTTCATGTTTTAAAAAGACAGTTTCCAGAAAAAGACATAGGAGGACTATACATTTATTTATTGCAGAAACTATTGGGTTCTCTTGCAAAATGCAAAACAAAAACAAACCACATACCAATTTTGCACAATTGAAACAGTATTTCTTTTTATTAAAAGGTTGGTTTTTAAAATAAAAATATGATTTGTCTGCCAAAATCCCACATACATTTATTTCTATACTAAACTATTTCCACTAACATTTCAGAATATGCAAATGCTAGGTAAAAATGCACATAAATGTTCATTTTCTCACACAGAGTGAAATGAGTTATCCTTGCATGTGATGATACAATACTACATTAATATTCATTTGACCTCATCACTCTAGAGAAAAAAAATCCACTTAAAAATCCACTTAAAATCCGGTTTCTGCCTCCTGCAGAATTATGGGGTTTGTAGTTTAGGGAGGCGCCTTTAACAGCCTCACTAAACTACAAACCCCAGAATTCTGCAGGAGGCAGAAACTAGATTTAAAGTAGGTTTTTTTCTCTAGTGTGATAATGTCACTAGACTCAGCTAAAGTAGGCCCATTGGATCATTAGGAACTTGGTAAATTAACATTTATATAATTTCCATGAATTCAGTAGGGTCTATTCCTATTTGAATGATCAACTGGATTTAGTACATTAAAGTTGTGGCTACAATTTATCCAATGCTCTGTGTCTAGACGCCTAATTTTTCGAGAGGTCTAATTGTAATGATCTGACTTGGTTAAATTCCTTGCTTGAGATAGGATGTAGAGGAAAAAATGGATTTATGCTTCTTATATTATCCACATCTTGAAACTGAATGAAAACGTGTAGTCTTTGTTTTTGTTACATTCCCAGAGCAGAAAGGAAATGAGCCTGAGCTTCAAAATGGGAATTCAAATGTTAGCTTCTTTCGCTATCACAAAGAATTGGTGCAGTCAGCTTGCATTAGGATAAAAATGGCTAATTGTTTTCTATTTGTACCCAATAAGGTGTTGACAAACATCTATGATAAGGGATTTCCAAAAAGAAAGGCAAGTGACAGTGAGAAATTTGACTTGACCATAATAAATAAATGTATACAACATATAGGAAGTATTGAAGAATGACAAATGTGTAGCTATTGCTCAGCAGGAAGTTTGATAGAAAGCAATTCTTAAGTGTAAAAACACTGTAAACGTCACTGTCTCCTTACTCCCACCTAAAATCCACCCCCTCCCACTACTGCTTAAAGAGCTGCAATTTTTTTTGGGGGGGAGGGGGTGTGAAGAAAACATTCCACTGCTTGTTAATAGCGACGGGCAGAAAAATAAAGCATTGTAGCAAAGAATTCTTAGAGTATTATTGCTTTTGAGAGCAGCTTTCAATTTTATAGCACTTACTTACTACCAGCTGATGGGCCAACTGCTTTGCCTTTCTGATTGCTTTCATCTTCCTGCTTTATAGACTTGCCCAAGTCCCTTCATCTCACCCAGTATTCTGTGTGGAAAGAATGTTGGCCACATCTACTGTAAATATTTTACTTGATGATGGGATAGTTTATATATCACTCTTCCCTGATTGGGTCCATCGCCTCACCCTTCTCAATAATTTCCTTCTAGCCTGTTAGGCACTTAGGACTCATTTGTGAGTTCAGTTCATTTCATTTTTTCACTAGTTACAAAATGAATGCATACTCTGAATGCAGGGGTTGAAGTCATGCAGCTGGAAGAAGGCAGGTATCCAGTGTAGTCCTTGCCTCCCACCCAGTTCCTCAAACACAGAAGTACTAAACCCACCTAAAAATTCTATTTTTGTGTAAAAACTATCCAAGAGTACAGTTTTAGTAACACTGTTTCAGAGTCCCCAAAGAAGCAAAAATATAAAAGGAATGTATGTGATCATACCATCACTTCAGTGAGTCTTCACTAGTTTGCCATTGTTTGACTTCAAGATGTTTCCACCCTATGGTAATTTTAAGGCAAAACTATCACAGGGTTTTCGTGGTCAGAGAGGTTTGCCCTTGTCTTTTTCTGAATTTGAGGGAATGTGACTTATCCAGTGTCACCCACTGGATTTTCATGGCTGAATGGGTATTTGAACCTTGGTCTCCCAGTGTCCTAATCAAACACTGAGACCGTTACACCTTCACTGGTTTAAGAGGACATAAAAATATCTGTCTAATTTTCTGCCTGTGGGCATCCTACTCTAATCGATACTGTTTCCCATTTTGTCTTTCCTTTCATCTTTTTTTTAAAAAATCTTTTTACTGTACAGCAGTGGTGATTTTTTTTCAACATCATCTTCAGCATCATTGTCATCAAGACCACCATAAGAGACTCTGGAACTCTCTCCCCAAGGACATCAGACGGCAGTCTTTAGGAAGAGCTTGAAGACCTGGCTGTTCCAGTGTGCCTTTCCAGAATAGGAAACTCCCAGCATCATGTCCCAAACGCACTTTACCAGAGATTTAAGTTTGCCTGCACATCGCACCTACCCTAAAATCCTTACATTTCACCTGTCATGTCCAGGACTTTTTAATTTATTCATTACATTTGGTCCAGCCCTAGATTTAAATGTGTCATGATGTATTATTTTGATGTTTTACTGTTATTGCTTTAATGTTTATTGGGTTGCTTTATGAGTTTTATTGTTGTATTTGTTATGCTGTTGTTTTATTGAGGGCCTTGGCCTTTGTAAGCCGCACCGAGTCCTTCGGGAGATGTTAGTGGGGTACAAATAAAGATGATGATGATGATGATGATGATAATAATAATAATAATAATCATCATCATCATCATCATCATTTATTTGCCACCTTTTCTTTAAGACTGTAACCCAAGGCAGCTTACAAATTAAAATGATTACAATATGAAAACATTCAAAAAGTCAACATTAAAATAGAACTAAACAATGCAATTCCATTGTAATCTGGATTAACCATTTTAATCTCTATGCAATTCAAAACCAGCTTTTTTTCAAATCAATTATCAACATTCTGAATGTTGTCATAAAGTCCCTATTAAAATGCATGCAAAACATATTGGGGAAAATCATAAAATATGTAAAGTAATCATTTCTTAGAAAATTAACCAAAATTGCATAGAAAATGCAAATTTTAGGAGAAATGCATGTAACAATTATAAAAACCCAAAATGTTGAAGCAAAAAAATGCCCTCAGTTATCTGAAACCAAATGAAGACTGGGGAGTGTTGGGTGTTGGAAGGGAAGGTTGTCTCAATATTCAAGATGATCCATACTTAAGATGCAAAAAATGGGAGACTCAAAGGGACAACTAGACAAAATTGAGAATGCTATAGTTTGTACTTGCAGCCTTGGTAGAACATCAAAGGGACTTTGCTTCCCCATAACTCTGGGGAAAATTAGAGAAACAGGTCTGGTTGACTAAGCATCGACTTTATTTAAAGAAAGGAATGCATTTCTGTCTCCCACCCTGACAAAGCAGAATCTGGAGAGAGTGGGAGCCTTGAGCTATGAGCTTGTACACAATAATATTGTTTGCCAAAGTTGCTAAGTCACTACTGCAAAGCACATGGACAGGGAAAATTCCAAACTCCATAGGTGTGAATTTGTTGTGTACAGCCTCTTCTAAGGTAAACAACCACATTCTTTGTCATATACTCCATACTCCAGTCTGGTAATGTCATAGGGAACAAAATATGTCATGTAGCCTTCACAGTGTCAGTTTGTCCTTTTCCCTAGGACCAGCAAATGCCTGAAGAAGGCATGTGACAGTTATGATTGTACAGATGCATCTTTTTAGGCCTATAGGGATACAGCACATTGATTTCAAAGATGAAAGAGTCCCTGTAGAACTACATATGAAAACAAAAGACATCATGGAGAAGCCACTTTTTCCAGTTAGGTTGTTCCACTGGATGGCAACACCTTCAATGTTACAGCAAGTGTCTACCTCTGGATTTGAGGTGTTGACTAATTAGCAGCAGGGATATGTATGGTTTCTTAGTGTCTCTGTTAAGCAACCCCCAGAATGTGTTCCATTTCTTCTTTTTTTTTTCCTTAGTGGAGCTGTACATCATTTATAGAAGAAAAAGAAAGAAAGGCTTAACATAAAGATGGATTGGGGGATCACAAAGAAGAATTCCTGATGAGGCTTGTTTCCATATGAAAGTAGCATCATAAATGGCTTGAAAGACTTTTCCTTTTTTAAGACTGGGGTCCTAAGTGTTCATGATTGTCCCCAGTATTCAGTGTTCTGTCATTAAGTAGCTTTGAAACAACAGGAAGAGAGAAAGGAAACATTTTGTACCTGCAGAACTCACTTGGGCAACATAGTTCTAATTTGCCTCTCCTCCCATTTTGGATCCAAATTATGCAGGGATACAATGAGGTATGAATGGATGCGAAATAATATATTTCTGAGCCATTAATAGTCAATTCCTCCCTTATGTCACAGGTGCATGGCAGTAGAGTGAATGGCATTGATTTTCTTCTCTGAATCAAATTCTGTTCCTCACTTTTGCCTGTCCGACTGCTGCTTTGATAGAATCAGGCTGTGTGGGGAAAGACTTGATTCTCTTCAGATCTCAAGATAAATAAATCATGCTTCTTCCTACCGCACAATAATAACCTCTTTGGAAACGTGGAAAATAGCTGTGCACCCTGCCTACATATTCGCACAAAATGGTAGTTGTGCACAGAAGCTTCTTTTTAGTATACATTACAGAAATATCCCATTGAGAGGAAAAGAGGATGATGCTGTCATTATCTTGCTCATCTTAACTTTTCCACTATCCCCTCCAAAACTGAAAACTCTTCATATCTGAACCAAATGAGACAAAAAAGCATAAAACTTTAAGGAAAGTTGGCTTAACTTTACATACTAATTTTGCTAGAAATTTCCATGTACATTTTCATTGGGCAGGGATGGGCATATTGCAGCTCTTGGATCCCACTTTTGTAGTTTCTGGAGTTCCCCCAAAGCCCCCATCCCCTTTAAAATATTGGCATGGTTTGAGACAATTCTTGTCCCAAATGCACACAGAAAGCCTTCCAAATGTATGAATACATATGAAAATTCCTCATTCTACCCTCACAAGCATCTTCCCCCAAACTTCCATTTTCCTCTGCAGTCCCTCTCAGTATGACAATAGGGGGTGACAGTATGTGTGAACAGGTCAATGAACTTATTAAAAATGTCCTGAAGTCATTTTGAGTGGGCCTCAAGAAGATAATGCAGGAATTTCAGAGAGTCTACAGAGGAAAATGCAATTTTGTATGGGGGTGCATGGCCCATAGGAGTCCAGGAAGAATTTCCCTCTGGTTCCAACATAGTTGTTTACCGCTGTCATGAGGAAAGGAATCATGAATGCATAAATATCATGTGTATACATTTCCCTTGCATTTTGGATGGAAATAATAATTAGTTTGAAAAGGAAAAGAAAATGGGATAAATTAATCCCTCCATTCTTTTTTTGTGTGTGCAAGATAGGTGATTATTGGGTTGTTCCATGTATGTATTCACAATCCTCAAGAGGAAGTAGGTTTCTGATGGTTGCAAGAGCTGGCCAATTGACCTTATTAATCAGCTTCTTTTTAATTTTAGCTTTGTCCAGAGAATAATTCAGAATGGTTTATTTTTTTTCCTTCAAGACCTAAAAACTTCATTTACCATATTTTCTGGCATATAAGACTACTTTTTAACACAAGAAAATCTTCTCAAAAGTCAGGGGTCGTCTTATACACTGGGAGTAGACTTATATGCTGGGAGTAGTCTTATACGGTAGGAGTAGTCTTATACTGCAGGGGTTGTCTTATACGCCGGGAGTAGTCTTATAGAGCAGGTGCTGAAACTTCCAATCCAGATTGGAGAATCTGTGGTTGCTGCATATGGTGGGGGGAGCTCAAAACTGGCAGTGGTTGCATCCCTGCCATATGTAACGACTGTATGAAAGCATTAAGGGTGACGCTGTACAAGTACAGTAGAAGAAAGTCCATTCATCAGGATTCGTGGACTTAATGTGGTCCTGATGGTGGGGTGAAGGGGCGCCTCACCGGGAAGGTGTAAGTGAAGGGCAGAGCAAGCTGCAGGTGTCCAGCACACCTGGGGTATGGAAAAAAGAGATAGAGTGGCTCTGGGGCCAGAAAAAAAACACCTCTTTTACCTGTCTGGCCCGACCTTGTATCCTCTTACCATACCTCCTCCTCTGCCTCTCAGATCTCGCTCCTGAAGACTGCAGTGAAACAATGCAGGTGCACATGTGTGAGATCTGAGAGGCAGAGAAGGAGGTAAAGTAATAGGAAAATTGAAATCAAATCAGATGTTTTTTTAAATTTTATTTGGTGTGTGTTGGAAGAGGGGTAGTCTTATACGGCAAGCATATCCCAAACTCTATATTATAACTGGAAAAGTTGGGGATTGTCTTATATGCCCAGTCATCTTATATGCATATATATATGGTACTTGACTTGGGAAGCGCTGACTAGCATTCTGCCAAATGGGGAAAAAACCCATAAAAAGATCCATGGTCAATCTTATAAAAAATCTATACCATCCAGCATTCATTTTCCATTGTGTCCGACTGCATAATTAGAGAGAAGATTGTGCCAGCACATGAAGGCAAAAATACTTAGAGATAAAAAAAACTCACCATGTCAGCTTGTTTGATATCTGTCAAATGTATTAAGTACTCTTCATTCTCACCCTTATACTTCATTTCTCACGAGTTGTGAGACTGTTGTTTTCCTTCATGGAAATACATATATTCTGATGTACATACTTGTATGCATTTTACTGCCTAATGTACACATTTTATATGCATTTTCCACTTCTCTGTAGTCTATTTCAGTGGACTTTTCAATTTTATAAGCTGTCCATAGAAATGTAGAAATAGTATGTATAATTTATTTCTCTGAATGGCACAAACTTCACAAAGATGAGAATTTCTGAAGTTAAGGTGTGTATTGTTGACTAATGAGTCTTGGGAAGTAGAAAAAGAATATGTTTGTGAAGAATCTTGACTCCATTTACATTTCCCTCTTTTTCTAAAAATCTTTCACTCCCATGTTTTCCTGCAAATGACAGTCTGTGGTATAGTGTCCCTGATGTGTATGTGCATGTGTGTGCACATGCCTTCAGGCCACCAGTTGAATATGGCAATCCCATGAATTTTCATAGAGTTTTCTCACTCAAGGAATGTTCAGAGATAGTCTTGCTAGTGCCTTCCTTATAAATATAGTCTAATCATTGATGATATGCCATCCAAGTACTAACCAAGACTGACTCTGTGTAGCTTCCAATATCAGATTGGATCTGATGCCTTCAGTGTATTCAAGCAGCACATTTGTTGGCAGTGATTTGGCCTTACTACAGCCCTTCTCTAGCAGGATCTAATAGAGAAGTATAAGAATTGAACAAGATAATTTCATGACTACTCCCATTTGGCTCCAAAACTCTGCTCACAAACTGAGTTATATAAAGAAGCTTAGTGATGAAAATGTCAACAACTCCAGAGCTTGGTATAAAAAAGAAGTGATACACTGAGTATGCAGTTGGAACTCTTACTGCTTCTATGTTGTTGTTGTTTTAAAAAAAATATTAGATTTGTTATAGGTGAACAACATAGCATAGAACATGTTAATGTTCATGTACGTGAATGAAAAAGTAATATGAAAAAGGCATTACAAAAAGAAATATAATAAAATATCAGAACCTCATTTTTCTTGTCCAGTGCATTCAGGTGAAAGAGATGAGGCTTTCTTTATGAAGATTACATTTTAGAAGCTGTAGGATGGGGAAGGGGAGGATAAGGATGATAGGGAAACCATGGGCTGATATCCACTACTGTGGATCACGGTGATGATTGTATCAATTTCAGGTTCTCTACTAACAATAGGTGTCTGATTGGACCCCACTGGCTTTATTGGGAAGTAGATGTGCTATAATACCCCTTCCAGTGCATTAGTTGTTTCTGGTGATTTGATGAAGGATAAATTTCACATGGAGGACAGTAGGTGTCCTATCACTCTTACAATTACTTCGAACACTGGGGAATGGGACCCTGTTGATTCCGCCTTTTCTATCAGCAAATTAGTAAGAGGCCTTTTCTTTTTTACTTTGTTATCAGAAATAAGTGTGTCTCCATGTGTCTCTTGCATTTCTCTCTCTCTGTTTCACTCTTTCTCTGCCTCACACTATTTAAGTTCAACAGTTATTTTAAATTAGGCAGGCAAATGAAAGCACAATAACATTAACTGTTTAAGGAATACTCCTTAATATGTCAGTAAATTAGATAAATATAACTTTGCCCATACCATTTCAAAAGTTCTAGGAAAAATCACTTCAAACAGGAGCTAATTTACATGTTTGTTTTAAAAATGTTTATCCCAGTGTGTCTATTGGATGCAATTCTGCAAGGACAGTTGATGGCAGTGAAACCACCCTGGGCTTCAGTCCAGAATTGAAGGAGTTATGCAAAACATTGAACTGACATGGTTGTTTTACTTTTTTTTTTTTTTTGCAAAGAGCGCTGGCTTGATTTTGCTATTTTGTGCTTGTATCTAAGGGTACATCTACACTGTACAATTTAAATGCAGTTTTGACACCACTTGGACAGGCATGGCTCAGTGCTATGGAATTAAGGGAGTAGTAGATTTACAGTATTCCCTATAGTAACCTATGTATGCAAGAGCCGGACTATAAGGAAGGCTGAGCAAAAAAAAAAAAAAAAAAAAGAGAGAGATGCTTTTGAACTGTGGCTTTGGAGGAAAATTCTAAGAGTGCCTTGGACCGCAAGTAGATCAAACCAATCCAAACTCTAGGAAATATTGTCCAGCTGCTCACTAGAGGGAAAGATATTAGAGGCAAAGATTAAGTACTTCAGCCACATAATGAGAAGACAGGAAATCCCCCTCGATGGACTGTCACCTTGTTGTGGTGAGGGGGCTTGTGTGTTCCAATGAACCTGTGGGCACAACGACTGGAGTCGTGCACTCCCAGGAGTGGCTGCGGGGGAGGTTCTGGACCAAGCACAGTCTGAAGACCCAAAGACCTCAACGGCAGAGCAGGTGGAGGATAACATGGTACATGTTACAATGGCTGTGAAGGCGGAAGAAGGCTGCAACAGATTGAGAAGCCACGGTCATTGTGTTAAACTACACCACCAGTGGAATCTCACTCTGTGAAAACTGTGTGTTGATCAGTTGTGCACTGACCTCCACACATTAAAAAAAACTCACACACAGGCATCTTCCAAAGAAAATAAAACCAAACCAACCAAACCCATGGCGATCAACGAGTGGTGACGGGGGCAGGACTGTGAAATCTGAAAGCCCCTAGTCACAGACTGGCACATGGGCGGTGGATACGGACTCAGTCATTCTACCTCAACGTCTGAGGCAGTTGAGTAGTTTGGCAGCTGTATCCATGACTGAGCAGCCCTTTTGAGGACCCACTCTGCTCACCCCACATGGGGAAGGGGCTAGAAAAGGTGTCCTAAACATAGTCTGCCTCTCTTATCCCTGATTGGACTGCCACGTCCAGTGGGGTCACCACCCTGCAGCCAAAAAAGAAAAATGAACTTCAGTACAAGAAACATATGGACACTGTTGGACAACACTGACAGTGAACGCCCCGAACACAGAACTGCCATTGTTGCAAGGGAGCTGGGGCGCTTTAACATTGACATAGCAGCACTTCAGGAGACATGAAGAGCAGGAGAGGGACAGCTGAAGGAAGAAAAAGGAGGCTACACCTTCTTCTGGAAGGGACTGCCCAAAGAAGACCAAAGAATGCACAGAGTTGGCTTTGCTATCAGCAAAGACCACCAGCATTGAAGCGATGGTCCTCCGCCATCAACTCTGCTGGACTGGCCACATTGTCCGGATGCCCGACCACCATCTCCCAAACCAGTTGCTCTACTCCGAACTCAAGAAAGGAAAACGTAATGTTGGTGGACAGGAAAAGAGATTTAAAGATGGACTCAAAACCAACCTTAAAAACTCTGGCATAGACACTGAGAACTGGGAAGCCCTGGCCCTTGAGTGCTCCAGCTGGAGGTCAGCTGTGACTAGCAGTGCTGCAGAATTTGAAGAGGCTCAAATAGATGGTGAAAGAGAGAAACATGCCAAGAGAAAGGCATGTCAAGCCAACCCTGACCGAGACCGCCTTCCACCTGGAAACCAATGCCCTCACTGCGAGAGAAGATGCAGGTCAAGAATAGGGTTCCACAGTCACCAACGAATTGACAAGAATACTGATTTTGGAAGACTATCCTACTCGGCCAACGAGGGATTGTCTACATAAGTAAGACAGGAAATCTTGGAGAAGATAATGATACTGAAGGAAATTGAAGGAAAAAGGAAGAGGGACCGACCAAGGACAAGATGGATGGAGTGACTGACTTGACCTTGAAGGAGCTAGGGGTGGTGACACCCAACAGGAAGCTCTGGCATGGGCTGGTCCATGAGGTCACCAAGAGTTGGAAGCAATTGAAGAAATAAACAACAACAAATTTCAGAACCAAATTATCAGAAAGAAAAAGAAAAATTAATTGCACATTTAAAAATAGTTGCATATTTTTGTCATAGAATCATAGAATCATAGAATCAAAGAGTTGGAAGAGACCTCATGGGCCATCCAGTCCAACCCCCTGCCAAGAAGCAGGAATATTGCATTCAAATCACCCCTGACAGATGGCCATCCAGCCTCTGTTTAAAAGCTTCCAAAGAAGGAGCCTCACCACACTCCGGGGCAGAGAGTTCCACTGCTGAACAGCTCTCACAGTCAGGAAGTTCTTCCTAATGTTCAGATGGAATCTCCTCTCTTGTAGTCTGAAGCCATTGTTCCGTGTCCTAGTCTCCAAGGAAGCAGAAAACAAGCTTGCTCCCTCCTCCCTGTGGCTTCCTCTCACATATTTATACATAGCTATCATATCTCCTCTCAGCCTTCTCTTCTTCAGGCTAAACATGCCCAGCTCCTTAAGCCGCTCCTCATAGGGCTTGTTCTCCTGACCTTTGATCATTTTAGTCGCCCTCCTTTGGACACATTCCAGCTTGTCAATATCTCTCTTGAATTGTGGTGCCCAGAATTGGACATCACCCTATTTCTTTTCTTCATTCTATACAAAACTCCTTTAGTATCACAGGAGAACTTTTAAATCCTAGACTTTTAGAAAGCAATAGTAAATATGTCTACTCAGAGGTAAGCCTTTTTTGCATTCAGTGGGACTTGCCCTTAATACATATCATGGGATTTCACAGAAAATAAAATACAAGATCTTCAGTCCAGTACAGATTTCTTGATATTGATATCTGTAACATTCAACTCCACTCACACCAAGATTCTCTTTCTGGAAGATTCAGGTACTACCCTGAAAAAGTAAAGCTTTGAAAGAACCGTATTCTTTTCTCCTTGGCTTCCTTCCTTCCTTTCTTTCTGTATCATTTATTGAGTCCCTTTGCTCTGTTAGACTTTACCAAATGACAAAGCTATTTGGAAGCCATAAACCTCCAAGCCCCCATGCAGTTATGCCGTGCAACCAAAGACGGAGGAAAAGAAAATGAAGTCATAATCAACAACAGCTGCTCATGCAATGGATTCCAAACAACAGTTCTAGGTATTATTTATTTATTTTCTCAAACCGTATGCCTCCCTGCCCTGCACAACTGACTCACTGCAGATCTTTATGATTTA
This sequence comes from Anolis sagrei, assembly GCF_037176765.1. Taxonomy (NCBI): domain Eukaryota; kingdom Metazoa; phylum Chordata; class Lepidosauria; order Squamata; family Anolidae; genus Anolis; species Anolis sagrei. The sequence goes on from NC_090022.1 coordinate 274,323,692, forward strand.
TTAACTTAGGTAAACTGAGGAAGCCTCAAAGTGATCTTTTGGGACTTCTCTGTTGCCCACACCGGGACATGACCTCCCGAAAGAAGCCTGGGATTGACATGGGCTTGATTGCTGTTTGCTTGTTACTGTTTGGTGGTCGGGATCAAAGTGAAATGACAGTAATTTTCTTTACTCATGTATCATTATTAACTTGGTGCAAGATTTTGTCATCAAAGCAGGGGGGACGTGCTCCATCCTTTAAAGGCTACTATTAAAATGGAGAATGGAAAGATCACATTTTATTGGTTTAGCCTTTCCCTGCACTGCCTATAAAAACAGACAGTGCTTTAAAATGTCTCACTAATGTTCATTTTCCTGAGGGTGGATCTGACCTCTTGTCGTTTACAACTTGGCTGTTAGTTAGGACTAATTAACTTTGACTTTGTTGTTAGGCTGGCTTAATCTGAGGTTTCATCTTAAATAATGTTGAAGAAATCCTGCCTCCAACAGAAATGTATTAACACTCTGAATATTTTGCATACTGGCTATATAAGGATGTTTTCAGTTTTGAGGCCTTTATACACTGATCGATTAAATCACATTTTTGGAAACTTGGGATATCATTACCATTGATTTCAATGAACATAGTTATCCCTATTCACATAGCCTTGGAAAGGGGCTGAAATTTCATGAATGCTTTCTGAAGAGCAAAGTCATGTGAATAACTCGCTGTGCTCCAATATCTTTTTTTTAAGAGCCTATTTGTAGACATTGTAATGTGACACAGTTGAGCATGGAAAAATATTGAAAAAGTTAGAATTAAGGTATACAACAAAAATGTAAGTATTTTTGAGATAATCCCATTCTCGAATTAACATTATGGTAAACAAGCTGAATTAGTTATTAGGGCCCTTCCAGACATGCCTAAAATGCAGGACCAGCCTCACTTTTAACTGAGAAGTCCAAACAATGCTTCAGGAAAAAGCAAATTAATGCAAAGAAAACTGAGTTTTCCCAGTTTACACCACATTAATTTGGCACATGGAAAGATCCAGACCTTAAGGAAGGTCCAGATCTTTCCAGATGTGGGCCATGTGAGGATTGACTCCTGGGACTGCTTCTGTAGTCCGGGAGGTCAATCCCCAAGCCATCCTGGTTCTTCAAGCTCCTGGAGCCTAAAGGAGGAGAAGGGCACCCTGATGTGGCTCTGTGGAAGCACCCAAATACTTCCTTGTCTATCAATTCATATATTGATATTTGTAGACACTGTCACTTTCTCATTCCTATGTTCCCTCCATACCTAACTCTGGTACATTTTGTTTTTTGTATGCATTTCTGTATGTGCAGTTTTTAATGTTTCAATGACTATCCATTTATTTTAGAATTCTGGAGAACTAACTGCACCCACACCATTAGGAAATGTGAACTGAGACAAGCCCCATGAAAATCTGACTGAAAGAATACCATGTACTAAACACTAAACAAAATCTTTGCAGTGTGCAGTGTTACACATATTCAGAAGTAAGCCTTATAGGTTTCAATGGTCTATGTAACACTATGGTCATATACTTTTTAAGCATATACCTCATTGAAACATCAACACTCTCTTTTCCCTTGGTCTGTAAATAAATAAATAATTTAATTTAATTTAATTCACAAGCAATAGATGAAACCATAAAAATGCATGAAAACCTTAGATTATTTGAGCTTCATCAAAAGAAACAGTTTATACAAAAACTGCTGTCGGACTTTCACTGGTTGTTTGTGCCCAGTGCCATCCTAAAACATCATTTTTTATACATATTATTTAATGTTGCTTTGAAAAATGGATAATGAGGACTAAATTATTTGCCACCATTAATTTTTAATGATGTCATTAATTCTCACAATGCTTACTCTGTGGTGACTTTTTAATATAAAAAAGAATGTTATCACTAGCTTAATACAAGCTAGTGAATTACAAACAGTATTTCACTTGACCATGACATAATGGCAATTCCTAATGGACATACAATGCAGAATCACATGTTTTAATCATACCGGAATTACAGAAATGACCATATCCTTCCTACATATAAAAATAAATAATTTGTCCTGGGCCGTAAATTTTCAGTAAACAAGCATCTTTAACTGCAATAAAGACATAGGTGGGATTTGTATAATGGCCACAAAAGTGGTTTTAATGTGACTTTCAACTTTCATATATCAATTAGATCAACACATTAAGCATTGATTTAACCCAAGCAAAACTTAAATAATTCAGGGGTTTGCTTTGTTGCAAAATATAGGCTGTCATGCTGTAATTATTCTTTTCCAAACTATTGTTTGGGTTAAATTTGCATTTCTGCTGTGCTAACATAAGACAAAAATCCCATTATGCAACTAATTACAAAGCAGTGAGGTGCCAAATTTGGGGGGGGGGGGGGGAGAGAAAAAAATACACAAGCAGGCTAAATATTTATTAGCACAAAGTGTAATTCCACAATAGTGCGCACATTTTTAAACACTTTAGAACACTTCATCAGGCTAAGTTATAAAAATTAAAGTGAAGAGAGAAGTCAACATGTCTGGATGTATGAAGCCAAGAGGCCTATGATTAAAAGATGAAGTGTGACTTTATAATAATCAATGGTCTTCATGTATAACTGTAACCACATTTAACAGAATCATGTAGTGAGCAGACCTACTGTAGCTGTACAGATTACTTCAAAATAGAACAGATTAAAATAGACACATCTATTACAGGTCACAACATCAAGACTTTGGCATGGTATGGCATGATAACTGCTTCTTTGTGGAAAAATTAAAAGCAGAACAAAGATTTGGTCCTACATACTACTCTCATGGTACAAAGTGATCTGATGTCTTGTAGTAGACATTGCAGTGCAGCTATTTACCTAGGTTTGACCTGGGATAAGGGAATCCCTCATTGGGCAGCCTGGAAACTACCTCTGTTTAACCCAGCCCAAGGGATAGGTCCAGAAACACCAGGATAATAAGACATTATCTACATTCATACCAACAAGTTGACATGGATGTCTCCTATCTAGTACATAATTTTCATGTACAGTTTAAAAGTGATATGCTCATATATGATATATATGAGCATATCACTTTTAAGCATTTTTGCAACTTTGTGAGTGAGGAATTCGATTTTGTATTACTTGACCTCAAAAAAGGCAACAAAAGAAGGCACTGATTTAGATGGGTGGAATTGATTGCAGTCTCAACTGAAGACAATGTGTTACTTTGAAATCTGCTGAGGCATCCAGGGGCTAGAGATCATAACTATATATTTACATGTCAGTCTTGAGCATATGGCTTGAAGAAAAAGATCAACCAGAGCCAACAATGAGTGTATAGAAAATAGATCTACCAGGAGCATGGGTTCTGGGGCATGTATAGCTATCTATCCCCCAGTTCTGCAAAAGGGAGTTCTGATTGTTGAGCTGGAGCCTGAAAGTTAAGAAAAATTAAAGGGCACTTCCCAAACTCTTGTAACTAAAAAATATTGGTAGTGAAATGAAGCTACATTTTATTATAAAGTGGCTTTTTGTGCCCTACCCTTTGTTAATTGTTATAATGTAGAAATGCAAAGAATATTTACCATACCTTTCACTTTTCTTGTCCTCTTTGACAAGAGAATGTGTCCAACATGTTGAGACATGCTATTCAGTAACTAGCAAGCCCAGTAAGACATTTGCCACTTGCATAAAATTAAGAAAATGAGCATTCCCGAAACTGTAATTTGTGCAGAAGGCCTCTGAAGAAAACTAGTCTTGTTTTTGTTGCTGTTTTTGCTGCCGCTGCCGCTTCTGTCATGTGTGTGTGTGTGGGGGGGGGGGGGACAAATTTACTGGAGGTGGCCATTAATGGCATCCCAAAAACATTTATCGAGTATTCATTTAACCCCATGGTTTATTTTTAGAATACTGGTGCAGAAAATTTTTGTTTTCATGTGTTTATCTGTTATGTTCCCAGTTTGGTAAACATTGGCATTCGTAGGCAAATGACTTTTGTGAACATTTTAAAATAAAACATTTTCTTGTTTCAAGGAACACTTAACAAGTACATCTAACTGGCCAATGGTATTTGCAGGTGCATTTTTATTGTTTCAACGTCCACAAGTCTGACATGGAAACCTCAAACTCCTTGTTTCATACGTATAAATCCTTAGGATGATATGTGACAAATATATGCAATCCAATGGTATCCTGTTTGGATTAACATGTTTCAGGGAAAACAATACAAAGCCCCCTCCTCTCTCTCTTCCTCCTCCCTTTTTGCTTTAAAAGACCAGTATTTAAAGGGTGTTGATTTATGTAAATCAATAATTTATCAACGTGTTCTCATTCTCTGCTGCTAGCCAGATGCTTCTAGGTTTCTATTGCCAGACGATGTCAGCTGTGAAGCATAATGGCCTTGTGCTGCATGCAGAAATAAGAACATAAATATTTTAAAAATCCTGCTGCAGGAAGTAAGGGGAAGGGGGTGGAGAGAGGCAGGCAGGCAAACAGGGAGAGATTTGACTGCTTTACTCAGGGACCCGCACAGGTCTACATATTTTATGGCTCAGCTTTATCCAAAGGAAAGGCAGGGGCATCTCTTCACTTGATTAAAAAAGTGAACTGCCATGGAAAGAGTTGTGTATTTCACCTTCCTAACAAGGCTGAAACACCGAAATCTTTCTATGGCAATTTGCTGAAGACATCTGGTGAAACTTTCCTAGAAGATGAACACCCAGCCAAGAGTTCCTCTGGTATCAGTTGGCATGGCAACCAGTACAAAACTTTTCAACCTCAATAGGTTTCAAAAGGTTGAGTCCTAGCTGAAAATCCATTTGGACACCTAAATTTGCCTTCTTTTATTTATTTATTTATTCATTTATTTATTTATTTACTTTATTTGTATACCGCTGTTCTCAGCCCGTAGGCAACTCACAGAGGTTAACAACAGAACAGCAGAAATTCAATGCTACAATAACACACTAAAAACACAGTTAACATCCTAACACATTATACAGTGATATACAATTAACAACAATAGCCATTCACTAGCGCCTCATCACTAACAACATGATCATCACATGCTTCTTTTCAAAAACGCCCCAAAACTATTCCTTGAAATATTGATAGAACTAGTACTTAATGCAATGGGTACCTTAAGGTATTGCTTTACTTTTCTCGCAATAGTTTTAATGACGTCAAACGTGGACAACAAAATTGCTAACATATTACTGAGAAGAGGATACTTAGAACATCTGTCAGTAGATGCAAGGGTAGAAAAGCATGTTATTATCAAGGTTTAATATGTTGATTACTATGAGGCACCAGTGGACAAATCACTAATTATACAGCATCATTATGTACTATTAAATATGTAAAAATTGCATATTTTGCCCTTTCCTTTCTCTTCTCCCCCCCCCCCCCCCCTTACCATCATTAGGTAAGATTGCTCCTCTTATTATATCACACGTCTTTCTTATAGTGTATTACAGAAATATTTGGTTCTGGATTAATGATGACAACAGCAGCAGCAACAACACAATGGCAAAAATTATTACATGAGAACAAAAATTACAAACAAGGAGATTAAAAATCTCACACAACATTAATCATACCTGCATTGTCATCACATGCTTTTTTTTCTTCCCTAAAATTGCAATCTATTTATTTATTTATTTGCTTCATTTTTATACCGCATTTTTCAGCCCTTAACAGGCGACTCAATGCGGCTGTTACACATTCTATACACATTTCTCATTGGTTTATCTCCTAAAATATACCTGTTTTTGTACAAATGACTCCAAGAAATTTATAGACATTTGTGTAAGTAATGTACATGTAGCTTGTATACATTTCCAAATGTATAGATTTTCTCACAAACCAATGTATGTTTAGGTTCTTGTGGGTTTTTTCGGGCTATAGAGCCATGTTCTAGAGGCATTTCTCCTGACGTTTCGCCTGCATCTATGGCAAGCATCCTCAGAGGTGTGAGGTCTGTATGTTTAACTGCCTTGTTATCTTTACTTATGGTTTGCAAGTCACAAAAATAAAGACAATTCAACATGTATTTTGGAAAATCTGATGGTTTTCCTTTGGATCGGTTTTTTATGTCATTATTGTAAGTCAGTTTTGACCAGTGAATGCATGTTTTCAAGTTTTAAATACCAATTACTTTTTGTTACCCAGTTTCATCAATCACATGTATTTGAATGCATTTTCCCTAACATAGGTAGAATTTTCCTAGGACTGCATGCTGTTTTCACTATTCTATGCCTCTCTGTTGACAATTTCAGAGCAAAGAGCTGAATCAGAACATTTGAAAAATCCAAAGGATAACTGTACTGCAATCCATTTACTAGTTCGGAAAATGAAAATTAGGTTGCTTCATTTAAAAATGCAGACAAAACAAAATTATTTTCCATCTTTGTATCTGAATAGAGCTTAACTTTTGTACAGGTCTGTAAAGTGTCAACATACATTTTAGCCATATATTTGCATTATTTCAGTACTAGATTTTGCTTTTGTTTTGTCATGGAAGAATAAGTAGCTATGAAAGACCCTGAAGATTGGACTTTTGGCTAATAGAAATCTTGGTTCTCTTTGCTTTTGTGCTTTTGAAACATATAAACTGAGATTTCTAGAAGGACAGAGATTAATATAACTCTCTTCTTGTGGAAATACACATACACAACATGTATGTTTATATGTATATAATAAACAGGCCTTGAAGTAGAACATGAGTTTAACTTGACTCAATTTCAAGACCTTTGCTAAAAAGAAGCCTAGAGTTGAGTGAGATTTACTGGAGGTGAGAATCACACCATCCTCCAGAAGTTGTTGGACTGCAGTTCAGTCCAGCAACTTCTGGAAGTTGGCACCCTATCCATCCTCAAGCTTAGCCAGTTAGGTATGCTGGCTAGGGTTGCTGGGGATTAAATTCAAATTACTTCTAAAGGGCTACATGATTCTGTCAAGCTCCTCACCCTGGAATCACCAACAAAGTAGTCTTACAGTGCAAGGTCAGCCAATTAGTTCCCAATAACAACAAACTTCAAAGGAACAAGTAACAGAGGAGCCACAGAACAGTCCTGAGTCAATCCAAATATGGAACTTTCACACAATGAAACTCCATGAATCCAATGCCAAAGCCATGAAGCAGCCCAAAGGTCCAACAGTGTCCATGGGTCTCTAGACCACAAGGTCCAAGGTCAGTTACAAACATTGTGGCTAGCAATCAGGTATCACAATGCAACTTTTTAAATGCTGCTTTCACAGTTGATCCCAATTTCTAGCCACCCTCTCAGAAATTCTGGCTGAATGCTTCAGCTGGATTTTTTCTCTTCTATGTTCTGCATATGAAGGCACAATTAACTATTCCTCAGCCTTCTCCACAGAAGCCTCTTGTGTTTTTGCTCCTGGGTGTGGTTGACGGAGTTGCTGTTCTGCCTGGATTCAACAGCCAAACCCTCATCCACTCTATCCATCACAGATTCCATTTACTGATGTAGACACATAAAAGTGTGTGAACACTAAGGGATTTGGAAAAATTACTGGCCTTTGTGGTTGGAGCCACATGATGTGGTGGTCTACATGTTAGGCTATAGCTGCAGGAGACCAGGTTTCTAACCCTTGCTAAGCCATGAAAACCCAAACCTTTTACAAGTCATCCTTAGAGGAAGAGAATGGCTACCTTCCACTGAATAAATCTCACAAAGTAAACTTTATGATAGTGTTCTGTAAGCACATAACCACAATAACAACATGCCAGGCAGATAAGTGGTCTCTCAGAGCTTCGCCTAAAATAAGTGTTCAGGAACACAGAAAATGGGCAGCAGTATTTCTGCTGTGTAAGTCCACATGAAATGGACAAAGAGAGCAGGAGTGAGAGTGAAATATGTCAGAAGGAGTTTGTTCTTGCATCCCTTGGTACAAAGACAACATGAGTGAGGACTCCTAAATAATGACTGAAATATTTGAAGCAAGGAAAAGACCCGAGCACACTGCACTTCATAGCACTAGTATTTGCAAGTTAGTGGTAGGAATTTATAATCTAAAGAGCTCTTGGCTCTTATTAAACTAGGAACCCCAGAATTACACAGGATAAAGCCAAAGCAGTTAAAGTGGAATAATAGCAGTATAACAACATAATGAGATAGGACTCAAATTATACTAGGTCTAAAAAGAAGAAAGACATATATTGGTGGCAAATGTGTTGACTACAGTTCTTTTCCTGAGCTTGAAAAAAAATTGAACTAAATATATCTCCAAATCCCCTATCATTACTGGCTATGATGTCTGTAAAGCTCTGAGTTGCTGTCTAAAAGAGGAACATTTGCAAGGCTGTCTCCATGCCATGCTATATGTCTTCCTATCAATTTTCTATTTCATATTGTGTGATTTTTCCCATGAGATACCTGCATTTTTTCTCTGTGTGCAAAACTGACTTGAGAGCCAAGAGTAATGTGTAGATTATAGAAATTGGTTTTGTAGCAAAAGTTCTAGGAATCTTTCAAATAGCATGTTGGTCATACTTGTGGCCTACCTATCTAAGTCTGATAAAAAAACCCCCAAATTTTCCAAACTTTTCCCCAACCTTTCTGGAGAGAGTTTTTAGAAACTTTTCTTGAATTATATCACCACCATGGAAGGTAAATAAATATCCACTGGCAAAGTTATCCCAGTCTAGCACTTACTGAAATCTGTATAAAGGGAATGGCAGCAATGCACAACACAAGCTGCTATGAGGGCCTTTGTTGCTGAAGAGCATGGTATAAATAGTATACTCTAAATAAATAAATCTACCCTTTTGTGCATTCACATGCAATGGTTCCACAAGCACAAGTCTGTTTCCATATATATTCACTAAATAATATGACCTCTGAACAATGTGAAATAACCATTCTGCTTATGTTGCACAACTTACACTTGTGTATATCACTTACATGATGCCAGCCTTGGAATATTCCCTATATTCCAATCATTCCCTATACCCTGCATTTAGCTCAAGTGTAAATTCTGTGAATGACTATAGTGAAGACCTGGAAAGAAACTCAAGTCATGCAAAATTTACCAAAGAACCAGATGTAAAACTTAGCCATGTTAAATGATGCTGCAATAAAGCGTGTTTGCTGCAAGGAAGAATCTGGCTCTGAAAAAAATTCTTTCATTTCTATATCAAAAACTAGTTCAGGATGTTTGGTAAAAGGCAAGAAAATCTATGCTGTTGATTCTATTTACATTTCAAGTGCAAGTGTAAATAGAATAACCCAGTATTACTTACGAAGAAGAAGTGGTTGGTGAAGCTGATAGGTTTCACTTACATAGACAAATTGTCCTGTTTTATTAGAGAAAGTTCACTAGTGACATTTCTCAAGACTGGAAATCCCTTATTGATTTCCGGGGGGGGGGGGGGGGGGGGTGGGGGGGAGGGGGGAAACAACTTGAGGTTTCAACTTTTGGAACACTGAAGAAGTTGGGTGCTAACTAATTTAGCTGTAAGATATCTAATTTCTTTCCAGACATCATTTTTTAAAATCCAGAGCAGGAGAATGTATCACAACTTTGAAACCCGCATTCCTCAGAACTTTCTAACTTTAGCTATGGACTTCTTATTTGAACACATCTGGGACCTTGTCACATGCGTCAATGGAATAATTGATTATTGTCACAGCTTGTGGTGATTGTGACAGCACCCACCCAGGGCACATGGGGACCTGTCACCACACACCCTGCAGCATCCTGGCTTCCTCCCTATCTCATCAGACAAGGAGCCGGCTCAAACCATCTTTCCCAATGTAGAGGTGGGGAACCTCCCGTTAGCTGCTGCCAGGATTTTTTTCATTGGCAGTGGTTTTGCAGCACCAAGATGGAATGGGAGCCATTGGGCTCCATGGCTAAACTACTGAAAACTTGTCACTGGTGCCAAAAAATAGGTGATCTGAAGAGGTCCTTGGTCAGAAGAAGCCCCTTCCATACCATTCCACTGCTTGGAAAAATTACCTTCTTGGCCTATACTTCCTCAAATACCATGCTCATGCTACTTACAAAACTCTGGGAATCATTTCAAAAGTAACTTTCCCAAGCATCAATAGGAACGTATTGGTTTACATCATAAACCATAAAAATTATTTTACTTATCTCAGCAGGGCTGCTTAATTTTGGATGAACCATGCCCCAATAGTTCTATGAAAATTACAAGTAATTCCATAATAATTAAATTATTAATAGTTGCACAATAATTTAAAAAATTGGTTACTGCTTCAAGGTGAAATGAGCCATTTACACAGTTTCCATGGCTGTCCTTGTGTTCATGCTCTCCATACACAACCCATAGAACAGAGCAGAAAAGGATAATAACTGTTGACTTCATCACAATTCACTTGCTAAAATACATCTGATCTCTCAAATCTCTAAACCCGGCTTTCCTTTTTAATTAACAAATATCAAACTGCCGGTGACCCCTTTTCAACACAGTACTTCCATTCACACTTTCTAGTTATCCTTTAATCAAAGAAAGCTGTTTTTAACATCCTCACCTGCAGGGTCAGTCACACATCCCTATTGTTTGCAGGCATGATTCAGAAATAAATCTTCGTCCTGGTGAAGATTCATGTCATTTTAAACTAACAAATTCATTCCTGAGAGAATTGAATAGCACATGATTCTCCCAATGAACAAATTTATTTCACAGTTGTTGGTGAATGTTTCTTTTTTTCACCAAAAGGAAAATTGATTGAGTTACTATGTACGTAATATATTAGAGAATAGAGCCTGGAACAATTAGTACAATTTTACAAAGAGCATATCATCTTGTTCCCATGATGTTGATTGCGCCATCATGGAATCGGTCTAAGAATTAGGTTCAGAAAATGTAACTTGGGTACAACTGAGGATGGCCCAGGATCCATACCATCCTAATTTCCTGTATACTTCTGGACATACACAAAATACCCATCGATGTGGAGGGAAACTAAAATGACAGGAAGATCATAATGATCTTCCCAAAATATAATTTCAGGCCAAACTCGGGTTCCATCTTGGATATAAATTAAAGAAATCAAATAATATGAAATAAATAAATAAAATTTCATTAAGCTGAATTTAGATATTATTGATTCATTTTTACACATTTTTGGTGAAAAACGCTTCCACCAATGTATGTGTATATTTATTTACACACACAAATATATAATTTCTAAGCATATAAATTATTCAGCCATAGTTGGTGGCTTCCATGTCATTTAGATGCTGAATGCACTCCGCATTGTTGCCTAAACATTAAATATACTGTCCAAAATGTGTATGCCCCCTCCCAACCCCCCCCCCCCCACACACACACACACACACTTTTAGCACTTCCTATACATTTCAGGTAAAGGCATTCCATGCAGTCATGCCAGCCACATGACCTTGGAGGTGTCTACGGACAACACCGGCTCTTCGAATTAGAAATGGAGATGAGCACCACACCCCAAAATCGGACACTACTGGACATAATGTTAGGGGGAAACCTTTATTTTTACCTATAAATTTCAGGCTAAAATCTAATGCTGCCAGCACCAACTGGCATTGCTTCTTCTATGTACTCCATTGTCCAGGCTATGCTCTTTCACATTTGCCAAAATATAGTGTCCCCATTGAGTTTGTCTAGAGTTTCCTTAATTACTAGTTCCAGACTTCAAAATACTAAAAAGTGACCCTGTGTCATGTTCTCTGCCTTGTGCTTTCTCTTTCCTTTCCACCTTTTATTGTTGCTGTTGGTTTGGTTATGGTGTTTGGCATCTCATCTGGAACAGTCCTGTGAAACCTCATAAGTTTGTTTACTGTTTTGTAATCTGGTCTCACCATGCTCTTTTTTAAAGACTTTGCTTGTTTCTACTGTTCTTTTTGTGTGTGTAATTTCTTTGGAAGCAGGCAGTGAAAGGATAAACATCCTAGCTGTACAAAACTGTCCTTTTTCTTTGGTCAATTTATATTTCATATCTGTTGCCTAGGGATTTGTGCTTCAGAGGAAAAGGCTACTCAGTCCATTAGCAGATCTGAATTTATGATGATAAAATCCCTGGCTGTTCAGCTGTGACAGGCACTACTCTGCTCTAATGAGTAATAAATGTAGATAAGTCATGTGTCCCTATGGATTACTTGGCCAGAAATTACATTTAGAAGAAGGCTAATTGTCTAAAATTTATCCAAATTCAATACAAATTTTATTGCTGCTAATTGCTTTTCCAGTTTAGCAGCATTAACAATATTTAAATGTATTTGTCAACCGCTCGGGTGCATTTGCAGCCCTTCGAGAATGGGAGAAACAACCACCTGATTTGGAGTTTTCAACAATTTCTGTAATTCAGTAGTAAATCATTATGACTAAAGGACACAATCTTCCCATATTTAATCCCATAAGAGATCATGCATTCATGATTGTATCCATGTTTCCATCATAAACATTATCTCTGCCCTATTTTTTGTACAAGCCCTGACACTATATGATTTATATGGCGGCAAAAATTAATGGCAACAATCTGATCACACCTTCCATTACCAGATAATTAAGTATCAAATACTACTACCCAGTACTTCCATAGAAACATTTGAGCCATTAACGTGTACTAGAAGAACTGAGAAACAATAAAGCATTTCTATCTTTTCATGTGTTTTGAGTAATGTTTGATTCTAATCACCACACAGTGATAGCACTATGATTCCATATTAACTGCTGTGGTTGCATCCTATGGAATCCTGGGATATGTAGTCTGGTGAAGTACTAGAGCTCTCCAGTTGAGAATTCAAAATATCCTTCTCTACTACAAATCTGTAGTGTGAAAGGGCCATTTCATCAGGCAGAAAATACATTTATATAGATGGGCTATTCCCATGCCCATTGTCCTGGTCTTCTTCTTCTGCATTCTCCACTTTCTCTGTTTCTTTATCCTGACAGTCAATGCAGGATTTGGTTATGTCTTTGGAACCAAATAGGAATCTATGCCTTCACACTATTTTTTGTACAGAAATATACATCTTTCCACAGGTTTGCTCCAACCAGGGGGCCTTTCAAGCTACACAGTTATGGCACCACAATTCTACTTGCAGCATTCCCCAGAATGATCAAAGCTTGCTTCTAATGCGTCTTATTTATTTATTTATTTCATGCATTTCTACCCCACCCTACTCCCCCTGAAGTTAAAGTTTAATAGTGTTCTATCACATGTTATATCCAAATTAAAATGGTTAAATTGTGACTTGAGAAATTGCAAGTCTCTTCTGGTGTGAGAGATTTAGACATCTATAAGGACATTGCCCAGGGGATGCCCAGATGTTTTGATGTTTAACCATCCTTGTGGGAGGCTTCTCTCATGTCCCCACATGGGGAGCTGGATCTGACAGAGGGAGCTCATCCTTGCTCTCCCCAAATTCGAACCACTGACCTGTCGGTCTTCAGTCCTGCCAGCACAAGGGTTTAACCCATTGCACCATGCTAAGACACAACTATCAAAGGGCTTTCTTGGCAATGTTTGTTCAGAAGAGATTTATCATTGCCCTCCGATGAGGCTGAGAGAGTGTGACTTGCCAAAGGCCACCCAGTAGGTTTCACGGCTGAGCAGGGATTTGAACACTGATCTCCACAGTAAATGTCGCAGTTTTCAAACCATTACTATATTGCCTAATCTTTAGAGCAATAACTTCAGTAGAAAGTGAAGATGGAGCCATTCATCTGCCCCCATGTGGGAATCACATAACCTTCCATTTATTTTTGTACTGTAGCTTTACAACACTAGTAATAACTGTTGAGACTTGCAGTCAATATCTTGAGGGTCACACAATTTCTATTTTTTTATCTACCTGATGCTGGACTAATATCACCCATAGCTTGGGTGCTATAAGTGTCAATCCCCTTTGAATGTTCATAGATATGCAGTCCAGCATTTTTGTGGCAAAACTGCTGAATTTCATTTACAAGTGTTACATTGCTTGCACTTATTTTAGAAATGTTTGTATTTTGGCAAGAACATGCTGGATTTCCCCCAAATGCATGACAATTCTGTTAATTTTTTAAAGAAACTTTCCAAAATTTATCATTTTCTGCAAAATTTGATGGAAGGTGAGGTGGCCCTAAGTATGAGTGAAAGTCAAACAGGTTGAGATCTTGGACTTCTTCGCTGGTTAAAGTGTGATTTTTGCATTCCTGTATGTTCAGTCATGTTATTGTGCTGAGTGAGGGCAGATAACAAAAGATGCAAAAAGATCCTGTTCGTACTGGGAATTAAATTTTATTGAATGTGGTCAGTGTATTATGGTTCGGAATTATGCTTGATTTGCTTTTGGTAAAAGTTGGCCATAATTTGCAAATTTCTTCACAAAGTGGACCAAAAAACATACATTTTAAAATGTTATCATGTGCAAAAAAAGCAAGACTGATAGTCCATCCCTACTTTATTAATTTCCATTTCACTTTACCGCTATTTTGAGTCTGAAAAAAGCTACTATGTAGAAATGTGTTGTGATCAGAGAAAATCTAGTTTACACAGACTTGTGGGAATCATGGAATCTTCTTGCTGTTCCAGATAACTAAAGAAATTAGGAGTGAGAAAGTAGCTTTGTCATAAAATTTAGCAGGATTGGACAGGTATATGTATAGATTGTATCAAAGGCAATGGTTCAGTATGAAGAGAAATATAGTCAATTTGTTCCTGTAGCAGATTAAATGCTGGTTGTCTATAATTTCCTACATTATTCATAACAACAGCTAAGACAATATTTAGTTTCAATGAAAAGTGACAGATAAAGCCTAAATGGATACATAAAGGAGCAAGTGGGGCTTCTTGCATACAAAATGTGGATTGTCTGTGGCCTGCATGGGACTTTTGTCACTTCCAGTCATATCAAAATAATAATTCAGGACTTAAACTAGGCAGATCAGTCCCCAACCATTATTTTGCACTGGGTGGATCTGGACACATCACCCCAAAAAGACAAAACAGAGGATACTGAGGTGAGTTTGCCTGGGGAAAATAAATTATGGTGATCTTGCTATGATGTGCATTGTCCCAATCCATATTGACTCCCCCAGTGACCCCATTATTCCTATTTTGAACGGGGGGAGGGGTCAATGCAGACCAAGAAAGTTTTAAATAACTTATCTTAGGGTCAGCAAGAAAGGGAGAGAGGGAGAAAATAAGCTTTTCCTTGAGTCTGTCCCTTCCATGCACAACCCCTTCCCAACTTTGACCCACAGCCACCACTGTGGCCCACGGATGCTTAGCTAGGAGGGCTGCTGCCCTGGAATCACCCACTGGTCTACATCCTGCTGGTGAACAGAGGGGGAGCCCACCTTATCACATTGAGAAATTTCCCAGTTCTAGGACACTTTAGCCTCTATTCAAACAAGGAGAAGCACTGAGCTGAAGACATGAGTTAAACTATTTTTGGTAGTCATGCAGAGCCCTCCATGGTTGAAAAGAGGCAGAAGTGTCCCAAAGCAGGGGAAACCATCAATTGACCTCATCACATTGAGAAAATTCCCCCTTGTAGGACACTCAAGCCTCTTTTCTAGCCTGGAGAGGCACAGAGCTCACCACATGTTCCAGGGTTGAAAAGATACAGAAATGTCCTGAAAGGATGGAGCTCTGAACACATGCCAGCAATCATGTTCAGAGCTCCTACCCCTTATCACACTTTACTCACATCTTTACAACAGAAAAACAGGTGTGATAGGAACCACCAACGTTTTCTATCTTCTCATTGCCCAACCATCAGCAATGGTTTAATCTGGATTGCTTGTCTCCTATGTGCTTTGATGCAGAACCATAGGATCCCATGGAAATAAATGGCTTTAATTTGGATCACTGCCTCTTGTATCCTCTGGGGTTCAATGCGGATCAATAAGATCCTATAGAAAGCAGTGGTCTTAACCTGAATCACTGCCTCTTGTCTCTTATGGGGTTCCATGCATATCAGTAGGATCCCATGGAAAGCAATGGTTTCAACCTGAACCTCTTGTATCCTCTGGGGTTTAAGGAAGAACAATTTTTCCCATGGGAAGATGAGGTTTTAAACTGGTGCCAGTCTGCTTTATTCTAAGAAGCTTTGGGCGGGGCAAGGGATCTCTTGGTTTTGGCTATTGTTGCTTCTCCTGATTAAAAACAAAAAAGTAATACTGATCTTTTGATGAATGTAAGATGAATGTATTGCCAGCTCTCAAGTTTCAACACAAATCTGGACTGTTGACGACGTAAGAGAGGCAATTCTCTACCTTAAAGGGACGGTCACCCATGCTTTCCCTTCTTTAATGTGATGAGGTTGACAAAGCCACTTTCAATGGCCCTGACTTGGAAAGTGTCTTTTACATGTAAATTCAAAGACATAACCATATTAGATCTGGAATATTAAAGTGCAAAGAAATCTTGTTGCACCTTAAGGACTTACCCATGAGATGCATAACCAGAGCAATCTGGAGATTTTCAGCTCATTTTCAGGTTAATGGTGGGTTTGCACATACATTTACAATTAAAAGGAGATCATAATACACCCTGCCCTTTACCCCATCTCAGCATAGCTTGTATGCTTCACAGCTAGCCTTCATGGAAGCTGATAAAATTGTGACCCTGATTTACCCAACATTCAAGACCGAGCTCTTCCTTCTAGGAGGGCTTTGAGTTTTACCTATTGATTTTATAGGACTTCTTATTTTTATTATGTTTTTGAATGCTGCATTTGTTATTTTCATCTGATAGGTGGCAACCCATTTTATTCTTATGAAAATGCAGGTGCAAGGAGGAGGATAATCTGAAAATGTAGGAATAATTCCAAGTTTCTGAAGGAATGGTGGGAATTGTTGATATGGAGAGCAAGAGGCAGATGCTTCTGAAAATAGAGATCAGGGAATCTCATTATGACATTTCTTTGGATGTAGGGGTGACAGGCAAAATTTATAATGCTTAGATAACTTTGTCAGTGATGCAGAATCATAAGGCCATACAAAGAAAAATGCCTGGAAAGATAAAAGGGAAGATTTCTTTTTAAAAAAATCAATTCCAAGTAGCAACTCTGGGTTTCCCTAAATTGAATGTATTATTTAATTGCAAATATGATTCTGTGGATGAGGTTTCCAAATTGCAAGCACAAAAATGACAAGGGCTTCCATTCTCTTGACAACTGCCACAGGAGGAGGGAATTGTTATATAAGGTTGCATTAGGAAGCATTGACAGCTTGTCTCTCTGATTTGTGCAAAACATAGCTCTTCATTCATCGTGAATATGTTTCCATGAGTTTTCCTACTAAGATAATTAGAACAAAAGAGGTGCTTATTTTTCTTTGGTTAGGAACTGATGACTCAAAAAAAAGGGGGGGGGGGGGGAGGGATGGAAAAATATATTTGCTCATATTTCCTAATTATATCAATACTGTATTAGAAGTTCTATATTATTTTTCATTTTCCCATTTGATTTAGGAGAAGATAGACAAAGGACTAAAATGGAATGCAAGCAGACACAGTCATTTCCAAGTCCTCACAGTTACACAGTTTTATGTTTTTGATGGCATTTTATCTTTTCAAAGCTGACCATGAATTATGAAGAAAGGACTATTTTAAAAATAGATACTGGTTAGTATCCAACAAATATGGCAATCAAGTTGCCCCTTCAGGCAGAAAGCAAATATAAACTTCTATGGTCAAATATCCCAGATTATCAGCAGTTTCACTTGCCACCTCCATCTTCAAAAGTGGCATATTTGATACATAACGATCTCTCCCCCCCCCCCCCAACCTACCTACCTACCTACCTATCATTTCTACCTGTCTGTTTGGAATATTTACATACTGCTTATTTCTCAAAATGATGTGCCTCAATAAGTGTCAAAGAATCACAAATGTAAGTACGTTA
This sequence comes from Anolis sagrei, assembly GCF_037176765.1. Classification (NCBI taxonomy): domain Eukaryota; kingdom Metazoa; phylum Chordata; class Lepidosauria; order Squamata; family Anolidae; genus Anolis; species Anolis sagrei. The sequence goes on from NC_090022.1 coordinate 274,341,556, forward strand.
AAAGCAACACAAACATTTGTCATGTAAACCTACTGCTAGTCCCTAGCTAGAGTTATAGAGTGCTGGCTTTCCAAGTGCTCTCTGATTTTATAGGTCTTCATTGGATGGAAATAACCATTGAATTTAGCCCAAAGGTCTCATTGGCTCTAGAAATGAGCCCTTACCAGTTAAGTGTACTGTAGAATTGAAAATGTCTGTATATGCATTGGTATTGACCTTAACAATTGTAATATGTGTGACTCTATCAAGTAGCCTTCTGTGTGAGTTTGGCTGAATGTTTCCTCTCAGTATTGCGAATGCTTGACTTATGAGAATTATTGGTTGCATGGATGTTTCTCCATGGACACATTTGAGTGAATGCATAAGAAAGCCCTCTTCACATCTAACATATCAACATGACAATGATAAAGCTGTAGAACTCTGTGGTGGAGAAATATGTTTATCCAGAAAAAGAGACTGTTGAGAGGGGCAGTTGTATCACATGTTTATGCTTTGTTAACTTTGACAGATATCTATATTGTCATCAGCTGGCAGAGGAAACTGGGGACTTCATCCCATGGATTCTGGGTTCCGTTTCCATGTGCTTTGGAAATGGAGTCCCACAGGAATCCCATGGAGGCCATCACATGATGTCAGGGCACTTCCGGTGAGATTCCATTTCCGCAGCATATGGAAACAAAGCCCAGAATGCGTTTTGAGGAGGACAGTGGGGGAAACAGGGGAAAGATGAACCTCAACAGGGAAAGGACATGGGATGGCTAGCCATTCCAGAAAACAGACCTTGATGAGAGGGAATGTAGTAAGATGGTTTCCTCTGATTTCCCCGCTTTCTCCCTGCTCATAGAATGAGGTCCATAGTGTTGACTGGATCAGTTCAACACTAACCAGTTTGCCATTAGATGATGATCATAGAAAATTAGGTCATGTATTTTTAAGAAGTAGAAAATGGGGATTTTGGTTAGGTCCTAGGCTCAATAAAATACATATAGACTTTTGATAATGTCTTTCTCATCCTGTTGTTAACACAGTACCACTGACCTGAACATAACTGCTTTTCCATTTAAATCAGATTCATTGTTGCTAAACTCAGTGAAATCTGTTCATATTAACAGTTCACAATTGTTGATTCATCAGTAATAAGAAAAATAATGCTCTTAACAGCTACATGTCCTTCAATGAGAATGGCTTTGTATATTCCATATGGGCGAGTCGCTTAGAATAGCTTTCCACTACCAGGTGGAAAACTAAATGATTTGTGTTTTTGAGGAATAATACCCTTCTCTTTTTAATATGTATGAGTTGCCTTGAATAGATTGAATATTCTATTCCTTATTGTTGTTTTCAGTTCCTTCTGGAAAGTCAGCTGATAGTGAAGTTGACTGTAAAAATAGCATGCCTAGCTAGCTAATTTATTTCAAACACTTCAAAGGGTAGGATTATGTTGTATCCTATTTGATTTTAAACATACAGTTTTGAAGCAGATCACTTGTTAAACTACTGAGTACCATGTCTTCTATCATATCAGTTTTCTATAAGATTCTGATTCTCTCAGATCTCATTACAGTTTGAATGGATGTTATTGGGAATATTCTTTCACAATGAAAAAATATAAATTGCATTTGAAAGACAGATGTTTACAGGCATTCAGTATGGTCCTGTTTCTTCCAACAGGAGACAAATTAATAATATGCCTTTAAATGCTGGAAAATAAATATTTATCTGTACATACTAGTTATCTATCAATAGAAGAAGAAGAAGAAGAAGAAGAAGAAGAAGAAGAAGAAGAAGAAGAAGAAGAAGAAGAAGAAGAAGAAATCTTTATTTATATCCCACCCTCTCTCCCCAAAGTGACTCAGGGTGTCTTCCAAAAAATAACACAAATGGCAAACATTCAATGCCTAAAAGTAATCAAAACAACAATTAAGGTGAAACATGAAACATAAAAAACTCAGTATAACTTATGAAACAACAAAAGCTGAAGATTAAACTAATTACACATAATAAACACAAGGAGTAAAACCAATTAAAATACCATATGTTAAAAGCATAGTATCTTGCATGACATCCGTAGGCTGAGGTAAACATGCTGTAGAACAGGCATGGGGAACCTTCGGCCCTCCAGGTGTGGTGGACTTCAACTCCCACAATTCCTTGAGGCTCGGCATTTGCCCCAAAGGCTTACCTTGGCCCAAGGAATTGTGGGAGTTGAAGTCCACCACACCTGGAGGGCCGAAGTTTCCTGACCCCTGCTGTAGAAGAAGCTAATTAAGGATATAGGAACAGAGGAAATATAACCTATTTCAGAGAAAGGGACCAAACAGAAAAGCTGAAATGCAGAATGAACTCAGGCTTGCTAGAAAGATCAGTCAAAATGGTACATTTCTTCATGTGCATAGCAGAAGGAAAGATTTTTTTAAAAAATGGGAGAGCCACTGTATGAGAAGATAGAAAAATGATAACTGGGGGCACTTCCAGACAGCAGGAAAATGTAATTGGCCAGCCACCCCAAACCCCAAATTCAGACCCGAAAACTTACCTAAAAGTGGCTGGCAGGCATGAGGCCTACTTGCAAAGTTATCCTGCCTTGCCAAAATTGTGCCTGAGGAGAAAAGGAGGGGAAAGAGGGAAATCCCTCATTCTCCCTCCCAGCCACTTTTAGGTAAGTTTTAGAGTCTACATTTGGACTTTGGGGAAGGGGGTGGGTGCCATCTCACTCCTCTGGGCTTTTGGAGGCCCAAAGAAGTTAGATGGGTATGGGGACTGACCCTTCGGTAGTGCCTGGGACCTATACTCAATTAGACCCAGGCCTTTCAGGAAAGCCCGCATCTAATGATCCAACAGGGTCCAGGATATGGGCCCTGTCTGGAAAGGCCCAGATAATGGGTAGAACTATTCAAAACCTCCTTTGCTTTGCTCTTCTCCAAAAAGGGAAAACCGTTTTCAACTTAGGGAAAACAGAATAAATGATGCAGTATGGAAAATGCAGTACAGAATAGGAAAAGAGGTAGGAAAGGAAAACCTGGCTATTCTGAATTAATTAAAGCCTTCAGGGCCAGATGAACTACATCCAAGGATATTACAAGAACTGGGGGAGAAATTGCAGAACCACTGTCAATAATCTTCAAGAATATATTGTCAAAGACTTTCACAGCCAGAATCACTGGGGTGTTATGTGGTTTCCAGATTGTGTGGCTGTTTTGCAGCAGAATTTTCTCCTGATTTTTGCTTGCATCTGTGGGTGGCATCGTCTGAAGATCCTCTGAAGATGCCAGCCAGAGAACATGACCATACAGCCCAAAAGCCATACAACACCCCAATCTTCAAGAATTCCCAGAGAGGAGGAGAAGTCTCATCAAACTGGAAGAGGGCAAATGTTGTTCCCACCTTCAAAAGAGGGGGAAAGGAAGACACAAACAATGACTGCTCAGTCAGTATGACATGAATACTATGAAGGATTCTAAAGTAGTCAATTAAATTCTCTAAACATTTAGAAAGCAGTGCCATGGTCATTAAAAGTCAAAAGAAGTTTCTCAAAACAAGTCATGCAAGACTAATTTATCTCTTTTTGATAGAGTTACAAGCTTGGAAACTGAATAAAATGCTGTGGATTTCAGTAAGGCTTTTGACAAGGTCACCCATGATATTCCTTCAAATAACTAGTAAAATATAGGCTAAACAGTGCTACTGTTAGGTGGATTTGCAGTTAGTTGACCAACCAAACCCAGGTGGTCCTCACCAATGGCTCCTCTTCATCCTGGATAAAACTGACCAGTTAGTTGCCAATTCAGTGGTTCACTGAAATAAGAAAGCTCTTTGTGATTTCTGGAACCCCTTCACAGAGCTCTGGGTCAAATCCAATGTTTTCAGTTCTATGAAAATTATAAATTACAAGTGTGATTATTACAGCAAGCTTCATAAGGATAACCCTGGCACTTCAATCTAGTCCAGCCCCCTGCCATGCCAGAAAAGTACAATCAAAGCACCCCTGACAGATGGCCTTCCAACCTCTGCTTAAAAGCCTCCAAGGAAGGAGCTTCCATCCCACTCTGAGGCAGAGAGTTGCACTGTTGAACAGCTCTCATGGTCAGGAAGTTCTTCCTAATGTTCAGATGGAATCTCCTTTCCTGTAATTTTAACCCATTGCTCCAAGTCCTAGTCTCCAGGGCAGCAGAAAACAATCCTGCTCCTGCTTATGACATCCTTTTAAATATTTAGACATGGCTATCATGTCTTTTTTCAACCTTTCTTCTGCAGGCTAAGCTCTTTAAGCCACTCCCCATAAGGCAAGGTCCCAGACCTTTGATTATTTTAGTTGCTTTCCTGTGGACACCTTCGAGCTTGTCAATATCTCTTTTAAACTGTGGTGCCCAGAATTGGACACAGTATTACAGGTGAGGTCTAACCAAATGGAATAGAGAGGTACCATGACTTCCCTCGATCTAGACACTATACTCCTTTTGATACAGCTCAAAGCCTCATTGGCTTCATTAACTGCTACATCATACTGTTGGCTCATGTTCAACTTGTTGTCCACTAAGACTCCAAGGTCTTATTGAGGCAGGTGCCACTTATCCTTTATCTATGCATTTCCTTTTTTTCTGCCTGTGAAGTATCCTACACTTCTTGTTATTTTTGTTTGTTAGTTTTGGCCCAGCTCCCTAATTTGATGAGGTCATTATGAATTCTGATCTTGTCCTCTGGAGTATTAGCTATCCCTCCCAATTTGGTGTAATCTGCAAACTTGATAAGCATGTCCTCTAAATCTTCATCTAAGTTACTGGGCCCAGGACCAAACCCTACGGCACTTCACTAATCACTTCTTTCCAGGATGAAGATGAACCATTGGTGAACAACTTTGGGTTGGGTTGCTTAACCAATTACAAATCCACCTATTAGTAGTATTATCTAGCCCACATTATACTAGTTTGTTTGCAAGAAGATGGTGGAGGAACTTGTCAAATGCATTACTCATATCAAGATATGCTAAATCCACTGCATTCCCTGCATCTATTAAACTTGAAACTCTATCGAAAAAAGAGATAAGATTAGTGTGGAATGTCTTGTTTTTGAGAAATTCATGTTGATTTTTATTAATCACAACATTCTTTTCTAAGTTATTACAGACTGCCTCCTTAATGATCTGCTCCAGATTCTTTCTTACTACTGATGCCAAACCAACTGGACAGTTATTGTTTGGGTCCTCTCTCTCCCCTTCCCCCTATTTGCCCTCTTTCAGTCTCCTGGGACCTCTCCTGTTCTCCCAGAATTCTCAAAGATTATTGCCAATGGGTCTGAAATGACTTCTGCTAGTTCCATCAGTACTCTTGGATGTAGTTCATCTGGCTCTGGAGACTTGAAATCATTTAGAGTAGTCAGGTATTTCTGGACTACTTCTTTACCAATTTTGGATTGCATATCCCCTATTACCATGTCCACTCCATTTTGCTCAGGTTGAACACTGATCATCTTTTGGGAGAAGACTAAGGCAAAGAAGGTGTTGAGCAGTTCTGCCTTTTCTCTATCCCATTAGCATTTCATCATCTTCTTCACAAGAGGGCCTACTGTTTCCTTTTTCTCCCTTTTTGTACTGACATAACCGAACCCCTTGTTATTATTTTTAATCTCTCGGACAAGCTTGAGCTCATTTTGCGACCTTTTACCTACATGTGTTGGTTATTTGTTTGAATTCCTCATTTCAATATTTTGTACATATCCCTTGTAAATCTTAGCTCAGTTGAAAGTTCTTAGGCCATCTATTCTGGTTTCCTTAGACTTCTCTGGCTTTTTCTCTTTGTTGACACTGTTTTCATTTGTGCTTTCAGTATCTCACTTTTAAGAAACTCCCATCCATCATTAATTCCCTTCTCTTTACGCATTCCTATCCATGAGTAACATTCATTTCCCTACATTTTCTGAAGTCAGCCCTCCAAACATGTAGAATGCATGTCTGACTTTTCTTAGTTTCCCCTTTTCTCTGTATCACACACTTCAGGAGCACAAGGTCACTCTGACCTAAGGATCCCACCACATCCACTCCATTTTCCAGGTCCCCAGTGTTGGTTAGGATCAGATCCCGAATGGGTGATCCCCTTGCTGCTTCTTCCATTGACTATACCAATTTCAGGGTGCATGTTTACAAATATTACTTGCTTCTTTTCTGCTTTTTGTCTGCTGAACCCCGCTCATTCCATGTTTCCATGGAGACTCTCTTTCAGCTTTCTCATTAGAAGACTGTTCTGTTTAATTAATTTCCTAGTATATTGCTTAAGAGTAACTGTTAAGCTATCTTTTGTTTCCAGGTCAGGTCTATAGATTCAAAGAATTATATATTGCTGTTTCGGGGAAGAGGGGAATTTTATGAGACTGAATAGGTTTGTTGTGAGTTTTCTGGGCTGTATGGCTATGGTCCCAAAACATTCTCCCCTAACGTTTCATCTGCATCTATGGCAGGCATCCTTAGAGGTTGTGACCTCACAACCTCTGAGGATGCCTGCCGTAAATGCAGGCAAAACATCAGGAAAGAATGCTCCTGGAATATGGCCATACACCCTGGAAAACCCACAACAACCCCAATGATTCTGGCCATGAAAGCTTTCGACAATAAACTGAAATTATTAATTAGCCATCAATGTATTCTTTAACTTTAAATATCCAGGTCTTTCTTGAAATCTTCAAAATAGAAAATAGTTTGTGAAAGCTGCGGCATGGCTGTTTTTGTTTCCCTGAGTAGGCAAGGGAATGATTGATCTTTTGTATTTTGGTCAGTAAAGACAAAAGGAAAATAGTTACTTATTCTTCTCTCAATTCCTGTAAATGCCCAATTAAATTTTTAAACTGGTGTACTAAAGAGGGAACAAGATGTTCATTTAAAGGACAAGCTTTGAGCAAATGTAACATTATAGCAAGCAAATACATGGAACATTGTCATCTGCTCTGAGTACCCTTCGGGGTGAGAAGGGCGGAATATAAATACTGTAAATAAATAAATAAATATTGGTGTGGTATGGTCTCATGTGGCTACAAAAACTCAGGAACAATTAAAACAATTGCATGTGTTTATAGGGTGTGCAGATAAAACCAGATGATTTGAAGTTTCATTGTAACTGGGTATGAGAAATAATGACAGCTCTGGTCATAGCGCATGTGCATTAGAAGGTTCAAAAAATGAATTAGCATACTGTTTTTTGCCTGACAGGTATACTGATACAGTACAGTATGTGTAACATCATTTTTAAAATACCTGCTAAAGTCTGTGGAGTTAATTACAACAAGCATCTTGATAAACTCTTAAAAAATACAATTCGTACATATCATTCTATACTTCTCCTTTTACCTTTGTTCCTCCTGCATTTGTAGCCTTGTTATGTTTTCTAGGAACTCAAATAGCATGACAGGCAGTCCCCAAGTTACAAACATCAAAATTACAATTGACTTATAGTTAAAAAGAGGGATGAGACAACAAGAACTGAGAGAAATCTACCCCTAGGAAGGGAATTTTTCAAAATCCAATTATCACAGGGACAGATAGAGGTGAAATTTTCTGAACAGAGGCACAGACAGCAAAACAAACATCACAGGGATGTTAACCCCTATGAGATATATACGTGTGTGTGTGTGTGTGTGTGTGTGTGTGTGTGTGGACTTAAACTTTAAAATAGGTATGCAAGTCCTATTCTGACTTACATACAAATTCAACTTAAGAACAAACCTACAGAACCTATCTTGTTCATTACTTGGGGACTGCCTGTAATACTATGCATAAAACACTAGACAACACAACAATGCTATTTGGTGTGTTATTTTTAACAGTCCTTTTTCTAAAATGTCATTTTGTTGGGACTGAACGTCTTTTGAACTTCAGCAAATTGAGTAAACATTTTTTGTATGTATTCCCATATGGTATCCTTTGGTGCTATCAGTGAGATCTCTTCTGGTTTATAGCATGTGACTATTGGTTTCCATTTATCTTGCCACCTATAATTTTGTTAAATAGCAATTATTCATGCATAACATGGATTTCGAGAGCATTTAAAAGCTGCAGCACTCTTTCCCTGAATGTTAAAAGGTATGTTTCAAATTATTGTGCAAAGATAATGCACTTTACATTGATTTTTAAAAGCTCACAATTGTACTTCCTGAGTGATCTTTGTAAACCAACATTTGAATGAACCATAGGCATTAAGCCAGTCCTAATAACTGCTTATTGTTGTTTTGATACATTACTTAGGTACAGTAACTTTGGATTTCTACTGTGATCTAAATCAGGTAAGTAACAGGCACAATCCGTTCTCCAAAGCCAATGCTATATGACTGTCTTCCACAGTCTCCAGAAGATTACTGCAAGATTGCAATCGTTATTTTGAAGGGGAGATTTCTGCATCTTTTTCATAAAGAAAATGTTAAGTTAAATTTCATCTGAGGACAGGATTCTTGACATATTGGCAAATCTTTGTGTGTGTGTGGCCTGAGTCCCCCCTCAGGGGTTGAGAAGGGCAGGGTAGAAATGCGCAAAATAAATAAATAAATAAATAAACTGCACATATTTGCTTTAAACCAGTGGTTCTCAACCTGTGGGTCACCAGGTGTTTTGGCCTACAACTCCCAGAAATCCCAGCCAGTTTACCAGCTGTTAGGATTTCTGGGAGTTGAAGGCCAAAATATCTGGGGACCCACAGGTTGAGAACCACTGCTTTAAACGGTTTCCTTTCTGTGTATTTGCAGTCTTTTCAAGATTATAATGGATAATGAATCAGTTGGCATTTCCTTGTCAAAATCCAGTATTTAGTGTAAAGGTAGGGCAAAATGCAGTTCTCCATATGCTGTAGGATTGCAATTCCCAACATGACTCCTAATTGGTTAGGAGTAATGGGAGTTGCACTCCAACATCTGAAAAGGATTTGCTTTTCCTCCCGCAGATCTATTGCAACTTGTAGAACACTTTAAAGGAAAGCTTTCTTTGACAAGAAAAATTCTGGTTGCATAACTTTCAGCATTTCACAGAAGAAAATAGGGATACATGTGACAAAGCAACACCAAACAGCTTTGATCCATGTTGAGGTTGAGAAGACCTCATGCATCATGTGAATGCCATGGAACTGATTCTTGCCCATTTTGAGTTAAAGTTCCCATGTAGATATGCTCTCAGTTTTACCTGCTGGCAGGGGAGGACTGGAAACATCACCCTACTGTACCCCTATCACCAACAGAATAGACTTTTGTCATTCCAAGTGGCTTCCTGGAGTTTAATTTCCACAAATGCGAAAATATAGTACAACTGAATATGGAACAGATATGGATCCATAACTTTATACAACAAATCCAGAAATGCAAAATAGGATTCAGGCATTCCTCTTAAAATTATATTTAAAAAATCATGCTGGATCACAAGAAGAAAAAGATGTGAAAATGTCTTACGTCTTGATTTCACCTGCATTTCAATCCAAGTATAGATATATGTTTTACCCATGTTGATTTTTCTTCCTCAAATTTTGTAACATACCTTTAATTGGGGAAGAGGGATTCCATTGATATGATGGTGGTGGTGGTGGTGATGGTGATGATGAATGCTACTTTCAGGGAAAGAATGCTTCTAGAACATGGCCATACAGCCCAAAAAACCTACAACAACCCAGTAATCCAGGCCCTGAAAGTCTTTAACAGTGCTTCATTTTATCTTCCCTATTTTTCCCCCTCTTTCAATTTCCCTGGATGGTTCTGGGTTCTTGCACTGTTAGAGACAGAAAAAAAATCTTCCAATCCATGTTTTCAAAATTGTCTGTTACTATCTTTATAAAAACAAACAAATGAAACATACAGTATGACTCCCATATCCACAGTCAATGTTTCAGGAGTTACCAGTGCAGAAACGTGAATAATAGTGAACTCTATTGAAATGAAGGACTTCCAGCAAAAACATACCATCATCATAGGAGGTCACTCGTGGCCTAGTATGATTGTCTTCCAGAGGTAGAGTCTTGGCAGTGGGTCTGTAAATGACTATGAAGACCCATTCTGAATCCACATTGAAGGTGTGGATTCCAGGTGGAAGGTGGTCACAACAAGGGTTTGCTTGACATGCCTTCCTCTTGGCAAATTTCTTCCTTTCACGTTGTATTTGTACCTCTTCAAAATCCATAGCACTGCTGGAGGACATAGAAAATGTTTAGAGAGAACATCTCTCGATGATTTTTAGATCCTTCAGCACAAGTCTATTGTAACATTTGTTGGAAGCATACCACAGAATCAAGCAGAATAACCTAGAAAGTGCTAGAGAGTATGTATATTTTGGAAGTAGGTAAATGATACTAAAGGTATCAGTCCCACAAATTTAGGGGGTTATACTGCATTACAAATTGTTGCTGAATTTGAGTTGTGGTTTAATTTTGGTTCTCGGCTCACAAAGAAAACAGCTCTCCTTAAATAACTTACTTTGAGCTAAATTTTCTTCTTTGCTTTTCTTGAGTCTGTTTGGTTAACTCAGAGCATGCACATTATCTATGCACAACATTCACTAACTACCTCAGGAAATTTAATCTACTGCCATTAATACCTGAGGATGTTGCCTACCTGTGTTCTCTATAATTGTTGCATTATTTCCCCAACCCACACACACCAACTAATATGTTTTTCTCCCTGGATAAGAGCTATTCCACGCCAGTGAAAAGGCTCTGAGGATAATAGAGCAAAATCCCTTCTGTTGCCTTAAAGCAGAAATTCTCAGGATGAGCCTTTTACAAGTTTGAAACTGATGCAGAGAAGGTGAATGACCCCCGGGTGTCCTATTTCACATGAATACAAGGTCAATTCCTAAGTATTGTATGCTTGGGAATGGGGGATACTGAGTTTAAATAAAGAAGGAAACTGTGATAGCAACATTGAAATTTGCCTACCAATAGAGCTGTAACTTTAGTTAAGCCATTGGATGCAAGGAGCGTATTAAGTTTAACACACACATTTCAATAATAATAAAGGGGGAAGAAACATGAAAAGAACATAGAACAGCATTTCAGGGGCATTGAATAGTTGTTCTGTGCTTGGAGAGTTACTCTATCCTTTAATTGCAGCTGGTATATGAAAACAAAAAAGGGCCACATGGAATTACAAAAGGTGTGGAGGAAGGAAAAAGCAGGGTGGAAATTATTCTCTCATAGAATAGAATTTGGATTCAATTAGGCCATTAGGCTACTCCATATATCATGTCTTCAACTATGCATCTAAAATGCTGCCTTAGTCCCAATATTGCTTATTTTGAGTTGCAATTAAATTTTCAGTACACAAGCATATGCGGGCCAATTCCTAGTGCCACCATCCACACCTGGTGGAAGATGCCAAAGTTCCTTTAGCCACCACAACTGACATCAAAGATTCAAGGCAACTTCAGGTAGTTTGTTTGGTACATGTAGGTACTTTGCCTCATCATAATGTATTGTTGGTTCTTTTTTACAGTGGACATGAAAGAACAGAGTGGGTTTTATTTTAGAATTGTAATGGCAGCCAACTGGGGCATCAGAAGATGTAAAAATTACCAAAAGGACTCTGTGCCTTATAGCAGTGTTTCTCGACCTGGGGTTCAGAACCCCTGAGGGGATCGCTTGGGGGGTGTCAGAGGGGTCACCAAAGACCATCAGAAAACACAGTATTTTCTGTTGGTCATGAGGGTTCTTTGTGGGAAGTCTGGCCTAATTCTATCGTTGGCGGGGTTCAGAATGCTCTTTGATTGTAGGTGAACTATAAATCCCAGCAACTACTACTTCCAAATGTCAAAATCTATTTTCCCCAATCTCCACCAATGTTCACATTTGGGCATATTGAGTATTTGTGCCAAGTTTGGTCTAGATCCATAATTGTTGTAGTCCACAGTGCTCTCTGGATGTCGGTGAACTCCAAAATTCAAGGTCAATGCCCACTAAACACTTCCAGTATTTTCTGTTGATTATGGGAGTCCTGTGTGCCAAGTTTGGTTTAATTCCATCATTGGTGGGTTTCAGAACCCTCTTTGATTTTAGGTTAACTATAAATCCCAGCAACGACAACTCCCAAATTACAACATCAATCCCCCCAACCCCACGTATCAGATATTTGTGTCAACTTTGGTGCAGTGAATGAAAATACATCCCGCATATCAGATATTTTCATTACAATTCATAACAGCAGCAAAATTACAGTTATGAAGTAGCAACAAAAATAATGATATGATTGGGGGTCACCACAACATGAGGAACTGTATTATGGGGTCATGGCATTAGGAAGATTGGGAACCACTGCCTTATATGGTATTGGGAACATTTTTCCCAATAGCATGTTACTAATTGGAGATACATGTCCCATCCCAATACCAATTTGTCTTTCTGATGCACTTCATCTCACCCCTCAGTGTAGATTAACCTCATTGTTTATCCCACCCAAGCCTCCCACTAGACACAGCATCTTATCTATCTATCTATCTCACCTAAGGGTTTTACAATTTTTACCCTTTGCATCTGGCCCAGCTTGCCCTTGTTTAATTCTTTTAGCATTTTATACTTTGTTTTTATTATGTTATTATCATTCTTTATTGCATTACTATGTTATTGTTAAGCATTTTTATTTGATGTTATCTGTTTTGTATGTATTTTACTTTGCTTTATTGTAATTATTTGGGCTTAGCCTCATGTTAGCCACCCCGAATCCCTTTGGGGAGAAGACGGCAGGGTATAAATAAGGTGGTTGTTGTTGTTGTTGTTATTATTATTATTATTATTATTACTGAACCTGGGCTTTCTACATAGAAAGTGTGAATGCTGATACTAGGAATTCTGTGGTTTAGATGTTCTCACTGGCTTTATCAGTACCTTCCACTCAAAGACTCATAGCAAGACAAAACACACCTCGGCTGGCATCTGTATGATATACATATGGGGAAAATCATTTACCATAGTACAGCGAGTGTATTCTGCTGATAGTGGTGAAAGCAGATCTCTATAGCAATATGCAATGCACATTGAATCATGCATTGCACAAGGATGCCCAATTATTGACATGTGTAGCATATTGTTGCTCTTCTACCTGGAGATTATATATCGCTGACATAGTATATTTATGCTTTGCTGAGAGGATGTTGGACTACAGCCCTTGTCTCAGATATTTACCCATTTGCAAGGTTTGTGGTACACGTCAAATAAATGAAAAGCACATGAAATTGAACTTACATTTAAGTAATGCATAACATTTCAAAATGAATGCAAATTTATTTTAGTAAATGGGGAAAGTGTGTGCAGAAGTGTGCCCATTAAGGAAAGTGCAGGCATGAATGATGAATTATAGAAAATGTGTGTGGAAAATTTGCATGAATTTATTTGTGGGAAGAAAAACATGGTTTTGCTACTTAATACGATGAAATGCAGGGACAGGAAGGCAGATATAATGCAACAAAATGGAGTTTTTTACATCCCTGAATTTATTTATTTGATATATATCCTGCTTTTTTTCCAGAAGAGCCTGCATTTCTCCTGATTTGTATCCTGTTTTTCTCCAAAACTCAAAGCAGCTTATAATAAAACTAGAACATCTAAAGCAATAAGAATTTAAAAACTATTGAACATGGAGAATACTCACCATAGAAGCAAATGCCTGGACAGTTTCCCTTTGGGTCCTGTTAAAACCAAAGGCCTTGCATCCTGACAATGAGTACACTTACTACTGTTCATCGATGCCTCATCTCATTATGTTGGGAAGGAACATCAAAAGAGGCACTGTGGTTGTATTGTTGCAGCATAACACTCTTTCACACTTCATCGCTCCTCGGCATAGGAACTGGAGCACCTGGTGGTGCAATGGGTTAAACCCTTGTGCCAGCAGGACTGAAGACCGACAAGTCAGAGGTTCGAATCAGGGGAGAGCGTGAATGAGCTCCCTCTGTCAGCTCCAGCTCCCTATGCGGCGACATGACAGAAGCCTCTCACAAGGATGGTAAAACATTAAAACATCCGGGCATCCCATGGGCAATGTCCTTGCAGACAGCCAATTCTCTCACACCAGAAGTATATTTAAAATATTGTTTTAGTGCTTTCTTTCTTTTTAAAGTACTTTCCTGTTTAGCATTGCATTTAGGGATGCTGGCAAAATCTGTCTGGGTGTCCTCTGGTACTGGAACGTTCCTGTTTTGAAGGACCTGCATCACAATGCATTCTTTCAATGAAAACTGTGACTGGCTGAGAAAGATCCAATGTTCTTGAAAGTACAGTGATATTTGAATACATGCCTGTCTAAAATATTGTCCTATGTTCTGTTTTAGTCACAACTAGGGCAAGTCCATTAAACCAATTGCATGTATTTACATGTTGATTCATCATTCAACAGTAAAATCTGTGGATCTGCTTAACTTAGGGCTAACCTAATTAATAATATTTTACTTTCCATTACTTTGGAAAGTCATGGAAGATGGCACTAGTTGTAGAAATAAAGAAAAGGGAGAAGAAGCACTTTTTTGCATGTAGAAACACATATAAGGGTTTTTGTATTCATGTGCCTTTTAGAATGCCTCTCATTTGGTGTGTTATTTTTCACCCAATATCCACTAGCATGAAAGAAATTAGAGCTCTGTTGATGATGAAGGGGACAGGGGGACGTGACCTTCTGAAACAAATAGAGAGCAGATTATATTTGATTCATACATCACTAATCTCAATCATGTCCTGATTCTCTGGTAAGTGTTATAGGCACAGTTTATGGCTGCTTTGTTTGAACCAGCATGAAACCACATGAAACCAGCATGAATCTAAATTTCCTGGAAGGTTGCAGATGAAGGACATTGTTTGACATTAGCCATGAAACTAGGGTAATTTGCAAGCCCATAGAACAGAGTTTACACCAGGAGCCTTAAATTTACTAAAGGGGATCTTCCACCTTTCCAAGTAAGGGATCCATTTGCTAACGGCGGACAATCATTAGCTCAAGGTACAATTAGTATTACAACTTCCCGTAATTTTGGTGAGCTATCACCCATACTTTGCACATTATATGAAATAAAAAATATTTAAAAGTGTGACTTCTTTTATAGCATCAGCTTTTAAAAACCTCCCTAAGTTATTTTAATCAATATACTTGTTTTAAGTAAAAGCCATTTAATCTCTGACTTGTACATTAACCTTCCATTAAGTATTAGGGAAGAAGTTAAATGCACCTTAGTCAATAATGCTAATGTAGGAACCATTGTACTACCTAGAGAGAAATGCGTATTCATATTATGTTAAAGTGGTTGTCCTTAACGATTAGCCATTATTTGTCAGGAAGCTGATAATAAATTTGAAATATCCTGCAAGAAAATGAATTATAATGTTGAAACTGAGTTCTCTGCACTATAATAATTTTGAAATGAGGTCATCTACTTCTTCTGGTCAGTGCTTTTTAAGGCAATGATACTGAAGTGATGGAGATACCCTTGGTGGTACTTTAACCTCACCCTGCAATTTCACATCTCCGTTGGTAATAAATGAGCCTGCTAATTGAACTACATTAAACTGAAATCTATGAATCTACCTGAAAGTAGGCGATAGAACTGCTAAACCAAGCAAGCATTGCCTTTGGTCTTCATATATCTACCCTAAATTGCTGAACTGATGTTTCTATATAACAAAGTGATGCCTCTTTTTTCTAAGTTTGCTTGATAATAGTAGTTTGACTCTATTTCCATCAATTTATATAAAAAAATTGCAGTATTTTCTTTTCATTCTGATCATTTCTTGTCACTGTTTTACCTGTCTTATTTTATATAGACAGACACAATGTCCAGACAGCCTTAAGAATTTCAACTGGATTTGTGAATTACCTAAATTTTCAAGAAACCAATGACATCATTGTCACCCAGATTATGATTTTTAATTTAAAAAATAAATGGAGATGTTGCTGACTTGTTATATCTGAAAATTGACTATGCTGGGTGGAGATGATGTGAATCAGAGTCCAATAGTATCTGGAGAACAACAGATTCACTATTCTGGTTTAAAAGATGTGCAAAATAATAATTATATTTTTGGATTTTGCATGTATTACCTAAATTGGATCCTCTCAAATATTATTGATTGCCATTCCCCAGAGGATTTTCTCATATGCATGTATAACATCTATGTGAATAAAGTTTGGAATCTACTCAAGGCTTATACCAAACTTTAAATTTCATTGTGCTACATCTCATCTCCAAATATGTTCACACCTTATATAGCTTCTTTAATGTTTAGAATAAAGCCCCAGATGTTTTCACTATCCCACTGATGTAGAAGCCTCAAGACACCACTAATATGAATCACTATCATTTCACAAAACTGCTGCTTGCAATAATCTGCAGACCCTGCATGGGTCAATTACAAAATACACAAAATAAGTGGCAGGCAAATTCCGCAGGCCTCTACCATTTTCAAATGGGCCAAGTGCTCCAAGGCTGGATATACAAAAGATATGGTCTAAGAGAGTTTGTTGGATTTTCATGTGGAAAATTATTAAAATAATAGTAATAAACATTTCAATTAATATTTCGTTTTTATTTACATTTAATAAATGTAAGTAGCAGCCAATAATGAAAGGACCAAGGCAATGACATCTCTGGCCCATCCCCTGTTCGGATATCAGTCAGCACGCCAATGCCTTAAATCAAGAAATAGTTCTCTAAGCTCTACAGAGATACTTGAGGAACACCTCAGCAAGTGAAAGTCCAAAAGTGGCAGGCTAAAACCTGGAACCTTAAACTATGACTGATACTGAATGGGAGACTTCCCTTTGGGCACACAGAAGACTGGGTGACTTGGAAGGCACTAAACAGACTGCACTCTGGTACCATGAGATGCAGAGCCAACCTTAAGAAATGGGGCCACAAAGTGGAGTCCACAACATGCGAGTGCAGAGAAGATCAAACCACAGGGCAACAATTAAAGTGCAGTCTGAGCCCTGCCACATGCACAATGGAGGACCTCTTTATAGCAACACCAGAGGCATTCCAAGTGACCAACTACTGGTCAAAGGACATTTAGTGTAATTTCAAGTTTTTTTAAACTTTGTGTTTTTTTAAGTACATTAGATGATAGATTTAATACCTTTTACTATACATAAATTTAATTTTATACCTCCTTTGGTATGCTAAAGACCATGGATGGACACGTTGTGTCCTTAAGTTTGCATGCAGCCTGCAACAGAGTCAGACTCTCCAGATGGCACTTCTAACCACAAATGAATGCATGTTTCCTGGATGTGAGTGAATTCCAGGGTCCTTCTGCACTCCTTATCTTCTAGATAGATAGATAGATAGATAGACAGATTCTCAAAACAAGAAGTGTGCATCAGGCCACTTCCATTTTTTTTCACAATCATAAACCCAAATAGTCCTGGGATGGAAAATTGGTCCCTGGGCCCAGTGCAGTTCTTCATCCTTTCTTTAGATTTTCTATTTCTTTGAGATTTGTTCTGATATTCTAACAACTGGAAAACCCGAAACTCTTACTCCTCATACTTTAAAAACCAAGTGACAGTAAATCATAGCCAATGCTCAACTCTTTGCATAAGACTAAACTATATGACTTCATGTGTATGGTGTTATGGAATTATTTTTGTATGTGTAAAGTGTAAAACACATCTATCTACTAGGCTTGTTTGATTTAAAAAAATGGTTCAAAACCCGTTTCGGCTATAGGGGGCGCTGGTGGTTCGATTCTAAAGTCACTTCCTTTAAAAATATTTATTTTAAACTTTCCAAAACTTCCAAAACAGCTTCGTTAATGGCAGATACACATGTGCAGTAGGAAAAAAACAGCACTGGCACTGGGGAAATTTCAGGGCTCTTCCACTCAGGCCACTCCTGACTGAGGGGCTCTTCCAATCCAGGCCTGCCTCTGCTGTCAGTGCTGAGGAGGAGGAGGCAGCGACGCCCCCTCAGGTGCTACTTGGCTCCCGCTGCTGGGTTTCAGCCAGGCAGCGGGCTTCAGGCTGTTAGGAATAATGGGAGTGGAAATCCAAAACACCTGGAGGGGGCCAAAGTTTGCCCAGGCCTGGATTAGATGAAGCCATGCCACAGTTCAATGTTATGGGATCCTGGGGTTTGTAGTATGGCACTCTTTGGCAAAGGAGGCTAAAGAACCATGCAAAACTACAGCTCCCAGGATTGTGTAGCATTGAGGCAAAGCAGTTGGAAGTGGTTTCTCAATAAGATCTGCCTGATCCACCTGGAGGGAGTTAGGCAGGAGAGGGAATGAAGGAAGAAAGGAGGGAGGGAGGGAAGAAGGAAAGAAGGAAGGAGGGAGGGAGGGAGGGAGGGAAGGAAGGAAGGAAGGAAGGAAGGAAGGAAGGAAGGAAGGAAGGAAGGAGGGAGGGAGGGAGGGAGGGAGGGAAGGAAGGAAGAGAGTAAGCCCAATAAACCTTTAGTGCCACTGATCTATAACCTGCCTGGCTAAACTCCCAGTTGCCAAACCTTGAGATTGAGGTGAGAAGGGGTGGGTGGGGGTGGAGTGAGGAAAACTCGGTTTGAATGCAAACTCCGGAACTCCAGCTGGTAATGCAGAAAAGGAGGAGGAGGAGCCTGATGCTCGGCCATTTTGGCGAATGCGCAGCAAGGCAGGGTGGGAAATGTAGTTTAACAACAAGACCTTTTGCAATCTCTACCATTGAGGGCCTTCCCTTCACAAACTACAACAATAGCTGTGCTTAGGCACACCCACCTCACCCCTCCTCTGCGTTGCCCGGGAGGGGAAGCAAAACTTTACAAAAGTTGCTTAATGCTTGTGAAAATTAAAATAACCTTGGGAGAGTTCAGAACATTATGAAATATTTATGAATAAAAAGGGTAAGTGGTTCAAATCGTAATTACACCTCTTACTTTTCCTGCATGGTTCAAAATTGATTCAAAAGACCAAATTCAATATGTCTTAACAAATTTAAGGTTTTAACGAAGCGAACCTAACCAACTCTACTATCTACCAAGAGTGCACAGTATATAGACACAAAGGGTTGAAAATATTGTTTTAAAAAATCAAAAATCAAAACTTGATTTTGCCATTTTATATAATGAATGCCATTTTACCACTCCATCATGTATAATGAAACTTGAGTATCCATGGATTCTCAAGTTCTGGTATCCAAAGAAGGGATATAACCCCAGTGAATGCCAAGGGCACACTATATGTGCAATATGTCACTGTGCAAGATAGTGCTGTTGTGAAATATCCCTTTTGACAGAATTCAACTTTAAATCCATTCAAACAAAAATGTTCATCTCTTTTCCTTGGGGAACTTAGACATGCATAAATAAATAAATAAATAAATAAATAAATAAAGTCAGTATCACCACCATCATTTCAAAAGATTGGATTCAATACCAAAAGCACTTCCATAGAACATACAGCAGCTGTTGGAAGAACAACAATAACACCTTTATGGAAATGAATTAACCAGATGCTGCTATTATTATTATTATTATTATTATTATTATTATTATTATTATTCCCCACTTGATCTCCCCAAAGGGAGATAAATGATGGTGAACAATTAATAGACTTGTACAGCAGATTACAACTTTCCCCTTCTTCCTCTGCTTTCTTGTACCCACTGGAACTCCCCAAACTTTTGGCCCTCTTGAGCAGGGTTGACCAATACTGGCAACTCTGTATTGTCGAAGGCTTTCATGGCCAGAATCACTGGGTTATTGTAAGTTTTTGGGGTGTATGGCCATGTTCTAGAAGCATTCTTTCCTGATGTTTCGTTTGCATCTGTGGTAGGCATCCTCAGAGGTTGTGAGGTCTTCTGTTCTTGCTTTTGGTCCAGCCTCCTGGAGCTATTCCTAAATAAGTTTAGAACCTTAGATAGCTCCTGGAGTGGATTCACTGACCCAGATTGCATTGGAGAAACAAGCCTTCACTGTTTGGGAGCTGATAATGGGAACTTGTTGGGGTTTGTAAAATGAATGTAATCCATTCCACCCACAGTGTCCATATTGGACACTGGTGAATTCCTCTAATCTCAATATGCTTTTCAGGGGTTTTGGCAACCCAATTAATAGGAAATACTTGTAATTAAGACGTTTTAGGACAATTGTCAACTGTCAATAGTGAGACTGAATGTCCTCGATCAATTTCCCTAGATCAATTTCCCACATATTCTAGCTGTACTTCAAAAAAATAAGCTTGGTAAAACTCACGGTCCCAGGTTTTATAGCTGATAGTTATTACCGGCCTCAACTCCCAGCAGTTTTACTGTAATGATTTCTTCTAAATTTTCCAGTGACATTGCTCGATCATAAATCCTATTTCATTTTACCTTTTTGGCTCTGTGGGCTTAGCCGATGAGGTAAAGAAATCAGTGCTCTCACCTCTTCCTTGCATATGCAGGAAAGTGTTAAGGGCCAGACAAAGACAACATTCATGGTTTCATAAATCCCATTAACATGCCAGATGTAAAATCAGTTGACTCCAGGAGAAATATGGCTTCATATTTTAAGGTCAGAAAGCATCCTAATTGCCTACCACTCTGATGTTCTACCGGAGAATAAGGTGAGTTAAAGATGAAATTGAAAGTAACTTTGGAAACCAGTTCAGATAAGCAATTTAAAGTTCAAGTGTTTCTCCTAATAATCACTTCCTCCTGCAAATATGTCGTCCCCACAAAACTCAACTTCCCTTTTTGCTGCATAGCCTCTTACTCCACCTTTTTCTTACCTTTCCTTTGAGAAAGCATGGAAATAAGTTAATTTTTTTGTAGAACAGAAGCTAGAAATTATTTTAGGACTACAATTTAGTTAAACTGCTAGAGTACAATATGGTTCACACACACCCTTTTCCCACCTTAGTAAGATTTTTTTTAACCAGACTTTTTGGAGTTGCTTATAAATGAATGGATCAAAGTATATATAGTCTTTTTCAAAATAAACTACATTTTAAATAGGTGTAAAATTCATTATATGCATTGTATATAGATCTAAATATGACCTTTTTAAATGTAGGACTTTAGGGCAACAACACGATTCATTTCCCAGAATATTGTGGTTAGTATACTTTTTCTTTCCCTCTTGAGTGAAGTTTTACTATAAATGCTTGGCTCATGGATGGATGGATTATTATTTGTGTAATCTTTGTTAATATAATTTTGATTTGATTTTTAAGGCATAAAATGCACCTATCAATAGATCTAAAAATGAGATTTTAATATATATATTCTTCACAAAATACAGATTTATAAAAATATTGCATTGTAAAACTCAAGACATGGCTGTTTAATCAAGCATTTGCAAATATTGAGTAATGGACATAGGAAAACAGAACAACTATATGATGGAACTGGGCAATGTTTTTATTGATGATTTACTGACTTATGTTTTTATTGTTGTTGTTATGATTTTATTGCTACTAAGATTTTTAAATTGTACTTGCGTTTTTGTGGCATTGAATTTTTGTCTTGTAAATTGCCTTGAGGCTGAGAGGGGCGGTATATGAATAAAGTAAATAAATAAATAAATTTGGATTGTCAAAGTGAAATTAGCTTAGAATAGTATCCCAGAATTGAAAGAAGCTGTAAGTAGCGAGTCTTTGGCAATCCCTGGCTTCAGGTAGTCAGAGTGGGATTAATGCACTCGACTTCTTATATCTGCAACAACATTTTGTTACACATTAAAAAAGCAAATTTTACATAAATTGGGGGGCAATCCAAGGATGTGCATTATTTTGCTAGAAAATGCAGTTTTCCAAGCCCTCTACTGAAGTGATTTGACACATTTGATAGTTTGGAACTGTGCATAATATTCTACGCCTAGCAAACAATGTGCTGTCACCTTTAACTCATTTTTCAATTTTTTTTTATTTGGTACCTTTTGATTTGGTACCTGATTTGGAAACAAACTTCACATAGATTTGCACACTCATAAGTAGCAATCAGTATAAATTAATTCTGCAACTAATATATATTAATAGCAAAAACATTATTTTGTCTCAATGCATTACTGAATGGTTCATATAGAGTAGTGGGTACTGGCCAACATAATGTGTAAACCATATACCCTGAGTGGGGTTGAGAAGGGCAGGGTATAAATACTGTAAATAAATAATTAATAAGTAAATATAATTCAACATACTTCTGAATTACTGATAATAACTTTGTTTCACAAATCCATAGTAGACTTAAATTTTAATAAAACATTTGTGCACAGCTTCATTGCAAAGGGAACTATTTCTAAGATGATGTATTCATTTTCATCTAACACCACAATCTATTTTTATATACTCAAATTGTTGATTGAAGTGATATATATATATATATATATATATATATATATGGTAAATAAATAAATAAATAAATAAATATCTGTGTTATAAGTCCCTAAATTGCACTAGTGTGCTAACTTTATTACAGAACTGCATAAGAGAATGTTAGTGAAATAAAATAATTTTCCATTCTCTGCACTATTGGTTCGGGAATACGATAAGCCCTCAACAATATAGAACATGGCTATCCTTGATGTTAGGGCAGAACAGATATACAGTACTGAAATAAGAAAAATCCAATGTTGTTTTTCATTCAGTGAAACTATTCTCAGCACAAGCTTTCCAACACTCTTGAGGCTACATTGAATTGGTTCCCTCTAGCAAAACCAATAAATTCCATTTATTATATGTATTCTTGGCAGTTTTTCAAAACGAAAGTATAATCTTCATCATTGCTTTTATATCAGATGTTGTCTAGAGTCAATACTGCCTTACCTAGGTGCCTGATATTTATGTGGGTGATTATTTGTTTGATGATTGCATTAGACTCCATTTTTTGTTGGAGATAATTGGCATTTAAGAATGTTTTATAAAACTTTAGTGTAATCTTAAACAATTTCAGAATGCATTTTTGCGTGGCATAATTCCACAGTTACTGGGCTGAAATGATAGGTTCTTAGCATGCTTAATCTTATTGAATTGAGGCATTATTATCTATATATGAACGGCTAGTGCTTTTAATGGGGTAGTCAATAACAAAGCCAAAAGTCATATTGATTTTTCTTGAGCAATCAAGTATAGCTTGTACATATTTCTCTGTCTAATAAAATCGGTTGGCTGTTTGCAAAAGAAAAGAACAAGCAGTGGGTTGTTGCCATTCTGTTTTCATAGGGCTGGGGGTTAAAAATAGAATGTATCCACACCTCCAAATAAATTAATCTTCTAGACTTTAATTAAGAGGAGGAGGTTTAGGAAGCCAATTCTTCTCACTGCTGCCTATCACAGCAGGCATCTCTCTTAGCAGTGAATGAAAACACATGTATTTGTAATTTTTGGATGCTTTCTTCTTTCCTATCTAGAGATTTTATAATCTGCACTGATAGTATATGGTGGTCACATATATCTATGTTTTTTGCTCTTACATACAAATGGTTGCTGCTCAGGAAATGGAAAAGCTATTCTTACTGCTTTGGGTATTCCTTTGAACTCCAACAAGAAACAAGGTACACAATATGTAAATATCATCATATGTTCCTCATATTTATGTACCTTGCTTGCCTTTTGGCCCAAAGTGATTTAATACTACATTAAAGTAGAATCCGGGAGGACATCATAAACAGCTCTTGTTTAAAGGGCATTGTGAAGGATATCCTTTAATCTGATTGATGAAATAAATAGAAAGTAATCTATCCTCTATTCAACAGCTTGTTGATGATATGAAAGAATTCCTACTCAAGCAAGTGAGCCTTTTAAAAAGAAAGACCTCTTTCATCCTGTCAGCTTCTCATTTTTGAGAAAAAGTTAAGTTTTTCATCATGGTTCAGGGGAGTTCTTGTAAAACGTTCATTGAAAATTTAAGAGCAATTACGGTGTCAGGCAGCTAGAAAAATTGCTTTACTGAGTGAGAGTCCTCTGACAAATGCATTGTGGGAGAATTGATTCTTTCTAAGGGATAAGTGAATTGTCATTGTTAGTGTCTTTCTGTGACATCTAGCAAGATGTCATCTGCTTTGTAACAGAAGATTTGAATCAGACAACTGTACTCAACAGTAGACAGTGTCTAGATTAGTTCGGCAAAGAAATAAGCCACGGCTCTGCAGGGTATCAACTCAGCTATTAAACATTACAGATGAACAAGGATCTCGGGGGGGGGGGGGGAGGGGGGCACGTTGGGGAGCTTTAAAAATTAAAAACAAAATACAAAGCCATACAGCCTGGATGTTTAACCTGTAAGGAAATCTGTCATGTCCTTGAGGAAGCTCCAGTGAGAAAAGATCAATAGAATGCCTACTGGCTCCATTAGCTTGATGTAAAAAGGGGAAGAGATATACCAGCTATTCCAGGAGAGGAGCTACATTATTCCAGGGATTATACAGGATCAGATCTCTCCTTTTTTGCAGAAAAAGACAACAAACGGGGAGCGAGAGAAAAAAAGGAAGACCTTTGGTGGGCCAGAACTGGAGTGAAAGGGCTTGTCAGGTGAGAGGAGTTTATTGGCAAGGAACGGGGGTCTGTAATGAGCCGTTCATTAGCATAAGGGCAGGTGCCAGCTTAATCTTGAGTAATGCAGGAGATGGTAAGGATCAAAGAACAGACTGTCATTCAGACTTCATTGCTCTTAAACTGCTAAGATATATTTTTGACATGGCTCTGTTATAGGTTTCTAGAGGTAAGCTAGTAGTGAGGCTATGCAGCTAGCATATTAAAATGCTGAACAAAATTTTGTTCAGTGTTCTAGCACTGTAATCACAATTATATTTTACTATTTTGTGCAATCTTTAAGGGGGAATTAATTTGCACAACCTTTACACAGGAATAAATTCCACAATTTAACCTTCAAGTCAAAAATTTTAGTAAGGTTTTTGTCAACCATAAAGCAAACATTTAATATTTTTAGCAGATAGGATTGAGCTTTGCAAGAAAACACAGATTTTATTTTAATTTTGACCCAATATGCTTCATGTTGGCTTAAACAATCTCAAATTTTGTAAATTGTGATCTGTGCACTTAAGACTGCGCTGACCAATGAATGTGTTAATTATTCTTCATGCTCAATGTTTAGAAATTCTCAGACATTTACATTTAAAGCTCTCTTTTCTCAGCACTTCACACACTTGAAGGAATGTACACAGTGTTCCAGTTAAATGTTGCCTATTCCTTTTAGCTGAGCAGGAATTAAACACTGCCACATTTGCCATTCTTTAAATGTTTAATTGTTTAAGCCTTTAATGCAGAAAAATATTCGCATTTGGAATTAAATCTTTGCATTGGCATTTTTTACAATGTTTGTAGGATTAGAACTAAAATAAGATTTTGAATTTTTTTTTAAAAAAAAAAGCTATACTGCAGCCTTGGGAGTTTTAATGCTTAACGGAGCATCATTGCTGTTTTCTAACAGTTTTTTCATTATGCTATTATAACAATCTTTACAAACTGGTGAAAATACCATCATCACAACGTTTTCAGGGAACTTCTGCCTTCAGAAAACACTGATCTATGTTTCTTATTCTAGTTCTAGAAATGCCATTGTTGTGATTTTCAATCTTCTATTAAGTTTCTCTAATAAATGTTTATGAAAAATTGGAATGAAGAGATAAGCCAGAGAAAATATGCTCTTGACCTCAGAAAAAAGGCTGCAAAACAACTACAGTCGTGGACATGCTTACTTGGGAGTAAGTCCCATTAAACTTAAGGAAATTCTTTGTCAGGTAGATAACATGTTGAGCAGAGCTGCATTGTAAATCTTTCCTCTGGTTTTTCATTTAACATCAGCATCATATCTACTTATATGAAAGTACCTGAGTATATGGACATGTCAATCTTACGGATTGTATTTATTTAGAAGTCTATCTTAAATTATTACTACTGGCGATTTAATAATTTAAATGGAAACTCACATATGAAAATTAAGTCATTGTTAAGACTTAGACTTAAGAGTTGAGTTAAAGGTGAGGCTGAGAAAATCTGTAGAAAATCTGTAGAATCAAACTTTATTCTGTCACTGACCCGCTGAAGCTGTGATGGAAATCATATGTGGCTGTGTTTGTATAAGGTTGTCTATAGAGGCAAAATGTATTATCAAATGTCACTTTATGAAATCCTCGGCAGTACAGCCTCTTGCTTTTCCAGTATGTGTGTAAGAATTACTTTAATCTCTTTCTCCTCTATGAGAAAAGATAAATATTATCTGCTGTATATACCTGATGAAACACTTATCTTTTTTTGATAATTAATGAACCCATTTTAAGTTTGTGTTATGCTATTCATCTTTTGTGGTCCAGAATTGGATGACAGTGTGATTATGTCTTTGCAAGATAAGTAAATGTGTATGCTCTTAGATCATCGGGCTTTTAAAATACCAGAAAAAAGGGGAAGCATAGCCAAGCAAGGGGCATTTTAGCAGTATATTAATAGAAATGATGCTTCACTCTATATTTACCGGATCATACTAAATATACACTTGAGGAATCCTTTATCCATTCAGTAGAATAAAATAATGCTTTGTTTAGCTTTGGTTTATTTCATAACATACATTAACAATAGTGCAAACATGGTGCTACTGGACAAATTGGTGTGTACCTTTCTTTTTTATTTAAACAACAGTGGCAGTGAAGCGATATTCCAGAATTCTCAAAGGTAGTATTGGCTTGATATTAGCAAAATAGGATTATTACTGCTGTGGGTTGTGACAATATATGAGGAAGATTGCTGATGAGTTTTTTGTAGTATTCCTGTCATTGAAGGAAAGGATATGCTTTGACAAAACTCTATTATTGCTCAAGAGTGTACTTTAAGAGTCAAATGGGGAAATTTTAGTCAACTCAAATGGAATCATTTTGATTGTCTTCGTTACCGTATAAAAATGCATTCAATTATGTCATTTACATGGCTTGCAGAACAACTTCTCTATAAGTTCTACTTAATGTGGGCAAAATTACATTGTCAAATTCATGCTTATTTCTCTTCCAGGAAGGTGATGAAGGCTTATGTTTAACAAAAATATTTTAACACAAAAACACTCAGCAAAGGAGAACCAAATGCAGCAGGAGTTTTCAGGCACATGCAACCAATGGAAATATAGATAGGAAACCAAGTAGAATGATCCTATGCGGGTCTAAAAGGGATAAAGCAAGGCCCTGTCTATACTGACCCCAAACCCTGAGTTTGATTTGAAATGGCCAGATGATGTCCAGATGATGTGAGGGACTTTGAGTCCACAATACTGAGGTTAAAAGTGTTAACCCAGTTTTACCTCATATTACAAGAAGTTTGGGAATGCTCCAGTGAAACTCCAGAATAGCACTACACTTTAGGATTAGTGTGGACAACTGGACCAGCTCTGATCTGAACTGGCCAACTGCCCACATGTGCTGGTGTTGCCATCCTTCTTTCCATGTGTTCAATGGCTCAGGGAAAAGGGGACAGATGGGATCTGTGTCTCCCTCCCATTACCATGACTAAGGGCCACAAAGCTCTGAAGAACTTCTAGTTATCACTAAGTGATGTCATGAAAGACACCCATGTGACCAAAGCTGCATATACATTTCAGAATTAATGTAATTTGACATAGCTTTAGCTGCCATGACTCAAGGCTATGGAATCCTGGAATTTGTAGTTTGCTGAGCACCAGCACTCTTTGATAGCGAAGACTAAAGACCTTGTAAAAGTAAAGTTCGCATTATTTCATTGAATTGAGCCATGGCTGTTAAAGTAGAGTTAAAAATGCATTAATTCTACAGTGTAACTGCGTTCCAAGAAGATAAAGGAAACAATCCCATCTCTTTTTCTCTGTCATGTAAGAGCCTTTGCTGATATCCGCATTGTCACCAGCAGGGGTCCTCCAGAGCTCTGTGGTAGTCTAGTAGTGGCAGCAGGGGACCACCATCGTAAGGTGACAGTCAAGTAAGATTTCAAGCACACTTAATGACTTGGACTCTGCCCTGCCACCACTGACTGATATAAATGGGATGTGTAGGGGGAATGAATGCTCCAAGGCCAATCTATAGTATTGTCTATCAAGTTTCAGAACATTTCACTCATCCACTGATTTTTGGAAAAATTTCAAAGTTCTTACAAACAATTTTTTTAAATAACTGCAAGAGCTATCTCCTTGAATTTTCTAAACAATTACACAAGATAACAGGGGATCATTCCCCACAAGTTTCAAAAACAGTCATACATCTACTGATTTTGGGGAATGTTTTAAGTTTTGACAAAAACATTTTTTTAAAAAACCACAATGGCTATCTCATTGAATGTCTCTCATATTAACCAATATAACTTCAATTTAGGGATTTCTTCCCAGCCCAGCACTGATTTACTTACTTGTATTGAAGTATCAGTCAGTCCTCCTCTTTTCAGATTCAACAACTTATTGGACCTCTGACTGCTGGTAGGAAGGATTTAATACCAGATTATGTAGAGTATCAGATCACTATAATTGCTGTTCTTAGTTTTCTTTTCTCAGTTCATTTTGTGGAAATGGGTATGTTATGTCTGCTTGACACTATGGAGAACTAATGGAGACAAAATACTCACATCTGTTTTACTAATGTATTTTTTTCACTGTTTTTGGCAGGGTTTTCACTTTCTCATATTTAATATTTCTTATAGCTGAAGTCCTCAAAATCAGGTAGTTTCAAATGTAACAAAGATATATAAAATTATAGAAAACTTAATTTATAATGAGATTCTGAGTAAACTGTATTTTTAACATATCAAAATGATAATTTAATGCTAAACAATATTATATATACATTTTTATTCCTAGAGTGGCATCATGAATGGGTTAGCATATATGATTTATTTCCCCAAAAAATTCCATTCTCCAATCTTAATCCCCCACCAAATAACTTTGACATTTCTAGAAATTTTACATTTGTAGCCAGGCATCATAAATGTCTTCCCCAATTCCAAGAGTGTATTAAGTCTTGAGATGCTATGTATCTGCTGCTTCTCCTTGTAGATCTCCACATTTCTTCCTTGTTGGCCTATCCTGATATTGGAGAAGGGACTTGATAGAAACAATAGAACACTAATTTCACTGAACCTTCTTCCTGGGGCAGTGACCTCTTCTCTCTTTGGAACCACAGGATTGTGCCATAACTGCACAATATATTGTTTCTATGAGGCCAATTGAACTGTTTCTCTTGGTACCAACATTTTGTATTGTGACATACAGAGTTATACATATTGTGGTAGTAGTTATTAGAAGCTAGAGAAGTTTCCTTATCCAAAGGGTGCATCTGTGGAATTAATATAATTTGATTCTAATGTAAATGCTCTGGAATCACAGAAGTTACAGTTTTACAAGGTCTTTAGCCTTCTGCGCATTAACCAATGGCAGTTAAAGTGGTGTCAAACTACTTTAATTCTACCGTGTAGATATTCCTGGAATCACACAATCATTCTATCTAATCTGGTATTGTCAACACTCGCTGGCACCAAACCTCCAGGATTTTAGGCAGCATGTATTGCTAGATACGGATGTCTCTGGAAGTCTCCCATCCAGGTCCGAAGCAGGTCCAATGCTGTTTGGCTTCTGAAATCAAACAAAATTAGGTGTATGCAATGTAGTATGGTTTCATATTATCACCTGTTGCTTGTGGTGATGTAGAAACTAAGGAAATGGTATCCATTCTTTAGCTCTCTGGCTACACTAGTTTTCATTTTTTTATTCCATTCCTATATATTGATAGCATTTTAGAGATAGCTACATAAAATATAGTATGGCAAGTTTTGCTTCAACCAATACTTTGTAATATCTGATCTGCATATATTTGGTTCAAGTTTCTTGGTTTACATTCCAATAAATAGCACAGACCGGACTAATGTATTGAATTTATAGAGAAACTCTTCATTTTCTGTTTTTGTTATCCAATATGTTTGCACTGAAAGGATCATAGAATCATAGAATCAAAGAGTTGGAAGAGACCTCATGAGCCATTCAGTCCAACCCCCTGCCAAGAAGCAGGAATATTGCATTCAAATCACCTCTGACAGATGGCCGTCCAGCCTCTGTTTAAAAGCTTCCAAAGAAGGAGCCTCCACCACACTCCATGGCAGAGAGTTTCACTGCTGAAAGGCTCTCACAGTCAGGAAGTTCTTCCTCATGTTCAGATGGAATCTCCTTTCTTGTAGTTTGAAGCCATTGTTCCTTGTCCTAATCTCTATGGAAGCAGTAAACGAGCTTGCTCCCTCCTCCCCGTGACTTCCTCTCACATATTTATACATGGCTATCATATCTCCTCTCATCCTTAGAATCATAGAATCATAGAATCAAAGAGTTGGAAGAGACCTCATGGGCCATCCAGTCCAACCCCCTGCCAAGAAGCAGGAATATTGCATTCAAATCACCCCTGACAAATGGCCATCCAGCCTCTGCTTAAAAGCTTCCAAAGAAGGAGCCTCCACCACACTCCGGGGCAGAGAGTTCCACTGCTGAACGGCTCTCACAGTCAGGAAGTTCTTCCTAATGTTCAGATGGAATCTCCTCTCTTGTAGTTTGAAGCCATTGTTCCGCGTCCTAGTCTGCAAGGAAGCAGAAAACAAGCTTGCTCCCTCCTCCCTGTGGCTTCCTCCCACATATTTATACATGGCTATCATATCTCCTCTCAGCCTTCTCTTCTTCAGGCTAAACATGCCCAGTTCCCTAAGCCGCTCCTCATAGGGCTTGTTCTCCAGACCCTTGATCATTTTAGTCGCCCTCCTCTGGACACATTCCAGCTTGTCAATATCTCTCTTGAATTGTGGTGCCCAGAATTGGACACAGTATTCCAGATGTGGTCTAACCAAAGCAGAATAGAGGGGTAGCATTACTTCCTTAGATCTAGACACTATGCTCCTATTGATGCAGGCCAAAATCCCATTGGCTTTTTTTGCCGCCACATCACATTGTTGGCTTATGTTTAACTTGTTGTCCATGAGGACTCCAAGATCTTTTTCACACGTAGTGCTCTCGAGCCAGGCATTGTTCCCCATTCTGTATTTTTGCATTTCATTTTTTCTGCCAAAATGGAGTATCTTGCATTTGTCACTGTTGAACTTCATTTTGTTAGTTTTGGCCCATCTCTCTAATCTGTTTTGAATCCTGCTCCTGTCCTCTGGAGTATTGGCTATCCCTCCCAATTTGGTGTCGTCTGCAAACTTGATGATCATGCCTTCTAGCCCTTCATCTAAGTCATTAACAAAGATGTTGAACAGGACCGGGCCCAGGACAGTACCCTGCGGCACTCCACTTGTCACTTCTTTCCAGGATGAAGAGGAAGCATTGGTGAGCACCCTCTGGGTTCGTCCATTTAACCAATTACAGATCCACCTCACCGTAGTTTTGCCTAGCCCACATTGGACTAGTTTTTTGCCAGAAGGTCATGGGGGACCTTGTCGAAGGCCTTACTGAAATCCAGGTACGCTACATCCATGGCATTCCCCGCATCTGCCCAGCTTGTAACTCTATTGAAAAAAGAGATCAGATTAGTCTGGCATGACTTGTTTTTGATAAATCCATGTTGACTATTAGCGATGACCGCATTTGTTTCTAAGTGTTTGCAGACCACTTCCTTAACAATATTTTCCAGGATCTTGCCTGGTATCGACGTGAGGCTGACCGGACAGTAATTGTTTGGGTCATCCGTTTTTCCCTTCTTGAAAATTGGGACCACATTGGCCCTCCTCCAGTCTGCTGGATCATCTGACCTGTTACTGAAATACCATTTGGATTTTTTTTACAAAGTTATAATTTTGAATTTTGAAAGTCTGTTTGTGATGTCCAGATTTGACATATGGATTTCAGGACCAAAACAGGTGTCAAGATATGAAATTTCCATTTTTTTAAGACTAAAAGTATAACAATGTAAAAGTAATGGATTATGTAGCAAGTCAGCTGTAAGAAATGGTCAAATGTTGATTGCTGTATTTCTGTTGCAGTCAAATGTTGTCATCTATTCCATGTCTTCTGTCACATACTGAAAGAAATAACTGCCATATAGTGACAGATATTCCATAATTGTCAAATATTGATTGCTCTGTCTCAAAGTCTGTCAAATAATTATCATGACTTAATATCAGATGTTAATTGTTGCCAAATATTGCTGCCTTCATAACAAATTCTGACAAATACTGACTGATATTGCATATCTGCTGCCAGATAATATGAAATATGAAATGTGGACTGTTTATTGTCGCAGACCTGGATGTTGTAAAAATATCCAGTGCTTACTATCAAGTATTTGCCAGATATTTACTGAGTAGTCAGAAGATATTTTAAAAGCAATCACCATCAAAGGAGAATAATGGCAAAGCAGAATTTCAGTACTGGAAAGCTGCAGTTTATTTTCACAATTTTTCACAAACGTATCAACTACAAGAAAGGACAGGGAGAGAGGGAGAGGCATTACAATGAATGTACATTTGTTGGAGGGACAACTGGATCATTGCTCGGTTCTCTCTAATATATACTCATTGGGCATAAGTAAAACCCATTTAATAATAATAATAATAATAATAATAATAATAATAATTTCATTTCTTACTCACCTCTCCTTGTGGCTCAATATCTTTAAAAACACTCAATTAGCTAAAAGCATTCTACAAAATACATATTAAAATACACAGAAAAAAGATTAAACATAAGATGCAAATTTAAAATTCCCAACAATGCCTGTTTATGTTTCCCAATATAGTGTGCACACACTTATTTCTACAAGTATGTAAGATGTATATAACTATTGCATTGCCTTAGAGCTAGTTGACTGTGATAAAGGCATAATTGAATATAGAGATGGAGGAGACCATGTGAGCCATCCAGTCCAACCCTCTACAATGCAGAAAACACACAATCAAAACACCTCTGACAAATGGTTATCCAGCATCTGTTTAAAAGCCTCCAAAGGAGGAGCTTTCATCACACTCCAAGGCAGTGAGTTCCACAGTGAGTTGAACAGCTCTTTCTGTCAGAAAGTTCTTCCTAATTTTCAGGTGGAATCTCCTTTCCTGTAATTTTAACCTATTGCGCCGAGTCCTAGTCTCCAGGACAGCAGAAAACAAGCCTGTTCCCTCTTCCTTATGCCATTCTTTCAAATATTTAAACATGGCTAGCATGTCTCCTCTCAACCTTCTTTTCTACAGGCTAAACACACACTGCTCTTTAAGCTGCTCCTCATAGGGCATGGTTTCAAGACCTTTGATCATTTTAGTTGCCCTCCTCTTGACATGTTCCAATTTGTTAATATCCCTCTTAAACTGAGGTGTCCAGAA
The DNA here is from genome assembly GCF_037176765.1 of Anolis sagrei. Classification (NCBI taxonomy): domain Eukaryota; kingdom Metazoa; phylum Chordata; class Lepidosauria; order Squamata; family Anolidae; genus Anolis; species Anolis sagrei. Next base: position 274,374,738 of record NC_090022.1, read on the forward strand.
TTGGACATAGTATTCCAGGTGAGATCTGACCAAAGCAAAATAGAGGGGCACTATTACTTCCCTTGATCTAGATACTATACTCCTTTTGATGCATCCCAAAACCACATCGGCTTTTCAGCTGCAGCATCTCATTATTGGTTCATGTTCAACTTGTTGTCTACTAAAACTCCAAGATCTTTTTCACACATACTGTTGTCAAGCCAGCTGCCACCCATCCTGTATCCATGCATTTCATTTTTTTCTACCCAAGGACCTCTTCACATGACCCACGAACCGTCCCTCTGCTTAAAAAGTTTGAGGACCCCTGCATTAGAACCATGATGGAACTACCAGCAATAAGAAAAGTAGGTGTGCTAGAAAATCCATTTTCTACCAGCATTCTGACTTAAAACATGTTTTATAGATTTGAATGTAATAAACACAGAACTAAACTTGCAGGCAGAGAGAATAATCTCATTGGAATGATTTTACACGTGGTAATTGCTTCTGCAAAAGGTTATGGCACTTTTGAAATTTTGCCTACATTGATGCAGTCTTTCGCTAGTCTTTGTCTTGAAACAGAGTTAATTATTCATATTCACTTCTATAGTCTCTTCTTTCATACTTCTCTCCCTCCCAATGAGAAAATAATGTTGTGATTACTCAGCGTAGACATGTGTTTCTGAAAACAAGTCATGCCAGGCAAATCTTCCCTCCATTCCTCCTTCTCTCCCTGTTTGATAGAGTTACAGGTGCTCACTTCCTGCTTTCACAACCAGATAGAAATGAGAAACGAATGATTCAAAGCTTGCGTATTCAATTAAATACCTTTGTAGTTGAGGATCTAACCTACTTCCATCACAGCTGTCCTTCAAAGTCATCTTTTTGTCTGATTGCACAGGTGTCTTTGTTAATGCTAGCAAAGGAGACTGGCAACAGCCAGAAACTCTCCAGAGTACAGACTTTGCTTAATATGGAGTTAAATTATCTGAACCCAATTTATCCTACTTTAAGGACAAGAAGTCCCTGGATGTTGTGTGAACATCCAGGAGCAATTTCTGGCCTACCTTAGATATTAGGGCTGGCATAGACAAGCCATGAATCACAAGACTGCTGTATAAAGTCAAAAGACTATACTGAAGAATGTAAAGAGATTAGTATGGAACAATTTGGAGGTGGGAGGGATACAGTATGTCTGATGCTTTTATATTTTGTTGTTGTGTGCTTGGTAAACTAAGGCTAATCAGAATCTGGTAACCTTGCCTGCTTGTGATGAGCCTAAGGCAAACCAATTATAGGAGGGTTTTTTAAAATTAAGAATATGTAACTTGCCCAAGGTCACCCAGTTAAATGTAATATAAAATAGGTATAAAATCAAACATTTACTGATAATAAATCAGCATTTGCAAGGCTTGCTCTACAGGCTTTTTTATGACATACAGTTGAAACAATTTTTAAAGAGCCCGCTATAAACACTGCATGTTGTTGCTGACAGATTTGTGTAAATATCAAGGAATTCAGAAACCTTTTATGGTTGCCAAGTTTAAATTGTGGGTCCTGACTCATATGGAGTCTCTGGCTCAAACCAGTGTAGAGTGGTTTGAGTGCTGGATCATGTCTCTGGTGACTAGTATTCAAATTTCTGTGTAGCCAGAGAAACCCACTGGTGATTTTAGGCAAGAAACAATTTCTCAGCCTTGAAAGAAAGAAAACGCAAACCTCTGAACAGATCTTGCCAAGAAAATCTTGTGTTAGGTTCTCCTTAGGCTCACCATAGGTCAGAAGTGACTTGAAGGCCTATAGCAACAAATATATTACAATGTAAAGAAAGAAAGATAGCAATTTCTATAAAACAATAGCAATAATTTCTTCAAATATTTATTTAAATTCAGAATGTCATTATGACCTTTATTTTGTTACAATCTGCTCTGGTTCAACGGATTACAAAATGTTATTGTGTTTACACTCTTTATAACATTCTTAAGATAGTCCCGGTTAGCTTTGTTTATAGTTCCAAAGTGGTTTGCCCTCATAAATAAGTGTAATCCATCTTTTTATTAAACCAGTGTAATCATTACAAATATGAATTTTAAAAAATATAATTGCGATTTTTGGGTTTCAGAAGCAGTTAAAATTAATATATTAGCATGAACAATGATTTCTTACATATTTTGGAAAAATTGTATCTTTCATTGGTGATATTTTCAGCACAAGAAGGTAAATATGCCTTTTTATGAGAAAAGGATCAAAGGACCAAAGGAATACAATGATCTGCTAGTGGTTTGCAGATTGTACAGAACAACAAGAAAATGATGCTTTTATTGAAAAGACCTCAGTGCTCCCTGCTGAGTAGAAAAGAACAAAGTTTATTAGAGCAAGCTTGAAAATATTTTGGTTTTGAATTATAGTTCCAGGAATCATTAAGCTAACATGGCCAATGGACACATGGCTTGTGGAGTTATAAGCCTAAAAGTAAGGTTTCCAAGCTCAGCATTCTGTTTAGAAAATTGTTTGAAACTTTTATCTGGTTAGAAGTAGAACTAAGAGGGGATGGCATATATTAATATTAGTAATTGTATTAGAATTATTAGTATTATTATGTTTATTTATACCCCGCTTTTTCTCTTCACAATGGAGTCTTAAAGCAGCTTCCATTAATTAAAAGTATATCAATACAATTTAAAATCCAAAAATATGCAAACATTAAAATATCAAGAGTTTTAAATAAAAATATACAGTTAAAATCCAAAAAAATGATTAAAATGTATTTGAAGGTATATATTGCCCTCAGATTGTACTCAGCATTTTAGACCTTTGTTAATTGAGCATGGAAACCTATATGGGGTTCTCTATATGCTTGATAGAACACCCAAAGAACAGTGATGCTGTCAGCAAGTGGGAATATTGATAGTGGGGCATATGTGGGTCCTCAACTCTTCCCCTTTAGAACAGGTGAGCATCACAGTAGGGCTACTGTTCCTGAAGTAAGTTATCAATGTGTGAGAAAGTCCTCAAGTACTCCTCCATTCTATGGAGGAATGAGGTGAGCTCTTCTGTGGGGAGCAAATGGGATCATTACAAAGTGATCAGGTTATGAAAAGAGTCCTTTTCAGCCTAAATCTGTATTGACTTCATTTCTTGCATTAAGAAAAGCCTAAACTGACTGATGGCCGAAAGCGAGGAGGAGCTGAGGAGCCTTCTAATCAAGGTGAAAGAAGAAAGCGCAAAAGCCGGGTTGCAGCTAAACGTCAAAAAAACCAAGATTATGGCAACAAGAATGATTGACAACTGGAAAATAGAGGGAGAAAATGTGGAGGCCGTGACAGATTTTGTATTTCTAGGCGCAAAGATTACTGCAGATGCAGACTGTAGCCAGGAAATCAGAAGACGCTTACTTCTTGGGAGGAGAGCAATGTCCAATCTCGATAAAATAGTAAAGAGTAGAGACATCAGACTGGCAACAAAGATCCGCCTAGTCAAAGCCATGGTATTCCCTGTAGTAACCTACGGATGTGAGAGCTGGACCTTAGGGAAGGCTGAGCGAAGGAAGATCGATGCTTTTGAGCTGTGGTGTTGGAGGAAAGTTCTGAGAGTGCCTTGGACTGCGAGAAGATCCAACCAGTCCATCCTCCAGGAAATAAAACCCAACAGCTCACTGGAGGGAAAGATACTAGAGACAAAGTTGAAGTACTTTGGCCACATCATGAGGAGACAGGAAAGCCTAGAGAAGACAATTATGCTGGGGAAAGTGGAAGGCAAAAGGAAGAGGGGCCGACCAAGGGCAAGATGGATGGATGGCATCCTTGAAGTGACTGGACTGACCTTGAGGGAGCTGGGGGTGGTAATGGCCGACAGGGAGCTCTGGCGTGGGCTGGTCCATGAGGTCACGAAGATTCGGAGACGACTGAACGAATGAACAACAACAACAACAACAACAAACTGACTTCCAAAATATAGTCCCATCCCAAATTCACTGTAAGAGTGGTGGGCGACATATGCTCTGTAGCAGACATATGACCCTGAAGATGCCTCCAAAATGCCCAGGCAAAAATATGAAAGATCACTCCTAGGTCCTTCTTATACCATTCAATGATAATGTGACTATTTAATTTTATTTGGAATAGTTTGAGCCTATGGAATCCTGGGATATGTATGCTAGAGCTCTCTCACTGAGAATTCTAAATACCGCTCCCAAAACTGCAATCCTTAGGTTTCCATTTAATGTTGCTGTAGCAATAACAATGTGCTATCATAGAATTGTGAGATGCAAAAAGACTCCTGGAAGCCTTTACGAGCATTTATTTGCCTTCTAGGTTTCTTTTAACCCATTCCTTCTTTTTTAATACTACAAAAGGACTCTCACTGCTGGTTTTATTTTCTTTGAATTTTATGTATTTTGAGGAGCTTGTGTGCCCCCTTTCCCCAATTCTTAGTCAGAAAAACACATGCCTCTGAAGCTGGCATCCCTGAAGTATGCTGTGGGTTTTTTTTAAAAAGAAAGAAATTCAAGAACATTGATAAATTTAGAATAATACACCCTGAACTTCTTCCTCCATCTCTATTGTTTTTTTCTCTACTATGTTTCCCTCTGAGGGCCATAAAACTCAGTCTGATATACTTGTCCTATGTATCAGATTGTTTGGGAACCACTGAGCTAGAGGAAGATTGAGCACTCCACCAATGTTGATGCTCATTATTGTGTTTTATATTTTTCCTCCCTTTCCATGTGTACGATTTTTTTTCATGCAACATCCTTTGCCTCTTTCCATTAGCACCATCTCGTCCCTCACCCACACACATACCTTCAAGAGACCTTGCCATTCCAGTTTCCATTCTTTATGTGGAACATATTCATTCCAAATACCTCTCAGTTATCAAGCTTTTACCACTTTATTCCAGGTGATTTTTTTTTAAAAAAAACAACGCCAATAACAAGACAGTTTGCTTTGTAATTGAACTGACTGACTGGATGGAAGACACAAAAAGCAATTTCAGGGTTCCCAAATACATCTCCCCAAGCTTCTTCTGCAGTTTTTCTTCATTTCCAAGTCTTGATTTCATCTGATTTTGCTCACACAGTCCTCCTTCCCATATCAAGAAATACCATATATGCTCATGCATATATTGACCTCATGGATAAGTCAAAGGCAGGTTTGTGGTACAAAATTATGAATTTTGATATGACCGGTGAATAAGTTGGGGTCATTCACCAATACTGCCTCGGGAGGCCAGCTGCCTCTGACCGCTGCCATTGTTTCCCTGCACAGGCATTGAAAAAGGCCAGAAGTGTAGCCACAGAGAGTAGAGTGGGGCTGGTGCTTCTTGGCAAAAGACCTCTTACTAGAAGAGGTAAAAGGTGCTAGAACTGTGGATTTTTCTTTTACATCACAGAATCATAAAATAGTAGAGTTGGAAGAGACCACATAGGCCATTTAGTTCAACCCACGCCTTGCAGGAAAAGCACAAAGTGCCCCTGACAGATGGCCGGTCAGCTTCTGTTTAAAAGCCTCCAAGGAAGGAGCTTCCACCACATGCTGAGGCTCAGAGTTCCAGTCTGGAACAGCTTTTACAGTTAGGAAGGTCTTCCTAATGTTCAGGTAGAATCTCCTTTTCTGTAATTTGAACCTATTGCTCCAAGTCCTAGTTTACAGGGCAGCAGAAAATAAGTCTGCCCCCTCTTCCTTATGACATCATTTCTCATATTTATACATGGCTATCATTGATGAATTACTATTAATCAAAATAGCTGCTTGCATTTGCAATTCTTCTTAGGGCTGTGAAATCTACTGCTAATTAAAAAAAATTACCTTTTCAAACATGTTCCATACACGCATAATACACATATTCTAAAACACAATCATATTCTCATTTTCTAATAATAATAATAATAATAATAATAATAATAACAACAACAACTTTATTTGTACCCCGCTACCATCTCCCCAAGGGACTCGGTGTGGCTTACATGAGGCCGAGCCCACAACACAGCAATAACAAAGCAAAAACAACAATAGTACAAGCAGTAAATAAAACTCATAACAGCAAATAAACAATAAACATTAATAATAGCACGACGACATTTAAAGAAGTTGTGGCTGGGCCAAATGTAATAACTAAATTTTAAAATATGCTGGACATGGCAGGTAAAATATGATTAGGGTGAATTTTCGGGAAGTGATGGGCGTGCAAAAACAATCCTAGGTCATTAATAAAGTGCATTTAAGGACAGATTGCTGGGAATTTCTTTTTCTGGGAAGGTACATTGGAATAACCATGTTTTCAGACTCCTCCTGAAGACTGCCAAAGTTGGGGAATCATATAGAAAAGATTATGATTCTCTTTATGTGTTTATGCATTTTATACCATTTGGTAGTATTAAACATTGTAAAGATATGCATGCTACTAATACAGATAAGAGCAGCAGCAGCAGTAACAACATACAGATTAGCCAGGTAGATCGACTAATTTTACATATTCAGTCATATGAAATATAACAAAATACTGCAACAGAAATATCACACTTGCTTTCAGATTCCATAAATTCTCTCCAAAGGTGAGGGAAATGAAATAGCAACCCTGGCTGGCAGGGAAAGGGAGCTACATATCTTGATCTGATCCCCTTTGTTGTGTCAGCAGTAAAACTCCAAAGCATTTCCCCTCCCCATTGGCACTTTGAAATTCCTGCCTAGCTCCTTTATAAAACTGTTTATGCTAACTTCTCCTGTTGATGACCTTGGAAGTTTATTACACACTTAAACTAGTCCTTGTGTAAAGAAACTACAGTCTAAGTCCTTTGTAGTTGTACTGCTTAGAGTGTCTATGTTTTTCTTTGCCCTTTAGAAAGGATATTTGGGCATCTGATTCCTCCACTTCTCCTTTCTTGCTGTATTTATCATTCCTTTTCAGGACAAGATAAATATGCAAATAGTAGAGTTTCAGGAATGGTTGTAACACAGAAAGCTTCTTTGTGCATTTCTCCAACACAGTATTGTCACTTCTAACTGGTAGAAGTCCTCTCAGGTTTCAGGTACAATTATTATCCCTGTGTGAGAAATCCCTTGGTCTCTTTCACATGACACATTCGTAGCACTATAATTCCACTTTAATGGTCACAGTTCCATCCTGCGGAATCCTGGGATTTGTAGTTTGATGAAACACTAAAATTGTCTGGCTGAGTATCCTAAATGCCTCATCTCTAAACTGCAAATCTCGTAAATTAATAGAATGGAACTATGGCACTTTAAATAGAATCGTAGTGCTATAATTATATCATATGAAAAGGCTTCTGGTCTCTTATACAAGCAATAACCAGGGGCAATCTTGAATTTTAAAGGAGTTATCCAGAGTACTGAATTCATTCTTGGGAATCAGATTCAACTGTCTGGAAGGTTTCTTTAAAGTTCAAAGCAAAAGAGAAAGTTCAATGTCGTAGGACCTACTAGCCATCAATGGTTTCTAGAATTTTCATCTTACTAGAACTCAGTTCAAGAACTCGAAAAAATCAGAGTTCTCTTTGGGTCTTACAGGGTCTTGAGAAACAGATTTATCTTTCTTCTCAACTAATGGAAGTTAGTTTTTCTGTAAATGAAAAAGGTGGGGAAGGTGTTCAGCAAGTAGACTGAGAGATTGTGATAAAAGGAGGCTGAGAACAATTAAGAACTTTCTGTGATTTCAGAGAATGCTCTAGAAAAACTATGACTTTTCTGAGTGAGCAAAGATATAATGAATATATGAGAGAGGTTTTAGTAGAACTCTGAAGCACTAGCCACTAGATTTGTGCACGGATTCGGTTTGGATGTTTGCTTTCGGCTTGTTCAGCTTGTTTGGACTCTGCCACTATGTTTTTTTCAACCAAAACGGACCATGCAGCTGCTGGTCACAGCTACCTCTGTTCTGTTCAGAAACATATGAAGAGACTGCCACGTGCTCTCACTGGGTTTTCCTGTGAGACTTGCCTGTTGGTCCAATCAGAATAGAAGAAAGTCGTGACATGCCTTAATTTTTTACATACAATATTATTGTTTTATTCTGTTTTATGTCGTTGTTCTTATATGTGAGTCTGTATTTTAACCATGTTGGTTTTGGGCTCATCCCTATATAAGCTGCCCTGAGTCCCTTTGGGGAAATCGTGGCAGAGTACAAAAATCAAGTTGTTGTTATTATTATTATTATTATTATTATTATTACTACTACTACTGCGTGTCTATTTAATTGGGCAAGCATGTCCATGGCTCAGTTGCATCCTGGCTCTAGAGAGAGGTGATTCAATCTGATTGCCTTGCCACTCACAGCTTTAGCTATTTTTTAATTTTTTAAAAGATTATTATCTTGATTTTTTCTTTAGAGACTGAACGTTGGAAAGTACAGGTGAGTGGGTTTGGGGACTTGTGGGTGGGTGTGCCTTTCATTTTAGCCTTTACTAAAGCCTTTAGCTTCTTCTCTTCTCTCTCTTCTCTTTTAGAAAGTACTTTTAAAAGATTATTGTTATTAATAATTATAAGAATTCCAGTAAACAGCAAAGCCTCATTCTAAGTTATAAGTTCTCTCTGTCCTTTTATTATATTTCTCTCTGTGCTCTCTGCCTTCTTAATTTCATTTAATAATAATAATTTGGCTGTTGCATATAATAATAAAACTATTGGGCTTCTGTGAAAGTTTTGCCAAGCCAACAGAACCCATCATCTCTCTCTAATCCCAACCTCCATTAGAACATAAAAGATTATTGTTATTGTTATTTGTACTATTAATAAGAATAAGTGTGGCCATTTTCATCCAGATAGCCCTAAAATGACAAGAAGGGCAGCCTGTGAAGCCCCCCCCCCCCATTGCTGCCAATGGACTGGATCTTAGAATCATAGAATCAAAGAGTTGGAAGAGACCTCATGGGCCATCCAGTCCAACCCCCTGCCAAGAAGCAGGAATATTGCATTCAAATCACCCCTGACAAATGGCCATCCAGCCTCTGCTTAAAAGCTTCCAAAGAAGGAGCCTCCACCACACTCCGGGGCAGAGAGTTCCACTGCTGAACGGCTCTCACAGTCAGGAAGTTCTTCCTAATGTTCAGATGGAATCTCCTCTCTTGTAGTTTGAAGCCATTGTTCCGCGTCCTAGTCTCCAAGGAAGCAGAAAACAAGCTTGCTCCCTCCTCCCTGTGGCTTCCTCTCACATATTTATACATAGCTATCACATCTCCTCTCAGCCTTCTCTTCTTCAGTCTAAACATGCCCAGTTCCCTAAGCCGCTCCTCATAGGGCTTGTTCTCCAGACCCTTGATCATTTTAGTCGCCCTCCTCTGGACACATTCCAGCTTGTCAATATCTCTCTTGAATCGTGGTGCCCAGAATTGGACACAATATTCCAGATGTGATCTAACCAAAGCAGAATAGAGGGGTAGCATTACTTCCTTAGATCTAGACACTATGCTCCTATTGATGCAGGCCAAAATCCCATTGGCTTTTTTTGCCGCCACATCACATTGTTGGCTCATGTTTAACTTGTTGTCCACGAGGACTCCAAGATCTTTTCCACACGTACTGCTCTCGAGCCAGGCATTGTCCCCCATTCTGTATCTTTGCATTTCATTTTTTCTGCCAAAGTGGAGTATCTTGCATTTGTCACTGTTGAACTTCATTTTGTTAGTTTTGGTCCATCTCTCTAATCTGTCAAGATCGTTTTGAATTCTGCTCCTGTCCTCTAGACTATTGGCTATCCCTCCCAATTTGGTGTCGTCTGCAAACTTGATGATCATGCCTTCTAGCCCTTCATCTAAGTCATTAATAAAGATGTTGAACAGGACCGGGCCCAGGACGGAACCCTGCGGCACTCCACTTGTCACTTCTTTCCAAGATGAAGAGGAAGCATTAGTGAGCACTCTCTGGGTTCGTCCACTTAACCAATTACAGATCCACCTCACCGTAGTTTTGCCTAGCCCACATTGGACTAGTTTTTTGCCAGAAGGTCATGGGGGACCTTGTCGAAGGCCTTACTGAAATCCAGGTACGCTACATCCATGGCATTCCCCGCATCTACCCAGCTTGTAGCTCTATCGAAGAAAGAGATCAGATTAGTCTGGCATGACTTGTTTTTGATAAATCCATGTTGACTATTAGCGATGACTGCATTTGTTTCTAAGTGTTTGCAGACCGCTTCCTTAACAATCTTTTCCAGAATCTTGCCTGGTATCGACGTGAGGCTGACTGGACGGTAGTTGTTTGGGTCATCCTTTTTTCCCTTCTTGAAGATTGGGACCACATTGGCCCTCCTCCAATCTGCTGGAACTTCTCCCGTTGTCCAAGAACTCTCAAAGATGGTTGCCAATGGTTCCGAAATGACTTCCGCTAGTTCCTTCAGTACTCTGGGGTGTAGTTGATCTGGCCCTGGGGACTTGAACTCATTAAGAGCGGCCAGGTATGGACGACTTCTTTCCCAATTTGGGGTTGGATGTCCTCCAATCCCTCATCCACTCCATCTTGCTGAGGTTGAAGACTCTCTTTTTGTGAGAAGACCGAGGCAAAGAAGGCATTAAGTAGTTCTGCCTTTTCCCTATCCCCTGTCAGCATTGCCCCATCTTCTCCTCGAAGAGGTCCTATCACCTCCTTGTTTTTCCTTTTTCTACTGACATAAGAATAGAAGCCCTTTTTATTGTTTTTAATGTCCCTGGCAAGTCTGAGCTCGTTTTTTGCTTTAGCCTTGCGGACCTTTTCTCTACAGGTGTTGGCTATTTGTTTGAATTCTTCTTTGGTGATTTCTCCCTTTTTCCACTTCTTGTGCATGTCTCTTTTGTGTCTTAGCACAGTTAGAAGTTCTTTGGACATCCATTCTGGCTTCTTTGCACTTGTCCTATTTTTTCTCTTTGTTGGCACGGTTTGCAATTGCGCCTTTAGTATTTCACTCTTGAGAAATTCCCATCCATCTGTAACTCCCTTGTCTTTTAGTATCTGTGTCCACAGAATGCTGCTCAGCGTTTCCTTCATTTTTTGGAAATCAGCTCTCCTAAAGTCCAAAATGCGGGTTTGACTTGTCTTAGTTTCGGCCTTCCTTTGTACCTCAAATTGCAGGAGCACATGGTCACTTGCCCCTAAGGATCCTACCACTTCGACCGCATCGATCAGGTCCTCCGCATTTGTTAGGATGAGATCAAGAGTAGCCAATCCCCTTGTTGCCTCTTCTACCTTCTGGACCATGAAATTGTCTGCAAGGCAAGCGAGGAATTTGTTGGACCTTGTACTCTTGGCCGAGTTTGTTTTCCAGCAAATATCGGGATAGTTGAAATTGCCCATGACTACTACATCTCTTCTCTGTGCCTGTTTGGTCAACTGTTGGCAGAAGACTTCATCAAGTTCTTCCTCCTGGCTTGGGGGTCTGTAGTAGACGCCTACAACGACATCTTTTTGAGTCCCAGTTCCCTTGATTCTTATCCAGATGATTTCAAGCTGGTTTCCCAGATTGCTGTCTTGAATCTCTTCTGCAGCATAAGAGTTTTTGACATATAAGGCTACTCCGCCTCCTCTCCCCTTTGTTCGGTTTCTGTGAAAGAGGTTATACCCCTCGATATCTACATTCCAGCGATAGGAGTCATCCCACCAGGTTTCAGTGATGGCTATGATATCATATTTGTGGTGTTGTGCTAAAAGTTGGAGTTCGTCTTGTTTATTTCCCATGCTCTGTGCATTAGTGTAAAGACATGTGAGCCCCTGAGATCTTCCCTTGAGCTGTTTAATTGGGATTATTGTGCTTTTGGTACTTGGTCCTTGTTGTGTTTGTGCAGCCCTCCGTTTAGCCTTTTGGCGATTCCCAGACATTATGGGTAAAGTAGTGTTTGCAAGGCTGTTGTCCCCCTCCCCCGGTGGACCTAGTTTAAAGTGCGTCTAATGAGGTTTGCGAGTCTGTGAGCAAAAAGGTGTTTTCCTACTTGTGTGAGATGCACCCCATCCCTTGCCAGTAGGCCATCCTCCTGGAAAAGCAGGCCATGGTCGAGGAAGCCAAAGCGTTCCTCCTGACACCATTTTCTAAGCCAGTCATTGACCTGTACTATTTTTCTGGCTCTTGTGGGTCCGTGTCTTACAACATGGAGGAGGGATGAAAAGACCACCTGTACATTACATTCTTTTAGCTTTGCTCCTAGAGCTCGAAAATCATTTGTGATCTTTTGAAACGTATGCCTTGCAGTATCATTGGTTCCTACATGAATCAACATGAGGGGAGGACGGTGATAGGGCTTGAGGAGCCTGGTGAGCCTCTGAGTGATATGGTGTATTTTTGCCCCCGGTAGGCAGCATATTTCTCAAGCCATCCCATCTGGTCTGGAAATGACAGCTTCCGTTCCTCTAAGGAGGGAGTCGCCTACTACCAAGACCTGTTTACTTTCAGGAATGACAGGGCCCCTTTTGTGCAATGTAGTGTGTAGGTCTCCAGAAAAGTGATCCTGTTAGTGTGAATTGTGTAGATGAAAAGTGTTGTCCTCCTCCTCGACATCCCCGGTGCATTCGTCAAGGACAATCCATTGAGATTCGTCCAAGAGCCTATGGTTCTCCTGTATGTGTTCCTGTTGCTCCTGGTCTATGGTTGGGGATGGTACACCTGCACGATTGTGCAAGTGTGAATGTTGTGAAGTGTTGTCCCAGTCAGGGCTATCCCCTGCACACTGATCAAGTATGAGCCACTGATCAGTATCTAAGCCATTCTGGTCTTCCCCAATATGTTGTGTTTCTTGGTCAGGTGATAGTTGTGTGAGAATTTGGAATCTATTGTGTAACTGCAGCTGAGCGGAAGTATTCTGAGGAGGCTTCCGGGTCCTATGTGTCCTTCTAAGGGTGACATTTCTCCAAGCCTGAGGGTTGTCCACATCTGAGGTGCTGTTCTGTTGAGCCTCCCCGTAATGTTGGTGTGATATGGGTCGTGTGTCTAGGACAGTGTGGTGTGTGGTGTCTAAGAACAGCTCAAGTTCCTGAATGTCCTTAAGGGTGTTAATATGGTCCTCGAATTGTCGGATCCTGTGTTCCATGCGAGTGATCTGTGTACACTTGGGGCAGATGTAATTGAGTAATTGTAGTGTGAAAAAGCTGAACATGCCACAGCTTGTGCATGAGACGGCAAGTTTTCATGTTTGTTCCATCTGGAGGTTGCTAATGACCTCCTCTTGGTGTGTGTTTGATGTTGTCTGTATGCAGGGGTGAAAGTATAGGTTACTGAGTGTACGGCTCTCAAACAAAGCAGTTAATTTTTAAACTCAGGAAGCCCCTCCTCTCAAACAAAGCAGCGCTGAAAGCAGTTAAATTTAAACAAAGTTTATCCTGAAGCAGAAGGAAACAAAATGGGTTCCTGCTTCCTCAACTTCTGTGGAAAGCCCAGCTGCCCCTTGGGTTCAGACACTGGTTTATATAGGATAACCAGGAAGCCCCGCCTCTCAAACAAAGCAGTTAATTTTTAAACTCAGGAAGCCCCTCCTCTCAAACAAAGCAGTTAATTTTTAAACTCAGGAAGCCCCTCCTCTCAAACAAAGCAGTTAATTTTTAAACTCAGGAAGCCCCTCCTCTCAAACAAAGCAGTTAATTTTTAAACTCAGGAAGCCCCTCCTCTCAAACAAAGCAGCGCTGAAAGCAGTTAAATTTAAACAAAGCTTATCCTGAAGCAGAAGGAAACAAAATGGGTTCCTGCTTCCTCAACTTCTGTGGAAAGCCCAGCTGCATTTTTCAGCTGTGAACCATAAACTGCTATTCATACACCCGCCCATTTTCAGGAGGTGCACAAAAATGGATCTGCCAGTCCACCAAAATCCACATAGCAGAAAGGGATCGCAATTCAGCCGAACTGCACAAATCTATTAGTCACACCAATTATGATGCTAATGGGAGTGGGCAAAATAGATTCCCTTAAATAAGAATGGACCTTCAATACCCAAATTTCTAGCACCTCAGTAAGATAAAACACCAGTTGAACATTTAGAAAAAAATAGTTTAGGCAAACAGTGGAAAGCAGCTGGCAATGTTATCCAAGAAATGTGAACACAGAACATAGAAAAGGTTAAAATGTGAATTCTTTTCAATGTCTCACTCTGTACAATGTTAGAAATGTGGGGACTGAATTTAAATTCCACTGATGGGGAAAAAATTCTTATTCAAGAGGAAATGTGCTCATTTTGCCACCATTCCCCAGTAACAATACCCCTGAGCCATTGCGGGGCTGGCAATATGGCAAAATCTAAAAGAAATTGTAACACAAATAAAATAAAACAAAAAATTAAAAATGTGTTTAAGCACAATGTTTTTTGATGAGACACCTAAGCGAGCAGTACTTGGGTCCTTGTAAAGAGGAAGAATTCCTCCCTTATCAAACCCCTGATGAAAGAATATCAGGAGAACTATTCCTGGAAACCAGCTGGTGACCTGGAAGGTTGCCATTATTTCACCCTTTGGAAACCTTTGCACAGTTCCCCACTCCTTTGCAAAACATGTCACAAACACACACACATACACATTTGCATTACATTAAAATAATAATAATAATAATAATAATAATAATAATAATAATAATATATTTATTTATTTATTTGCGTCATTTGTACACCACCTTTTTCACCCCATTGGGGGACTCAAAGCGGTTTACAGCTCCAGAAAAATTCAGTGTCGCTTAAAACACTGCTATAAAACATATTCCATTAACTAAACCATTAAAACAGTTAAGCAAATAAATACATTGATTAATAACAGAGTAAAAATATATAAAGGGAATAATAATAATAATAATAATAATAATAATAAAGTGTTTGACTTGTGATTTTGTGATATGAAATCCAGCATATATATCTCATTTACTGTGACATACTGTGTTTTGATCATAATAAATTGATCATAATAAATTGTGGCAAGTTCTTGGTGGGATGGGCATCCCAAGCCACCTTGTCTCTCTCCTGAGGAACCTGTACAAGGACCAAGTAGCAACAGTAAGAACTGACCACGGAACAACAGACTGGTTCAAGATTGGGAAAGGCATACGGCAAGGCTGCATACTCTCACCCAACCTTTTTAACTTGTATGCAGAACACATCATGCGATGTGTGGGGCTTGATGAATGCAAAGCTGGGGTGAAAATTGCTGGAAGAAACATTAACAACCTCAGATATACAGATGACACCACTCTGATGGCCGAAAGCGAGGAGGAGCTGAGGAGCCTTCTAATCAAGGTGAAAGAAGAAAGCGCAAAAGCTGGGTTGCAGCTAAACATCAAAAAGACCAAGATTATGGCAACAAGAATGATTGACAACTGGAAAATAGAGAGAGAAAAAGTGGAGTCTGTGACAGACTTTGTATTTCTAGGCGCAAAGATTACTGCAGATGCAGACTGTAGACGCTTACTTCTTGGGAGGAGAGCAATGTCCAGTCTCGATAAAATAGTAAGGAGTAGAGACATCAGACTGGCAACAAAGATCCGCCTAGTCAAAGCCATGGTATTCCCTGTAGTAACCTACGGATGTGAGAGCTGGACCTTAGGGAAGGCTGAGCGAAAGAAGATAGATGCTTTTGAACTGTGTTGTTGGAGGAAAGTTCTGAGAGTGCCTTGGACCGCGAGAAGATCCAACCAGTCCATCCTCCAGGAAATAAAGCCCGACTGCTCACTGGAGGGAAGGATACTAGAGACAAAGTTGAAGTACTTTGGCCACATCATGAGGAGACAGCAAAGCCTAGAGAAGACAATCATGCTGGGGAAAGTGGAAGGCAAAAGGAAGAGGGGCCGACCAAGGGCAAGATGGATGGATGGCATCCTTGAAGTGACCGGACTGACCTTGAAGGAGCTGGGGGTGGTGACGGCCAACAGGGAGCTCTGGTGTGGGCTGGTCCATGAGGTCACGAAGAGTCGGAGACGACTGAACGAATGAACAACAACAACACTGTGTTTTTGTGTCAGTAAAAAAATAATAGTTTATTTATAATCCGCCCTATCTCCCTGAGGGGACTCAGGGTGGTTTCCAACAAAATAAACACAATGGCATTCAGTGCCAAAACAACAAATGACAGATCAAAGCAATGGGTAAAAACAGACCCAATAAAATTATAAAATAACAACTTAAATTAGCAGACATGATACATCACAAACATTTACAAAGGTGGGAAGCCCTGTTTGTTTTCAAGTGGCTTTTCAGGCTTCATGGTACCAGCTGAAGTCTCCAGAGTTGCTAAACTATCCATGTCTCTAGGTAGAAAGACATGACCAAGACAGGTATCATTGGAGGAACAGCAAAACAGTGTGTGCTTTAAATTTAAAGCCTGCCAAACAGTTGTGAATGGTGGCTGCCATGTCAACAGGATAGTGAATCTAACTGGCTTCAGTTCTGAACTTTGAGAGGAGTGTCTTAGGTGCTAAATCTATTTGGGGGAGATAGTTGTTTGACCATTAAGAATAACATTCAGAGCATATTAAGCATCTTAGTGAGTGTGAGCCATGGCTGGATTCCCATCTCCTCCCCACTTTTAACTGCTGTCAGTTTTCACTGGCTCAGTGCAAGGTTGTTTGTATACGTGTTGTACTTACTGAACACTGGCATGTCAAATAATACAGTACCCTGAAAGAAGGAGAGGGAACTGGAGAACAAGCCAATGGGTGGATGCATGCCATATGGAGCAAGGCAATGAGTAGAATATTGTGAATCCTTGAAGCTTGCCAGCTTTCTTGATGTATGAGCCTTAAAATAAATAACTGGATAATATTCATTTCTAAAACTGAATGATTTGAAAAATTCAGTTAGTAATACAAACAAATTGATTCAGTATATTGTGAAGTCAACAATTTTGAAATCATACTTAAGTCATGCAAAATTGTCCTTCTTATGACATTTATCTCATTCCTCAGTGAAGATTAGCCCCATTGTTTCATCCCATCTGAGTCTCCCACTAGATAGACTATCTATCTCATCCAGAGGCTTTATAATTTTATTTCTTGTATTTGGCCCAGCCCACTATGTTCAATTCTCTTATCATTTTATATTTTGTGTTTATTTTATTGTATTCTTTTGTTATTGTTTGTACTTTATTTGAGGTTCTTATCTGTTGTGTGTATTTTATTTTTGCCTTATTGTAATTTTGGTCTCATGTTAGTTGCCCTGAGTCCCCTTGGGTGGGGTATAAATTATTGTTGTTGTTGTTGTTGTTATTTTACTGACACAAAAGCACAGTATGTCACAGTAAACAAGATCTATGCTGGATTTTGTATCACAAAATCACAAGTCGAACACTTCCCAAGCGTCTAGGACTGTGTGATGTATTTTCGAATGATTCGTGCAGATCCAAGTAAGGTGGCCTTTTGCAATTGACAGATTGTGATTTTGTTGATGTTTATTGTTTCCAGATGTCGGCTGAGATCTTTTGGCACGGCACCCAGTGTGGCGATGACCACTGGGACCACCTGTGCTGGTTTATGCCAGAGCCTTTGCAGTTCGATTTTGAGGTCTTGATAGTGGCTGAGTTTTTCCTGTTGTTTTTCCTCAATGTGGCTGTCACCTGGTATGGCGACATCAATAATCCAGACTTTTTTCTTTTCCACAATAGTAATGTCTGGTGTAATGTGTTCCAAAACTTTCAGTCTGGATTCGAAAGTCCCACAGTATTTTTGCGTGTTCATTTTCCATGACCTTTGCAGGTTTATGATTCCACCAATTCTTTACTGCTGGAAGGTGGTACTTGTGACATAAGTTCCAGTGAATCATCTGAGCCGCAGAGTTGTGTCTTTGTTTGTAGTCTGCCTGTGTGATTTTCTTGCAACAGCTGAGGAGATGGTCCATGGTTTCATAAGCTTCCTTGCACAGTCTGCATTTTGGGTAATCCGTTGATTTTTCAATCCTGGCCTTAATTGCATTGGTTCCGATGGCTTGCTCCTGGGCTGCAAGAACCAGGCTTTCTGTTTCGGTCTCCTTCTTCAGGGTTCCATTCATGAGCCATAACCAGGTCTTCTCCTTGCCAACTTTTCCTTCAATCTTCTCAAGGAACTGCCCATGCAATGCTTTGTTGTGCCAGGTGTCAGCTCTGGTTTGGAGTGCAGTTTTCTTGTTAATATTGTTGTTGTTGTTGTTGTTGTTGTTGTTGTTATTTCTATATATATCATCATCTGATTATCTTAAATGATTATCTTAAATGTAATGTGATGCTCTCATCCTTACATATCATACATAACTGTACATGGGGTTGGATATTGGTTGTGTTGTGCAAGCCTTTTATTGAATGTCATTGTTGACTGTCAGTGCTGCACAAATAACTCATTGAATGTACAACCAAATGTGCATATGTATCCTATGTGCAAACATTCCACATACACATATCTTCAGATAAGAGAATGGATGTTTGTATGCATAATACACACACAACTTCACACTCAGGATCTTGAGCTGAATGTTGACATGTCACATCATGCTAACTATTTCTGTAGAGAAACTTACATAAGCAAAAGATGCCAACAAGATCCCAGATATTATTTTCCAACCTTTGCACAAAGGTGCTCTTCTGACATCATGAAGGCCTGCCCCGGGTAGCATATTTTGGTCTGGAAATCACAGGGAATGAGAAGTTTTTTAAACAAAGTCATCCTTTGTTTGAAGAGCTATTCAAATGACCACTTATTATATGAAATTTCCCTCCCCTCTCTCTTCCTGTACACTTCCAGTTGTCCTCTGAACATGTACCCTCCAAAACAGATGTTTATCTAATGATGTTCCTTCCATAGGTGGATGGACTTTGTCTAATATAACTACTGGGCTATTGTTGTTGCTATTGTTGATTTGATAGCAGTATCAACTCCAACCCATGATAACCTTATGAATACGAAATCTCCAAGCGCTCCGGTCATCAACTGCCCTTCTCGTGTCTTTTCTTAATTGAGACATTTATTTATTTATTTATTTATTTATTTATTTATTTGTGGTATTTCTAACCTGTCTTTACAGGCGACTCACCTGTAGTGTGATTTTCGCTTTTTCTCTTGCCTTCCACATTACTAAATATTATTGTCCTTTCCAATCTCTCATGATAGGTCCAGAGAACAACAGCATCAGTCTAATAATCTTGGTTTCCAGGGAAAGTTCAAACCTGATTTGATCAAGGAACACATTCTCTTGTCTTTTTATGATGTCCATGGAACTCTTCTCTACTTCTACATTTCAAATGATTTGAAATGATTGGCTTTTTTCTTGTCAGTTTTCTTCACTGTCCAACATTCACAGCCAGACATAGAATATTGAAATATTTTGACATGGATGATTTCTTTAATGATATGTTTTCACACTTGAGTGTCCTATACCTTCATAGCTAATTCACTGTACTTCTATTTAAATTACAGCCACATTTCTAAATGTATAAATTAGTATGTGCACATTTTATCAAAATTGATATTGCCCTTCCTCCTCTCTTTTTGGTGATGCATTTCGCTTTTAAAAAAAAATGAACAAGTGGCTACTCTAATGATTTAATAGGGAAGTATTCCAGAAAAAAGTAACAGGAAAAGAAATAAGAAGTAAAGAACCATTCCTCCTCTAACTACTAACAACACAAGAGCCTTTGAACATTTTTATAAGGTGTGGGATCTTATTATTTCTCCCATATACCTCATTATCCTCAAAGAAATGGTGCTGAATATTCACATCAATAGAGCATGAGCCACAAGATCAGTTTATTTTTCCTTTAAGTACTTGATGTGTTACAACAAACACATAACGGAGAGCTATTTCAATTTCTGACTCGTTGGACAATAGAAAAGATACAATAATGTAGACAGGACTGAAAGGAGACCAAGCTCATTGAGCTAATGTTGAAATAGTTATAAATACAACTGGTGTTGCCAGACAGGTGTTAAATAAACATGTGCTGAATGTTTCAGAAATTTTTAAAGTGTTAAAAGTACTACAAAGTATTTTGCAAATAATACAAATACAAAAGTCATTCCTACCAGTTATATTCAACATAACAGATCTTCAAAAGTAGTAGCTATTTTGATATTCCAAAATATGTCATGACCTAATTTGAAATATAGAGGCAGTGGCTAGTCAGAATATAGTTAGCCTACTCTTACTAGGAATCCTCTCCCCACTTTATCCCTCACAACATTAAATGTTCTTTCCCTACAGATGTTACTTGGGTTAGTAGTCCTTTTCCTCCCTTAGACAGGTGATGCTTATTACAAACCTCTCTTATCTATGCTTAGAGGAACTCCCGCAGTTGAATGAATTCATATCTAACTTGTGAAATTGCTCCTTCCATGCAAAGCAGATAATGATGACCCTGCTTTTTGGCTCCAGGCCAGCAGTTTCACAAAACATGTGGAACTTCCCATTATGAGGAGGCCTTCCCTGTTCTTCTCCATGAATAAACAAAGTTTGTGCATTTCCTTACATTCAGTTGTGCAAGGCTGCTGATCAACACAAGGGTTTGCATTGTGCATTCAATATACAACTCCGTACATATAGATTTACATTATACAGCCCTAATGTAGGTCATTGTCACTATTAAATCATAGGAAGTGAAAATGTATAAGTTTTTCAAGTTCATTTTTAAAATATTACATTTTTTCTATCCCAATAATGACATTTTTCCCAAATTTCAGTGATTTCTTAGTGAAAAGAATTCATCATCAAGTATAGCTCGAAAAAACTATGTTGTCCTTGCCTGCATCACAAACATGCTTGAATAGACCTAGCACAGCAAACAGACATAACTGAATATACTAGTCAAACTCAGAAGTACTAGCTTTCATCTCTCTGAAACTTCTTGAGTGGTAGCCTGTTAGTGTTGTAGTAGAGCCTGTTAGTAACACTGCAAGAGGCAGTATGGGTGTCAGAAGAGGGAAAAGGAGTGCTCGGGAGCAAGAGCTAGATGAGGAACAACAGAGAAAAAGGATCCGGGATATACTTATGTCACCTACCGACAAAGATTCCTTTGAAGGGTTTGCTGAGAGCGAAGGGTCCATGAGTGAGGAGGAGGAAGGAGATATAGTGGATGTAAATAGGGGAACTAAGAGGGTTACTCGGGAGTAGGAATCAGATGAGGAGCGACAGAGGAAGAAGATCCGGGATATACTTACTGCTCCCACAGCCGAAGAGTCTTTCATGGGTTTCTCTGGGAGTGATGGGTCTGGGAGTGATGGGTATGGGGATGACACACTGGATTGGACCAGGGTGCAAGAGGTTTGAGATGTATGCACTCAGCCAACGTCGTGACATGTTTGTGGGGTTTTCTGGTGGTGGGGGTTGGCAATCAGGAGATACTGTGGAGTCCTGGAGAGAGCTAAGTCTTGACAAGAGGTGGAAGAGTTGGAGGGATGGGCGTCGGCGTTCAGGTGCAGAAGCAAAGACAGCTGTAAGGGATAACGATGGGGTGGAGGTCAGCTCATCATTGGATGATGAGGTGTAAGATAAAAGTAGGCACTGAAATGGAAGATCTTTGCAGAAGGCAAAGTGTTGGTTTCGTGCCTTGGGTTTTGTAGCTGCTGCTTTCGTGTTGGGTTTTGATTCTGGATCTGCATGTTACTGCTTCCGTTCGTGTTGCAACTCAGCTTGGATTCAGGTGAGTGTGGATTTCCCCTTCTTTGTCTTCGGACTGCTTTTGACTACGACGCTGCCTACGTGGACTTTGGAACCTTGCAACTTCGGACTTGGCTTTCTTCGACCTCGGACTTCATTTGACTACGGCTCTTTCTTCACAGCTCTTTGTTTGTTCGTCCTTCATTTGCTGTGTTGTTTTGCATGACTTTGGAAGCACTTCAGTTTAATCCGGATCTTTTTTCTGGATAATCCGGATTATTGCTTTAGTTTGCTTTTTCAAGCTGAAACTTACTGCTACTTTTGGGTTTTGACCAGGGACACTGGAGTAGGTGTCTCTGAATCCCTTTTGCTTTGTATTAATAAACTATACTTTTGGACATACTCCTGAGTCTGGCTCTTTACGGTGTCTGGGTTCCGACAGTTAGTGAAACTAAACTGAAAAAATTAATTTATTTAGTGCTTGTGTTAATTTTCTCTTGTTTGCTTCTCTGAATCTTCATCATTGTGTAACTCTTTGTGAGGATGGGCATAGGTAGTAAAACTGCTATACTCTGACCTGACTCCTTGGGGTAGAACAAGTCATAAAGGCAACAAATAAACACTCCAAGTCTCCTTTACTTTGTGGGCAGTTCCTATAGGGTTGGGGAAAGTAAACATTTCACTTGACATGAAATGGTGAAACAGGGCTATTTGGTGTTCTGTTTGTCATGCATATCTTTTACCAATTCAATTCAAAACAAATTAATATTCAGGCATTTCCACTGATAATCTTAATTCAGTCTACAAGCAATATTGCATATTAGAGCACTGCATTTAGAGCACACTTCCTTGGGTACTCTCTAGTATTTTAAGAGGTTTTGAAAAATAAATGCTCATAGCAATCAACAACCACTGTAGTCCAATTAAACCTCACAGCTACACACTTTTCACATGGAGAACACTTACTAAATCGGCTCAAATGGTCAGTATGCATAATACAATTTTCTAAAGTGCACTCCTCCTGGTAGGAAATCTTTCTTCTTTGTGGCGATTGCCATCACAACACATTTCTCCTTTTCCAGAAAGAGTCTTCTACTATAGTATAAGACTCAACCCTACCAGAAAATCTCCCCTCCCCCACCATTTATTGCAGTAACTTCATGTTGAACCAGGAAAGTTTCTTTCTTTTAAACCAAGTGTGTGTGTGTTTATACCCAAACTGAATTTTAGTTGCAGCTCTCAAGTAAAATTAGTACACTGAAATTATAAGTAAGGTAACTCTTTAATTCTTTAAATTTTTCTATGTTCCACTTAAAAAGCAAATAGCATAGAAGTTGTGCCAAACTGAATTAAGTCACTTTTGGCAGTTATTATATTTATCAAAGTTTTTTTCATGTAAGGAGCAACTTGAGAAACTGTAAGTAGCTTCTGGTTTGAGAGAATTGGCTGTCTGCAAAGATGTTGCCCAGGGGATGCCTGGATGTTTTTCCACCCCACTCCCCAGGTTCGAACCGCCGACCTTTTGGTCAGCAGTCCTGCCAGCACAAGAGTTTAACCCATTGCACGACCAGGGGCTCCTTTATTAGAGTTAACATATGGTTAGTTCATCAAAGTGGTATGCAGCCAGAAGCTATAGAGTAACAAGTTTCTCTTGATCTAATATGAAAAATCTTATCTGATCTGAATCAATTCAGTTCAGGTCAGATAAGTTACTTAGTGCACTTCTGGTCCCCGAATCTTACATATAGCATGGATTTTGGGTGTTGGAACAATGCAAACTTTTCTGAGTACATATCTTGATAAAATAAGAAGGAAGGAGGGTAGAATGGGTAATAACTATCATGTGTAGGTAGGGTGTTACCAGACCTGTAGTTTGGGGGGGGGGGGGTGTTAGGGGTTCAACCCCCCCCCCCCCCTTGAATTTTTTCAGGAAAAAAAACTCATGAATTTTAACTGGTTAACCAAATCCCCATTCTAAGTCTATGAGATTGCACCTGCAGAAAAACCATCAAATGCACTGGAAGCATATCTTATCTTGTCTGTGATGGACAGTTTTTTCCGAATGTGAAGAAACTTCTTCAGATTTCTGCAACATTGCCAATGTCAACAGCTACAAATGAAAGGTTGTTTTCAACCCTTAAACGTTTGAAAACATACACAAGAAGCACAATGAGGCAATAAAGACTGACTGGACTTGCACTCTTGAGTGTCCACCGAAGTATATCAATAGAGCCTGATTTCTGTCAAAGTGTATTGACACAGTTTTCAAGTGTTTCTAACAAACATTGTGGTATTCTTTTGTAACTATAAATTATCAATTAGCAATCATTTTCAGTTATTTTAAGACTTGAAACTTTAACTAAAATGGAAATTTGATTTAATGAAGTCTATATGAAATATACTTGAAACCATATAATTTAAGGTATTTTATGTTATGGCATGATGAAACATACCTGTTACCCTTTGTAGTCTTTTACCTAGGTCATTGCTATCTTATATGCTGGTTATAAATTTTAATCCTTGTTTTATCAGTTTTATTTGCTGTTAATTCCACCCATATTGTGTGTTTTAATCAGTTTTGGCTATTTTCGGCCTTACTAACCTTGCATACCTTTATCTTATACCTTTTACAGAGCAATAGGGCTTTTTCGACTGTATTAAAAATGTTGTTGTTGTGTTATCAAACTACTCTTCATGATTTGCTAAAAAAAGTTTCAACCCTCCCCAAAAATTTTTTCTGGCTACAGCCCTGGGTGTTACCTACCACAACATACCCCCCCCCCCCACCCACACACACACACACACAATTCCTCCAAAGGAACAAGGGGGGAAATACCTTGGGAAAGTTTAAACCTTTTGTTTTTAAGAAAAGGCCAATATACCTCTTGCAAATGCTGATGTCAATAGACATAATTGTACCACCCATTGCATTAATGACATAGAAGTAGAATTCAAATACATAGCCAAGTTAATCAGGAATATTAGTATGCATTGTGCAAAGGGCTCTTGTATCATTCTCATTTAGTCTCTAAGGTGCTACAAGATGCTTTTGGATATCAATGACATTTACAGTCTGATGGCTATTTCCCATTACAGCACTTCTGAAAAATTAGAACTAGGAATACCATTGTATCCCCACTTCTGTGGGAGCCTATCTTCTTTGTGGAGTAGAGTACCACCATTATCAAATTTGCAACAACTGCAACATTCTTTTACATATAAATAAAATCCAGTTTCTGTTTAGACTAATAAAATAAACTGGTGTTTTTGTTGAATCACCATATACATAAACTGTAATGAAATGAAATCATTTCAGAAAGAAACCTTGCTTCATCCTATAATAACACATCCTAAAAATTCAATTGGGCTTAAATCCAAAAGTATTTACAATATTGGCACCTGAGTTTTCTTCATTATATATCTCTTACTACTGAAAGGATGGGATAGGTTTATATACTCTGTTCAGAATATGTAGTCTTGTTGGAGGGGATGTGGGGGGTAATTTTAGTTCTTAATTTGCACTGTTTAAAGACTATAATTCTATTATTATTTTTTGCTGAAGGAAACATCAAGTTAAAAAGGAAACTGGGTTGCATTAATTATACTGTGTCAAATTAAATGAACTAAATTCCTCAACTATTTTTAAATATTTTGACATTTGGCACAACATGAGCTGCATTTTGATATATATTAAAGTTCTGAGCAAGGCAATTGAAATCTGGTGGGTAGAAGGAACTAAACACAAATTGTCTTGCCTCCAAATGTTTTAAGGTCCTAAGAGCTGTATAAAATTTGTTCAGTTATCCATCCATCATTGCTGCTGGCTTTCTTAGTGACTAGAAGAACTGGTTGTTTATAATTCATCAGATTTGTCAAACACAATATCCTACAATGGCTGGAAGAGTGTGTCAATTAACTGTAATTAACAGAGGAAAAGTTGGTGCTGGAGAACACACACTTAGCATGTGAATGGTTCCAGGTTCTCCCTTTGGCAGGTAGTGATGAGGGAGACCTGTCTGAAATCTAGAGAGTGAGGATGGAGAACATCTTTCAGCCCAAGGGGCAATTTCCATTTTTAGGGGCATTTTTAGGGGTCATCTTGTAATCATATGTGTGTGCCTTGAAGTCAATGGTTAGTCTGTCAACCCAATGGATTTCATGGGGTGTTCTTAGTCAGTGAATATTCAAGGCGTAGTTTTGTTACTGCCTTACACTCAAATATAGCTTACACAGCCTAACATTCCTTGTCAGCAACTACCAACTATATCTGACCCTGTTTAGTTTCCAAAATCAAAATTGATGTGAAATTTTCAGGGTATGTGCAATCAATTAAAAAAATGTTTCTAAAGTCATCACAAAATTAAGGGTGCTGGTGTTTTGTTTCTAAAGTGTTTCTAAAGTATAGTTAATAAAACTTTCATTACTATAACAAGAGTAACAAAATGTCATTACTTTTTCATTTAAGTAATTGCTCAAGTGGAGAAATTTCATAGGCTCCTTTCTCCCTCAATTCTACAACTACTGGGGTGAAATGTGCCACAACGGTAGAACACATTTACCACTATTAGCCCATCAAGTTTTAGAATGTTTCATTCTAAAATTTTCAAAGTTTTTATAAACATTTTTTTTTAAAAAAAAACTACAAGAGCTATCTCATTGAAGTTTTGACAAAAATGTTTTTTTTAAAGCCACAATAGCTATCTCATTGAAAGTATCTCATATTAACCAATAGAACTTCCATTTAGGGATTTCTTTCCAGACCAGACCAGCCTAGCCCTTACAAGAAGTATCAATCCGGCCTCCTATTTGCAATTAATTGAACCTCTGGCCATTAATTTAAAAAGGAAAAGCAGCTTTTTGGCTTTGCTTTGCTTCTTTGCCCTGAAAATGAAACTGACTTTGGCAGCTTCTGAAATTTACAAAATGCAAATTAAAAAGTATTGGATAAGTTTCAATTCTTAAGTTTTTGGCGTGGGCTATGCCTACACATTAGGTATCACATCGTAAGTATGAATTTAACAAATTTGATATGACTTACAATGGCTAACAAAAAATTGCACATCCCTAGTGTTTAGATAATGACATTCCCATGGGAGCGATATAAAAATGCATGTCTACTGTAGCTTCTCAAAGGTCTAAGGAGAGGTTTGAAAAAAAATTATAACTAGGTAGGCAGGGGGAATTGGTGAAGCTGGTGCATATTATATATGGCTTAGCAAAGATTTGAACTCTGGTCTCCTGCATTCAAACTGTTACATTTGGCTTGCTTTCAAACAAGCAAGTAGGTACTACTAAATTATTACAAGCAGACACACATACTGTACATGTGCATGTGTGCTTTTGAACATTTCAGTTAAAATCTAACATAAAAATAAGTACATTAAAATACAATTAAAAACACAGCAATAAAAGACATAGCCATCCTCTGGCCACTACTTGTTAGTTTTGGCTAATTTATGCCCCCTCACTTTCATAGGATCTATTTTATGTGGGATTAATGATGGATTTAGCCTTTTCCTTATTGCACTTTGATATGTTTGTGTGCTTGCACAGTAGAGCAACCAATTAGTAAAATGGACCAAGTAATTTGAGTCGAAACAGATTTATGAAATTCTATCTCTCCAGCTTTGTTTTATTGGATTATGATTAGATTATATGTGATTGGTTGGCATTTATTGTGGGGAACTTACTGGGGTTTACTTATAACTCCATGCCCCCCCCCCCCAACACAGCATGAGTTGCCTTTTAAACCAGGAGTGGATGAAGTGTTACCCTGGGATGTATGCTGTCCTGACACTGTTTGTGTGGTCCTTGATCTCTCCAGACTCCCCAGAGGGGCATTGATTCTGGTTCTCCAATCAATTAGGTCCTCATGCTGCTGTTGCCTATTCAAATCCTACACTGACATACAAGAAGGTAATGTCTGGGATCTATTTGTTGGTTTGGTTTTGTTTCTACCCCTGTCCCAATACACTACATTGCACCAACATTTATTTATTTATTTATTTATTTATTTACCATATTTATATACTATATTTATATAAACATCAGAAATGCTTCTACTGATGTTCTATATCCAGCAACAAAATTCAATGCTGGTTGGGTCCAATACCCCAACCCAACCCAAAGCACTGTGTACCTACACCGTAGAATTAATAGTGTTTAATACCACTTTAATTGCCATGGCTCCTTGCTAAGGAATCATAGGAGTTGTATTTTGGTAAGGCACCTGCACCTTTTTGGCAGAGAAGACTAAAGACCTATAGAACTATAACTACTATGATCACATAGTATTGTGCCATGGCAGTAGTATCAAATTACATTAATTCTACAATGTAGATGGCTGTATTCTAGGCCTGTTTGCTAGAATTGCCAGGACTATAGCAGGTGTTGCCAGTGCCAAAATCCCTTTCGATAAACTAAAGGCAGACTTTGACAATGTAATTGAGCATGAGGCATTAATCATCCATCACAATTGCTTAGATTGTATATTTGGGGGGGGGGGGGGAGAGGTTACCCACAAAGTCTAATAAATGGGAAATACACTAGTTACCTTGCTGAAAGATATACTCCAGGAACTGGACAGGGGGAAAAATTCAGGCACCAAGGAACATGATATAAAAGTCACTTGTTGAACTTTTTTTTCAATTAAGAATAAGAGATCATAATCAATCAAAAATAATTATTGGGATTTCAGAACAAAAAAAGCAGGAAATCTATTTTGAGCATGACTTGTGCCCATGTGTATATGTTGAATAAGATAGGTATTGAAAGGAAAAGTAAAGCGGTGACACCATATTTATAACAGAAGAAAGAAATGGCTCATGGGAAGAAAGACTTAAATGGCAGTGAGAGTGGCTGTGGACTCCATCGAGAGGGATTCTGTCATTATTAGTCCTCTGTAAAACACCCACTGAATCAATGGGATTTACTTATGGCTTGCCTTACAATTCAACAGTTCATTGAGCAGGTCTGTTCTAGCTGGGAGCACCCAACAGCCAAAAATAATGCATACTTTACAAGGCAGATCTCTCACCCTGAGATTCCTTCTCTTCCCGATCCTGAGAACTGAAAAAGAAGAGCAAAGCCCCAAGATCTTGGAACTCTACAGGTTAGTCAATGCCATTAAATCAGGACAAGCATCCAGGCGTTGATACTCGGAAAAGGATGACAGGTGAGGGAGTGTAGGAAAATGATTTTAAACTCCCTTCCCTGGTGTTTGCGTCTGGCCTTTGAGATTAAGACAAACCTTTTGGCAGGGAAACTGCTGCCAGCACTAGTCTGAACAAAACACTTTGGCTGGCAGCCTGCAGAACACTGTTATGTGCCAGACTCCTGTGTCATGTGGGCAGTGAAGGACTGTTCCTCTGAAACGCAGAGAACACAAAGGAATAAACACATTGCTATTGTCGTTCTAGCTGCTGTAAGAGCAAGGCTGGCAAATATTTTTATTTTTCCACAACAAGTCTTGGCAGGGTTAGAAAGCCAGCTGTGCACAGGCGGGCACCTGTACAATATAGAAACAAACACAAAGCTAACACACAACACACACACACACATACAAGGGAACAAAGGCCTCACAATAAATTAATAAAATTTCTGTTCCTCTCCCTCCAGTGTCTTCATTTGTGAGATAATTTACCAAACATAGCAGGGTACCACCACCCCTCCCCCACCCAGCTCTCCAAGGCCTTTCTGAAACGCCTTGGAAAGGAAAGAAACAAGTCACCAACTTATTTTTTTTCCCTTTTCCCATTTAAAGAGAGTTTGGCAAATACTTTAATGTGTTTTTCTACTGTCCGGCAGCATGAATGACATAGTCCAGAAGAACCTGAGCTTCTGTTTTTAAAAGATGCCTAACAGGATAACCCTACACATTTTGCCTCAAAATAAATCCCACTGGATTCAAGCTAAGTCTGCTGTCTAACACTCATTTACTTGAGAGTAAGGATATATTGCAGAAAGCTACTAATCCACAGAAGTTGCATTTTCATAGATAGTGGATATATACTGGTGCCCGCAATAGTACACCTTTATTCATTCACAGAATTGCACTGATTCAACAACCTGTGGCCCCTCTATTGTGTTTCCACGTACTCTTGAAGACCTGCTTTCCCACATTACTACTGTTCCAATATTTTTATTTTTAGAGCAATTTTGAAATTTTGGCAATTAAAAAAATTAAAATGCAAATATAACTGTAAAATATAAAATAGAAAGAAGGCCAACAGTTTTGCAATAGGAGAAGGATAAAAGTGGGAGTGCAGGAGAATCCTTCTTTCTGATTTCACTTTACTGCTGGCATAGAAGCAAAATGGACTCATTGCACAAGGTGGGTGACAGGAACATTTCGGGATTGCAAGCCATTGGCAGGTTTTTCCATCAGTAGCAAGCGGGGGGATGGATTAATCATGGGAGGAGGCAAACCGACAGTGAGAAGTGCATACTGTTGTGCAATAGGGTAATCGTCCATCTGCAATTCCTGTCTGTGAAATGAAGTCATTATTCACATTAAACTCCACTAGCAGAACAAGGGTGAGGATCCGCTAAGTAGTGCTGGATCGAATGCTAGTCAGCAAAGCCTATGGTGCAAATAGCTGCAAGTCAAATTCAACAAATGCTTGAAGATTGCATAAATCCCACCTGTGGAGTAGAATAAATATTTGCCTTATTTTCGTCTTACTCACATTCAGTTTTAATCTTGCAAGTATTTTCCAAGCCTTTGGTAGCAAAAATCACATGTATTCACATGCTCTTGATATTCATGCTTATTACGTTTTTTATAGCTATGTCCCTGATTATTCTTTATTTAGAATTTAAGTGTAGTGAACTCCATAGCTGACAGATGCTAAGCAATAAAGATGTCCCATGACGTTTCTGAGCAGTGTAGCCTATGCAGTACAGATCTCTCTGGCATCCCTACATTGGTTTTCCACCACAAATGTGGTAGAACATACTGTCCCATTGCTGAAATAAAATGCAACTGCTAGTTAGGTTCTGTAAAAAATACTGGGTATGGGTTGTGAACTTAGTCCACCTCAGGGCCTTCTCCATGATTGCCCCCCAGCTATGGCATTACCTTCCTGGTGAGATTAGAGCAGCCACCTCCCTCCTGTCCTTTGGAAGGATGGTAAAAACTTGGTTGTGGGACCAAGCCTTTGGGACAGTGAAATAAGGCAGCAGTAAACCTTACCATGTCAACTAGGTTCGATGTGGATGATCGAGATGGTTTTAAGCATTGGATTTTAATGTTGTGATAAGTGATTTTAATGTTTATGTATGTATATAAATTATTTATGTCCTGGCATTGAATGTTTGCCACTTGTATGCTGTGCTCTACCCCAAGTCTCCTTCGGGGTGAGAAGGGCGGAATATAAATGTTTGTCACTGTGCCTGTGTCTATTGTAATTTTATATTGTTATGTATCCACATGTTTTATGTGATTATGATGTTATTGTTTATTGTTTGCGTTTTCAGTTGTGTCTTGGTTTTCTTTATTGTAACTGTTGTTCGGGCTTGGCCTCATGTAAGCCACTCCGAATCCCCATCGGGGAGATGGTGGCGGGGTATAAATAAAGATCATCATCATCATCATCATCATCATCATCATCATCATCATCATCATCATCATTAAATAAATAGGTGGATTCCTACCAGATAAATGGATTTATTGATTTTTTTTCTTGAAGGTAGAAACAATTAATTTTAGCAGTATTATTCATATAGTAGGAATATTCATAGTTAGACTTATTCTGCATAAAATCACACATGATATTCTTGGGCAGAAAAAAGCATTTTTGCTGAAAAACCTTTTTACACAAAAAATGTTTTTGAGCAGATAACATGATAACATGACATGCCTGCATGTTTTCCATTTGTTTATCAATTTATGGAGACCACATAAGTTCTATTGAGTTTTCTTAGGCAAGAAGTACTTCGAGGCAATTTTTACCATTGCCTTCCTCCAAGATGAGTCTTTAAACTTTTAAAGCTGAGGGCCTGTTCATGGTCCCCAAGACTATTGCAGGGTCCAACTATAGTTTGAAAAAAGTGAACGAATTCCTATGCACACACTGTACATATCTTATTTATAGTGCAAAAAACACATGAAAGAACAATACAATATTTAAAATGTAGACCAATTTTAACCAAAACAAACTTACTAGTATTTTTATGGGAAGTGTGGGCCTGCTTTTGACGAATGAGATAGTCAAGTTAATTAGTATTGTTGTTGTGTGATTTCAAGTTGTTTCAGACTGAGGGCAGCTTTAAGTCTAAAGTTTAGGGTGGGGGACAGCTACATAATCTTGGAGGGTCACATCTTGCCCATGGGACTTACATTGGGGACTCCTGCTCC
The DNA here is from genome assembly GCF_037176765.1 of Anolis sagrei. Classification (NCBI taxonomy): domain Eukaryota; kingdom Metazoa; phylum Chordata; class Lepidosauria; order Squamata; family Anolidae; genus Anolis; species Anolis sagrei. The sequence goes on from NC_090022.1 coordinate 274,406,570, forward strand.
AAGATATAACATTCAGCACCTGAAATTAATTGACAGTCCACCATCCAAGTGCTAACCAGGATTGTCTCTGCTTAGCTTCTAAAACTGGACAGAATGAGGCAACGTTGAAGCCTACTCTGCCTTGTTTTCAAATATATGAAAATAAGTTAGAAAAATGTATGCACATTCTTACATGATCATATAATTAATTCAATAATAACAGTAACAACATAAATAATAATAATAGCAGCTCTCACCTAGCCCACAGCCCAATATGTGTCATGGTTGTTAATTGCTACACAGTCAACCATTGAATCATTTAATAAAGTGATTGGAGAACATGCTGTATGCTTTCCTTAAGTGCCAGTTCCTTTTCAATCTCTCTTTCTTTCCTACTTGTTTTTTCTACCCCCGCCAATGGATTTATTGCATAGCAAGCCAGAAATCTCTGATTCTCTCCTTCTGTGACAAGGCTATAATTTTCTATAGCTCTGGTTCCGTAGGCTGAGTCTATTGTTTGTCACTTCACATGCAGCCTTCTTCCCTACCTCCAACCCACTCCAACATTTTTTAAAGCGTACCAAGAAATACACTTTTTCTTGCCAAAAGATCTAGACATCTCTGCCTCAGTTCCATTCACACTTGCAGGAAATGTGAGGAATAGGTTGAGAGAAATGTAATAAAACAGTTCCTGTCTCTTTTAGCACTCCCTGTCCTTTCTGTCCAGCTAGCATCAAGAATCATCATTTCTTTCCATTCTTATTACTCGTGGGTTTTTTTAAAACAAAATCCCAAAAAGCAGACCTAAGCTACATTTCAAATGCTCTAAATCACTCATGTGTGGTGCCAAATTCATGAACAGGTTTGCATTTGCTGATGACTCTTACATTTCCTGGCATGATTTCTTTTTATGACAGATGACTTCTTGGCCGACTGTTGCTTCTCACTCCAAATGAGGATCTTTCTGTTATCAGGCTGCATTGCCTTTCTTTTTAATATAGCAATGGATGTAGTCCTGTAGTCCACAGTGGACTAGAAATCACATGTATTTCCCTACAATTTATTGTTGCCAGGGCTACATTTGCCACTTCAAAAAAGCAAAACAAATGTTGCAAGACCCCATTTTTTACGGGAATTGCACCCATGAATTATGAGTGTGATTTTGGCTTTAAAACAAAACATGTTCCCTGTGCATCTTGTTTTAAAATGAAAATTCAAAGACATTATTGCCCTTGTGTAACTTAATACACCTGCATGGTAGAAGGATTTGGCTCTAAATACCTTAACAGCAAAAGCTGAGTGTAGTGTATGCCCTCCAAAATTTTACCAATCAAAATTAGAACATATGTGACCAAACAACACAAGAGTATGGTCAAGATGCCAAAAGTTATTAATGAGGAAGAACAGACAAGTTTGGAAATGCTGCAACAGTTTGCTTTTGCCCAAATCTATAGGGAAGCAATCAGTTCATTCCTCTCCTCTTTCCCTGCTGTGTTAATTAAGCCCAAACTACCTTTACACTTTGAGTTCAGTCTGCACCAATGGGAAAAAGCCAAGCGGAAGAAGAAGACTGAAACTGTGGCATTGTAAAAACAGCTGAAAAAATCAGATGCAAAGGTTTAGTTTGTCCATGCCAAATTCAACCTTTTTTTTTTTTCATGTCAGGAGCAACTTGAGAAACTGCAAGTCACTTCTGGTGTGAGAGAATTGGCTATCTGCAAGGACATTGCCCAGGGGGTGCCCAGATGTTTTGATGTTCTATCATCCTTGTGGGTGGCTTCTCTCATGTCCTTGCATGAGGAGCTGGAGCTGACAGAGAGCGCTCAACCTGCTCTCCCCAAATTCGAACCGCTATCCTGTTGGTCATCAGTCCTGCCAGCACAAAGGTTTGGCTTGAAAGTCTCCCTATTGCCTCTGCATGCTTCTGGATCATGAAGGAAAGTATATCATTCCTGGAATTGGAATAATTCCTGCTAACACCTTGTTACATGATTGACCTATGCAAATCTACTAGGCCTTTTGAGAATGTTAGTTGGGATGGAGGAAGGACCTTTTATCTGCTATTGATTCTTCCTCTGTAGCAGATTTTGGAGTATTTTTCTCAAAAATGAATATATGATTTATGAATTTTGACTAACTCAGATGACCCACCCATCCAACTCAGGGATTTAAGCCACTGGCAAATCAGCAATCTGATTGTTTTAACTAGAACCCCTTGATGGACTGTCACCTTGTTGTGATGAGGGGGCTTGAGTGTTCCAATGAACCTGTGGGCACCACGACTGGAGTTGTGCACTTCCAGGAGTGGCCATGGGGGAGGTTCCAGACCAAGCACAGTCCGAAGACCAAAGACCTCAATCGCGGAGCAGGCGGAGGATAACATGGTACATGTTAAAATGGCCGTGAAGGCGGAAGAAGGCTGCAACAGATTGTGAAGCCATGGTCATCTTGGTAAATTATGCCACCTGAGGAACCTCACTCTGTGAAGACTGTGTGTTGATCAGTGTACACTGACCTCCACACATTAAAAAATTCATGCACAGGCGTCTTCCAAGGGGAAAAAAAGCAAACCAACAAAAGTCCCATGGTGATCAGCAAGTGGTGACAGGGGCAGGACTGTGAAATCTGGAAGCTCCTAGTCACAGACTGGCACATGGGCGGTGGATACAGACTCAGTCGTTCTACCTCAAGGTCCGAGGCAGTTGAGTAGCTCGGCAGCTGTATCCATGACAGAGCAGCCCTTTTGAGGATCCACTCTGCTCACCCCACATGGGGAAAGGGCTATAAAAGGTGCCCTAAACATAGTCTGCCTCTCTTATCCCTGACTAGACTGCCACATCAAGTGGGGTCACCACCCTGCAGTCAAAATAGAAAAATGAACTTTGGAACATGGAAAATACAGATACTGATGGACAACACTGATTATGAACGCCCTGAACGCAGAACTGCGATCATTACAAGGGAGCTGGGATGCTTTAACATCGACATAGCAGCCCTTCAGGAGATCCGGAGAGCAGGAGAAGGGCAGCTGAAGGAAGAAAAAGGAGCACTCAAGGACCATCTACCCATAGAACATCCCGAAAATGTTGAGAAACATTGGAACAAACTGAAGACCTCCATCATCACTGTGAAGAAACTATTGGATATCAAACCAAGAAAGATGAGGTCCAAAGCTGAGGTCAAAAGGACAAGAGAACTCAAGAACATCTTGTGGATAAAGAAGGCTGAAGAAATCCAACACCTGGCAGATGCCCATAATGCTCAGGGATTTTTCAAAGCCACAAAGGTCATCTATGGACCAAGAAACCATGGCATACAGCCTCTGCACTCATCAGATGGAACCAAACTTCTGAAGGACAAAAAATCAATTGCACTCCATTGGAAAGAACACTACCAAAGCCTCCTGAATGGCAGCTCCAATGTGGCCGAAGAGGTTCTCTCACAAATCCCGCAACAGCAAACCAGGGATGAGCTTGCAGCACTGCCAGGTTTGGAAGAAGTCAGCAATGCCATCAGCCAACAAAAAAAAAAAATAACAAAGCCAGCAGACCTGATGAGATCTCTGCTGAAATCTTTAAATAGGGGAGACCTGAGCTGAGATAAACAAGTGAGTGTTTAAGGCCCAGTACTTTATCACTTGAGGCTGGTGAATCGCAATTACAACAGAATAATAGCTGGATTTACTGTGTGGTGCCATTCTCCTAGGGAGAGACAGCTGGAAGGAGTTTCTTATATAAAAAAGAGTAATTAATGGGTTATTTGTTTTTGTAAAAGAAATGTTTTCCAGGCATGTCTCCCACTAGGAGATTGACAAATGATGAATAACATTGTGTGATAAGTTATGGTCAAAGATGCTGTTCTGCTGCTGTAATTGTAATCTGCTTCCATCTTGTGATAAGCTCCTCGGTTGAAACCAAGTCTGACATACAACAGACCAGGAAGATTCAGTTGCTTGTGCTAGCAATGACTTTGAGCCATACAACTTGGGTGTCCTCTACACATTTCAGTATGTGGACACATTTGCATCGGTAAAGGAGGCCTTCCAAATAAGATGAACCCAATTATGAAATTCCAATAACAGTATTTCACATGTATTATTTAAACTGTGAAATTGGTGTTCTATATAGGTGTTAGGTGATCAGACAACACAACTCAACAATTATTCATTTAGTTGTGTTTTGTACCAGTTGACATTTCCAAACCATCTTTAAATGGACACTCACATGAAGTCCATTGTAAATGGACACCCACATGAAGTCCAGCTTGGATATTATTTAAGCATTAAATAATATGGTGAAATTCTGTGGAGTAAACCACTGCAGCAGTGGTTTACACCACATAATTATTGCCTTTCACCCTTAATAGTCGTAGGCACAAAGACCCTATTTTTAAAGTGTCACTTTAGATGGCTGCACAAAAATGTATAGTTAGAAGAGCAGCACAAAGTCAGAAAGAATTTTATTTGCCCATATCTAATTAAAAAGAAAAGAAAATAGCTAGACGTTTTACCAATTGCAAATCAAGATATCCTTCATCACTGGTCAATTAGACTTGGAGCAGAAATTTCTTGTCATTCCTTGATTTTGGTAGCTGGGGCGAAAAGTTGAAAATTATTCCCTTTTCTTATAATACTTTTATCACTTCTTTTGTGAGGCCATCTAAGATTAATCCTTTGGATTCACCTGTCAACTGTCTACTGAAGGTTCCTAAATCTACCTTTCCCTCCATGGAACCTCTCACCCCGTGACCATTGAAGCATCTCAACCTCTCCAATAGCTCCTTTTGAATGTTTGGACAGTAATTGAAGCAAAACACTATAAACTAGGACTTATCTTAACATTCAGATCTTCTTTTTCCCCTCTCCTCCTTTTCCCATTACCAGTGACAGCCCTATCATCCTCCTGTCATGCCCAGGCTGGCACGTCCTTATTGAGTATCTGCATTTGCTATTAAGTCCTGACAGTTCTGGGATAACTCTGAAGTCAGCTGATAAAATAACATTGTCTTCCTAAGCCATTTCTTATTCTGATGGCTCCTGTTGCCACCTCTACAGATTTGTGACTTATATTTTATTTTTTTTACCTAAGACACCTGAGGTAAAATGGCACCATATCGCCTGTGTACTCTTTCTATTTTATTACCCTGCGTCCCTATCCTGTGTTGCATTTATGATACTTCCACTCTTGTCTTTATTGTAATCATTCTGCACAATTCTACCTGCATGTCAAGAACAAGACAGGGTTAGGCCTTCATACCAGAATGATTCCCTCTTTTAAATCACTGGGTTCATGCTAGTTATCATTTCTATCTAGGGAGATGTGTGCCATTACCATTGGTGATTATTCTCTCTCAATCTCTCTCTCTCTCTCTCTCTCTCTCTCTCTCTCTCTCTCTCTCTGTGTGTGTGTGTGTGTGTGTGTGTGTGTGTGTGTGTGTTGTTTGTTTACTAGAACTTAGAAAAGTTATATTTTGTACATTCTGTAACTTGTTTCATGATAACCTGCCCTGAAATTTTTGAGATAGGACTCACCTTTATGTTTACTGGAAGTCACATTCTGGCACAGTCCAACTAATTCCTCACTTGCCATATTTAAATTTTCATTGCCCAGAAGGTAGAGGATGCAACAAATAGATCAGTGTCTTGGATGTGATGCTAACTAATAGAGGAGAACTGGTTAACATAGTGGAAGTAGTGATGCATGGTCAGAGCAGCTAATCAGCACTCATGTTTTTAAAAATACCCAGAAATGCTCTAGAGCAAATTATTCTATGAGCACAGGGAAATATTATGTTTCCTATTACTTAACATAGTTTATCAAAATAAAAAAGATCTGGTCAAATTAATATTTTTAAGAAGATTTACAAGCTTCATCTCCAGCAAAGGATCGCTGCCTTGTCATGGCACTGGAACTTGAGCACCTCAATGATGTCACGAGCAAAACCATGAAGGGCCACCCAAGACGGGACGGTCGTAGCAGAGAGGTCACACCAAGCGCGATCCCTGGGGAAGGCAATGGCAAACCACCCCAGTATTCTTGCCAAGAAAACTAAATGGACCAGTACAACCAGAGATCACCCAGTGAGTGCCTTGGACTGTGAGAAGATCCAAACAGTCCATGCTTCGGGAAATAAAGCCTGACTACTCATTGGAGGGAAGGATATTAGAGACAAAATTGAAGTACTTTGGCCACATCATGAGGAGACAGGAAAGCTTAGAGAAGACAATGATGCTGGGGAAAATGGAAGGAAAAAGGAAGGGGGGTCGACCAAGGGTAAAATGTATGGATGGCACCCTTGAAGTGACTGGCTTGAATCTGAAGAAGCTGGGGGAGGTGACGGCCGACAGGGAGCTCTGATGTGGGCTGGTCCATGAGGTCACAAAGAGTCGGAAATGACTGAACGAATGAACAACAACAACAAGCTTCATAGAACAAAATATGCTGTGGATAAAATGCATTTTGAAGTCAGTAAAGTTTTTGAAAAAGGTATCTTATGAGCCAGAATGGAGAGCATTTAACTATAACTTTAGAGACCAGGATTGAGCCATGGAAACCCACCAGGGGGCTCTTGAGTGAGTCACACATTCTAAGCCTCAGAAATCCCCACCTTAGCGTTAACGTAAGGCAGAAATGACTTGAAGGCATACAATAACCCCATGATAGTTTTACTGGCAAGATGGTAAAAGGAGGTCTTGATACTGCTACCATTAGGTAGATTTATACCTGTTTAACCAACTGAACCCAAAGAATGCTCCTAAAGGTTCTTTGTAATACTGAGAAGAAATGACTATTGAAGTTCTGTCTTGTGTTGTTCAACTTCTATAAAAGTGACATGGATGACAGAATGGAGGGCATGCATTTCAAATTTGCAGATGACACAAATTAGATGCAGAATACAGAAACAGAGTTCAAATTGACCTTAACTGATTGGAAAGCTGGCCAAAACATTGTTATTTTCATTACATGTGTTCAGGCTCACTCTGATGCTTGACAACCCTTTTGTGGGGTTTTCTTGACAACGTTTATTCTGAGGAGATTGGCCATTGCCCTTTTGCAAGTGTGAGAACTTTTCAAGATCACCTAGTGAGCTTCCATGGCTGAACCTTAGCCCAATAGCCAACCACTACACAACATATTGCATTCAATACTTAGTAGTCTACAAACTAACCATGATCCAATAGAACAAAAGTTATCATTCATTTCATTTTATTCATATCCAACCCTCTTCCCAAGGCAGCAAATGAAATGTTACAATTTTTGCCATTTAGGAAAAGTGGCCATTCAAGAATATTAGTCCCACATATGAGCCTGAGTATGAATTAATGCAATAAACCAATTCACTTCTGTGTGCCTGAAATTTGTACCTTGCTTGGGAAAGGAGGCGGCATCTCAGTAGCTTTCTGCATGGTCCGGAACTCTCAGAAAGGTCTGCCCAACTCCTTCCTTGATGATCCTTTGAGTGATAAACATCCTTTTTAGCAGATTAGGAGAACTACTTTTGATTGTGGGGACATGTATACCCCCCCCCCCTTGCAGCCCTCCATGGGCCAGAGGGCATCAGTAGGCATGACATGAATACAAGTGATGTCATTAAGTTTCTTGCTGATTTAAGACAAAGTAGAGTTATCCTGTCTTTTGCTTTGGCTGGACATTGACTTTGATTTTTCCATATATTCCCCATGGGATTGGGGGCGGGGGGGGGGGGGGAAGTGAAACACTATCACTTTAAGTCAGTAAAGGATCCCCACAATCTCCAGTAGTATCTGGAGACTTTAGGGTTCATTTCCACAGAATTGAGAATTGTGTGGAACTCCAGATTTGATTAAACTGCAACTCCCAATATTCCTGATTACAAAGTCTCAAAAAACACACATTTCCTTCATATTACTCCTTGATAAAGGGTTTAGAGAAACGTATATTGCCAAAAAGAGGGGGGGGGGGCTAATCCTTGCACTGGTTCAGCAGGAAAACAATAATTTGTATTAGTTTCATGGACATTTGGTGGCTAATTTTATTTGTTGCTTTTCTCATCTGCATCTGCTATTCTGCTGCTTGTGTCTTATTATGGTGATTTTGCTATCAGAGTTCTTACTGTATTTCTAATTTGATAAAATGAGTGTTGCAATATTTTAAAATATTTCTTTTCTTTCTTTTTGGACTGTTTTGGTCTTCCTCTTTTTTAAAAAGAAAAGAAAAAACTAAGTTGTTAATGATTTGTTTTATTTATAACAAATACATCTTATGGTTATCAACTTGAAAGTAAACTCTATTGTGTTCAGTGAGGTTTAATCCCAAGTGAATGTAAACAGAACTGCAATGTTACACTTGACTACATTTGGGTATAAGGATTAAGGGAAGGGTCCAAAACTTCAACAGAAAAGGCAAATTTGGGAAGGAATTTTATCTGTTTGTGCAATCATGGGTAAATAGTGTGTTTTTTAATCTGGGGAGAAAAGGGTAAAACATGATGGAACAAGAACAAGCTTCTTATTACATAATTTAAATTAAAAGCAGCCATATGTCAAGCTTTTTTAAAAAGAAGAAGAAAAGTCCAAGAGATCACATTCAACAGTGGAAGGAAACAGAGAAAGGTGCTTAAAATGAAGTGAGTGGGCATATACCTTTTATTTCCCTGTTAACTTTAAAGCTGATTAACTGGCAGCTGAATTGTGTTTTGAATAGCTTGCAAAGATTCCGAGTTATATCTAACCTAGTGAATGGAGGTAATGGTATATGCTTCATTCACCAAAGAAACAACTGTTTTCCTTTCCTCCTCTAATTCTGTGCTTTGCAGGTACCTACAGTGATATAATATACATTACTATTATTGTAAAACAAGAGTTTATTACATGGCTAAGTAAGTTGATCTTTGTAAAAGTGAACAAGCACATTGAAATAAAATAAAAACTACTTAATCCAATCTTCTCTCATACAATTCCTTTAGAGGAGAACAGACACGGCCTGTTAAAATAACAAAGCATGTAGAGTTTCCATTCACAGACAAAGTGTCCTCATTCAAACTCTCATTCTATAGCTACCTTTCCTCTCTTCTCAACTTTCTTGGCTGCAGAGAAATGTGATTCCATGGAGCCCGTCGGGTGGTTTTTTTGTTTGTTTTTTTATGCTTTCTGACGGAGCTTTTCGAGCCTCACAGACTCAGTGACACCTAAATGGCACACACTTTGGATTGTCTTGTTGTGTGGAAAAGGCAGATAGAGAGAGGAGGAGAAACATGAAACAGGTGGGGAACGTCGGTGTGGCATTCACAAAGAGTTGGGAGACTGGAGCCAATGCTGGGATCATTTCTGCAATGAAACAGTGACTTTATTGAAATGATTTCGCGTCAGGTGTAAGATTACTTAGAAAGCCCTGGGAATTCTGTGAAATCTGGCAAGCCTGGGTTACAAAGCAGAGAGAAAAGGATCTTCTGAACTTTCAGCCAGGAAATGAGTAGAATGCATCTATTATTGCTTGATGGTAATTAGTCAGATATGTGCGGCTGGAAGCCGTGCTGCCAATGTTGCCTTGTAATAACTCCTGCACACAGCCACTTCCTTGATTATGTTAAGGATAATAAAGAAGCTTTGCATTACTCTTTCTTGGCTTTATAACTAAGTACAGTGGAACCTCCATATCTATGAAGCATACATTCCTGGACTTCATGGATATGTGAAATGGGGATAATATAGAACCCTATCTTTTTTCAATAGGACAACCAATAGTGATATCCAGAACAGGGTGTAACCTAAACAAAAGGCTCTAAGTGAATAAATGGAACAGTGGGTGAATGAAACCATGGTTCCACAGATATAGGAGGTTGTACTCTAAATCACTAAGTGTGTACATTTACAGTCATAGACTTGTGATAAATGTTGGAGCATCTCTTCATCTCCTAAAAGGCCAGCAAGACTTGTTTGCAAGGTACTGTCTGTTACGACTGGATAAGGGAGAACATTTTCAAACTTAATCTACTGATGAGGTCTTCTTTTCTGGATGTCTTTAAATGTCATAACTCACCTATGGAATGGAAAGATCCAGGCATTGAAAAGCCATGTTACCAGGAATCTGCAGTTCTTGATTATAGTGGTCCCTCTCAGTCTGAGACAGTGGAGGGTCCTATTCAGCAGGAAGTGGCAGATGCTGAGGATGTTACCATTGTTTGCAGAATGATGAAGAAACAAGAAGAGATTTCATCCTTCCCAGTTGTTGTAAAGACCTAATTAGGCACTTGGCATTTTGCTCCAGCAGCCTATTACTCTCCCTGCAGCTCCCTGGTAACTTTATTGTATTCAGTCATTCTGCCTTGGTGTGTGGTGGTCCCTTTGGAGTTCATGTTTTCTTGACCATGGACTGGTTACTATTCACTTGCTGGTTTTATTACTTGGAGGCTTTTTTTATCTGGACTACTGACTTGCTGTGTACAAATTCTGGACTTGATGACCACCCTTCTGAGTTTTCATTCATCCCATGGGAAAACTTATGACTAACCTGGAATATATTTGTGACCCATCAGCACTGGCACTTTAACCACTTGATTATTGGGATATTTGCTGACTGAAGCCCAGGACAACAAAAAGGAGATCTTTCACTGAGGTGGGCATTGCATTTGATGGGCCATGGTACCCCTTCCAACTCAGTTTTCAGCAATGGCTAGAAGTGCATTTGCAATTAAGGCCTATACACTGGCTGTGTCCATTCCTTGAGATATAGCTATGCCAACCATATCCTAGTTATATCCCAGTTGGATTACTGTAATGCACTGTACAAGGGACTGACATATAAATCTTTAATCATGCATTTTTTTAAAAAAAAAACTTCTGCTCAATCTCATTGTGCTTGCTCAGAATTTAACTATTTTGTGTCAAAGGTAAGATTCCTATGGCCTATAGAGTTCATGTGGTTCTTAGACTTTGTTTGTGTGTGTGTGATACAGAGCATGTCCTGTAGTCACTGTGATGGAAAATCTGGGGTTCCCAATAGTTAATCAATTTTTGCCTTAAAGTGGCCTTGAATAGCTAAATTAATGTTTGGTGTGTTTTTTTTTTTCTAATCAAAATATAAGCCATCAAATGGTTTGGCTATTTGGTTTCTTTTGAAGAGGTCCAAGACAAGGGATCCTGAGGTCTGTTTTAGAACAGCTACTAGTGGGTCTTGGGAACTAAATATTGCTACAACCCCAATTCCCTGACCTTACTCATCCCAATCCTACATATTGTCCTGTTTTATTCTTTATCACCCTCCAAGTGAATATCACTCCAGAAGCATTTCTGATTCCCAAATATTGGCTATTTAATGGCAGAACTTATTTAATTTATTTTTCATTGTACCTACTGCAAAAACTATAATTATTAATTGTACATATGCTAATGTTATTTGTTGTCCTGATGAGCAAAAGGAAGAATAGGGACAGGTCTTAAAAAAAAGAGGTGGAGGAGAAAGGAAGACATTTCTTTCTTTCATCATTTGAATATCTTTTCTGAAGTGCGTAACAGCAACAGTGCATACTTTTGAAACCTATTCTCATCATTAAACAATGAACATCAGGGAGGGTATCAGTTTGCAATGATATTTCTAATTGAAATAGGAATTTAGAATCCCCAGGAGAGATGTGATGAATATCCAAACATCTTCCAAAAATGGTCAAGTAACCCTGGTGAGAACAATCTCGGACAGACATGAATCTTTGCTGTTTGGACTTATTATGTGCAAAATTTACATGTATTTGTTTTTGCAGCAGAAAGTAATATTTCCGGACTTATTTTGTGCAACATTTGCATAGAAAACAGCATTAATTTAATATAATGTAACTGTTGTTCAAAAGCACTGAATAGTTGCCATATGTAAAGCCGCCTTGAGCCCCCTTCAGGGTAGAGAAAAGCAGGATACAAATTGAGTAAGTAAGTAAATAAATAAATACATTATTTTGCACAGGAAAAAATTGAGTTCAAAAAGTAATATTTCTGCACAAAATGTTTCTACATAAATATTTATACAAAAGCATGCAGGTAATATTTTTTCTGTGCAAAATAGCTATGTTAGAATTTTACTTGGAACATGTCCTAAATTATGAATACACTTCAAAACAGTGTGGTTTTCATAGATTTTGTCACAGCAGAAAGAGAATTTCCAAAATTACTCATTGCTCCCTTCAAGGAGAAAAATTTATGAAGCATTACGTCTCTAATCCACATGTAGGCTTTGGAGTTCTTACAATCAACAGTCCCTCAATAGCTCTTGAAAAATCCATACTACTACTGAAAAATGAGATTAGGGATATCACATTCTGTTTTTAAATTACCAGTGTCACAATCCAGTCTTGCAAAGTGCTTTTACAGGCGAACCAGATGTAAAGTTATAAATTTGGCTACTGGCTTGCATGCAAGCACCCATAAAATTACATATCTTTCTTTTAAAAATCCCTGGATTAGTTTTGAAAGGGATGAGGTGGGGAAAGAGAAGCCTTGTTCCTACTGTTTTTGGATCTGGCATCACCACTTCTGTCTACATCACGACAAGAAGTAAGCAAAGACACCAATGTTGCATTTCTTTTTTTTATGGCTAAGTTCCAGCTACTGCATTCCCTCCTCCCTAATCCCCTCAAGCACACCCTCCTGGCTAAGATTTTTTTTTTTTTGCAAAGAATCAAGAATGTCTGGTTAATGTTTGGGTTCACCTCATATGGTATCCATCTTTAGCTTCTTTTTTGTTTATATTAGTAACAGTAAAATATTTTTTCTCTTTCAGAGATCCTGGCATTACTCAAAGCCATTGTGTTTCAAACTAAAATTTTATTGTATGAACTTTCCCTGTCAATGTCGATCAAGTATTATCAGTACTTGGAAGAGTAAGTCAGGGAACAAAATATACATTCTTTTGTGTGTCTAAAATCTTTTGTGAAGTACTATTGGTCAGTAACCAAAACGGTACAAGTTGGATATCCCTTATTTGAAGTGTTTGTGATCACAAATATTTTAGGGTTTTTTTACATTTCAAAATACTTGTATTTGCATATACATACAGAATGAAGAACCCAAGGCTAAATGTGTAAATCTGTTTCATATACATAGCTTAAAGATGATTTTATACAATATTTATACAATATTTGAAATAATTTTGTCCATGAAACTAAGTTTGTGTACATTGAACCATCAAAAAGTGTGTAACTATCTCAGACACCCATGTGGAAGATCTCAGATTTCTGGATAAGGGATAATCAATCTACCTATCTCTAATCTTCCGAGTCAAAGATATCCCTTTTGTTGGCTGAAGCAGACTAGTTCTCACTATTCCTTTTTTTATATATATATAGTTTGCCTATGGATGAAGCAGGCATGCTCCTACTGCAACTAGAAGTAGTTCCTTTCAAGTCTTATGGAGGGTGATAATAAAATACTCTGCCTCCTTGTCCCTAAGAGCATCATATGGTTTCTAATCACTATTTTGACAATGTTCTCATGATTGGTTAATTTACATGATAACATCATCAAACATCAATCATCAATCATCTATCAATTCCAAAATTTCCAGCATTGCAGAGAGTAAACCACTGAAAATTTTACCATTAAACCTTCATATTCCTTCAATATTTTTTTCCTGTTTTTCATACATTCATACACTTTTGATATTACATAATGCAAACATATTCTCATCACGAACCTACATTCATCTGAAACAACTCCACAGATCTTTATCTGGCGAATGCTGGAAGCTTCATACAAAAGCCATCTTAAATCCAGAGCACAAAGAGATAGTATCAGGTGTCTCAACCTATATACCCAAATGCCATATGTTACAAAGCAATTAAAACATGGATTCACAACCAGCTCAAAGGAATAATCAAATGAATTCTCTATGGAGTTTTCTACTTTAAAACAATCCAGTTTGTTCAGCATTTACAGATTATTAAATTAATGACAAATATGAAATCAAAATGGTTCAGTCTGTTCTCGAGAGCTGCTGCATTGACATGCCAGTTTATTGTATTAAATGGCAAGGTGTCATAATTCTGGAAGTCTGCACACAAAACCTAAGATTTTGTTCTTGGGCATTATATTCCTAAGCAGAAACTAGAATAGCTGCACCAGAATTTCCCCCTAGCTTCGAAGGTTAAGGTGCTATTGAGTAACAGCAAAGGGATTTTATAAAGTTGATAAGAAGCTCAGAAGCATTGTCAAAGAACTGCCCCTTCTTCTGTGATTATAAAATACAATGCTATTGCTTTCAATGGGAATTGGACTTCAGTTAGCCTTGAATCTCAGTCTCTCTCTTCTCTGGTCATTGGGGTGAAAGAATCTCAGGGTAAGAAAGCTGCCTTGAATAGTATGTGTGCATATTTTCATCATTTATTTACTATTTATTTATTTACTATATCTATACCCCGCCCTCCTCACCCCACAGGGGACTCAGAGCAGCCTTACAAGTAGGCAACAAATAGAAGCCACATAACATACAATAAAATAAGCAAACACATTAAAAATCAAAAAGTTGAAAACATGTCAACGTTAAAACCTATTATTAAACCCATGCAGTACAAAATCATCATCCAAAGCCATTCCAGTCATCATTGCGCTATTCCATATTCACTTATTGCACCGAAAATTACTGTACAAAAGCTTCGTCCCGTAGCCACATTTTAATTTCTTCCTGAATGTCAGGAGGGATGTAGCTGATCTAATTTTGATTGGGAGGGAGTTCTACATGTGAGGGGCCAACACTGAAAAGGCCTTGTCTCTCGTTCCCACCAACCACACCTGCAAAGGAGGTGGGATCGAGAGCAGGGCCTCCCCAGTAAATCTTAACCTCCAAGGTGGATCATAGAGGGAGATACGTTTGGACAGATAAGCTGGGCCAAAACCATTTAGGGCTTTATGGGCTAAAGCCAGCACTTTGACTTGTGCTCGGTAGCAGGCTGGCATTTATTAGATGGTGTGCTTTTAATTTGAATGACATATCCTGTACAATTTTGGTTGATACTTAGTGTAACCATGGCTGCTGTAATGTCACAAGGTCTCATTTGAATTCTCAGATCTTGTTTCCAAAATCTCATGAAAACCTTTTCTAGCAACAATTCTCAAGTGGAAGTGGACATGACAGTCACTGGCCCTCAGAGCTTGAAAGACTGAGACCATACTTATGTAGAAATAGTTGCTACTAGCCATGACCCCAAGAAATTTGGTGACTTAACAGAAACCTGCCTCTTAAACCACGGGTTCATGGAAAGCACACAGCCAAATACTAACAAATGTCCCCCCACAAGCCTTAAAATAGTCACAGAGTCACGGGTAACCCCCCCAAAACACAGCTCATCTCCCGTTTTCTTCTCAGAGACTGAACTAATGTCTTCCTTTTGTCCATTTCCAGTGGTGTGATAATTGTTCTATATCAACCAAATCAGAAACTGCAATTTTTACTACAATGAAGTACATTTTTAGTATCATATACACAAACATATGCATGCTTTATACTTTATTTTGATTTGTATAGTTGTTAAAATATTTTATGTGGACTGTAAGCCATTTGGGTATTTTTTAAAAAATCTTGCATCAAATCTCTGTAATAAGTAAGATTTCTATATCGGCATCTGTAACATCTGTGATATACCCCGAAAGGCAGGTATAGATGGGGAAGAAAGGAGGAAGCATGAAGAATATTGACTGAAGTATCCTTTGATTCTGATTCAATTTCAAATGTCTTTTGATCACAAATAGATTTTCAGTCTCTCTTCTCATATCTCTCAACAATACTTAGGGAAATATAAATGCATTTTAGTTGTGTGGCCGTCTTATTTCTTCATTTTCATAATTCTAGAAGGACAAAAAAATAATTAAGAAAGAAATGTACCTACGTTTGAATAGTCTTGTCTTAAATTTAAACACACTGGTCAATAGCCATAACATCTGTCAGAGACTGAAGTGTCACATAAAAGGGAAGCTTCTAGTCCACTTGAAATTTAATAGCGTGTATTGATAGTTCTCGCCCACCCTCCACCCCACTGTACAATACCAGAACTCAAGATGCTGTGATAGGTTGTAATTTAAAGAATATAATAAAAAGAAACACTCTTATACATGGCTTACCCAGAGCTAGCTCATCTTGCTAATGGGTGAGATCTGAGGATAAAATTAGGCATGAAAGAAGAAAAATCTCCTGGGTATAATTATTTGTTGGTAGAACTCTTCAGGATGGTTTCTTAAATAAAGTGTTTACTACAGATCAGACAAAGATTTGAAGATCCCTTTTTAGTTACACACCTCCATCCAAAACCCATTTATGTGTACAATGGGGTGGGAACGAAGGGAGAAAATCCAACTAATTTCACCAGACCTTGTTCAGTTAGGAATGGACAAATTGGTCTATTTTAAGTCTCAGACAATATCTGGTCTCAGAGAGAATCATAAGTCTTTTCCATCCTCTTTCTATATCAATCTGATTTCAAGAGAAAGAGAAAATTTGTTTTAAAAATATTTCTCCACAAATTATTGATTTTATAGCCATTACATTCTATGATATTTGTCTGGGGAATGCCTTTTTATTATAAAATACAGATTTTGTGCACATTTATCAAAAAGTTCTCATTGTTACATTGGTTTAAAACCAAAAAGTGGATCACAATACAGAAAAGCTTTATTATCATTGAGCTATTCCAAAACAAAATTAAATATTGGGTTGAATATAAAAAATGATGTTTATTTTGCTTTCTGATTATCATTTTAGACTGGAAAACACAAATTAGTTAACTGAAAAAATGTGAAAATGTAAAGTCACTTCTAACCTTTGTATATAGCAGACCACAATAGTTAAGTATATGGATCTCAGATGAAGCCCAGACCAAAAACCTTTGAGAAAATATGCACCTTGGATCAATTTTTTTCACATTTGTCAGACTGACTGGGCATTTCTGAGAAAAATAAACAATAAAATAATTATAAAATAAAGTTTTATAAAAATAATTATAAAACAATAAAATAAAATAATTGTTATTTATGAAATGAATTTTGCAACAAATTATGCAGGGTTGTTTGTGGGTTTTTAAAAATATTGAAGAACTGAACTAAAGTAAGTATCCAGATACTAAAATCACAGAAATGGATTGAAAAACTAAACAAATATTCAACTAAAATGGCAATAAAAGTTGGGTTGATGTCCTTGAAGAGAGAATAAGACACGGAAATTCATCTCGTCAGTCAACTGGAGATCTAATGGCATCAGGGGATACACACACACACACACACACACACATACATACACACACACACACCACAATCAGAAGATGACTCATGTTGGGAAAAGTGTTTTTTAAAATATTCTTAGCTTAGATGGATCTGTCAAATGCAGGACATTTTTAGATAACATACCTTTTCTTGTAAATAAAGCTTTCAAAGGAAGCCCACCTGATTCCCCTCATTGCTTGCTAGGCTTGTGTGTGGATCTGTTTTCGTCATTTTCCTTTGGCTAATTGGCTTCTTCAGATTGGTTGGATGCCCATAATGGCAAGGGTCCAGCTGTCACATTTTTCTACCTGTAACAGGACCATGTGGCAGCCGATCACAGCTCATCCTCCCCTATTCAGCATCACAGTTGCATCCTGGCTTCAGTATATTTTTTGGCTTGACTTCTGGCTTGTCTTGTCTCTTGAATATTTTTGATTTTCCTTCATTTTCTTGATTCTTTTTATTTAGTGGCACTGACTAGGAGTTGGGAATATGAGGGATGGGTGGGTAGGGTGCCCGTGAGTGTTTGGGGATTGGAGAGTCACTCTTTTAGCTTCTTTTTCTTCTCCCCTCTTCTACTTCAGAAAATACTTCTAAAAGATAATAATAATTATTAATAATAGTAATCCCAGAAAAAGAAGAAAAGAAAACCCTCATTCCTACAAAACTACTATCTTTACATCTCCTCTAGAGTAGTAAGTAGAAATAGCTTTAAGGAAGCATTAAACTTGAAGCAGAAAGGCATTAGGGGGGGAAAGGCACCACTCCAGGCAGGGCCTGCAGTGCAAATCAAGAGAAAAGAGAGAGCTTTTAAAAAGAAACCCAAGATATATCCAGGTCGATCGCTCTTTCTTCCGTGAAAAGTAGGAAGCCTCCTTAAAATGCCTTGGAACACTGTGTGCAGGTAGAAAGCATGTGTCACTGCAGAGCCCATAGCATCTGTCTCCTCTAGAGTAGAAAGAAACAGTTTTAACAAAGCATTCAACCCAGTCTCCTCTACAGACAGAAGGGAAAGGATCACAGAAAGAGTGGTACATTGACTCTGATGCTTTTCATACAGGTCTTAATGAAGGATATAAGGACAAACAATGCCTAAAATGATGGAAAGAGGAGCCTGGGAAGTCCTCCCTCCTCCATAATGGCCCGGATAGGGTGCTTTCTTAACCCAGTTGCTGAAACCCAGGCTCCCTTGTAGGGATGAAAGGAAAAGGACCCAGGAAGGCTGCTTTCTTAACCTCATTGCTGAAACCCAGGCTCCCTTGAAGGGAAGAAAGGAAAGGGACACAGGAACAGAAAGCTCCTCACTGCCAATAGGCTAGATCTAGCCGTATTTTTTGGGTGAAGATCAAAAAAGGCTCTCCTGCCACCTGCCCATTTTCAGGAGGTGTGCAAAAATGAATAAGAGGGTCTACCAGAATCTGGCAAGCAGAAACATATTGAGGTTCAGCTGAAATGCACAAGCCTACTGCTTGCTTCTTCTTACCAGGTTGAGGCATTACTTCTTCAAAAGACTTTTGGTAATGTTGCAGACTGGTTGCTGATTCTGTCTTTCAGTGACAGCTTTGTTTTATTGCTTCATCTTTTTTGCAACTTGTAAGGAGATAGAAGGCAGACTAAAATATTTTTTCCAGTATGAAAAGCATGCCAGTGGTTGCAGTTAACACAACTGCAACTAATGATAGCTCCTGAGAGACAGGAAGTTGCCTGCAGATGAGTCAGACCACTGGTCCACTATTTTAACACTTAATTGGTCGAATGTCTACAGGATCTCATGTAGGATTATATTGGGAGTTCCCATGTGCATTTTGGTGATACTTCATCTTAGATTAACCTAATCTGAACTTGTTTAGCTTCCAAAATGTGACAAGTTTGAATAATTTTGGTGCAGGGGATGATACAATACCTCTGAATATAAGTTGCTGCTGTCATAATTTATTGTGTTTATATCTTACTTTACTTCTTAAAAGTAAGGATGGTGTAGATCAGGGGTCCGCAAACTAAGGCCCAGGGGCTGCATGCAGCCC
Source organism: Anolis sagrei (assembly GCF_037176765.1). Classification (NCBI taxonomy): domain Eukaryota; kingdom Metazoa; phylum Chordata; class Lepidosauria; order Squamata; family Anolidae; genus Anolis; species Anolis sagrei. The sequence goes on from NC_090022.1 coordinate 274,425,782, forward strand.
TCCAAGGTAATTTACCTGGCCCTGGCTCAGATCAACCTAAATCTGAAATGACTTGAAAGCACACAACTACAACAATCGTATCTCATCAGCCAAAAGCAGGCCCACACTTCTCATTGAAATATGAATAAGTTTATATTTGTTAAAATTGTTCTTAATTTTAATTATTGTATTGTTTTTAAGTGTCTTTTGCACTACAAATAAGATATGTGCAGTGTGGATTCATGTTTTTTTCAAATTATAATCCGGCCACAGTTTGAGGGACTGTGACCTGGCCCTCTGTTTAAAATGTTTGACGACCCGTGGTGTAGATATCCATCCAGTTTTCATTGGCATGACAATTTTCCTAATTCAAATTTCTCAAACCAATGCAGAGTGTAAAGAATTCATTTTGCTGTTCTTCAAACAAATAATACATAAAATGCATATATTCATGGGAAAAAACACAAAAATACATTCTATCTGGGGAAAATTGCTGACAGAGATATGTTCATTAAAGATACTTTGTACAGAAATGCATATATTTGGATAAATGTGCATGGAATTGTGTATATGAATTTTCATGTAGAATGTTAAAAAGACAAATCACAAACTTATGCAGAAACAGGACAGAACAAAATGTAAAATTGGGAAAAGGTTAAAGTTATAGAAACCCAAAATGAATAGATTCTTCTGTTTCTATCTAGAAATACCTGGCTAACCATTGTTGACTGCATGGTGAGAAAACTGATCCAATTTTACTTAAGATTATTTAATCTAACTCAAACTCTCCCATGAGGAACTCTATTATTCTATAAAAACTAATATAACAAGACAGGCCCTGAAAGCTTAGAATACAATTCCTTTTTCAAAACAGGCATGCTTCTTTTGCAACCAAAACTATTTATTCCTGGTCTGATAAACAGGTAATATGGGATAAAGAAGTAGGTACTTTCCGAGGGATTTTCGCCCACTCTTTTACAAAAGTAGACCACGAAGCCCTCTTAATTTCTCCCAAAGGATGGCATGTTTTGCTATGTGTATGGAAGTTTGCCTGCTCCATCTCTTTAAGGACAAAAAAGCACATTTTTTAAAAAATTAGGATTAACCAGACAATTCATGGTGCTGTATGTGACACACAACACACATTTGGCCGACTTTTTTGTGAGATTGTATCCTAACAGTATGATTATATACCTATCTATTTAAAAATAATACCCATTGAGTACTTACTTCCAGGCAAATAAGCATAGAATGGCCCCTAAATGTGGTGTTTCCAGTTGCATTTGCTTACATGTATTCTGTTAATAGCTGATAGAGGTAAGAACAGATTAATTAAAATTAACTACAGTAAGCTGGGCATGTTCAAATGAGAAAGTACAACTTGACTAAATATATTTTCTAATTGAAATAATTGACTTCAATCAGAATTTCAACCAAAGCTAACTTTCGAAGTTAAGTTAATTCCAAAATTAAGAGATTGATTAACAGACATTGTAAAAGAGTCAACAATACTATATTTCCCTGCTTTCACTTACTAAAGATATAGTTCTCTCAAAAAATGATTTAAAGCTTCTTTTTAAAAATTGTTAAGCCTGTTAGTTTGGCGGCGCAGGGGAGGGGGTGTTACATTGTGTAGGTCACAAGAGCCAACCTCTTATTTTAGTTTCTCATTAGTATGCAGTAATTCCGCTCAGTTAAGAGGTGAGGTTACATGGTAGCCCTATCATATTATTTTATTAGCAAGATTTATAAAGAAGAGATTTGTTATTGCCTACCATTTAGAAAGAGGGCCCTTCCAGACAGGCCTTTAATCTGGGAACTGTCTCAGTTTTACCTGAGGTGCCCAAATGACACCTCAGGTAAAACTGAATTAATCCAGAGAAAAATGGAATATCCCAACTAGCTCCAGATTAAACACCTGGAAAGATCCAGACCTTAAGCTAAGATCTTTGCAGGCAAGGCCTTTCCCAGTCCCAGGGATCAAGCCCCACAGCAATCCCAGTTCTTCAGGCTTAAAGAGCGGGATAGCAACCCCCCCCCCCCACACACACACACACACACACACCTCCTGATGCATCATGTTCACATATCAGGAGAGCTCATCGGAGGGGGCTGTGTTGCCAGCAGGCCCCTCGGGTATTTTTTTTGGGGGGGGGGGGAGAAGAAGAAGAAGAAGAAGAAGAAGAAGAAGAAGAAGAAGCTAGCTTCCAAGATAAGTCAGGACCTTGTTTCTTTATTTAGGTTGATGGAATGTATAGATGAGTTAAAATTTAAATGAGCTTGGGTTTAATCATAGGGCAAGGCTTGTCAAAAACATTATCTGCAAAGAGTGTTTAATGCTCATATTACTGTGTTAGCAGTGCTTCTCCAAGATAGTTTCTGCCTGACATATTGTTATCAAACGATAGTTCTCAGCTTCCCAAATTAAGGTCAAAAGGCCATTTATTTTGGTACATGAGAAAAATATCTAGAAAATCCATCCCTGCTTTCCTCATCTCTGGCAATTCTGCCACAATAACAATATATTAAATAGTCAGATTAATTATCTGTCACTACACTCCAAATCCACTGTTTCATGGATGTAGCTCCACCCTACTGACTAGATAGAAACTTGATATATTCTTTATTCACCTATTAATTAATTTATTAATTTGTTTATTTATCAAATTCATTTTTATATTGGCTTTCTGGATACATTAAAATGACAAAAATTTTAAAAAATACATTCTTTAGTCATAAGGTGAGATATGTCAGGAGATGCTAAATATTTGCAAGGATTTAACTTGCTTGCTTGTGCATTTCTTTCCCCGAATACCAGATTGATCTATTATGTCTGATGTTGGTAGCAGACTGTTGTAAGCGGTGAGTGTCATTTGGAATGAAGTGTCAAGAAATCCCCCTGTGTTCTTCAGCTGCCTTTTAAGAAGTCACAAATGACACCATTCATCTTATCACATGATCGACTTGTTGCGTCTTGTCATGATAAGACATCTGTCTCCTTCTGAATGGCTTCAAGATTGATTTTCCATATCTTCCCAATGGTATAGTATAGCTTAGTTAGGTTGGATTTTCTTTTGAGGACTGTCAAAGCACAGTTTATTCATCTACAGGTCAAGTGTTGCAAACATATTCCGCAGGATGCTCTAATTGAGTTAAAACGTTGGAATCAACTTGAGATAAATTATTTGAAATTTAATCAAACCATGTGCCCAATTTCAGATATGTTGAATGAAGCTTTCATCTAAATTCAATACTGTATGGCAAAGGTGGCTTAACCATATTCTATCTTTTTTCCTGATGCCTCTGTCTCTCTCTTTTTCAAGAAAAGGGCTATAGCCATAAGATAAATAATTTAAACATGTTGGGAAACTCTTTGTGAGATATAAGTGAATTCATTGTGCCCGCCGGGATATTTACCAGATGAAAAGTGCGACAACGACAGTAGTCTGGTTGTTTGGTACATAATTTAGAGTATTCCTCATGAATATTTCATGTCGTTTCATTTGTGTATGAATTGTAAGACATGTATATCTAGATTCACGAGGGGCACTGTCAGGCTCCTTCAGCTGAAATAAGCATTTTTATTACTTAGGAATACTGAGAAAGAAAGAAAGAAAGAAAGAAAGAAAGAAAGAAAGAAAGAAATGAATATATATTCTGCTTTTAAGCATAACGATTAGGTCCATTTGGGGTGGAGGGGGCAGTGGATTAGAAAGGAATACATCTGGCTTTGCTTAGTCAGCATGATCTAACTCAAAGTAAAAAAATATAACTTCTTTATTTTGTTTAATTGTTTAATTTTTTAAAGAAATCTTTTTTTTCTGAAATAGGAGTAGATTAGCTCAGGAGAAAAATAACACAACGGGCATCTACACAGTACAATTAATGTAGTTTGGCACCAGTTTAACTTTCATGGCCCAATGCTAGGGAATCATGGGTGTTGAGGTTTTACAAGTTCTTTAGTCTTCTTGACCAAATAATGCTGGTGCCACACCAAACTATAATTCCTAGTATTCCATAGCATTGTGTCATGGCAATTAAAGTGGTGTCAAACTGCATTAATTCTACAGTGTTGATATACCCCAAGATACCACACCATGCTGATTCTCTAAAATAAAATTTAATGTGCAGTTTTCTTTTCAATTTCAATGTGTATTTTCTCTTTAATGCATATGTTTCACTTATCTCTAAATATATTTTTCTCCCAAAATACACATTCAAAAATACATCTTGATCTTTTTTTTATTCATAATGCCAGTTATGTTCTGTAAAATCATATATGATATGGCAGGAGTTTCTTAGTGGCAGCCCCTACACTGGAATTCCCTTCCCAAGGAAGCTTTGGATGTCTGCACCTATATTAGATTGTCTTCTCCCATGTAGTTTGCCAAGTACACTCAGGTCTTCTGAGGGACATCTACTTCAATTAGCATTTTTAATGGCAACTGTTACACAGAAGACATTTTGATGAACCACCCTCCATTTGTGAAATTACCTGCCAGTTTGGTCAGTTGCATAGGCTCTAAAGGTGTAAAACAGCCGTAAGCATTGGTTTCTTTCAGCAGGCTATCCAGACATCCTATAAATATGCATTGATTGTTTTAACATGGATTTGGTCTTAAATCTTCTTCTACCTGGTATTTTTTGTTTAATTTGTTGTTGTTCTCTGCCTCAATCCATAGGGAGAGGCAGGTAAGAAATAGTTGTTATTGTTATTTATAGCCCATCTTTATGAGTCAACTTGATGTAGTAGTCTGAGCTTTGGACTATGATTCTGAAGAACAGGGTTTGAATTCCTGCTCGGCCATAGATCCTCCCCATTAGATGAACTTATGCAAGTCATACTCTTTCAGCCTGAGAGGAAGACAATGGCAACGCTCTTCTGAACACATCTTGCCATGTAAAACCTGTTTTAGGGTCACTTTAGGATCACCATTAATTGGAAATGCTATGAAGGCACACAACAATAAACCCACTTTTAATATTAATTTTGGGAAGGATAGGTTATAAAGTTGTTGTTTCTGTTGTTGTTGATGATGATTCCTGAACCAAGAGTCATGCCATGCAATTTTGAGTGAAGAGGGATCAGTATTGAGACTTCTCACATAGAACCGCAAATTCCTTGCAGAGCAAATCACGTTCTAATTTATGCCATCGCGTCATCGCTGTGAAGTTGGCACCTTAGCACACACTTTGCAAATGGGACAGGAGTGAGTTATTTCAAAGACTTGGGATCCTGTGACTAATTTTAACAGGATCTTTTAAAAGCCTTTAAAAGCCAAACAGAGTTTTTTCTACTCGAGCTGCGAGAGAAGACTGTCCTGAAGGGATCTTGCCCTAAAGGCAGTTAATAAAGTTACTACTTCTTTAACAGCATTTTAAAAGACTTTTAAAGGGCAATCTTCTTCAGCCATGCTTCAAGTGTAAACCCTCTTACAGAGACGAAAGGCTGCTCCAGCTCTTTTAACAGGTTTTATACGAGGTGGCGAAAAAATATCAACACCATATAAAAACCTCATTAAAGCATTTCAAAAAATAAGATAAGAGAGAGGGAAGGAGTGAAAGAGAGAGGCTGAGAAAAGAAGTGAAGAGGTTAAAAGGAGACAAGGATAAAGAAGCATTTGTGTGTGAAAGAGAGACAAACAGGCAGGCAGACTTTTACAAATTTGAATTAATGCGAATCTGGTTGTGTTTATGAGCAAACTTTCTGCTCACAACTTGGAATATCTCCCTAAGACTTTCTTTTGCAAAAATTAAAAAAAACCCAGCATTCTAGAGTTGAAAATGGGACTTGGTATTCACCTCATATAATTCTTTGGTAAATGCAAGATTTGAAATATTGCTTGTAACTACCACATCATTGAGTAATGGCATATCCTCTTACACTTCTTAGATGAAAACCAGGATGCATGAAGCCAAGGAAAAGTTGGAGAGTGGTTAAGAGGGCAAACATTATTGATGCAGAAGAACACACAGACTAGAAGAGGTTACAGCACTTTGCTTTTTCTTGGTTCTACTGGGAAAGCCAAGATACTGCGCCTGCACTCTCTCCTTAGCAGAGTTAATTGAGTGCAAACTATTTTTCCACTTTGACCTCAGTTTGCAGCCATTGATATAACCTGAAAACACAGGGGAAATGTGAAAGGACAGAGAAACTGGCAATCTTCTTAACCACTGAAAAAATACGATGAAAGAGGATTGATTGGGACTGTCCATGTAAAAATGAATGGGGTTGGATGTCATATGGACTTCCTTTATGTTGGACTGCACCAGCAATCTCAGCCAGCATAGTTGCTTGTAAAGAATGCTAGAAACTGTATTTCAGGATCTGGAAGGCACCATGAAACAACCCACAATTTCAGATTATTCAAGTGGCAAACTCAAATTACTAGAAATAATTACTAGAAATAATAAATTATAAATAAATAAATAAATTACTAGATAAATAAATAAATAGATAAATAAATAAATTATAAATAAATAAATTACTAGAAATAATGTGTCTCTTAGCTATTTAACTTAATTCCAACTCCCTTCAATAGCTACTCAATGTTCCAACCAATAAGACACAGAAAAAATCTGTCCCATATTTTGCATGTCATCCCTTCAGATATCTGGAAAGAGCTAACATTCTTCCCTTAATCATCTCTTCTTCAAATAATAATTAAGGAAACTAGGATTTGTTCAAAGAGGGCTAATTTTGATGGCTTCAAGTAATCTTAGAGTACTCAACTTGTTCTATGTAATGCTTCTTTAGAAGACATGCAAATTGAAATATTTGCAAGCAGCCAATGAAATAAAAATTGTAATGTCAGAAACATAGCATTGGCATTATAAAAGAAGGCTTGGAATATAAAATATTTTGCAATGTAAATATAAATATAGAAAGAATATAAAAAGCATTTACATCTTCTGTCTCCATTTTCCTAAGGCAATTTGAAATAAGATAAAATTGGACAAACAAGCTTGTAATCATATGTGAATGTAGTAAAAAAAACCCACACAAACAGAACTTGGAAAATTTAACATTTTGAATAGCTCCCAGATGCTAGCTGTAGAGTTCTGGAAGGTAGAGACTAAAGCCATACTTCCAATAACTCAAAAATGCAATAAAATCACACAAAATACGCAATAGTAGCTTGAAAAATCCCTGGCAATTTTATGCAACAGTTATTTTGACCTGTGTAATATAAAGAAAGAGTTGAGACTGTGTAGTTTAATGAAGGCTGAGATTCCACATCAAGGTTCAATAATGTAACCCACTACATGCAGTGAGAATGTGCAGTGGAACCCATAACCAACGACACAACAATTTCTTTCACAACCATGAACTGAATGTGGATATTCTGCATCAAACAAATATGTTCAAATGCTTTCCCAGGAAAACTTTAATGACAATTATTTTTTTATTTTTTTATTTGTTGTCCACACTATCTCCCCAAGGGGATTAAGGGTGGTTTCCAACAAAAGTATCTAATTGGCAAACATTCAATGCTGAAAACAAATAACAAATCAAAACAGTGGATAAACAATCTTCATATAAAATTATAAAACAACAAAACATAATCACAAAGTAAACATGAATACCTAGCACATCCCATGAATTTACAACTTGATAAACTCTTAAAAGACATTAAAAGCTAAGATGATTTCCAACAACCAATGGGCGAAGGTAGGTGTCCAAGATATCTAGACAAGGATATATATATATATATATATATATATATATATATATAGGTGTACTAGTCCTCCTCCTCTCCTTAAGCTAAAGTGCATAAGTGGGTTTTTAAAGGCCTTTTAAAGAAGAGGACAGAGGGAGCCATTTTTAGTTCTTTCGGGAGGGAGTTCCAGAGGCAGGGAATGATCACGGAGAAGGCCCTCTCTCTCCTTCCCACCAACCATGCTTGATGCATGCATAAAACATCAAGAGGATTCTGACCTATATATTTTTTCAATGTGTGTGTTTTGATTGTACTGTGACCTGCCTTGAGACACAAGGAGAAGATGGGTAAGAATAATAATAATAATAATAATAATAATAATAATAATAATAAGTCTTAGAAAATTATACCAATAATATTACAACTCATGTACTATTCAGATAGAAAACTACATAGTACAAGAGACAATTCGGTTGTTGCATTACAATTTCAGGAAGAAAGGACCGAGCCTTTAAAGGTACACTTTAGTCTTTTATGTCCAGTGGATATTTCAGAATTGGGACTTCATAGTCAGAAAGAAGATTTGTGTCAGTGCTACAGAATAACATCATGGCATAATCAATGTGACATAACCCGGCCTTGTTTTCTCCTCCCCTTTCTTTTTCTTTTTCCCTCTTTTTCTCTCTCCCTCACACCCTCCCTCTCTCTTAAAATATTACTGCAGAGGATCATTAGTAATTCTGACAGACTGTATGTCACTAGCCAATCAAATGGGACAGGAATGGATTATCTCAGAGAAAACAGCACACACTGCAGGGTTCGGTGGCCTTTTTACAAGAATGTCAAGGGAAGCTGCCGACCACTTACAAATAGAATGTTAATAGCTTATGTCACGTTAACACTGACAGCTCCACAGAGAAAGGGCACTAATCTCCATTGGTAATATGCACAATTGGAGAAGAAAAAGAGGAGCCTAACCATTTATGCTTAAGCAAAGGCTAAGTATTAAGCGATTGTCTGAAAATGCAGGGAATGCTTGAAAAGCCATCTGGGAATGAGAGGATAGATAGATAGATAGATAGATAGATAGATAGATAGATAGATAGATAGATAGATAGAGTGCTAGCTGTTTTCCTTTTATCCTCTTCCTTGTTTTGTTTTTGTGGTTCTCCTTCTCCTCCATTTTCTCCTCCTCCTTTTCCTATATTGATTGAGGAAATACAAATTAAATTTAACTTTCAAAACAGCTAAGTTCAGAATCCATACATAGCAAATCTACTATGTGTTTGCTGCAGACTTTGAAACCGTATTACCCAGAAAGTGCTGGGGAAAAAAGAGAGAAGAATAAGGCAACTTGTGGAACAAAAAGAACTTGTTCTGCATGCAGATGTGTACTGTATGTCTGTTTCCTGATCACAACTCCCTTCCTTTGCCCAAAGTAAACTAAAAAGATTGTATATTTTGACATTCCTAGTTTCATAATTTGATCACTAAATTATTGGCCGTTAATTTACTAACCCTGAAAACCACACAGACATTAATCAATCATGACTTGGGTTACCAGATCAGAAATGTCCTTGGCCATGGGATTGCAGGGTCAAAACCTGAGAATTAGGACTAGCTCCTTGTGATTTCAAAGTGATTAGGCTCTATGATGTTATCAAAAGTGATATTATGGGAAATGACTCTGGTGATGTCACTAAATATGATATATTAAACACCAACCGTAGTTGCACAGAATACACCAATCATTTTTTAAAACACCTAGTTTAATAAATGACATCATATATATATATATATATATATATATATATATATATATATATTCAAACCAGTACTGCTGCCTTGAGATTCTTCTCCTTTATCCAGAGAACTAGAAAAGAGAGTCCAAGCCCTAAGATATGAAAATCTTATCATATTTGTTTATAATACAGTCAGTCTTCTGTATCCATGGATTCTGTTTCCAAGGATTGAAACACCTATGACTTGAAAATATTTGTTTAAAAGTCACAATATTGTCATTTTATATAAGTTACACTACTTTAATAAACATTGAGCATTCATGTATTAGTATTTCCACAGGGGGTCCTGGACCCAATTCCCAGTGAATGTCAAGTGCCAAAAGTATAGGCCTACATCTCTCCCACAGTAGACCCATTGAATCAATTCAATTTACCCCTTTATTAATTTATCAATAGGTGAGCTAATGAGTATATTTTAGTTGAGACTAGAATACAGGATTACAACCATATAATCAAGCACTTCCCCAGCATCCAGACTGTGAGGCAGCCAGGGCAGCTTGTTATTGCTATAAAAATTAACTCAAAATAATTTCAAAGTGCTAAAGTCTAGCACAGTAGCCCCTTTGCATAAGAGCCACCAGCCAGCCAGCAGAACTCAAGCCCCAGCAAGCAGTCCCAGACCCCACAGCCATTCTCCTCCTTCATCCATACCCTCTGTCTCTCTTCTCTGTCTCACAACTCCCACTTGACTTCCTTCTCCCTTTCTCCTCCCTTCCTTCTTCAATGTTTCTTCTCTCTATTCTGCCCTCCTCCCTTGATCTCTTCTAAAGTGAGAATGGAGCTTAATTCAGCATGCGCCTCCATCAGCCCTCATTGGCTGAGGGGCATGCCAACACGTTTGGCTTTGCCTCTCAGCAGAGCTTAGTTGACCTCTAAATTTTGACTGCATTACAGGGGCCTTACAAAGAAATCGAAACTTAAGAAATAAAGGCATCTTAAGTCTCAATTTCTTAATTTTGATGAGGACCACACGTACATGTCAAATATCACATCGTAAATCATATGAAACTGATCCAACTTACAATGCTTTCTGATATTCTTGCACATGCCTAATAAATACTTTCACAGAAGTTATAGTTCATCAGAATTTTGAAAATAAAAATGATACATATACACCTCACCATGATTTGACATCTCAGTCTTTCACAAGTGTAGATCTTTCCTGATGCTGGAGAATTCTTGGAGTGATAATAGGGTCAGTCTTAATTAAAATGCTAGCAACTCAGCGACCTCTTAGATGCTATTAACAGTTCATTTCTGCATTGGCAGTGGTACTTAATGGGAAATTATGAATCAGGTTGCTAGTCTAAGATTGGCTGCTGTTTGTAGAAAGAATGAATACATGCAGTGATGGGCAACTCTAACAGTATTCCTTGTGAATATGCATCCTGGAACAATTGTCTTCAATTTTTTTGCTCTTCCAGATGTTTTGGATATAATCTTCCAGCATCCCTGACCATCGGAATGACCACAATTTAGCTTCAATATTGTGGCAGAAATCAGTACAAAAGTTCTTTGTGAAAATGTTGTGTGAAGTCAAATGCCAGAAACCATCTATTTCTTCCATCCAGCTAACATTGCTATCTGTTGGCAATCAAATACTGTCAAGCATCAGGTAAAAGTTATCAAACACTAAAGGGAGATTTCTGTATTTAATGCCACTCCCCATAGACAGAGACAGAAATAGATAATGACTTCCACTTGCACATGGATCATCACAGACATTATGTTACAGATCAACATGGTATCAGCTCACAAACCTCAAATGCAATATTTTTCAATGGAATCAGTTCACTCATTGTATATATGAAATACAAGGAAGATAAGAAACTCAGATGTACCTATGCCAATTTACCCTTAGTACTGGGGTTCTTCTCTTCCATACTGTACAGTCACTGCAACTCAGAACGTTCTGATAAGTTGAATTTGACATGCTGTGGCTGCAATCCTGTATGGCTTACTGTAATGTGGGCAGAAATACAGTATGTTTATCCATTTGCTACCTCCTGAAACCACTTTTTTTTGTCGTGTCAGGAGTGACTCCTGGTGTGAGAGAACTGGCCGTCTGCAAGGACATTGCCCAGGGGACGCCTGGATGATTTGATGTTTTTATCATCCTTGTGGGAGGCTTCTCTCATGTCCCCACATGAGGAGCTGGAGCTGATAGAGGGAGCTCATCCGCCTCTCCCCGGATTCGAACCTGTGACCTGTTGGTCTTCAGTCCTGCCGGCACAGGGGTTTAACCCACTGCGTCACCGGGGGCTCCCCTGAAACCACTGAGTGTAGCTGAAGCCCTCCAATCATGACCATTCAAATTTGTAAGAGAACAGAAGGAACTGACTATGTCCCTATAGCCAGATACAAAAACATTACATCAGTCCTCTAGATTCCTCCAGTGATCTCAAGGCCTATCACTTTATGTTGGACTACAGTGTCATTGTGAGTCATTTCTCTGATCCTCCTCTTCCCTTTTCTTCTCTGTCCATGAATGGCTGTGGGTGAAGAGACTTCGGCCGCTCTATGGTAGGTCAGGGGGAACCTTTGACTGATACAGAGAAAGAAAGGGGATTCCAAATCGTGCAGTGGTCAAAAACAGATATATGCAAACATAGGGATTACTAATGTCTATTAGGGTTGGGCGGTTTCGTTTCGTTAATTCGTAATTCATTAATAATTCGTTAATTTTTCCAATTACAAAACGATAACGAACCATTCTGGAGCAATTTTTTTTAAAAAACGAATTTTTAAACACGTTTTGTAAATGCTTTGTATTTCGTTATTGTATTCGTTTCGTTATTGTTCTGAGGTCGTTTCGTTATTATTTCCGCATGTCTGGGGCAAGTTTTTTGTTTAATTAGTGAAAAAAAATTATAATATCACACCAACAGTCAACAACAGAGGGAGAGGGAAGCTTCAGAAGTTTTTGGAGGTTTTTTAGCGTATTTCGCAGTTGCGTCCGCCATTAACGAATCGATTCGTTATTGTTTCGGAAATCGATTCGTTAATGTATTGTAATTTTTTCACATTTACGAAATTTCGTAAATATCGAACTTTTTAAAAGGAAAATTTTGTAATTATTTTAAATATCGAAACAAAAAAAACCCCCAAATACAAATCGATTTTAGAAACAAATTTTTCCGTTGTTACCCAGGCCTAATGTCTATGTATGTCACTAACAGGAGGTCAAGCAATAGGAGTTTATATTGTGATTAACTTCACTTCTCTTTTAGTTCTCTAGCTCAGTTTTTAATCTGGGCCAGAGAGAAATTCCTCCCACCACCTGGCAGCTATTGAAGCAATGGGAAAAAGGAATCTTGGAATGCATCTACACTGTAGTGAGGGGCCACAGTGGCAGAGCAGGTTAAACCACCAAGTTGCAAAACTTGCTGACCAGAAAATCAACAGTTCGAATCCATGGGATGGGGTGAGCCCCAGCTTATGTCAACCTAGCAGTTTGAATATATGCCAATATGAGTAGATCAACTGTTACTGCTTCGGCAGGAAGATAACGACACTCCATACAGTCCTGCTGGTCACATAACCTAGGAGGCATCTATGCACAATGCTGGCTGTTTGTCTTAGAAATGGAGATGAGCACTACCTCCCAGAGTCAGATTAAACTTAATGCCAAGGGAAACCATTACCTCGTATTACAGCTTTCCCTGCATCCCAAACCATCCTTTCATCCATATCATCCTTTAAATTCTCATTTAAATAATTTTGCATTCCCAATCAAAAATTTTCTTTAATTTTGGGGTCCTTCAAAATATAATCATTTATTCTCCCTTGCTTCCTTTCCCTGCACCTCCTCTTTATTTTTAGCAAGATCGGGTTATGGTCAGAGAACACTCTTAATATTATTTTGACCTTTTTGGTTTTTGTGACCAATGCCCTTGTGATATGCCATATCTGTGGGAGTAATATGTATATTTCTTTCTACCCACATTAAATAACCTCCACATGTCATATAAATCCCACCGGTGTAATTCACTGGTGAGTCCATCTCCTTCTTCATCCAAGTGATGGACAAAAGAATTTAAATGGATTTGTCTAGATTCCAGAACTACCTCAGTGAAAAATGAGATCGTGTTTCATATTTCCTGCTATCAGATGCTAACTGGACTGATAGTGGAATCTTATGTCATCCTTAACAATGACATAATGGCATCTTCCATTGCATCTAATGAGAGAAGGACTAGTGGCACACATGCCTTTATTTGTCAAGACAGGGCAAGGGACTGAGACATCACAATTGTTCAGTCGCACCACTACCCCAGCATCTGCTCTACACTACCAAATACAGGGCTGGCCCACTTGGGTTAAAAATTGGTTTCACAAGAAATTGAGCAATTTTCTGTTTTCGGGCCAACAGTTCCATTTTTCAAACTCAAATTTAAAATGTGGATGGACTGTAGATTTTATCATTTGCGGTAGTGTTCCGGAAAAGTCCAGAAATATTGGACTCAAATACATTTGATCCTGGAAGATATTGTTAAGGATTAAATTTACAATGAAACCATAATTGTATATGCTGGAAATGCTGGATGACCATTTAGAAAGAAAATTTAGGAGAATGCTACAATATATATTAACTGCCACTAGAATCCGTATGTGCTAGTAGAAAGGGTGCCCATTTTTTGCCATTGAATATAATTAGCCAATGGCTGCTATAGATTCTAGGTAAATATTAACCCTCTCTTGTAAAATCCTGAAAATTTCAGAGGAACTTCTATTTATTAATAAAAATTCAGTTATCCATTTGAAATTTTTCTTTTAATCAAAGCGAAATCTGTGGCAATGTGAAATGTGACTTCCTACTCTAAAAAATGAAAATATTATGGATTCTGATTTACCTCACTCTGATTTACAAATGCATAGATGACCACCTGAAGAACCACAATGAAAAGTGGGCAGTTGTCCTTCACTGTATATCACACATGTGCTCTTCTCAGATTTATGGCTGCATTACCCATATATATGAATGTAATGATTATCAAATGGCTAGACTCGCAAGCAAGCAACATGTTCTTATATATAATGTGGTCTCCTCTGTCCTTCCTTAATACCATACAAACAACCATAAAATTTAAATAAGGCCTCTGGTATCTCAGAATATTGTTGGTTTTATCCCACTCAGTCCAGTGTAGTGTTAATGGGTTTTTTAAAATTTTAGAAATGTTTGAAATTATTTGATTTGCTCATACTTTACTTTTTGATCCTCTTCCTTCCTCTCCCAATTTAGTCCTACTTTCATTCATTAGATGCAGTAATATCTCCCTTGTCTGCAGCAATTTCCATTAATATCTCGAAGGCAGCTATTAAGTATCATTACAAGCAAAGATTATAAATGGATGGTAACGTACAATAATAGAGAGGGAAAAAACAATTGTCATGTTTTTATTTGGGTTTTTTTCCTTAAGTTGCAAATGAAATGCCTGTACTCTGTCTGCAATTCTTTCCATTCCACATTTATACTTCTCAATGTGTGTGTATGAGTTATCTGTGTGTATGGGGGAGACTTTCTTGGTTGACTGCTTGTCTGTATTTGGATTCTCTCAATAATGAAGAGGTTTTGACAGAGATTTGCCTTTCTGACTAAAAAAGAAAACTAAACATTGGTGCTTGACTTCCATGCATCTACTAACCCCTTTGCTTGGTCATGCCATGGTGTTCACACACTTTGCCACCAAAAGTCCTCAGACTCAGTTCCCAACATTTCAAAGGTTAGGAATGGATGTTATCTGAAAACTGAGAGCTTCTCCCAGTAGAGTTTTAAAATATTATCTTGTTGTGCTACAAATCCCAAAACCCGCAAATCAGCATGGGCAGAGGTGATGCTGACTAAGCAATTTGGGGAGTTGCTCCATATAATTGGATTTTTTCCAATCTCTGACTGCCAGGCACTGTAGCTAATGCCAAGTTAGATGGACCATTTTTAACCCAGTAGAAGGGTTGTGTTATGTTATGTTATGTTCTTGTTTTTACCCAAGATTTTTTTAAAAGTGCAAAATCATAATACTTTAAAGACAGAAAGGACTGATAGTGAAAATTAGATTAGTAGTGGAGTGCTGCCGGTTTCAGTCCTGGGCCCAGTACTGATCAACATCCTTATTAATGAAGGTTTAGATGGCATTCTTATCAAGTTTGCAGATGACACCAAATTGGGAGGGATAGCTAATGCTCCAGAGGACAGGATCAGAATTCAAAACCATCTTAACAGATCAGAGAGCCGGGCCAAAATTAACAAAATGCATTTCAGCAAGAACAAATGTAAGATACTACAGTTAGGCAGAAAAAGTGAAATGCAAAGATACAGAATGGGTGACACCTGGCTCAACAACAGTCCATGTGAAAAAGATCTTGGAGTCTCCATGGACAACACGTTGAATATGAGCCAATAGTGTGATGCAGCAGCTTAAAAATCCAATGGGATTTTGGGCTGCATCAAAATGAGTATAGTGTCGAGGGAAATCATTGTGCTTCTCCATTCTGCTTTGGTCAGACCTCACCTAAAAAACTGTGTCCAATTTAAAGGAGATATTGGCAAGTTGAAAAGTGTCCAGAGAAGGGCGATTAAAATGATCAAAGGTTTGGAGACCATACCCTATTAGGAATGTCTTAAAGAACTGGGTATGTTTAGCCTGCAGAAGAGAAGGTTGAGATGAGACATGATAGCCATGTATAAATATGTGAAAGGATGCCACAAGGAGGAGGGAGCAGGCTTGTTTTCTGCTGCCCTGGAAACTAGGATTTGGAACAGTGGGTTCAAATTACAGGAAAGGAGATTCCACCTAAACATTAGGAAGCACTTCCTGACCATGTGAGCTGTTCAAAAGTGGAACTCTCTTCCTCAGAGTGTGGTGGATGCTCCTTCCTTGAAAATGTTTAAACAGAGGCTGAATGGCCATCTGTTGGGGATACTTTACTTGTGCTTTTCCTGCATGGCAGGGAGTTGGACTAGATGGCCCATGTGGTCTCTTCCAACTCTATTCTTCTATGATTCTTCTATGAACTATTCTTCTATGAACTGACAATTCACAAAATGATTACTGACAAGACAAACAGCGTGAGTGTAAGTAGGAAACTAATATATCATGTGATAATATATTATTCTGCATGACCAGTATCATAATTGTTACTGTCTGAATTTTCTGAATTTACTTCTCTTCTGATTTTTGTCTACATTTCGCTTCCCAGTTAACATGCCTAATTTTCTGGATAATGCTTAATGCAACTGATGGAAGTACTAATAACATTTCAATGGGAAAAAATCACTTTGAGATAAGAGCATTTCGAGTTAAGAGCTCAGTAAAAGAACAAATTAAATTCTTAAGTCAAGGTATCACTTTCAATCTATCAATCAGTGGCTCTCTACCTATTTATCTGTCTATCTATCCATATGATCCAGGGGGAAAATGCATGTTTGGAAGTGCCCTTAGTTAAATAAAAAGGAAGCACATCCCTAGGAAATTTTCACCCATTGGCTGTAAATTCACACTTGAGAAACAGAAAAATAAGATATTCTCTGTGTTTGTTGAGTTATTATTGGCACAGGTGATCAGCGTAAGAAAATGGAGTGTGGGAGAGATAAGTGATGTGTTATTAGAGGGAAAAGATGAGCATTTCTTTAACGCTATATGCATATGTGTCTTTGTTGCCTGCCAAAATAAGGAAGTGATGGGTTTGAAAAGTAATAATTTAGTGTACTAATGTAGTATTTGTTTTTTCTTCCTTGATACTAAGACATTTCTTGCCATCTCCTGGAAACAGATGAGAGGTAAAGACTGGGAAAGGTTGAATATTAATTCAAAACACTGTCATTGGTGTCATTTTTAATGGTTTCTCTCTCAGAACACAAGTCAGTCGTGATAGGAATGTCAGTGGTCACTGTCTAGATATGAAATCAAAGCCCAGCATATGAAGAGACTGTTTTATCATCTTTTGCGCTGGATTGCATCCAACTCTGCTACATACACAGACCATGTATTTTATGCTGCCCCGTTATTTCTTTGAGGCAGTTCACATTTTTTATTAAGCTTTCTGTCCAAAAAGTGTATGCTGGTTAATCTTAACTCCGATTTGTTAAATAAAGTCAACTTCCTAACCAACAGATAAAAGTTGGCTCATTTCAAACAGTGGGTGCATCTATATCAGTGATTCCCAACCTTTTTGGACCAGGGGCCACTTTGACCAGGGACTTCTTGACCAGGGACTATTTGATCAGGGACTACACTCCAACATTGGTACCTAAAGGGTTTTGAATCAGTTTTTGAACAAGCTTAGATTCAGTTTGGGGTGCTGATTCAGAAAATTGCATTGAATAGACCACATCAGCTCTATTTTCTGATACAGAACAAATCCCAAGGTCAGTGACAGGGCAAGAGTGGCAGGCAGCACAAAAGGAGCTGAAATAAAATAAATAAAATAAAGTACATAAGTAAAGAGGAAGGAGGCTCACAGACCAGATTTTCATATTTGCGGCCCATTGGTGGTCTGCCGCCCACAGGTTAAGAACCATTGATTTATGTTGTAGAATCAATGCAGTTTGACACCGCTTTGACTGTTATGGCTCAATGCTATGGAATAATGGGAGTTGTAGTTTACCAGATAGTTAACCTGTGCCAAACAGAGTTAGTGCTTCACCAAACTACAAATTCTGGAATTACATAGTATTGAGCTGTGTAGATACATCCTATATTAAATATTAACCACAGTTTGTCAAAGCAAATATGGATCAACCGTTTTGATTAAGATGTTGTTTATTCAAAAGTAGACATAACAGGTTCCAGTCTTCTTCTTACAACCACGTTAGAGAAGACAAGGTGTGGGCTTTTATCATCTTCGTAAACTAGGTTCCGAGAATTCTCCAGTGTAAAGTGTGAGTGCTGCCAATAATTTAGATGGCTTTATAAATATGCAAATTCACAGGTGATGGATTCATTTGACATGGTAGGAAAATGAAGTCTCCTTATTCAAAATAGGTTTCCCTACAATAATATAGTGTGTCACACACCCCAGTACTATATTGTCTACACTAGTGTTCATGCTCAGTGATACATCAATAAAAGCTCAATTGCATAGTGTTGCTGAATGTGCAATTCAGTTCGTCTGATCAGCAATAAAATAATTCAACATCTTTTTGTTGCTGTTTTGCTTTATTGCATGATTACTTTCCTGCTCTCACAGAAACCACAGGAAAAAAGAAGTAACCGGGTCTCCATTCTCCCAGCCTGGCTCACTCGTGTGTCATCTCCTGTCCTGTATTTATCAGTATCTCATTTCTACCTGTTTCCAATATATTTCTTTTGTAATTGTAACATCCAAAAGCAAAATTTTGTGAGAGCTGCCCCATACTGTGTTACTACGGGGAAGTGCTAATAGGCTTTGAACATGTTATGAAGAAAAGATGTATTAGATTGACCATGTAATTGTAAAGGACAAAAGACAGCAGGCTGATGAGGATCAACAAAGTACTTCCTGAGCAATGTTACTAATAGAACATGATCATCAGTTCATTTGTCAATCATGATCAACTGTCTTATGGTGGTGCCTGATAAAATACCTGCCTTCTTTTCTTTCTCCATATTCCCTGAAGTATTAGTTACACAGTTGTATAAAGCATTTGGAGTTTTTTTCGTGATATACCATTTCAAGTCATGAATATATTTTGGATGCCTGAGTGAGTACCAATAATGTTCAGTGTGACCATTTGCCCACCTTTGTGTCAACAAAGAATTCTCCTTTACACTTGAACAAAAGTAGATCATATCCTTTCTCTGAAGGGTCTCTAGCTTTTCTCATTTCACTTTGGATACATTGTCATGGTATGCAAAGTTTTTCCAGCCAGAGTCGGGATATGAAATTGCAGACCAATTCTGCTTCTTCGTGACTCATATGCAGACAGAAAAAAACAATGCTGGTACAACAGATCACACTTGGGTGTAGAATTTAGCCGTATTCCCTGAAAAGAGACTAGAGGTACAATACTATTATCTGTCTTGCAAATGTTTTAAATTCCATTTGTAACATCTTGTATGTGAAAAAAAATGAAAACTATAATAATTTCACAATATACTGAAATAAAATTGTCACACGTCTGCATTGGCCACTTTCAGTTGGTTGACCAATTGCCATCATATGGGATTGTGTTGCACTTTCCAGTCATTATAGGTCTTTGATACGGAAAATATGGGGTAGAGGGGGACAGATGGTGATTCTAATTCAGTATTACTATGGTTGAATACACAGTGGGCTTCATGATTTCATCATACAAAACAATACTATGTTGACAATAGTATTGTTATAGTATTGCCTCCTCCACCCATGATTCTCCCATCCCTAATTATTAATGAGCAAAAACTGTCAAAAACTTTCAATCCTGTAACTTTCTCATCTTGGTGCAAGAGATCCCACTTTTGTTCCAGTATTAAAGTGATGTCAGGGGGTAGAATTCTCTATTTGTTAATCCTAAAATGACTGTTTTCCTTTTATTTTATACTAGCTTAGGGACCCAGCAGTGCCTGGGTTATTTGAAAAACACATTCTTGGTTTTGGAGTGTTAGGTAATATCATTTAGTTAATTAGTAACACTATTTATTAGAGGAAAGCCAGTCTCTGTTTTTGTTTTTTTATGAATTAAAACATACATAACGATGTGGGTGAACTACACTTCCCAGAATCATGGGTCAATCCTCCCCAAACCAGGCCCGTATGACAGTTGGCCATGTTGGGTGTGTGAGCCAAGTTTGCTCCAGATCTGTCATTGGCTGGGTTCAGTTGGCCATGTTGGGTCTGTGAGTCTCCTCAGTTGCTGATCAATTCCTCTTTGTTTGCTGTGTGCTATAGGAAAGGGTAGGAAAGGGTTAAGGGAGAGGCCGTGTGCAGGGTCAAGCAAATTCCACACAAGGAACCCTGTGGTGGAGGAAACACATCAAATCTAGGATGAAATTCTCCCTGAATGAAAGCATTTCTTAGATGGTGGGCTGTAGTGTTTGTGGAGGACATTGGCAGCATTTGGGTTACATGTTCATGGTGCTCACTATAACCTGCCATGTCAGTTGAGGGAGTGCATTGGGAGGCTTCTCAGCACTTGGAACTATAGCCTGATTGTGGAGGCAGGAGGCTGTCTGTGAAAGTAGACACATCCACCACATACACATTTTTCCCTTTCATTATGTGTATAGATGTGATATTGATATTTGCCTCTTTTTTGTTTTTAAATGTTGGAATTGTGCAATTGCGCTAACAATAATAACAACAAAACAGCAGTAGTGTGGGAAAGTAACATTACAATGGTGTACAATTATAGGACCACAGACTGGAAAATTAATACAATTGTGTTAAAGAAGAGTGGTATGATATTAAAGGTGAACAATGTAGTGTGTATTCGCTATCTATAATAAGATTACTGTAGTGGAATAGCAGCTTTGTGTAATAAAGGCCAGGGATTCAAATCTATACCTAAATTAACAGCTTTGTCCTTATCATTTTTTCCATATTTATATATTTTTAAAACTTATAAATTACTAGCCATCCCCTGCCACACGTTGCTGTGGCCCAGTCTGTGTATATGTGTGTGTGTGTGGTTTTGTGCATGCATTGTAATGTATTTTTTATTTATCTTTTTGGCTTATTAAGTCTCTTCCACTGTGTTTTTCAGTGTTTTTAGGAGCGATGGCCACTTGTTGGCCTGATAGGTGTATTGTGTCCAAATTTCTGATGGAGGACTTAGGGATTCCTATATTTATTTATTTATTTATTTATTTATTTAGTTATCATTATTATTAACTTTATTTGTACCCCGCGAGCATCTCCCGAAGGACTCGATGCAGCTTACACAGGCCGAAGCCACAGACACAATACAATAGAAAACATAACAAGCAATAACCAAAGCAAATTAAAACAAAACAAATCAAATCAAATCAAAATTAGCGAAACAACAGTAACTATACATCAGGACAAATTAAAAAACTGGTTCGGCCAGTGAGAGGTACAAGGTTAAAAGTGCTGAAATGGTAGGAGGGGCATCGGGATTAAAGTACGGTGTGCAGCAATATTAACTGTGCTAAAGTGCTATTAGGACTTAGGATGGGGTTCCTAATCCGGGAAGGCACAACGGAACAGCCAAGTTTTCAGGTTCTTTCTGAAAACTGCTAGTGTAGGGGCCTGTCGGAGATCTTTTGGGAGGGCGTTCCAGAGTCGGGGGGCCGCCACGGAGAAGGCCCTGTCCCGCGTTCCCACCAACCGCGCTTGCGACGTAGGCGGGATCACGAGCAGGGCCTCCCCCGATGATCGAAGCAAGCGTGTAGGTTCGTAAATGGAGATACGGTCACGCAGGTAGGATGGTCCCAAACCGTTTAGGGCTTTATAGGTGAGCATCTGCACCTTGAATTGGGCTCGGAAGATGAAAGGCAGCCAGTGGAGCTCCTTAAACAGAGGGGTAGACCTCTCTTGATAATGAGCTCCAGTTAGCATTCTGGCTGCTGCACGTTGGACCAGCTGCAGTTTCCGAGCCGTCTTCAAGGGTAGCCCCACGTAGAGCGCATTACAGTAATCCATTCTAGAGGTGACCAAGGCATGGACCACCCCGGCCAGATCAGCCTTCACGAGGTATGGTCGCAGTTGGCGCACGAGTCTCAGTTGCGCAAAAGCCCTCCCGGATACCGCCGACACCTGAGCCTCAAGTGTAAGCGAGGAATCCAGGAGGACACCCAAACTGCGGACCTGAGGTTTCAGGGGGAGTGTAACCCCGTCCAACACAGGTAACCACCCTATACCCCGATCCGGCTTACGATCGACCAAGAGGACCTCTGTCTTATCGGGATTGATCTTCAGCTTGTTCTTCCTCATCCAGATCGACACAGCGGCCAGGCACTTGTCTAGCACCTGAGAAGCCTCCTTGGAGTTAGGTGGAAAGGAGTAGTAGAGTTGTGTGTCATCTGCATAGAGATGGCACCCAACTCCAAAACTCCGGATGACCTCTCCCAGCGGTTTCATATAGATGTTAAAAAGCATGGGAGACAGAATAGAGCCTTGCGGGACCCCACAGGACAAAGGCCAGGGGTCCGAGCAGGCGTCACCCAGCTTCACCATCTGGGTTCGTCCCTCCAGGAAGGACTGGAGCCACGACAGAACCGTGCCCCCAAGGCCCATCCCAGAGAGGCGACCCAGAAGGATACCATGATCGATGGTATCGAAAGCCGCTGAGATGTCCAAGAGAACCAACAGAGTCACACTCCCCCTGTCCAGCTCTCTGCGGAGGTCATCCACCAAGGCGACCAAGGCTGTCTCGGTGCCGTGACCAGGCCTGAAACCAGACTGTGACTGATCTAGGTAATTGATGTCATCTAAGAAACCCTGGAGCTGGGAGGCGACCACCCTCTCCAGCACCTTACCCAAAAAGGGGAGGTTGGAGATAGGCCTGTAGTTGTTCAGCACCGTGGAGTCAAGAGAAGCTTTTTTAATAAGTGGGCGAACCACGGCCTGCTTCAAATTAGATGGAAAAATTCCTTGCTCCAGCGATGCATTAACAATCGGTACAAACCAGTCCAGCAGCCCCCCTCTGGCTGATTTAATGAGCCAAGATGGGCATGGGTCAAGAGATGAGGTGGTCGCCCTCACAGCCCCAAGAATCTCCTCTACAGTTTCAGGAAGAACAAGCCTAAAAGAACCCCACAAAATTGGACAAGCAGGTACCTCCGTCACCTCTTCTGGTACTGCGATGGAATTGGAGTCGAGCTCGAGACGTATCTGGGCGACTTTGTCTGCGAAATGGTGTGCGAAATCGCGACACCGAGCTGCAGGGTCGTCAGGGACCTCCCCCACCGCTGGTGGGTGGAGGAGCTCTCCCACGACCCGAAACAGCTCCGATGATCTATTTGCTGCAGACGCTATACGGGCGGTCGTGAATGATTTCCTGGCCACCCGTATAGCCACGGAGTATGCCTTAAGAGAGGCTCTAGCCCGTGCTCGATCAGACACATCTCGAGATTTCCTCCATTTGCGCTCTAGCCCCCTTCTCGTATGCTTCATCACCGCCAACTCCTCGGTAAACCAAGGAGATGGCCTGTCACGACGCAACGAGATGGGGCGTTCAGGTGCGATCGTATCTAACGCCCTGGCCATCTCCCCATTATAGAGAGTTACCAAGGCGTCGATAGAATCACCAGGCTCCAAGGCAGGAAGAACCCTAAGATTCCTCAGGAATCCGTCCGGATCCATCAGTCTCCTAGGGCGGACCATCTTAATTTGTCCTCCACCCCTGCGGAGGTTTAGGGTCGCAGTAAGTCTAAATGTGATCAGATGATGGTCAGACCATGACACTGGAAGGATGTTTTGATCTTCCACTCTGATCATTTCGTTGTCCGCCACAAAAACAAGGTCGAGAGTATGTCCAGCTTGATGAGTGGGGCCAGATATTATCTGTGACAGGCCTATGGTCGTCATGGTGGCCATAAAGTCCTGAGCTGCGCCAGATAGAGTGGTCTCAGCGTGGATGTTAAAGTCTCCCAGCACCACCAGGCGCTGGGAGACCAAGGCCGAATTAGAGATCACCTCCGCTAGCTCAGACAGGGAAGCTACTGGATGGGCGATACACCAGCAGGAACCCCACACTGTCACGGCTCCCCACCTTCAAGTGGACACATTCAAACCCAGAAGCCTGCGGGACAACGCATCTGGTCACGGCATGTCAGGAGCAGATCAAAAGTTGTGTTGCATTTTTCAACAAACAAACAAAACATAAAGTTTGCAAGCTTGGTAGTTGATTAAATGTCCTTTGACCAGTAGCTGGCCACTTGGAGTGCCTCTGGTGTTGCTGCAAGAAGGTCCTCCATTGTGCATGTGGTAGGGCTCAGGTTGCATTGCAGCAGGTGGTCTGCAGTTTGCTATTGAGATTATTGTAATGGTTAGTCCTGAAAAGGTCAGTTGGTTGTCTTGCTTGCTTGTTTGCATGCTGCAAGTTGCTTCTGGTTGCTTCTGGAGTGAGAGAATCAGCCGTCTACGAAGACATTGCCCAGGGGATGCCCGGATGTCTTACAATCCTACGAGGAGGCTTCTCTCATGTCCCCCAAGGATACCTATATAGAATATATTCATTAAAATCACAATAACCTGCAGACATTAAACTCACAAATGTGTAGGGTCCAAACTGTGCAAATTAATTTATTATTATTATTATTATTATTATTATTATTATTATTATTAGATGCACTTATTGACCGCCATTCTCAGCCCTTAACACTTTCTACACCACTAAGCAGCTGCTAACATTTGGCTATAATGATAACAAGGACTCCAAACTCATCTGCTTAGTGACAGATGGTAAACTCACTACACTAGTAAAATTATGCTAGTCGCAGTGGGGTGAGAGACAAAACTATGACCACAAAGGCCAGAAGAGGAAATAGGAGACAGCCTAGGCTGGATCTACACTGCCAATAATGTAGTTTGAACTGCATTATACAGTCAGTGTGGACCCCTGTAATGCAATTTGAACAGCATTGAACTGCACAATATGGGTCTACGCTAATTATATAATGAAGTTCAAATTCCATTATTTTGTAGTTTATTTCCAATCAGAAATTCTCTGCCTTTCTTTGCCACCTCAGCATACCACTTCCAGACTATGTCTTAAGAGAAATCACATTTATAGTCCAGAAACACTTGAAATGACAACATGGCTTTCTGACAAAATGCAATGGCTGGGGAATATATAGTACATTTTATTTTATTTTTGCTCTCCATGTTAAACTTCTTTTTGTGTCTCTATGTTCATTTAGGTTATACATTTTTAAACGAATTGGCATTATGAACCAGCTGTTGAGAATGGCTAATTATGAGAAATAATATTTTATGCCTGCATGAATATAGGGGAGTTGTGTTCACACAGGTTTCATGTATCCCCCATGGCTTCCACTGCCATTGCTTGAACCTGAGTTAAATGCAGTATCTAATTGCTAGCTCCAATGTGTTATGTTTATACAATATGATCCTTATTTTTTTCCACTTGAGCAGATAAAGTGGGTATCTATTTATATTATCATGATGGTTGAGTCACTAGAGGTTGATTAGTTATGCTGAAAACCAGCAGAAGCAGATGCAGCCTCATGAAAAGAAATGGTAGCTTGTGCGGCATATAGAACAAAAAGAGAAAAACCAAGAAGTGGAGAGGTGGCTATTTGTATTCAGTGCTGCTGAAATGTGTGGAATCTCAATTCTTACCCAGAGTCTGCACCAAACTAACCTGAATTGTGAAATAGGAAAAGCTTATTGCCAAACAATAGTTTAACAGCTATTTCATGATTTGTGTTACCTATAAGACAGAATACTCACTTGTCCACATCAGACACAATTGGAAATTCTACTTATCTCCTCTGTATCTACTATTTTAGATGTTCTTATGATTCATCCTACTCTTTTGTATTACAAAATTACTTATATTACTTATTATTTATATTACAAGGATCAGAAACTTGATTTTTCTTTAATAATAATAGCCAGTAAAGGTGGTCCCAGTGGTGATTGGCACACTGGGTGCAGTGCCTAAAGACCTTGGCCTGCACTTAAACACAATTGGCGCTGACAAAATTACCATCTTCCAGCTGCCAAAGGCCACCTTACTGGGATCTGCACACATTATTCACCAATACATCACACAGTCCTAGACACTTGGGAAGTGTCCTATGTGTGAGCCAATACAACAACCAGCAGAGTGCTCTTGTTTGCTATGGATGCATCTTGTTGTTTTTCAATTATTATTATTATCATCATCGCCCAAAAGGGATTCAGGGCTGCTTACAAAAGCACACATTAGTGTTGCAAACATACAAGTATAATAAAATACATAAGCATTTATAAAACAAGTACAGTGTCAACATACATAAAAGCAGTGTTGTTCTGTGGCAATTTTGTTTGCTACAACCCTATGCCCTCCGATTATATCCTTTTGCATATACATATGATTGCAAGATATGATACTAAGGGGCACATAAAGTAGATTTACTGAATGACTGGGTCTTGGTAAGGAAATATTATATAAGTCCCATTGCTTCAATTGGTCTATTCTATTTGGGATTTACAATAGAATTTAGGATTATATAAATTGGGCTTGATACAGACTTCCATGGTCAAGTAGACCTATTAAAAACAGTGAAATGTGTATTAGTAGTGACTATTACCCCAGTGATTTAAATATGATCAATTTGGACTGATATACAATACACCACCACCACCAACAACAACAACAACAACACCCACACACACCTCATTTTTATGAGGTTTTAAGACATCTCTGTAGTGATCTACAGGTCCTCCACAGCAACTCTATGGTCAACATCCACTTGAATCATAGAGAGAATTTGTAAATCAAATGCATGAATAAGTTAAACTCACTAATGTGGAGAGTGAGTGTAGGATTATTGCTATTATTAACAGTATATTGTGCCTTCAGAGACTATTCTATGGCAGTGCCAAAATGGTCAAATATGATAAATTTGCAACAATATGTTTCTCCAGCTCTGGAAAAAATTCTTTATCTTGACAGAAAACATTGATGGGACATGCTAAGTAATAGAAAATATGAAAATCTCAGCTGAGCAGTGTCATTTCTCTATTCGCTCTTTGGTGTCATGTAATTGTGGTGGTATGCTTCATAAGAGGAGAGTTCATATAGGTGTAAAGGCTTACTTAAATATAACATGTACTTTCTGCTAATGGATATGCTACTTAGCAAGATCCATAGACCTCACAATAATCAGTTTTGACATTGTCCCCCAAGAAAACATTGTGTATAATTTTTCTGGATGGGAGAGATCACAGTGGGTACCCTGATCTAGCCCTCTGTGCCTGGTCTAATTATATGCAGTATACACATTCCCATTGTTAGTGGCCTGTTGTAGCATCTTCCATTCAATTAATAATGCTTTTGCAAATTGGCAAATAGCATTTGGACTAAAATACACAGAGGAGCCTTCCTCCTCCCACCCTCACCCCACACCTTCTCCCACGAATAAAAAATGTTCTGCCTTTTCTCTAGTGTAGAACAATTTGTCAAGTAATTAGCCAATCTAATTAAATTTTTGTAGCGCTAATCAAACGAATATGCTAAAATTTTCTTTGCCCAGGCAGTTTGCTGTCTGCTTGCATTTAACTTGATGGTTTGAAAGAGGCCCAGCACAGCCTGCCACTCCACTTAATCACCTCATTTGCATTTTATATTGGTAAATCAAATTAAGCACCAGTGGCTTTTAGTGTGATTGACTGTGGTCAGGCCTGTTCAGATGGGACTATTTTTTTCCCCACAGAAAATTAGGTACATTTTAATATGAGCAAGGAGGTTGGGTTTTCAGCTTTCGACAAACGACATTCACTCAGCTAATTAAATGTGCTTGTTGCCCTATTTTTTCTTATTTGGCCAGCGTATGATAGATTTACCCAGCTGGTGTGTCCACTTCCCCTTTTGCATAATTTCTTGATGGACGTTTTTATTTTGTCTTCTAATCAGATTTGTCCAAACAACACCTCAAGCCTAACTGGGAAGACAAGTATATAAATAATATTTTGTGGTCGTGATTTAAATGCAAAGAAGCATACTTATTTAGTAGGTAGGGGTGATTTGGGGATTTTATTTTATTTTGGCAAGGATGAAAATACTGCTTTATCTTCCAAATCATAACAATGCTTTATCTTCATTTGACAAACATCCTGAAAAAATATTTTGGCCATAGAAAATAGCAATACATATAGTTGTCATCAGGTAACATTATTTATTCAAAATACCTATATTAACATCTGTATTTTTTTTTAAAAAAAAACATAAAACATGAACCAGTAGAATCAAGGTTGACCAGGAACCCTTAAATATTACACAATTATAGCCCTGTAGTACTATTTATAGAAACCCAGGATTTCTTTTTTAGGAAGGGTCTTTCAAATTCTCATTCAAATAGCTGCAATGCGTCACCAAGCTACAAACTCCAAGATCCCATGGGATGCTTTCATGATATTTACAGTGGAATCATATTGCTTTAATTATGAAGGATGAAAGTTCCATGGCCTCTGAGGAGGTGATGGGACTCCATACTCCGCCACATAGTTCCTACACCAAACTTCTGTTCTTCCTATAAGACTGTCTGATGTAGAAACCACTGGATTCATTTCTTGAAGATGTACATGACAATTTCCTTCACCATCAGTACTATTATCTGCACAAAATATCTTTCTCTTATATGATCCACACTTTGGAACTCTCTCCCTTGGCATGTGGTGGAAGCTTTTAAACAGAGGATGGATGGCCATCTGTCAGGGGTACTTTGATTGTGCTCTTCCTTCATGGCAAAAGGTTTTTATTTATTTATTTATTATTTGAACTTATATGCCGTCAGTCCCCTGGGGCTCGGAGCGGCTTACAAGAATGGCTAAAATCTAACAAAATTTAAAAGCAATTTAAAACAATTTAAAAACAGCAATATCAAACATTAAAAGCCTGTCGAAACAGGTATGTCTTACATGCCCTGCGGAAAGCTGGTAAGTCCCGCAAGGCACAGACTTCAGGTGGCAGAGTATTCCAGAGTGATGGTGCCACTGCTGTTAAGGCTCTGCGTCTGGTTGCTGTTAGACGCAAGGTCTTGACACTGGGAATTTCCAATAGATCTTGGTCCTCAGAACGGAGGGATCTCTGGGGTTCGTAGGGGGTGAGGCAGTCCCTCAGGTACATCGGCCCCAGACCATGCAAGGCCTTAAAGGTGAGTACCATCACTTTGAAAGTGATCTGGTGCTCAATTGGTAACCAATGCAGCTGTAGTATGATTGGTGTTACGTGGCATCTCATCGGAATTCCTGCAAGAAGCCGAGCAGCTGCGTTTTGTACCAACTTGAGCTTCCGGATCACCGACAGAGGAAGGCCAATGTAGAGGGCATTACAGTAGTACAGTCTTGAGATGACCGTGGCCTGGATCACCGTAGCTAGGTCGTCCTTGGACAGGTAGGGGGCCAGCCATCTAGCCTGCCGCAGATGAAAAAAGGCGGTTCTGCTAACGGCGGATACCTGGGCCTCCATCGTCAGCAGAGGGTCCAAAAGGACTCCCAGACTCTTTACCAATGATGACAGGTGTAGCACCTCACCATCCAGGGTAGGCAGCTGGATATCCCCATGGCTCGGTCGACCCAGCCATAGGATCTCCGTCTTTGCTGGATTCACCCTCAACCTGCTGGCACGCAGCCATTCAGAAACGGCCTCGAGGCACTGATGGAAACAATCGGGTACAGAGTCCGGTCGGCCTTCCATCTTCAGCACCAGCTGAGTGTCATCAGCGTACTGATAACAAGCCCAAAACCTTGAACCAGCTGAGCAAGTGGTCACATATAGATGTTAAACAACAGAGGGGAGAGAATAGCCCCCTGAGGAACCCCACAAGATAAAGGGGACCTCTCAGAGACCAGGCCTCCCCTCTCCACTCGCTGTCCACAGTTGTGAAGAAAGGAGGACAGCCAGTTTAAAGCTGCCCCCTTGACTCCAGCAACAGCAAGGCGGTGGGTCAAAAGATTGTGGTCGACTGTGTCAAATGCTGCTGTGAGATCCAATAACACAAGCAGCGCTGACCCGCCCTGGTCAAGCTGGCATCGAAGGTTGGACTGGGTGGCCCATGTGGTCTCTTCTAACTCTATGATTCTATTCTATGATCCTACATGTTACAGCTGTGATCCTAACTGCTCACTAGGATCAAACACATGTAGCAAAACTACAACTGATGGCTGGCATTCTGTATAATGATTATGGATTCATAACCCAGTTACAAATCTCTAACTTCTTCATATTCACTAATACTACGTAGTCATGATTGTGGTATAATTACCATGATTTTAAATGCCCCAATATATTTTACCAAGCAGCAATTGCACCATAAGGCAGAGACCTGCTTATCTGGCAACCTGAGCATAGGAAGATGAAATTTCCATGCTTCTCCCACCAGCAAGCAAGGCTGTCATGAGGAATTACAACAGGACTCCTGCTTCTGATTGGAACCGCTTCATTCACTGACCAGATGGTAACGTCATCCTACTGCACCTCACTCACCAGGTGAACAGATCTCCATCCCTTGGTATGGCTGCTGCCTGGAAAAATAGGATAGGGGTGTCAGGCCAGGAGTGTTACACATTCATAAATAACTAAGTAATATTGAATATGACCCCTTGTTTTAAAGATTTAAAAATGCTGAGGCAATTTTGTAGGATGAACAGTAAAAAGGAAGACATTTTTCTTCTTGCAATTTTCATCCCGTGCTAATCTATTATAGATTTCTACCTAACTTTGTAGGGAATATAGCAATGTGAAACAATGCTTCCGGAAGTTTGGCTATATATTAATCTTTCTTTTCAGGAAAAAGCTGATAATGTAGGGGAAGGACCCAGGGTGTTCCATACAGCCCTTTATCCCAGGAGCATCCGCATTTTAAAAACGTGGATGTTCCTGGGGGCCTGTCCACAACCACCCCAGAAAGTGCATACTTTCTGGGGAGGATGTCCAGATGTTCTTCTGGGACTGACCCAGAAGAACATCTGGAGACCATCCCCCCTCCCCCACAGCTCAAATCCCTTTTAAAAGGAAAACTTATCTGGCCTCCATTACAGTACAGTCTTGCCAGAGTTCTCCCAGCATGTAGAAATGACATGCCAGGAGAGTGGGGGAGTGGAGGAAAATTACTATCTAATTAATTCACCACAAATCAGGGTTTTCCTGGTTTATGGAGAATTAATTGTGGGTTGGCCAGAACATCATCTGGACAGCCCCCTTTTTATTGCAGAAGTTTCCACAATAAAGGGGCTGTCTGAATGGGCCCCAAGTTGCCCTCCCCAATTATGAAGCCAAGGGATTGAGTTACTGGTCCAACTAATTATTTTTACTGGTAAATTGTGCAATATTTTAGACCATTTGAGCTATTCCTCGTTATTTTATAATATAATGACAATATAATGACAAGATGATACAGGCAAAAACATTTATATAGGCTTCTGTCACAAAAATGAAACCATGTCCTCTGCTTTACTTATATGATCTGTTGTTTGCTGCATATTCTGATGTTGTTTGTATGTTTCTTGGTTACTGTCAGAGTATTAGACATGATGTGAAGCAAGTATCAAGCTGGTCATTTTTTCAACAGAGTTGTATAATCAGTGTTACCACACATTGTTTATATCTAACCTATGCACTGTGTGCTAAGTGCAGCAACAACAAAAATCATTACAATTCATATTTCCAATTTGAATTTTGCAGCCATTAAATGGTCAGTGTAAAGTCTCAATTGGCAACTTTCAATATCACAACTGGTGGGGAATCTCATAGTTTTAGATAAAATAAAAGACAGCATTTGCTTTTCTCCTTTCTGTTTAAATCTGGAGCAAGCCACCATCCAGATTGGTTGTCAAAATTAGGACGAGTGTCTGTATTATCTGGGTAGTATATCAAATGTCTAAATTTCCTCCTTAGAATAACAAAAATAACCTTTATGGTGCCATAGGTCCTCTGTGACCTTTTTAGTAGTCATAACAGTGACTGATAAGTAACAAAGATATATCAAGGGACAGTTATTGGTTGGGAGCTTGTGGAATAGTCATTGAGTTCTGTCCTTAACATTTGGAACCAACATCACAGGGAAAGGTTTTGGGGCAAATTCATGACCTTAAAGGTGACACTGAAGAATTCCATTTAATGTAGACTATACACCCCATTCTACCTGTCAATATTATGTGCATTTTCAGAGCTCATGTCTAATTACTGTCTTAAATGTGTTTTAAAATACTATAACCGATGATTACAAACCATCAAAAAGTTAATAACAGAAACTGAGGGATGAATATAAATGATGTGATACATTTTTAGATATTTAATCAATTTTAGTTATCTTATACAAAATTTGTGATGCAGGTTGAGTATCCCTCATCTGAAATGCTTGGGATCAGAAATGTTATGGGTTTGGGATTTTTATTTTATTTTAGAATACCTGTATTTGCATATATGTACATAATGAGTTATCTTGGAGATGGGACCCAAATCAAAACATAAAATTCATTTATGCATCAGATATGCTATGTATACATTTATACTGAGGGTAATTATCTACATTTTAAATAGGTTTGTGCATAAAATAAAGTTCGTATAAATTGAAACATCGGAAAGCAAAATTATCATTTATATCAACCACCCATATGGACGATTTTGGAGTATTTTGGATTTTAGAATTCCAGGTAAATTATTCTCAGCCAGCATATCACAAGCTAATGCTGATGGAGTAAAAACTGGAAAGGGCTTCTATCCTTTTAATGTTTACACAGAAGAGGAAAATTTCAGCAGCTGCTGCTTGCTACCTGGTTGTGTGACAAGCAACATCTGTTGAAATTCCCTCTTCTACATCATGGCTAAAGATACAAGAGCCCTGCCTGGTGTTCAATCAAGTAATCCAATCCGTAGCATTTCCTCTTCAGCAAGATAAATGACAACTTGAAGTCCAAGGGGCAAAACATGGGGAAGGTTGGTATTAGGTATAGGAAGCCTTTTTGCATATCCTTCAACTTTCCTTCCAGGTCCTATGAATTCCCACTGTTTCAGCTGCTTTAAAAAAGCCCCACACTTTGAGGCTGCTTCATTAATTTTCAGTGCTGAAATGTGGATAGGTATGGTATAGGTCCCATTACACTTCTGCCCTCCAACCCTGGACCTCATGTGAAATTATTTAAAGACACTATTTAAAATTCCAGACATTTGAGGCTGGGTTGCCAATTGGAGCAAATGATCCAGTATCCCTACTGGGTCCCCATGCTGCTGGCAATATAACAAATGTAAATAGACACAACTTTTTGCACAGCCATTCTGTATTCTCTAAGCATGGGTGGCATGTGGACAAGAGTTGGCACTCACTGCCCCCTTCTCATTCTCCTCGTTGCAGCAGCCAGTGGGTGATGAGCTGATTGGAGAATGGTGAGTGAGATGATTAATGATGCTCCTTCTCCCCTGCCAAAGGGACCTGAGGTGGCAAAAGACCAACATGAACCATGCTGTGACTGCTGGCTGCTGCAATGAGAATGGAATAGGGATTATAAGGGTGGTCATCTGACAGTGTCAAACCAGGTTTGGCACCATTGGACAGTCAGGTCTCCCTCGTGCTTCTGCAGAGGTCAGAGGTTCTGGTGATCTAAATCATCCCAGGACCAGTCCTAGCATTTACCACTCCAGATTAGCCCCAGATGAAGTGGTCAGTATAGATCCACCCTAGGACACATAACAACAGTCAAACTACAGGAAACAATCTCAATATTAGGAAGAGCTTCCTAACAGTAAGAGCTATTCGATAATATAATATGCTGCCATGGGGTATGGTCAAGTCTTTGGAAGTACATAAACGGAGGGTAAATGACTACGTGTCAGGAGTGCTTTGATTGTGTATTCCCAGGTGGCAGTGTGTGTGTGTGACTAAATAGTCCTTGTGATCTCTTCCAACTTTACAAGAAATCATCTGATGGATTTGCCATAATGTCACCATATGTAGGAAATGACTTGAAGGCGCATGACATCAAGGCCTCAGACATGTTAAGAAATGTGAGAAATTGTGGTTTATCTCACAACCAGAATAATGAAGTTGGCAAGGCAGAAGCTGAACAACACCCCGTTTTATGTCTACCCACCCACAGAGTTCAGCAGAGAAATAATAAACTTAACCTTTTTTTTTGAAAAAGATAAAGTAAATTTATTTACAAATTATTTTTTCATTGCCTTTTATGGAGTTTTATTAATAAAAGAGAGAGGAAAGAGTAAACTGACTGAGTTTAGAGTAATACAGGGAAGAGTGGGTGTGGAAATGCAAACAAAGAGAAAGGGTAGAAACATGCAAATAAATCTATACAGGCTGCTAGTGCTAATATAATGTGACCAGGCCTCAGTTTGAGGTAGACATGAGAGGATATTCTTCCCAGTTTTCACTGTGCACCCAAGAAGATCAAAGGAAGCTGAGTTAATTCTTGGTTTACATAATGCTTCTCTTTCAAGTTAACAGGGCTCACCAGGGCTATCTTGCCTGATTCCACATATACACATACACAAACCCTTTCTAAATCCTTGACCTGACCCAGACTTTGAATTTATTGTCTTCATCCAGTAGACAACAGGGGAAAGCCATACAATGCAGCTGAATGTGTGTTCACTCAGATGTAAGTCCCTCTGTATTCAATGAGACTTACTACTCAGTCAATCTTGAGCTTTGACAGGCTACATTCATATGTAGGTCTCTCCTTGCCATCTTTTGCATGGTAAATGAAGTAATCTGTCTAGCTTTTCTGTAATCTCTTAAATGTCTTTACACATTTATTGTCAGAATTGTAGGTCCTAATTGGTTTCCTGTTCCTTGTGTTTTTCAAGATTTTTTTCTTGAGCCACTTAGGCAGAAACTTGGAAAATATGTTTTGGAGGATGTCTTCTTGTCTTTGTAACACTGCTATTTCTCCATGCTAGCATCCTCTTTGGTTCAGAGTCTAAGCATCAGTTAAAATATATGTAACATAGCTTTTAAGCTTGTTTCTAAGCATCTGTTGTAATATTTTACTCACTTCTGAGATGCCTAGAGGGATTTACACTCTCCCGTCCCTCTTCTCTTTAACTTCTTTTAAATCAAATCCTTCCTTTTACACAAATAAAACAATACCTTTTAAAATTTAAATGTAACTGCATTGGCCTTTCTAGGCATTTCCCCATATTTGCTTGAATTTGATCATTTTGTAAACAGGGTTCCTTGCTGTTTTATATAAAACATGGCTAACAGGTCTTGAAATCCACTATGAGTTAAATCAAAGATGATGACCTTTTGTGTTAGTCGTATTTCTTTGTAACTTACTATTTAAAGGAAGAAATGATTCTAACCTATAGGTTATATCTGATTCACTTTTGTGATCATGGGAAATAGTGACCTTAAGAAATAGAATTATAGACCAGGGACCAGGAGTCAGGATGCTAAAAAAAATGCTAAATAAAATTCTCACTTGGTTGTTTTGCTTTTTCTGTTCAGAATATGTTTTCTGTGCAAAACAATTGGATGAATTTTGCTCAGAATTTGTTCTAAATTCTGAATAGATTTATACAAATTGTATGTTTTTAAAATTACTCACAAATTAATTGCTTCTTTCAAAAAGAAAATTAATCTATAATTGTACCTCTCCAGTAATGCAGGAATTACCAGAAGTGCACAAAATGGCTTGGGCACTCAAGGGGAAATATGCTGGCTTCTTTAACACTTGCAACAGACTCACAAACTCTGTGTCTTTTCTATTTCAGGAACAGCTTTCTAGGCATTTGCCTCAAACCAAAATCACATTTGGGTACACACAAAAGGTTGACATAGGTTTGGATCATGGCCATGGTGTTTGAACCCTTCTTCTCTCATCCTCCCTTTGGCTTATTCAAAGAAGAAACATGGCTCAAGAAACATTTAAACTCAGGAATTTTTCAACATTCTTGACTGAGGAAAAGGAAAAGTAGTAGCAGTGGAACACATCAACAAGGAGACAACAAATATGATGAGACAGCCTGGAGATGAGATCCTACAAGCATAGTTTCAAGGCATTAAACATGTTTGGCCTGGAGAAGGGATGCTTGAAAAGCAGCTACATTAAATGTGCCACTTAATTTTGGAGGTTTGTTCTGATATTACCATTGTTCCCAAAGGTAAGGTTCAAATCAAAAGATTCAGATTGCAAGAAAAGGATTTTTGTACTAAACAATTAGAAGAATTTCCAGGCCACAGGTTACCTGAGAAAGTGTCAGGGTGTCCTTTGAAAGACCTTTGAAGCATAGTGTAGAAGGCCATCTAAAAGAGATGCTGTAGCATGTGACTTCCTGTGTTGATAAGGAATTGAACATGACCTTTGCAGTCCTTTCCAACTTTATGATTCAAAGCAGTAATCTCATGCATTACTTCAGAAATCCACCCAGGTATAATAGTAGGACAGAATTTTATCCCATGTTCCACACAATAAACTTTTTCCTTCCCTCTATGTTTGTATGTAGGCATATGTGCATATCTTGCATTAAGCCCACCTAGTGAGTTTGCAGCAGAGGTAAGATGTGAACCAGAAATTCCCCAGCCATGGTTCAGTCTCCCTGCTACACAACATCTTCTGTGAAAAATCTTGTTTCCCCACTTGTGAGTCCATACGTTCGAGCTGGGCAAACATGTCCTGAATCTAAGCAAGGCAGCCGATTCAGAACAAAGAAGAGTCCTCAGAAGCTCTTTATATCATACCAAAATAACAGTGTTTGATTGAACAGATCCTATAAAGACAACAGGTTTCTTCCTTATTTGGTTTATTATTAGCTTAGTGATAAAGTACTGTGTTGGCCGGTTCACTCAGTAGAGGGTTTGTTTGGTCTCTTTGTGTGGTATTTATAGCCTGGTCTGGTTAATGTCAATCTTCACTTTATTGGTAGTCTCTTAAATCCTGAAATTTTAGCCAGACTTTTACTAATAAACCAAATCTTCGCAGAGAAAAGCTATATACGTTTCCAACATAGCCAGTGAAAATCTTTCAAGAAAGAACCTTTAACATCTGTCTTTTCAACCTGAGCATGGTTATATTTCATCACAATTCTTTCCCTGTTCAGTAAAGAGAGGAATTCAGTTCTCATTTTTCATTCCACTGGGGTCTTTACTATTTCCATTTTCAAGCAGATCCTTTTGCCATAGACATCAGATTTGTTTATTGTTATTTCCATTGTGGAAGCAAAAAAGATGACGAATCCGTATACCTGTAACTTGGAACAAATAACAAGGTGTTTTCATTCATAGTGTTTAATGTTTGTTATTCAATACAATAACTGTGATTCAAAAGCAAAATACTGTACCACTTTTAATCTTAATACAGACCCAAAATTCCCCGTAATGAAAATTTCAAATCAACCATATTGCCATATTAGCTTGTCCTGATGCATGCCACATGTTCCAGACTAAATTTAAGACAGAGATAGCAGAAGATTTCAACAATGCAGTCAGCTTTGAATGTTAAAGCTTGTACCAGAAATATATTAGCTGATAATACAGGTATTACCTTGATCATGTGTCGAGTATCTTTTACCAGCCAGTGAAGAATTGTGCCCTAGCCTTATACAGCAAGGATTCTAAAACAAGGCTTTCAATTAGAAGATGTTTGCAAAAAAATTCCTTACAAAGACATCTCTTTAAAATATAAGTTTAAACATGCATTATTATTATTATTATT
Source organism: Anolis sagrei (assembly GCF_037176765.1). NCBI lineage: Eukaryota > Metazoa > Chordata > Lepidosauria > Squamata > Anolidae > Anolis > Anolis sagrei. The sequence goes on from NC_090022.1 coordinate 274,463,478, forward strand.
ATTATTATCATTATTATTAACCTGCCTCTCGTCAAGATTTGAGATGGGACACAACATAGTCAATATACACAGATAAAAATATAAAAACATTAAATTAAAAAGTTATATACCAATGATTAAAACACATTCATGGAAGATTAATATATCAAAGAATGTATGCTAAAATGGGCCAAAAATGTTGACTGTACAATTAGTCTAGAGTGGGAATGCCTCTGGAAAGTAAAAATAAAAATATTCAGAAATTGCTCACTGTTGGAAAACTTTTACAAAATGTTCTATCAATATTACATGGCACTTGTAAAAAATATCCAAAATGTAGCCACAATTGAAAAATTCCTATTGAAAATGTAAACAAGAAACAGAATCATTTTTTATATATATGGTTGTCCTACAAGAAGGCAAAAACATTTTTGATTGAGATCCATAAAAATATAGAAAATGTATTAAAATAAAAAATACCAATGCATCCTTATTAGGCATAACAGATAGAACTCTTTTGAAGACACGTGGCAGTCTTTTCATTGTGATGACATCTGCAGCAAGAATTGTATATGCACAGGCATGGAAACTAGAAGAAAGACCAAAAATGGAAGAATGGGCAGTAAAAGTAGCTGAAATAGCAGAAATTGATACTTCGACAAGACATCTTTAGATTAAAAGACCCTTCAAGAAAAATGAGCAACCCTTCAAAAATTTCCTAAAAGAAAAGAAAATTCCAGCATGAAGATACCATGTTTAAAATGTTAATCTATTACATTATATTTTACACAATGAACTAAATAATATGAAAACAAAAATATTATGTATATGAAAGAAGGATATGTAAAAAAGGACAATATCTTTCAATTAAAGAAAGAAAGATTAAAAGACATTAAAATCATTGATGTCAATAAAATGTAAATTTAAATTCATCATTTAAAATTGTCTGGGTAAGCCTGCCAGAAGAAATCTGTCTTTAAATCTGTTTTAACTTCTTACTTTGTGTTCAGAACATAACCCTGGAAGATTTAGAACACTACATATTCACCCTAGACTATCTTTGACTACCAAAAGATCCAAAGTTTCCTGCTCTTCAAATAACCTCTTTCTTTTACCACTTTTCTCTTACTAGCCTTCTGTCATTTTCCACTTATTACTCACTTATTCCTATACCTGTTTCCTTGAGCACATTAATTCATAATTATAGTTTTCTCTTCCTTTGATTCTTTTGTTTTAGGTCTAAATCCACCAAGGATGCCAGTGGTGTGTTAACCCATAGGACCATTGCCATCACTAGATGGGCTACCATGTCCCCCCCTTTCTCTTAAGAGCACAAGATTAGCCATTGTGTTTTCAGGAGTGGCTTCATTCTCTCAGCCACCGATTAGGAATGGGGCTGCATTCAGATTTCTTTCAGAACCTCTGAAAAAAATGGAGAAACTTCTAGCCCTAAGATAAGGCTACTCCTTCTTCAATGGGTATTCAAGTTTAGCCAGGAAAAAGAAGTTGTGTCTGGAGACCACCTCCTTCCTTTTGTACTCTGTGGGAATGACTGTTGCACAATGCCATTCAACATACAGAAGTCGGTGTAACTGAGGGTTAAAATTACATATTTAATATTTGACACAACTTCATAGTCTCTGTGCTCTAATATTAATAGGCCAGGATTGTCTAGCTGAAATACATGCACATCCCCTCCCTGTTTGCACTTATCTCCATCATCCTTGTCCCCTACTGCTACCTCCCCTGGAACAAGATTTGTTTACTCTGTAAACAGTTGCAATTGGGATTCCCATGCAAGTAAAGCAGTGAATCCATCCTAGGTTTTCGTCCAGACTTTAAATGTGTTACCTAGGGTGCTGTACCAGTTTTGGGAGATAGGTCAGATATCACATTACTAGCTCTTTTAAAGTTCAGGCTAAACCCTAGGACAGATTCACAGCTCCACCGAAACTGGTATCCCCTATGACAATCTGATTTGAGTTAGTACAGACTTTAATATTTTGTTCTAACTGTTGAAGCTACTTTGAGAGACAGAATTGAGCTGGACTGATAGCTCTTTTAAAGTCAAAACTAAAGACCAGAATTAGATGCACCACACCACTGAGATAGAAGCCATCAGCAGCCATTGGTGCCACTATATAAGCAAGATATATTCTTGGGTCCTCATTATTCACCTTTAAGTTGGTTGAGATCTATATAGGTAACATTTGGTGATATCTATATAGGGGACAAATGCTGACCTAAAATAACTGAAGAAATTAGCAGATGCAAGATGAGGTTTTTTACTTCAAGACTTACTCTATGCCACAGGCAGAATTAAAGATAGAAGAATACGAACTACAATGGTTCAGGCAGAGACAATAAAAAGAAAGCTTTGTAAGAGATAATAAAAACAATAGTCCTGAAAAAGAATTATCACAATTTGAAAAAATACTCAGCATTAATGTGGATCATTGAATAGGAAAAATATATTAAGACTGGAAATGGAGCCAGAACTAGTAAAAAGACTATATGATAAAAGAGGCACAACATGTAGGACATGATATCAAATTAGGAAAATAGGAAAAGATGTGGAAGTCAGGACTAAAAGGAATTTTATGTCAAGATCTAAAAGAAAAGTTTTACAAAAGGATGTCTTGATGGTAGTTGACTCCTGTAAGATTGTCCAAAATGAGTATAGGCGAGTATATAGGGTAGTCTTAAAAAACTGTGCAGTTCAGAGACTGTCTCAATGCCAGTACCAGCTATTCTGATTAGATCTTTGCTCTTGCCTTGGAATCTACTTTTTCAATATGGTATCTTTGACATGGGATGAAGTCATTGATAATACTGAAACTACATCACTCTCACAATGTGATGTTTTGTCCTAACTTACACACAGTGAACCAGCAAGTTAGGGACTTTGGTATCAGTTCTGATTCAGTGATTCATAGCCACTCTCTGAGACGTTGACATGCCACCTATCATCAATATCAGGGCTGGAAAGTGGTGGTAGTGGGGAATAATACTTTATAAGAGCAGTTGCAAGGATTAGAAGTAGATAATGTATATGTGAAGTGCTTTCAGCATTTGAAAGCACTATAGAATTACTAAGTATTCTTATTAGTGGCAGCATTATAATAGTGTTTTACTGTTGCAGTGTGGCTTTAGAAGTGGTAGGCATAGAGATAAGCACTTCTTGTGAGAGATTATGGTTTAGATTCTAAGTAGGCTTCCATGAACTGAAGAGCTTTTGTCTTGCACATGCCAAACTAAGAAGTAGCAGAAGATCTAACTAGAAAAAAAGGGGGACCATTTTTATGGATGTAAGTTTACTGATATAAGTCTATTCCCCTCTCCTATGAGTGGGGCAAGCTCAGGATCCCAGACTATTATTGTAATTTCATAGGGCCTATGAGTTCCATTTTATCTCCTGATTAAATAAAGACTTATCCTGAATCAAAAACAGTCCAAGGTGACTAGAAGAATTGTAGCATTGTTTCCTGCAATGTTAAGAGACATAGTTTTTGTTTTGAAAAGACTTCTTAAAATAATGGGAGCTGAGAAGGCCCCTTGGAACTTGACAGTTGCACTTTCCAACCCCCGTTAATGTCAACAGTGTGTACCCACTAAGGAATTAGCCAGTCTGAATGCAACTGAAAGAACTTACAAAATTTCACTAGTCCAGGAGTTTATCTACACTGGCTGCTTAAATCATGGCCAATCTGAAGCAATGATACTTCTGCCTGGATCCAGAGGTTACTACATATTCCACCCTCAACCTACAAACATGGTGGGATGAAATCTACATAATACAGCCATATAGAGACTGGTTCTGCCCTGCTGGACCATCACTGTATCCTCCCTGTCATTTGTTCCCTGTGGCCATCCGGCAAAATTCCAAAACAGCTCCTAGCTATCATGGATGCCCTATGCCAATACGAGCAGAGGTGTCTGCATGACCAGGCAGAAAGACCAAGAAGGTGTACCAGAACTCTGAAAACATCTGCAGTAGCAGCAACAGCAACTTGGATCAGATCTGCCCTATTTCTCCTTCTCTGATAAACTCAGGAAAAAGGAGATTGTGGCAGCGGCTCATGTGGGCTGTATGAGCCAATCCACATCAGACCTAGTCATGCTATTCACACTGTGCCCAAACTTTGAGGTTTCTCTGGAGTTTCACCCAAACTCCAGAGAATTTTCAATTACTTAAAGGTAGGCTTTTTTCTAGAAGTTTTTGCAGCAAATGTTTGTAACTGGTATAGGAAAACACTTATTGTGTCCTTCCTTTGTGTATACAGTTGTTGAATGCTTTGGTAAAAAGTTGGATTGATTCTGTTTGAAAAGGCCATTAACTTGCTATTTTAACATAGATTTCTGTTCATGTGAGATAATTTTCACATGGAGACAAAGAACAGGACTAGCGTAGACTATGTTTTCTCCCCAGTCATGCTTTCACTGTTTAAATGGGTTGGTTAGCTAAGTCACCACTGTTAAGGGCAGGAAGTTAGTTGCTTTGAGTTGTACATAGACTTTCTCCTCTGCAAAAAAAGAGCATCCTTACAGTTTACGCAGATCAATTGGCAACAGTGGCTGCCTTTGTTCATTTTTATAGCAAGGTAAACATTAAGAATAGGAAAATGGGAGTTTCTTTTTTTCACATAAAAGACAATAGATTCCCAAAATTGCAAAGACACAAATCCACTACAAGCAGTAGTACATAAATCACAGAGGTAAATGTTTTTTGCAACCTATATAACTTATACTTAGTTCCTTTTTCTCCCCACTCAGAATTTTAAATCCATTCATTGATGGTTCATAGTGGATATGAAAATATTGTTAAAATTTTCTAATCTTATCTTCAGTTCAGGATAAATCACAAAACACCAGCATTCAAATGACCAGTTGAAAGTTAAAATTTAAAAGAATAGAATATTTTGTGTACCAGCATGTCATTGCATTCTAATAACACCTACTTCCCCACCTCCAGCCCAACAAGTCACTTTAAAATGCACCTTGTCACCTATTAGCAAAAAAAATTCATTTAGGGCAGATATCCCTTCCTACATAGCTTTTATTACTTTTTTTGTGTGTCAGGAGCGACCTGAGAAACTGCAAGTCGCTTCTAAATGAAAAGTGGTATACTTTGGTACATGCTCCCCTATGAACTACATTATAGAAAAGTTACTTTTTGGGTTAGAACTCTCAAAATACCCAACCAAACGGGCCACTGTGACTGCCTGGCTAACTTTTCTTAGCTCTGATTTGGATTAAAAGTTACAGAAAGGATGGACCATTATTCTAAGAAGCGCCAGGTCACATGCTATGATCTGTACCAGAGATGGTCTTCCTGTCCACTGAGTTCTCTTTAATACTCAAAATTAATTTTTGAACCAGTTATTCTATAGATTCTATGTACCACTCACACACATTTTAAAACCCTTTCTACTTTTTAGTCTATTCCTTGGTTTATTTTGTGTGTGTTTTCTTTCTTTTGTTTTCTTCTTAAGCTCCTCTGCTACAGCTTATGACAGCAGCTCTTTGGAAGTGGCAGAGTGGGAGAGGATAAGTTGAGTTTTATTGAACCTATGAGCTCTTCCCTTTGTTCTGGAGGCTACAAAAGTTGTGGTCATTCTTATCTCTCTGAGTAATGAATTCCAAAGCCGTGCCCCTGTTGACGAGAAAGCCCTGTGTCTCGTTCTCACAAGCTTCACCCTTGAGCTTGACAGCTTCATCGTTTCCAAGGAACAGACCTGTGGAGGAAGGCCATCATAACAAACAGAGGGGCCTCTTTGCGCTACCTCACACCAATTCCATGGAGAGTCTTAAAGATTAACACTGTGTCCTTGAATGTGACCTGCTATCAATGGAGTACACATGGGGCTGGCGTGGTGTGCTCTCAGGGCTAGCATTGTTGAGGTAGAGGCCTGCTGAATTTTACACTAATTGAAGCTTTTACTGGCCAGTCCTCATATTTTGGTATACAAAGCTATGCTAGTCCAGCCAAAGGTCATAAAGGTCTTTGGAGTCTTATCTTTTGACCCTGGGGCATTCCAAATGCCTTATGACTCCAATTGACTTTATAGTTAGAGTAAGCAAGCGCTTGGGATACACAATGAGCACTGAAGTTGGGCTTTTCTTTTGTTCTTGTATCATTTAAAAGAGGCTAAACCTTTGTGGCCGGGTTTAATAGTCACCCTTCAACAACCTTTAACTTTAATTGGCAAAACTGATTTTAGCTAGGTGGGTGCTAATTGAACCCTTATGAAAGGAGAGTCTCTGTGTATACTGTACCATGCTCTATGGTTCACAAACATTTTTAAAGCCCTAATAATAATATAACATCTTAGTGCAGAAGCATAGTCAGTCTCAGCCTCAAGGCAAAAGGAAGCATCATCAAAGGGAAGCAAATACTAAGTTGTTTTGTTAGTAATCTATATATTACAATCACAGGATATTTATTGATGTGAAATGATTCCAGAAAAGCTACTAAGGCAGCAATCATTATGGAATTAGGGATGACCTGCCATCAGCATGCTGATGACTCTCAGCCCTATTTCTGCATTGTATCTGGATAAGAGGAGATTGAATCCACCATATATTGACTTTTTAAAGCAGATACTGTCTAAATTACATTGATGTTGAGTCCAGAAAAACAGAGGTAAAGTGAATTGTTTACAGATTTAAGAATTAAGGAAACTACTGGATGGGGTTGTAAGCCTCTTGTAGAAATGGGGTTGTAATTTTAAGGGGTTTTTAGATGCAGGATTGTCACTGGATGCCAAAATGATTCCTTGCTTGGGAATGCTTACTACCACCTTAAAATGGCACACAAACTCTACTTATATCAGAACAAGAATCATTCAGCCATAAACTGTAATTCACACATTGATAATCTCAGGACTGGATTACAGTCCTGAAATTTGTGTGTGGCATTAAGGCTGCTTTGGATTCTGTCTTGAGGCAGCTTCTAAGGTTTTGACTGACTTACATTGCGTCTAATTAGCTATGTCAAAAAATAGCCTTATTAGCTGCCATTCTGTTACAGTTAAATTTCACATCCATGATCTATATCAAGGCACCTGTCTTTCACAAAATTGTGACATGTATATAATTCTTGTCTAATCAATAAATCAATCCCACGTTGTGCGTGCTGGACTTCAAGATCAAGTATCTCCACTTGTCACCACAGTGATGTTTTCTGTTTTACTGGGGATGATCTTCTCTTTTGGGATTGGACAAAGTGCAGTGTCTTTGAACCCTCACAATGTATATCTTCATACTGTTGGCTCCTTGTACTTGTCCAATTTCTCTTGAATTTCTAAATCCTTTGTTACAAGTATTTGCTGTTTCCCAATTCCTGTAATACTGGCTCCCTTTCCTTCATACCTCTGTTTAGTCCTCTTGATCAGATTTGTGAGTCCCTTGGCCAACAGCCATGAGGTGTAGCTTATTTTTGTTAGAAGTCCTTCCTCATCAAAATGATTTTCATGAGTAAAAAACCCAAACTTTTCCTTATTATACATAGTTTGGGTCCAGGTTGCCTACAGGATTGCCTTCTCCCGTAAAATCTGCCTAGAACACTTAGGTACTCTGGGGGGCAGCTACTTCAACCAGCCACAACCCTACTGGCAACCGTCACCCAGAAGACCTTTTAATCGGCTGCCCTAAGACTGTGGAACAACCTACCGGTAGAACTCCAACAGCTCAATGAGCTGTCAGAATTTAAAAACCATCTAATGACCTATCTCTTCTGGCAAGCCTACCCAGCCAGTTTTAATAACAAATTTTAAGCTTGCAACTCATATTTAATCTTTGTTCTGTGTATTTTAATATCTGTTTTGTAGAAATATGATTCAATATGTCTATTTGTAGAATGATTTTAGATTACTGTGTGTCTTTAGTGATGTTGTAACCTGCCTCAAGCCACAAGGAGAGGCAGGTAAGAAATAAAAGTATTATTATTATGATTATGTTACTGACACAAAAACACAGTATGTCACAGCAAACAAGATCTATATGCTGGATTTCATATCATAAAATCACAAGCCAAACACTTCCCAAGTGTCCAGGACTGTGTGATGTATTTTTGAATGATGCGTGCAGATCCAAGTAAGGTGGCATTTTGCAACTGACAGATCATGATTTTGTGAATGGCTATGGTTTCCAAATGCCAGCGGAGGTCTTTTGGCATGGCACCCAGTGTGCCAACGGCCACTGGGACCACCTGAATTGGTTTATGCCAGAGCCTTTGCAGTTCGATTTTGAGGTCCTGGTAACGGCTGAGTTTTTCCTGTTTTTCCTCAATGTGATTGTCACCTGGTATGGTGATATCAATAATCCAAACTTTTTTCTTTTTTCACAATCGTGATTTCTGGCATATTGTATTCCAATTTTGTCAGTCTGGATTCTAAAGTCCCGCAGTATTTTTGTGTGTTCATTTTCTATGACCTTTGCAGGTTCATGATCCCACCAATTCTTTACTGCTGGTAGGTGGTACTTGTGACATAAGTTCCAATGAATCATTCGGGCCAAAGAGTTGTGCCTCTGTTTGTAATTTTCTTGCAACAGCTAAGGATATGATCAATGGTTTCATAAGCTTCCTTGCACAGTCTGCATTTTGGGTCATCAGCTGATTTTTCAATCCTGGCCTTAATGGCATTTGTTCTGTTGGCTTGCTCCTGGGCTGCAAGAATCAGACCTTCTGTCTCCTTCTTCAGTGTTCCATTCATGAGCCATAACCAGGTCTTCTCCTTATCAACTTTTCCTTCAATTTTGTCAAGGAACTGCCCATGCAATGCTTTGTTGTGCCAGCTGTCAGCTCTGGTTTGTAGTGCAGTTTCTTGTACTGGTTCTTTGTCTGCTGTGCTTTGAGAAGTTCCTGATTATTGATTTCAATTAAATCAGGTTCTTGGCTTTCCTTCCCCCCCCCCCCCCCCATGGATGCCACCTTGTCGTGGTGAGGGGCTTAACTGTTCCAAGGATGCTGAGAGCTGTGCTGGCAGTAGTGTAATTACCAGCAGGTCCAACCAAGCCAGAGAGGTCTCAGCTGAGGAGTGGAACCAAGAGCACCTAACCCATTAGCACTATGGAGAAACAAACCAAAATGAAGTCTATACTGGCTCAGTTGACACCCAGGATAAAAGGACCATGGTGGATGCTGCTGATTCTGGACATCCATCAACAAGTGGGCTACAGAATCAAAATACAAATAAACAATCACAGAAGTGGCAGAAATATACAATGCCAGAAAACCGCACTATTATTATTATTATGGACCTAGTTATTCACTTCCATGATTCTTTCCTGTATTTTTGGATCATATCCTTCAACAGAAAGAAGTGATGAAATCACATGTTCCTGCTCAGAGCTTCATTGTTCATTGATACATATCTCAAAGACTATATCTTGCAATAGCATATGATTAGTGAATCATGTAGATCCGAAAGAATGGGTAATGGTTGTCAGGCATAATGAGACTTTTTGTGCTTCCTGTTACATCTTGGATCCTTGCCTCACAGAGACACTCACATCTCAAAACATCTTGTCTGGCCTGCATACCTGTGCTTTTCTTCTGCTCAGTTGGGAATCACCCAAAACTATTATTTGTCTTATGTTCCTCTTAGAATTGGCAGATAGCCTTCCATCTATGCCACACTGCAATGTAACTCCAAAGCTCTCTGAGGACTGAGGTTATTCTCCCTCTGGTTGTACCTCACCATCATCAATCAAGGGAAGAGCTCAGAATAGGTTGGGCAATTCCAAATGAACAGCATGCTTCTGTAGTGCTGCTTCTGGATGTTGTATTTTCCAAGTGCTTGCCTTGAGCATTTAGGGATTGTTGTCTTCTCTAGAGACATTCTTCCTTTCATGGGAATCCTCTCTACTGTGTTCAAGAAAGGTTCGTCCTCTCTGATAAGCTGCAGTATTGATACATAGCCCACGTGCTGCCAGATCTTTTCTTCCACCAGGACAACCAGCTTGCTCTTGCTCCAGGTATTGTCCTCTGGCGTCCTAGCAGAGCTGTTGCTGGTCACTGCAGCAACTCATTTACCATCCATGATGAATTGTCCTAAACTAATGGTGGTAGTGAAGGGAAGGCTGAGCGAAGGAAGATCGATGGTTTTGAGCTGTGGTGTTGGAGGAAAGTGCTGAGAGTGCCTTGGACTGCGAGAAGATCCAACCAGTCCATCCTCCAGGAAATAAAGCCCGACTGCTCACTGGAGGGAAAGATACTAGAAACAAAGTTGAAGTACTTTGGCCACATCATGAGGAGACAGGAAAGCCTAGAGAAGACAATTATGCTGGGGAAAGTGGAAGGCAAAAGGAAGAGGGGCCGACCAAGGGCAAGATGGATGGATGGCATCCTTGAAGTGACTGGACTGACCTTGAGGGAGCTGGGGGTGGTAACGGCCGACAGGGAGCTCTGGCGTGGGCTGGTCCATGAGGTCACGAAGAGTCGGAGACGACTGAACGAATGAACAACAACAATGGTGGTAGTATAGCAATCTGTCCACCCCTCAAATGCCCCTGCAAAAACATCTGATTGCCTTGTCCTAAACCCAGAGCTACGATTACCCAGCTTATTCTAACTCTTCTACTATGTTAACACACAAAATTCCTGTTTGCACTTTTCAGTTTGCCTATGCAAATGTGCTCCTTTATCTGGACCTCATCCCATCCACACAGTGGCTCCACCAAAAGGGTGGCCCCTATTTGATGTTGCTCCCTTTGGTGATGACATATATGATACCTTGAGCTCAGTGAAAGAAATGCAAGGTACAAATGTAACAAAAAAATAAATAAAGATTCAATGATTGAAAGAGTAGTTGTTGCTGCAGTCAATTTGTTCAGGTTGAAAGTTTTTGTATGTGCATTATTTTTGTGAGTCAAAGATTGTGACTGTAAACACACGTGTATAGACACACATTAAAATGCAATTATTTTCTGCATTTTGCAGGCAAAGCCGACTTTCACTTACAGTGATGGATTTTTACAGTGATGGGTTCTTTAGTGAAAGCCAGTTTAAATAGAATTACCGTAAATACAGCCATTTGAACTGATCTGATTTACATCATAAATGTTGCATCTCTATGTAAACTGGAGATAATAAACCCTGCTACAACCATTGAGAGCCTTCCAAGTAAATATCTTTATGATTGTTCTGCTACAGCCCAATCTTAAATATGTTTGCTCAGAAAACAGACACCCTGCTGAGACTTAAGCCAAAGTGTACATAGAATTGTAGTCATGTATTCCAACACTATTCATGTTCACTCAAAAGTAAATCACGCTAATTTCACTGTGATGTACTACCAGCACTATCAAATTTGCATAGATAATCTTGGATTTGCTTGGAAGTAGACTTTATGTTTATTTGCAGCCTCCTGCCTACAACTTGTCATTTTTGAGGTGACTGCATTTCTAAGAATACCAAAGCCTAGCTGAGAAGGTGGGATTCTGGGAATTGTAGTCTTAAAAGGAACCTTTCCCAGCTCTGCTGCCACCACAAGCTAGGCACATTTGTTTGTGTGTCTGCTCTACATGTAGGGTGAAGCTGCCTGTTTTTAGTAAAGCATTTTATGGTTGCAGAAATCTTCAACCCCTTTCAATAATATGTAAAACTTAACTTGTAGAAGTAGAAAATGTCAACCATTTGAAACAGTTACAGCCTCCATTAAAAAAAGTATGGTCTCTTCATGTTGACATTCTGCAGACTTTAACCATTAAAGTGAAACTATTCTAACCTGAAATTCTCTCCTTTGTTGCTCTCCAAATCAAGGAGAGAAAATCTTTCATTGGTCTGTTCCTACATAGGGAAAGGAGTTTAAATACTTTTTTGCAAAAAGAAAACACAGGCAACTAAGAAAAGCCACTTGCAAATAAGCTATAAATGTTATAAAGTTGGCTGGGTTAGATGGATTTTAAAGTACACAAGAGCAATATAATAATGGGAATCATAAAATGGTGAAATATGCTGTTCTCTTTAATGTGAAAACATGACCAGCCACTATTAATGGAAATGGAAGAAAGTATAACTTGATGTTTTAATCCAAACCAATGTAGCCCATTAAGAACCAGAACATGATACAATAGTTACTCCAACTGGCATGACTGGGCCGCTGCTTCCTCTATACGCTGTTGTTTTGCTTCAAAGGCGGAGGCAGGTTCCCTTGCAAAGCAGGGAATGGATCTCTGGGATCCAAGGAATAACTAATAAAGAAGAATGTGCGTTTATTGTAAGTATATATCTCAACCTAGTATTCATTTCCAGTGAGTGGGCCCTTTTGTTTTTACTGTTTACTGTTGTTTGATGTTCTATGTTTTTATCTCATTTCTGACCCAAAGGTGGATGCATCATGGGATTTTCTGGGGCTGAGAGTATGTAACTTCCTCAAGGTCATCCAGTTGGTTTCCATAGCCAAGCGAGAGATCAAATCCTTCAGAGTTGTAGTCCAATACTCAAACTACTATAGAGGTCCTAGCTTTATATGGGTTAGAAACTCCTTAGTCTCAATCCCTCACCATGATCTTTTCCCCCTTTTTTTCCACCTGATTTTTCTCTTCCCTTCTTCCACATTTTCTATAATGCTGATATGTCTCCTTCCAATTAATACTTCAACCTTTACCTCAGCTCACCCTACCACCCCTACAATTCCCTGGGTTTCTCTCTCTCTCAGCTGCTTGAAGAGTTCGAGGATATTGCAGGACAGCATCATAAGGTTCCACCTAAGGCCCTGTGGAGTGAGAAGAAATCACCAGATCTTCTTCTAGCTTTGTTTTTTCTGGTTAGGAATATCTCAGAACTAAAAGCAGTTTGAATTGACTCAATTTCCCATTATTGTTAATAATGAAAAATGTCAATTATAGTTAGGCTCCCTGGTCCTACCACCTTTTTGGGTTTTGGAGGGAATAGGAGCCAGTTTGGGTTCAGTCCACACAGAGAAGCCTTTCATGCAGGACATAATACCAAGAGCTCCTGTAGAAAGCTTCGTCTTCTACGGCTTGGCCAGGGAAATATACAGCCCAAAGTTTGGCCAGGGTTGTACAGCCCTACAATTCCTTTGCTGAAGGACTTTAGTCAGCCATCACAGAAACCTGAATTCCTTTCCCCCTGGAAGTCTACAAACTCTGCTTGGTAAGGGTCACTCGCGGAAGCCAGAAGCAGTTGGTACCGGGTGCAGGGGCTCCACGCCACAGAGGCAAAGACAGACTGCCCAGATTAGAAGTTAAGGATTTCCCCATTAGTTACAGTTATGAAGATAGTGCCTGTTCCCTGTGGACAAGAATGAGAGAGAGCCAATAGACTGTTAAGAAAGCCTTAAAGTACCTGTTTGTTTTCATTAATAAAGAACTTTGTTGAACCGTTAAGCAATCTAAAGACTCTGTTTTAAGGAAATCCAAAGGCCTTTAATCTGAGGCAGCCCCGGTGTCCCGTTGGGCACACAGAATTTAAGTCCTGTCTACAGACTTATGCACAGGCCCAGTGTGCGGCAGCATAACTAATCTTATAGATGCTCCATCCTGACACATTACATTCTTGAGAATTTGCTTATTGTTGTCAGTCCCCTTTGTATGTCAAACAAACAAACAAACAAAACAAAACAAAACAATCAAAGGTTTGATACCACAGAGACAAGTTGTTGGGACCATATGTTTACAACTTCCCAGGAACAATAATATTTATTTTTATTATTATTTAAGTATTTCTTACCCACTTCTCCTCTTGGCTTGAGGTGGGTTGTTTTGTTGTTTATTCATTCAGTTGCTTCCGACTCTTCGTGACCTCATGGACCCGCCCAAGTCAGAGCTCCCTGACAGCTGTCGCCATCCCCAGCTCCTTCAAAATCAAGGCAGTCACTTCAAGGATACCATCCATCTATCTTGTCCTTGGTTAGCCCCTCTTCCTTTTTTCTTCCATTTTCTCTAGCATCATTATCTTCTCCAAGCTTCCCTATCTTCTCATGATGTAGCCAAAGTATTTCATTTTTGCCTCTAAAATCCTTCCCTCCATTTGAGCAGCTGGGTATTATTTCCTGAAATATGGACTGGTTGGTTCTTCTTGTAGTCCAAGGCACTCTCAGAATTTTCCTCCAACACCACAGTTCAAAATTGTCTATCTTCCTTCTCTCAGCCTTCCTTATGGTCCAGTTCTCACATCCGTAGGTTACTGTGGAAATACCATTGCTTTAACTATGTGGATTTTTATTGCCAGTGTGATATCTCTACTCTTCACTATTTTATCGAGATTGATCAATGGTCTCCTCCCAAGAAGTAAATGTCTTCTGATTTCTTGGCTGCAATCTGCTTCTGCAGTAATCTTTGTGCCTAGAAGTACAAAGTCTGTCACTGTCTCCACCTTTTCTCCCTCTATTTGCCAGTTATCAATCAGTCTGGTTACAGAACAATTAAAACACATAAGTAGTACATTCTATTATGCAGAATTTGGGAGTGGAAATAATTCTAGAAGACTAAAATATCTTATCTGCTTGGAAGAAGGTTAGGTTGTTTCTAATTAGCCTTTTACACTAATAAATAGTGCCCGAGTTTGCTTGTTTTTCTTTGCCCTCCTCATCCAGTTATTTAATGCTGTATCTTTTAAATTGCAGAGCTATGGAGAGGGGCAGTTTCTTTTATAGAGCAGTTCTGGAAACCCTTTTGACTGTAAAACCATACAAACATGCTTCAAATAAATAGTCATTCTATGACTTTACAATTATACTAATTTAAAAATGGTTGTTTTCTTCAAAAAGCCAAAGTGTTAGCTGGCTGTTCATTCTATAAAATATATTTTTTACACAAAATCTCTATTTTTTATAATTCACAATGATCTTCTGAAGAACTAACCCTGTTCATAATATTCTTTCAAATGGAAATGTTCTATTTTCTACTTAATCCCATTTTGCAAGAGGGAATTTAATCAATGTTGCTACAAGTATCTGCGCCCCTCTCCTGGAACGAAATACTGTTCCAGAGGAGAAAGGGTTAAGAAGTTAAACCCCTGAGACAATGAAGCAGCAGCGAAAGCGCCATGTTCTCTTTCATGGACATTGTTGTCTGAGTGGGCTGGACTGTCAGTCAATAAGGCAGATGGACTATGACTCACGGGTGGTAATATGGGGAGTCTCCGCTTTGCCTGAGCCTTTTGCCTAAAGGCTGGCTCCTGCAACCAGATCCTGACAACTTCCCCACAGCGCTCTGCTTGTTTCACTAATACATGCCAATGGGATTAGCATTAGGCAGCAATTACAAACTCTCCTTTGTGTGGCCCGCACAGCTTTGATTTCTAGAGTCAACTAATGCCGTATTTCTATTCGGGCTGTGCTCTCTGGCACTCTTGGGATGGAATTCCGGGTGACTTTACACAAAAATCCTTCAATTTTCCATTCTCTGGCAGGCCCAGGCATTAGGCTATATCCACTGGATCTAAACTGACCTATCGTCACAATTTCCATTCTGAAGGAGGAGAAACATGAGGATATCCAATAACATGGTAGAAAACAAAACTAGAAGTTACCAGAAATCCATTGATGATTTTGAAAAAGTAGGGGCTATAAACTTTGAAAAGATGAAATTGTTATTCCTGATGACTTCCAGAAGCCATTGTCCCTTTCTGTCAGAAAAAGGATGATCTGGGGGAATTTGGGCAGGTCAAGCTACACAAGCTATACAAAAAGGACCTAGGAAGGGTTCATGTGCCCCTACAGCCTAACTTGACCCATCCTTAACATAGATCCTAATGTGCTTTTTTCATACAGAAGAAACCTATGGATGTGGAACAGTATTTTGTGCACAGTGTCTTCCTCAGCCATGCATGCCGTATTATTGCCATACCAAGCGTGATTCTCCTCCTAGCTCTGTCCTTACAGCAGCACTATGTGATACTTCAATTCACCAAAGAGTGACTGACTCAAACCCATTAAGGCAGTGGTTCTCAACCTGTGGGTCCCCAGGTGTTTTGGCCTACAACTCCCAGAAATCCCAGCCAGTTTACTAGCTGTTAGAATTTCTGGGAGTTGAAGGAAAAAACATCTGGGGACCCACAGGTTGAGAACACTTCATTAAGGGATCAGGCTCCATCAAATCACAATGCAATATCATACCCTCCAAGTGTCTCAATCAACCCTTTGTTGTCCCATGTCCTATTTTTGCCATCTTTAGATTGAAACTTTGCTTTGGAGGAAAGCCCACAAGGAGAAATGTCAACATACGTCCCAAATACTGTCTTTGTGTCTGGGGCAAGGGTAGTGGCATGAAGTACAGAAAACATCTTCTTTCTCTATGATCAATTTCTGCCAGATCCACAACTTCAAATGACCTGAGACATATCCACCAGATCTGGCCATACCTTTGAGAAAACCACAATAAAAGCACACCTGACAGATGGCCACCCGTCTTCTGTTTTTAAAACCTCCCAAGAAGGAGGCTTCAGGCACTCTCCACAGTAATCTGGTCCACTATCAAACAGCTCTTACTATCAGAAAGCATTTCTTTTGGTTTAGTTGGAATCTTGTTCTTGTAAATAGAACTCATTTGTTTGCAATCTACCCTCTGGAACCACAAAAGAAATCAATCTTGCTTATCTTCCATGTGACAGCTCTCCAGGAATTCAAAAATGGCTGTCATATTGTCTCTTAATTTTCTATAGATTTCATCCCACAGTTTCTAGGCCCCATTTCCATGTCTGATAAAGCCCCACAGGAGTCCCACTGAAGCCATCACATGATGTAGGGGCACTTCCGGTGTGGACTCCATGGGGCTCCATTTCCACAGCACATGGAGTCCACACCCGAAGTGCCCCTAGAAGCCCTCTTCAGGAGTCAGGTGTTACCCAACTCCAAATGACAGAAAGCAGCAGAAAGCAGGGGAAAGATGGGCATTGATGTAATAAGGACATGGGATGGCTAGTCATCTCAGAAGATGAGAAATGATGGAAGGGAATGGGCTAAGATGGTTCCTGGTACTCATGGGATGAGGTTCTTCATCTCATCTTGGAAAGAAGTGATGAGTGGAGTGCCGCAGGGTTCTGTCCTGGTCCTGGTCCTGTTCAACATCTTTATTAATGACTTAGATGAAAGGTTAGAAGGCACGATCACCAAGTTTGCAGATGACACCAAATTGGGAGGGATAGCCAATACTCCAAAAGACAGGAGCAGAATTCAAAACAATCTTAACAGATGAGAGAGATGGGCCAAAACTCACAAAATGAAGTTCAACCGTGACCAATGCAAATACTCCACTTAGGCAGAAAAAATGAAACGCAAAGATATAGAATGGGGGACGAAGAGCTCGAGAGCAGTATGTATGAAAGAGATCTTGGCGTCCTCGTGGACAACAAGTTAAACATGAGCCAACAATGTGATGTGGCGGCAAAAAAGACAATGGGATTTTGGCCTGCATCAATAGTAGTATAGTGTCTAGGTCCAGGGAAGTCATGCTACCCCTCTATTCTGCCTTGGTCAGACCACACCTGGAATACTGTGTCCAATTCTGGGCACCACAATTGAAGAGAGATATTGACAAGCTGGAATGTGTCCAGAGGAGGGAGACTAAAATGATCAAGGGTCTGGAGAATAAGCCCTATGAGGAGTGGCTTAAAGAGCCGGGCACGTTAAGCCCGAAGAAGAGAAGGCTGAGAGGAGACATGATAGCCATGCA
Source organism: Anolis sagrei (assembly GCF_037176765.1). NCBI lineage: Eukaryota > Metazoa > Chordata > Lepidosauria > Squamata > Anolidae > Anolis > Anolis sagrei. Next base: position 274,481,097 of record NC_090022.1, read on the forward strand.
TAAATATGTGAGAGAAAGTCATAAGGAGGAGGGTGCGAGCTTGTTTTCTGCTGCCCAGAAGAATAGGATGCAGAACAATGGCTTCAAACTACAAGAAAGGAGATTCCATCTGAACATTAGGAAGAACTTCCTGACCGTGAGAGCTATTCAGCAGTGGAACTCTCTGCCCCGGAGTGTAGTGGAGGCTCCTTCTTTGGAGGTTTTTAAACAGAGGCTGGATGGCCATCTGTCGGGGGTGCTTTGAATGGAATTCTCCTGCTTCTTAGCTTCTTATCAGGGGGTTAGACTGGATGGCCCATGAGGTCTCTTCCAACTCTATGATTCTATGATTTTATGATTCTTTATTTCATATACTTGCATACTTTCTTAAAATGGGAGAACCTGTCATATATCATAGTCATCTATTTTGGCTCTAGAGCCTTACTCACTTCCTATGGATTTACAATCATTTAGTTTTAAGTTTCATTAATTTCAGCAGACATGAACTAAGGATGTGTTTTACTTTCCAGTTTGTGTCATCAGACAGGGTACTATGGTATATATCTGCCCTGAAACTACCCCAAATGGATAGTGGAAACTAACACCTTTGTGGTTTCCAGCCAGCACAAATAAATCAGGATTTCATCATCCCATTGGGATGCTACATCACCCATTATGTTGCCACTCGACACTGGCTATGGAGCTCTGTCCCAGTACCTGGACATCACCTATGGTATCTGCTGATGTCAGAACAGGTGTCCATGTGGCCAACAAGGAGAATATAGTGATCTCCTCCTTCTTGCTGGTCACATGGGCATACCATATTGACATTAGCAGATGCAACCATGACAGCCAGGTGCTCATGAGCCTTCTGCTGATCAGTGCAGTGAAAACGTGATAGCGATCATACCCATCTGGACAGAGGATTAGGCTGAAATTGACCTGATTCAATGGTCCAAAGCCCTAGGATATTTCAGAGTTTCCTGCAAACTCCAGAGTATCCCTCAACTTGTTCTGAAGTGAGCCAAAGTCAGGTTGAAGCCAGAAAAGCTGGGATACGTACCAGAAGTCTTCATGGATCTGAGGTGAGTTTGTTTTTGTTTTTTGTTAGTGTAGACTAAAGTCTTCCTCAATTAAATCAATGTAACTTGAGATTGTTTCCATTTGTGTAGATCATTTGCATGTCTTAGTTCAATGTATAAATTTTTAAAAAGAATCCTGTCTTCATATACAACTGCTTGACAAGACTCACAGTCAAGTCACATGCCTACAACTCTATTTATCCCATGGTCCTCCGCCTTCCTTCTTTAAAAATACCTTTTACACAGTGGGAATCAACCAAACCTACCTTAAACCGGTAATTTAATCTGAGTTCCATAAAATAGAAGCGTTTCTGGAACAAACAAGTTGTTCTTCACAGCTTGGATGTATATGAAAGCTGTCACAAATTAACTATTTCAAAAGAAAATGTAAACAAGATCTTATTGCAGTCCCAGAAAAGGAACAATGCCATACTTCATGGTTAAGGAATGGGCTAGGAGCCAAGAGTCAGGGTCTTAATTCAGTTGCCTTAAGAAGAAAGTTTTGTTTCACTAGCAAGCCATTAATTTCCAGACTTAAGCTACCTAGACCCACAAACATGTTCAACTGGAAATAAGCAGTTGGGCTTAATTTCAATATCAATGGTAAAAGCGTTTACCCGAAACAAAGATATTACTTTATTGCTGATCTGTTCCGATAACTAAGATCCTTGCAAGCTAAGTCAAATCCCACAACCAGACACGTTTTCTGTTCCAGTTGCCAGTTCACACTACACAATTACACCGTTATGATTCCACTTTAAATGCTATGGTTCTAGCCTATGGAATCCTAGAGCTTGAAGTTGGTGAGGCACTACAGGTCTCTGACAGAGAATCCTAAATACACTAGAATTCCACAAGATGGAACCATAAAAACTAAAGTGCAATCAAAGTGCTATAATTGTATCACGCAAAATCCCCCTTTTCCGAAATACTAGCATGCCAGTCATTCTTCAGATGGAAACAAAGGAGATCTAAAACTTTCACACAGCACAACTTAATCTGTTATTCCTAGAGCTGAGAAGTAACAAGTTTCCATGGAAATAGGTACCTTATCAAATTACTTTTCCTGGTAACAAGAGAAGGATGCCACTTTATTTTGAAAATAACAAGAGTAGAAATGAAGTGACTTTATTGATGTCATCAATAATGGTTTTAGTTCACATTTTATAATTAGTTTTAAAGAGCTTCTTTAGAGGCACTATGTTAAGAATATTTTATGTCTTTTAGTTATCAGTTGGGGGAGGGGCATTTAGCAACAGAAAAGTAACTAAATATGTCATGGGACATGTTTGGATAGTCACAACAGAATAGTTTTCAGACATTGCATCAAGTTTATTGTTGTTATTCTGGTATGCCTTCATCACTTCTGACCTATGGCAACACTAATGGCGCTTGCAGACAAGGCTTAAACCCGTGCCAAAGCAGGTTTCAAAAACATGCTTCAGTGTGGATTTAAATCCACATATCCGCCCCAAAAAACAGACTTTCTCTGTGGGGTGTCCCCATGCTATCCCAGTAGTTATTGGGGCCACCCCAAAAACCCCTGCAGTCCTGGAGTCCTCCTGGTGTGTAGAAATAACACACCAAGAGAGTGGGGCACGGAGTGATTATTCCTCTCTTTCCCTCCAGTCTCTTGGTGTGTCATTTCTATGTGTGAGGAGGACTCCAGGACTGCCATAATGGTGGCCAGGTAAGTTTTTACAAGTTTTTAGGGCTGTTTTGGGGGATTTTCAGGGAAGGGGTGGGCACCATCTCATTCTTCCAGGTTTTAGGAAGCCTTAGGAAGTGAGATGACAATGGGGACTCACCCCCAGGTAGCCACAGAACTACTTGGGGGGGGGGGGTCAGTCCTCATAGTCCCAATACCTCACTAAACTGGGGCCTTTCAGGAAGGCCCAAATCTAATGGGGTATCTAATTAATTCGGAACAAAGCAGGGTTTACCTGCCTTGTCCTGAATTAATTCGTTTTTACCAGAGGTGTCAGTTGGATGCCTCTGGTAAAAGCCTGGCAAAGCAGGCTGCATTTTTGGGCCTGTCTGTAAATGCCCTAAGACATACCTATCATAAGGTCTTCTTGGCAACCTTTGTTCAAAAGGGGTTTGCAATTGCCTTCCTCTAAGGCTGAGAGAATGTGACTTGTGCAAAGTCACCTAGTGAGTTTCATGGCAAGAGAGGTTTGAACTCCTGGTATACAGAGTCGGAGTTCAACACTCAAACTGAAAGACCTGTGTTGTTATTGACATGTCATTACTTTGTATACTATGCTGTTAATGGTTTTTAAATTGTATGTTGTTATGATTGACTTTTTGCTCTTGTGAACCGCGTTGAGTCGCCTACGGGCTGAGAAACTGCAGTATACAAGCAAAGTAAGTAAATAAATAAATAAACTGCTACACCACACCAGTTCACTTTTGTACAATTAATAGGGAAATGATTTAGTATGTCTTCTCAAAATGCTTGGGACCAGAAATATTTTAGTTTTCATAATATCCGTATTTGCATATACATACATAATGTAATATCTCAAAGGTAGGAATTCTAAACACTAAAATCATTTATGTTATATATACACCTTATACACATAGCCTGAGGGCAATTTTACACAATATTTTCAATAATTTTATGCATGAAACAAACTTTGTTTGCATTGAACCAACAAAAGGCAAAGGTGTAGCTATTTCTGCCACCCATGTGGACAATTTTAGATTTTGTAGTATTTCAGGTTTCATAATTTTAGATAAAGGATGTTCAACCTGTGAATTACGTTTTAAGGCAACATTGTAAGCCCTGAGCAAAATTATGGAATACCTCTTTAAAAATACATGCTGCGATCATTTATCTCTTTTGTGCATAATAAAATGTTTGGAAATGTTTGAAAGGGAGGCCAAGACTTCAACAAGTCCCCTTTCTAAAGACATATTAAGCCTGTGTGTGTCTATTATGTCCTTTAAAAAAAAAACCTCACACATACACACAAGCAGGACTTTCTCTGTAGCTCATGCATCAAGAGGAAGCTTTTCTGTCAGACTTCCGCCATCCTTTTTATGGCATGTTTTGATGTTATCTCTATTGTCTTGGTGAACTCCCAACAGAGTAATTAAAGGCCATCATTCAAGGCTCTTCTCTCCTCAAGTAGCATGGATTTCAGATTTCAAAGTCATAAAATTCTGGTATGGTCCTTCCCACACAACCCTTGGAGAGGGAGCTTATGCATATTTTAATGATTATGGACATGAACAGCTTTGGATAAGCACATCTTCAAACATGGGTATATGATCTTTGATCTCTGGGCTCTTGCTCTAACAGAAAGCTTACATGATTTCTTTCAAAGACCAGATTGTAGAATGGATACAATATAACCTGTTTGGTTTAGTTTTATGTTACATATGTTTTATTATTATTTTACTGACACAAAAACACAGTATGTCACAGCAAATGAGATCTATATGCTGGATTTTGTATCCCAAAATCAGAAGTCGAACACTTTCCAAGCGTCTCAGACTGTGTGATGTATTTTCGAATGATGCGCACAGATCCAAGTAAGGTGCCCTTTTGCAGTTTATAGATCATGATTTTGTCAATGTTTATTGTTTCCAAATATTGGCTGAGATCTTTTGGCATGGCACCCAGTGTGCCGATGACCACTGGAACCAGTTGTACTGGTTTATGCCAGAGCTTTTGCAGTTCGATTTTGAAGTCCTGATAATGGCTGAGTTTTTCCTGTTGTTTTTCGTCAATTCAGCTGTCACCTGGTATGGCGACATCAATAATCCAAAGATTTTTCTTTTCCACAATCATGATGTCTGGTGTATTGTGTTCCAGACCTTTGTCAGTCTGGATTCAAAAGTCTCACAGTATTTTTGAATGTTCATTTTCCTCTACCTTATTATTATTGACACAAAAACGCAGTATGTCACAGCAAACAAGATATATATGCTGGATTTTGTATCACAAAATTACAAGTCAAACACTTCCCAAGTATCTCAGACTGTGTGATGTATTTTCGAATAATGTGCACAGATCCAAGTAAGGTGGTCTTTTGCAATTGGCCAATTGTGATTTTGTCAATGTTTATTGTTTTCAAATGCCAGCTGAGGTCTTTTAGCATGGCACCCAGTGTGCCGATGACCACTGGGACCACCTGAACTGGTTTATGCCAGAGCCTTTTCCGTTTGATTTTCAGGTCTTGATAACAGCTGAGTTTTTTCTGTTGTTCTTCATCAATTCAGCTGTCACCTGGTATGGCAACATCAATAATCCAAACTTTTTTCTTTTCCACAATCGTGATGTCTGGCGTATTGCATTCCAAAACATTGTCAGTCTAAATTCGAAAGTCCCACAGGATTTTTGCATGTTCATTTACCACTACCTTTGTAGGTTTATGATCCCACCAATTCTTTACTGCTGGTAGGTGGTATTTGTGACATAAGTTCCAGTGAATCATTTGGGCCACAGAGTTGTGCCTCTGTTTGTAGTCTGTCTGTGCAATTTTCTTGCAACAGCTGAGGATATGGTCCATGGTTTCATCATCTTCCTGGTTTCATCAGCTTCTGCTGATGAAGCTGAAGCCTTATTATTATTATTTACTTATTTTATTTTTATCCCACCTTTCTCCCAAGCACCATACATTATATTATTAACTACTACTAGCTTAAAAAATAAAGCTTCCAAGACATTGAATAAAGGATACAAATTAGGATTAAACACATCAGAGTGGGAAATTATCTATTACATTAGATTTAAGGGTTTGAGTTTGTCTGTCTATAAGTTTATTTTAATTATCCATTTTAATTCAGTGTTACTGTACAATGCCTTGAGTCTTATTTTTCAGAGAAAGCCAGGATACCAATCCAACAAATAAATGCATATATTTTCTGTGATTGGATGTGTTAGTTGTAATTATATCCAGTACAAATTGCACCTCTCACATCCTAAATGTTGGCTACTGGAAGCATTTGGGAAATTTTTTATTTTGGAATGCTTATATTTGCATATATGTACATAATAAAATAACTTGGAGTCTAAACATGAAATATATTTATGTTTCACATACACCTTATATGCATAGTCTGCAGGTAGATTTATTAAGCATTTTAATAATTTTGTGTCACTATCTCAGCCACTCATGTGCATAATTTCAGATTTGAGAGTATTGTATTTTGATTTTTGAAATTCTGGAAATTGATGTTTCATCTGTATTAGCTGAATGCCTTTTACGGATAAAAGATGAAACAGAAATCTAATAAATGATCAATAAATATATATGTATGAATGTGTTTTCAAGATGCCTGCTGTTCTTATGAATTTTATCATATATATTTCTAAAGTATTTCTTTTCAATGACCATCCTACCTCACTTCATTTTGTAGGACAGTCAGAAAAAGGTCTCTGAAGATGATCTTAGGATCCAGACAAGTATGCAGGTAACCCAAGCCTATTGGATGCAGAATAATTCAATTTGCTGTTTTCCCCAGTGAACTAGATTTTGTTTAGCAAGTGCAGCCAGGAAAAAGATGACCACCAATTCTTCAAGCTAAAAATAACTTGACATCGCGTTATATCCTGTCTTTTTGCAAAAGGCAATCAAGGTTGACTAAAGAAAAGGAAGGAAGAAGGGGTCAGTGTCACTGAACTGTTCGCTCAGGTTGCTGCCCATTCTGTGCCGTAAGCAATAGGGTAAATCCTGTCTTTAGCTATGCGAGATGAAAAGTCTATTTGAAGTTAAAGTCTGTGGCTGCCTTTTTCACAGTAAATTGACCTTGTGCGGCACTGCCAATGTCATAATGCTCGGCTTTATCTGGGCTGAGAGAGAGAGAAAATCGCAAACTGCTTCTGCATGATTAGTTCTGCCACTTCAAACGTGTTTCTTCCGAGTCGGCTTCCACACTTAGTGTTAGAGATACATGCCTCTGGGAGACTCTAATCTTCCCTGGAACGTCTGAGATTTCAGTAACCCTTTGCTCACCAAGTGGAAAAAACCAAACCCTTGAGTGACTTCTCCAGCTAACTTTCAAAAGGGTGATACCAACTAAAAATAATAATAATTGAAATCTAGTATAAACAAATACAGAACTTTTAAGAGTTCATCATGACATTCCTCATATCCATATCGCACAAGAACAGTTGGAAAATGGAAGTAGTTGTGTTGGTAGGCATTAACAAACTACCTCTCGCAGTTTTCATCTTCACCAGGAACAAGACTTCGGTATAGCTAATGGATCTTTGTTGTCTATTCAAGAGTATGATTCTATGGTCAGCTTCTATGACAAATTGAACATAGAATTGTACTAGAAGACCTAGAGATGATGATGATAATGATGATGGTAATAATAATAATAATACCAACAACAACAATACTTTATTTATATTCTGCCCTATCTCTCCAAGGGGACTCAGGGCGGATCACAGTACATATACACAGCAAACATTCAATGCCTTTTGGACAGACAGGACAGAACAGACAGAAATGTTGTGTCGACATCCAGCTTTCAGCGCCTATGGAGGTTGTTCTGAAATCCAGCCATGGGGGGTGCTGTTGCTCCATCCTCTATGATGAAGAGCTTCCTCCTTCCTTTCGGTCACCGGCATTTTCTGGTCTTTTTCTTTTATGTGTCATAAAATACCTCCCCTGATTTTTTTAGTGGTACCTAATTTATCTACTTACAACTCTAACCTTTTTTCGAACCGCTTAGGTAGACAGTGAGCTGGGCTGATAGTCAGGTGCTCACCCCGACCCAGGCTTCAAACTGGCAACCTTTTGGTTGGTAGATCTTATTCCTGCTAGTGGTGATTTACCAGCTGTGCTATAGCTATAGAGCTATCTTAGAGGTAGCATCTCAGGAAGAAAATAGCCTTTTTATGGTGTTTTTTCACTTTCATGGGGGTCCTAACCCAGCAAATGTGAAGGGCTGACTGAAGTTCTTTTCAATTTTTTAAGGTAAGGCTTAACTTTCCAATTTCTCACTCATAACTGCAATTGTAACTTTTAGTTACTAAAAAATCTGGATGTACAAATTATGCCCTGTGGTAAAGAAAACACTCTTGTTTCAATAATTTCAATTTCCCACTATATCCATAATAGAGTATGAGGCAGTAGCATGAGCCACCACTTGGGCCCATGACATATTCCTCTTTTACAATTTTGCAAGATCACTGTCCTGTAACTATAAATACAATGATGCTTTGAGTTAAGAGTTTAATTTGTTCCATGACTGGGATCTTAACTCAAATTGCTCTTATCTCAAAGCAAAATTCCTTTTGGGATTCATTGAAATGCTATTAATTCGTTCTGACCCCCCAACTCCCCCTTTTCCGTTTCATGTTTTAAAATAAGATTATGTACTTTGTAAATAACAAATAATGTATTCACATGGAACAATAGAAAAAAAAGATCAACTTTAAAATGGTAGAAGCAAAAAGTTGTGACACAATAGTTTATTTATTTTCTTTTGTGTCAAAAGCTTTGCATAGATAAGTAAGTTTAAAACTGGTAAAAAGGGATCACAAGCAGCTAAATTGTTTTAGACCAAAATGGTACAATGGTAGAAGCACAAAGTTGTGGCAAGGAGGCACAAAGTGAAGAGGCAGAAGCATCCTTTTCTTCATACTGTATTCATTCCAGTCTCCCTCCCTCTCTTGCTCTCTCTCCCCCTCTCTCTCTCTCTTCATGAAGCCAAACATATCAGGAATAAAAACCACACAAAATCAACTAACCTAAAGTTCCTCAAAGCAGACAAGAACAAGGCAGACAGTAATCTCCCAAAGTGGAGAAGAGCTTACTTACTGACTTAGGCAATCCATCATTGTCCAAGTAGGATAGTCTTCCAAGATCAGTGTACTGGTTGGTCCATGGGTGACCGTGGAGCCCTATTCTTGATCTGCATCTTCTCCTGCAGCAGTCTCGGTCTGGGTTGGTTTGACGTGCCTTCCTCTTGTCACGTTTCTCTCTTTCGCCCTCCGTTCATGCCTCTTCAAATTCTACAGCAGTGCTGGTCACAGCTGACCTCCAGCTGGAGTGCTCAAGGGCCAGGGCTTCCCAGTTTTCAGTGTCTATGCCAGAGTTTTTAAGGTTGGCTTTGAGCCCATCTTTAAATCCCTTTTCCTGCCTTCCAACATTCTGTTTTCCGTTCTTGAGTTCAGAGTAGAGCAACTGCTTTGGGAGATGGTGGTTGGGCATCCGGATAATGTGGCCGGTCCAGCGGAGTTGATGGTGGAGGACCATTGCTTCAATGCTGGTGGTCTTTGCTTCTTCCAGCATGCTGACATTTGTCTGCTTGTCCTCCGAAGAGATGTGCAGGATTTTCGGAGGCAGCGCTGACAAGAGCACAAGGCACGGAGGCACGAGGCATGGAGGCAGGCATGCCCCCCCCCCCCCCCCGAAATTCTCATGGTGGTTCGCGAAAAGGCCTTACTGGTGCATTATTTAAACTGTTATGTTTATTCATATCATGATCTGATCACCATACTCAATATATCCCATATGCATGGGGGTATTGGGGTAATGATACAAAAGGTTTCCTAGGCTAGACCCTCTTTCACTCAGACTCAGCCCCCCCCCCCCCGAAACTCAGCCCCCCCAACCCCCCCCCCCCAAAAAAATTCAGCCCCCCTCCCCCTGGAAACGAAATCCTGGCTACGGGCCTGCATGGAGGCTGCTCTCTTGAAGCTCTAAAGCCCTGTACTCCACGCTAATGCTTCCTCTAGCACTATAACTCCCTCTGGCTTTACTAAAATGCTGGCTGTTTGTACATCAAGCAAAATCCAGGCTGAGCTATGGCTATTAATTCAAAACGATCTTAAATTGAGACACTCTTAAGTTGAAGTTCCACTGTATAACAAAATGTTAGTTACACCACAAAAATAGTGATGCTATTTCTTCTTGAATCATGCTCAGAATGTAACATAATTATACTTTCATTACGAATTAGCTACAAATGAGTCACTATTTTGTCTTTAGTAGCTTCCCAGCGCTGCCATGGTGCCCTTCAAGAACATTCCATATGTGGTTACTGTGCAACTCAATGAATTACTGACATCTAATGATTTTCCATCTTCCTTGGTGAAGTAGAGCAGCAGTAACAAGTTGAACATGACAAGTATTTAAAAATAAATTGCACTCATTTTATAAGGAAAAAATAAATACACAGGAGGGGCAGTGAGGCTAAGTACTAACGCCATGTGTCAAGAGTGTTTTTAGATATTTTGAAGTAAATACAGCGAAGGGTACAATCTGACTGGAAGTTCCTCCAATTCTACCGAAAGGGTGGAAAGCTTTCGCTCATTGTATAGGAGAACGTCCTGGAGGAGTGTGACCTACAGGATTTAAAAAGCTGAAATTGAGTACAGGAACCCTGCTACCTGACAAATAAGTCTATGTATCAAAAGATTTTGTTAACCAGCTTGACACATAAATGGTGCATGATGTCAGCTTCTATTAAAGGTTTTGGTAAATGATGACAGCCCGAAGAAATAATGGTTGTTTTCCAAGAAGAGAGCTTCAATTCAGTTTTTTGTTATGATATTACAAAAATGTCGTGAATGCAGCTCTCCAAGCACATAGCAATAAATAAACCAGGCTTCTACGAGGGTCAAAGCTACACACTGAGGGTGAAGGAGTGTTTGTTGGTTTTTTTAAAAAATGTCATTAAGCTGGCCACTTTTGAAGAAGAAATAACTTCCAGTTTGGGATATATAGTAAGACTCCTATATCTATGGGAGGTGTGTTCCAAGATACCCCCACATAATTCCCTGTGAGCCCTATACTGTATTTAACCATACTTGGAGCAGAAGCATACCATAGAATCATACTGAAGAATCTAGAGAGGCTCACAAACACTTCAGGAGGGGTTTGGAATTTTTGGAGCATGATTAAATGAAACTGTGGTTATTGAATCCATGGATAAGTGGATCATACTGTGCTACTGATCTCAACAGGGATCCCACACTTGTTTCCGGTAAAATATACCACCTGCCCACAAAGGGTCCATTGGAGGTGATTTTCAGCAGGAAAGTAAACCATACCCCAACCTAATTGTTTTGATGTTCTGGAATGAGGTCCTCATTGTTGCTTTCCTTCAAACTTAAAGTAGTCAATGCATTGTTGAAGGCTTTCATGGCTAGAATCACTGGGTTGTTGTCAGTTTTTTGGGCTGTATGGCCATGTTCCAGAAGCATTCTCTCCAGAGGTTGTGAGATCTGTTGGAAACTAGGAAAATTGGAATTATATATCTGTGGCATGTCCAGGGTAGGAAAAGGACTCTTGTTACACTTGACCACCTTGATTAGCATTTAATGGCCTTGCAGCTTCAACGCCTGGCTGGTTGCTGCCTGGGGAATCCTTTGTTGAGAGGTGATTAGCTGTCCCTGATTGTTTCTTATCTGGAGTTACCCTGTTTTCGAATGTTGTTATTTATTTACTGTTATGATTTTAGAGTTTTTTTTAATGCTGGTAGCCAGATTTGGTTCACTTTCTGTGGAAATTGTCCACATGCTTGTGGGAATCCCCCAGGCAGTAAGAAGTCACCCCTTGAAAACTGCTATGACATTAAATGCTAATCAAGGTGGCCAACTGCAACATTCACTCCTACCTCCAACAGACAAGAGTTCTTTCTCCCACCCTGGACATTCCACAGATACATAAACCCTGTTTTCCTAGTTTCCAACAGACCTCACAACCTCTGAGGATGCCTGCCATAGATGCAGGTGAAATGTCAAGAGAGAATGCTTCTGGAAGATGACCATACAGCCCAAAAAACTTACGACAACCCATTAAAGTAGTCATTTTAACCATATACTTGGCCCTAACTTGTGACCTATCTTACACCAAACGCACACCACCAGTCGTTTATGGCGTTCCCTCAAGAGTACCATAACTGCTTCTTATTGTTACCTCCTCCAAACTGGCTGGAAACACAGTAGTAAGGATAAGAAGCATTTGGGAAGTTCAATGGACAACAGGTTGTTCAGGTCCAGAGCTCTTTTACACTACACAATTATAGCAATGTGATTGCTATAACTGCATCCTATGAAGTTGTAGATTAGTAAGGCACTACAGCTCTCTAAATTAAAATCACACATACCTTCCCTAGACTGAAAATCTTAGGATTCCATATGATGTTGTGATTGCAGTTAAAGTGGAATTATAGTATGAAACATCCTGGGTTGCATTGCTTTTGAGAAAAAATACTGTAAAATTTCAACATGGAATCTTGAAGCTTCTTTAATGATAGCAGATCTATATCAGTTTGAGCTTTAGTCAACCACACTAACTTCCTTGAGTGAATGGAATATAATCTTGGAACTTCAGTTTTACATATGCATTGGGTAATTGGCTGGGAATGGGATCAGAATGAAATTAGATGCAAAAAGTGACAATGACATATTAACAGTGGCTTTCAATGAAACTGTTGGTGATAGGACAAACAGCATGACAATGAATAAGGTAGTGACTTCAATTATTTTAATGGCTTGCTGTTTTTTTTCCAGTTTTGGTACAAACTCTTCTGCATTATTCATAGTTTTCCCTGTCCCTGCTTATCCCTAAACTTATAATCTGTTACATTCACATTCCTGCCCACAGCCTTCACTCTTCCACCATTCTTAGCAATATATTGACTAATCCCTCTTTTCAACCCTACTGACCCTTACACCACTTCCCATAATACCACACCATGACAGTTCCCCAGGACTTCTTGGCAGCTTTTGATGACAACTTTATGGACTATGACAGTTCCTATTTGAAAGGTAGGACCTAGAAATGTAATTCTTCACTATATATCCTCTCAAAGGAAGCAACCAATAATTTTAGCTATTTCCTCCCCACTGCCAGAGTCTTTGAAAACCATTTCATTTTCAAAGCCAATTTTCAGTTCTGAGTTTATTCTAGGCAAAATTTGCATATGGGTGTTTTGGACAGAAAGCAGTGTTTTCTAAACAGGAAAGAGCATTTTCTGCACAGGCAATAACATTTCTCCACAGAGATTTCTTCTCCACAGAAAATACTTTTTCTTGAACAAAATACTGTGTTCTACACAAAGCACAAAGCAGTCATGTGTGGGTTTTGGGGGGAGTTGTTGTTTTTTTGTTTTGTTTTGTTTTGTTTCGTTTTTGTTTTGTTTTGTTTTTGCAGAAGAAGTCCCAAACCGCAAACATTTTTATTAGTCCAGGATTATTCTCATCAGGATTTATTACTCAAAAATGTGTATTTTGATCATTTTCAAATACAGTGACTTAAGAGGACACACAAGGCAAGGGGGCAGCTCCCTTGAAGGCCTAAAGCTAGTGCTCCCTCTGGTGCTTGCTCTTAACTCAAAAGGCTGCTCTTATGTCAAAATAAAACCTGACCAACCAGCAGATATTAACTCAAAGTACTCTTAAGTTGAGACACTCTTAAGTCAAGGTACCACTGTATGTTTAAAAATCTAGAAGGCTGTGTTGGAAAACCTTTGTTTCACACTTTGTCCACTGTGATGCCTTAAAACTCCCTAATATCTCTTATTTTAACAAGGTCATCAGGTGGTTTGACCCACAGTATCATCAACATGTGGATGAAACAAAATTGACTACTCCCTTCCCCTCCCATTAGCTAATCCCAGCAAGGTGGTGGAAAACTTGAATAGGTATCTGGACTAAATGTTTTAATGGATTACAATAAATATGCTTAAATTTTGTCCCACCAAGAGGGAAGTTTTGTGGATCAGGATTTTTTTTTCTGTATAGTAACATAAAACATGGCCTGAATAATTAATCCTGAAGTTTGGGGTCACAAGTCTCAATGTCATATAGGTATGTTTTCTAACAGTTTGGGCTACTTTGCCAGTAGTCAAACTCTGGAGAATGTAAATATCACTTTGCTGTAAGTAGTTACATCCAGACTAGGCTAACTCAATAAAGATTGAATTGTCCTTAAAGGTGGCTTGGAAACTTCATTTGGTGTAGATTGTAATAGAGTTAGATGACCTGCATATCATAGCAATTATATTGTCTGCCTAGTCAGTCCTGCACCAAATTTAAAGCCATTTCTTGGATGGGTTACCCAAAAATTCCAATAGCATAAAAGGGAAACAGAAAGAAAATTTAAAAAAGAAGATGGGAAATAAGTTTTCAAGACAGAAGGACAATTCTGGGTCTTCTACCTAAAAATTAAAAAAAATGACAGATCTGCCGCTGACCTGAAATGCACACTCTCATGACTTGGCATCCCAACAATACTTTAGAGATCAGTGCTTTACGCTGAAGTGCTAAGTAGGGCCTTTATGTTAAGTGTGGATATTTTCAATGATCTAACTCCTACTTGTGGCTTGAGAATGAGGCCTAAGAAGGCCAATTGCCAGATAATGCCTCTGCACTGAAGACTTGTGTACAAACTGAAAGATTGAAGTGCACTCTATCAGCACCAGGATTCAGATCCAGTGGAGTCCACACTTCTTCCTATGACTTCTGGTAAAGGAAGCAATTGAGTTTCCAGCCTCTCAACATTCTTTTTCACACTTTGTCTGTAGACAAGTATATGGTGCCATTTGGAGTGTCCCCTTCATTAACAGATTCCACAAAGCTTGGTGCAGTGGGAATCTGACTTGTACCAACAATAGGGAACTAACATCATTTAATAACATTTTAAAAGAAAGGATAAAGAGCCCCCTCTTTCTCTCACCCATCCCCCCCCCCCCCCCAACATCATGTCACTTCACACTGTGCTGTGGTCCCTTTAGCTTAACTAGGAAATAACTATTCTTTTGAATGTCAAAACTGTGCACTGATAGCCTCGAGGGCAAACCGATAGTAGAGGGCAAAGTATATCCCTTAAATGTGTGACTTTTAAAGCTATCAGGGCATTTGACTTCTCTTTCCATTTTAACTCTTCAGAAGTGCTGAAGTTTAGATTGCAAAGTACCAATGCATCATAAAAGGAGACTGGATGATATAGTGCAAAGTGACTTTCTAAAACCCCAAGGAATTTTGACTTAATAGAGAAGACAAAGGTGTTCAGAGCTTCTTTTATTTATTTTTTAAAAAAGAAAAGTATGACTATCTAGAAGGGAAATAGTGCACAACACTAGATCCCAAATACAAGAACATCAAATTTGCGGAGTTATGATCTGTTGTGTTTTATTGGATTGTAACTCCCATTTTTGGATAATACAATCACTGACAATGCTGCCTGTGTGATTTTAGAAGCCATAGGTGCAGAAATAACTTTTCCAAAACCTTCATGGGCATCTTCATCGTCCTCATCATATGCAATCCCTCATAGCTGAGTATGATTGCCTTCCAGAAATAGAGTCTTGACTATAGTTCTGTAACTGACTGTTCTGGAACCACATGGTCTTTTTCAGTGATTACATACATTTCCAGATGGAAAGTGGACCTGACAAGGGTTTGCTTGATGCTCCTTCCTCTTGGCATGTTTCTTCCTTTCTTCCTCTAGTGATGCCTTCTCAAAATACATGGGCTTAAAAGGGCCAAGAAGGACCAAAAACATAGCAAAATTGCCCCCATATAGCAAGAATGATTCTCCAAATAATAATAATAATAATAATAATAATAATAATAATAATAATATCTTTATTTATATCCCTCCACCATCTCCCAACAAGAACTCGGGGCAGCTTACAGAGCAGCTCATGATGGTACCACACAAAACACATAAAATACAATATATTAACATTTATAAAATCAATGATAAATAATTGACACAAAACAACAGCATACAGAAGTTAAACAAGAACGTTTTTAACTCTCTCCTAAAGCATTGCAGTGTAGGGGCTTGCCTGATTTCCCTGGGGAAGGCATTCCAAAGCCAGGGGGCCACCACTGAGAAGGCCTTTTTCCTCATCCAACAGTGCTTGAGACAAAGGTGGGACCAAGAGGAGGACCTTTCCAGCAGATCTTAGAGTTCGTACAGATTCATATGAGTGGGATGCATTCATGAAGATAGGCTGGACCCAAATCATGTAGGGCTTTCTAGGTGATAGCCTGTGCTTTGAATTGGGTCTGGAAACTTATTGGCAGCCAGTGGAGCTGCTTTAATAGGGGTGTGATGTGCTCCCTATAGCTAGCCCCAGTTAGTGGCCTGGCTGCCGATCTTTGCACTAATTGCAATTTCTGAGCCATCTTCAAAGGCGGCCCCACATAGAGAGCATGGCAGTAATCAATTCTAGATGTAACTAAGGCATGGACAACCATGGCCAAGTCACAGCTGGCACACAAGCAAAGGCCCTCCCAGCCACCACTGACACCTGAGCTTCAAGCATCAGCACTGAGTCCAGGAGGACCCCCAGACTTTGGACCTGTGTCCTCAGGGGGAGTGTAACCCCATTGAGCACAGCTTGCCGCCCTATACCCCAATTGGCCTCACGACTGAACAGGAGGACCTCTGTTGGAATTAAACTTCAAAGTGCTAGGAAGATCCAATCTGCCTGCCTGGCTCATAGCACTTGCCCCTCTACTGACATAAAAGTGGGACATTAGATAACTTTGCATAAAAGTGTGAGCTGAATCATGTTTGATGCCTGCTTAACTTAAGGAGTCAGTCGCCTGCTGCTAAAGTATGTGATGGCAGCAGCATTGCAATACGTTCAGAGCTGCCTTTGCAAATAGTTCCAAGATAATGTCATATTAATGCAAACTGACAACCAAAGAAGCCTGGGACAATGATAGGATGTTAAACTGAAGAGAGATATTTAGGTTTATATTCCAGGTCTATGAATAGCGGGCTGAACCACATTTGGTCAAGTTTCTTAAACCTGTTGTTCCCCAAGAGCTTGGATGAGCTGATAGAAATGTTGGCTGGGCTGGTAGAAATTCTGGATTTTATATAACACAAAGTGAGAAAGGACATACATCCTTTAAAAAAATACACATTTGAAAGTCAACAAGGACTTTGGGATCATGGAACAAGTTCTGGAAACTACAACACCATTGGATTCACTAAATGCTTGTACCCAAATATGAAAAGCCTGGAGAAAAGAATTTGAAACTATATCCAAATCATGTCTTGGAAGCAAAGGAAGGAAAGCAAAAGCTTAAGATGTTTCATCACATTATAGAAGCAAAAGGCTAACAACTATCCAGATTGCTTGGCCTGAATATTGGTTTTACTTTGGAGGAGTTATTCAGGGCACCAGAAGAATACTTAATACGCAAATGAAGTGAAACACTGTTATTTCTTTATGGAGCACCAAGGTACTACTGAGCTGGATGTTTGTAGAGATCATTAAGGAATCTAACAGCAACCTGTAATTTGGGTCTGATAACAGCCTCTTTTATCTGAGACCTCTATGTGGGATAGGTGACCAGCATCTGTGTGAGTGACTGCTGCAAGAAGAAAATGTAATACTGTTACCTGGAAATTGGCAGGCCAGCCAACTTTATAGAGTGGGGATCAGAATACCAACAGGCATACTGGAGACACAGGCTATCCAACAGTCACACTGGCACTATGAATAGGATACAGAGGACAGTGAAATGACAGCTAAGTTGAGATGTCTAAGCAATGATGAGTTTGAATATTGAGAGGATATCTTTAGTATGACTTTGGGGTCAGCAAGCCATGATGTCTACCTGTGGAAGAAGTGATTGCATACATACCTGCCCTTTTTATCAATTGAAATTACACCTCACCTCCTTTCCAAAAACATGTTTCAAGGTGGCACACAATTAAACAAAATATAAATTTCATTAAAATACAACAAAAATTAAAAGATTAAAAGACAGTTAAGTTAAAATATAATTTTAAAATTATTAGCCTATATGTCATTGAGCAAAAAGGCTTTCATTTACAATGTGCAACCAGTAACATTGGTTGATGAAAAGATATTCAAACATGTGGACGCATTCATATTTTGTGTTATTCTGTGCTATCTCATAGATACCATTATTGTACTTAGCCCATAGATTGACCAAGTGCATGTCATGAAACCAGAGCTTAGTAAAGTTACTTTCTTTAAGCCAGTGTAAAAGCTGGCGGATTTTTAAAGCAGCAGTCCAATAAGCAAGCAAGTCATGCTTCCAAGCTCTGTGTGGAGAAAATAGGCACAACATCAGAATACAGTCATCCACAAAATACATTTGTGGATTTGATTTTTCATGGACTGCTGCTTTCCCCATACAGGACAAAAACAAATGTCCTCTCTAGACATTTCTAGGTCCTCCAGCACCAGATGTTGACCACAGAATCATGATGGAGGACCTAGGAATGCCTAGCGGTGTGTTCTTTAAACTGAAAAAAATAGATGAAAGACAGGGTTTGCCATTTTTATTTATATTTGTATTTTTCCACTTTTGCAGGCATCCAGTGACCACCCCAAAAGTTGAGGGCTGACTGCGTATTGTATGCAATGTAGACTAATAAGTAGAACCACCCAACTGCCTGGACAAAAGATAAAACATTGAAAGTGAGTGTTTTCAAGGAGAAGCACTGAGATCCAATAAAAATCAGTGAGCCTCCTTCTGCTCCCAAAAGAGCAAGGATGACCATGACATCACCATAGCTACTGAAGCAGGAATGTTAGGTTTAGGGTCAATGCAAACACCTGGTTCATGTAAGGATCAAGGTGCTAATCCGTGAGTAAAATAAGGACACAGTAGCTTGGGGCCCTTTACTGAAATATTATAGTCCTACTAAACAACTAGTGTCACAATGTGATGCATCTGAAACTTGGCCTGGCAACTGTGCTACTACAGAAATAACATCCAGTTAGATTTGCCAGTAGAGCACTAAAATAAATTGAAAGTAAATATACAGATTGAATCAGAATTGCTTGGTATACTGTTTAGAAAGGAAACTTCCACCAACTCATGTTTTCCTAAGGAGTACGTGTCCAGTCTGGTCACCATTATTTGGAAACAATTGCTCAGACACCATTGCTGAGGCTTCTTCACATGCTGATGTGGCTACAGAATCAGTATGCACTTCACCCAGGCAAAGTTGGCATACTGGCAGATGTTTAAGCATACCATACTTCGCAAATTGCAGTGCAGAGGACTTAGAAGTGAAGGATGTTGTATCAGTACTATTTGTGGTCCAATACAAAGTTCTCACATCCTTTTTCAGGTCATATAAGGAGGAAAAAACTCATGACAGGAGTCTGTAGATATTCAGACATATTGTCATTGATAGTCCCCATGAAGTGATAAATGAGTTGTCAAAGGAGGTTGCCCCTTACATTTCAGTAAATGAGCAGTTCATTGTACAAGATGGGATTCTCTTTATGAGTAACAAAATTATCAGCTGCACTGTTCTTAGACATAATAAAAAGGATTCCCACACATGGAAATTGAGGGTTATCTCCAAAAAGCAAGGCAATTCATGTATTGGTCTGGCTTAAATTTGACCATAGAATCAGTTGACTTTTACATGGAATAATGTGCAAACAACAAATGAAAACAAAAAGCAAAATAATATCTTACTCCCAAATGATAATTCAAGCTGAACTCTGAAAGGGAAATAGTGTTCACAGAACAAGAGAAAATATTCACTACCAGATACCATTGCTCAGTTAGTCATAAGGAAACTAAATTGCTATTATTCTCATTATGGAAGATGAATATTGTATTCTTGAACAATAGGCCATCATATATTTCTGAATAATGCAGAGTATTTATAAACAAGTGAGGATTCAATCATCTGGAATCTTTACTTGACTGTCCACAAAATTATGGGAAGTCTGAACCAGGTAAGAGAAGGTTGACTCAAACCAGGAGAGCAAAGACTGATCCATATCTAGCCATATTTAACAACCAAACACTATTTTAAAAGGCCTTTGAATTCAGAACAGGAACAGGATTTTGCTTCCATAATATGTGATCATGGCCACTATCTTGGATAACTGGACAAATTCATTGCAAGTAAGACTATCCAGGACTATTAGTCACAATAGCAAAATACTCCAGGTTCAGAATGCCTCTTAACACTACCTATCAGTGAAAGAGGACTATTGTCTTCATATTTTTTGTGGGTTTATCACAAATGACTGGTTATCCGAGGTGGGAAATAACACACATGCAGGTCTTTGTTTTGATATAATAGTTTTACTCTTATGTTCTTGTGATATATGCCTGTCTCTGTGTATATATATATACAATATCTTTTCTTCGTTACTGTTTGTTACCAAGGTTACTGCTCTTAGCAACCCTGGTCTTTTAAGAAGCAGTAGGAGAGAAATATTTCTAAATATGTTTATATGATTGTCAGAACCACTCTATCACACTGAATTTTCATTATTAAATGTATATATGTTTATGTTTATGGTGACTCTCCAGTTCCTCCTCCTGGCAACTGATTATATCTAATCATCCTCTCTGACTTTTAAATATAATAGTAAAATAGCATTGATGCACATAAAATACTTTAAAGTAGAATTGATATTTTTTTTAAAATATAAATAAATAAATAAACTAATTCTGCTTTACAAGCTATTGCTGGTTCCCACAGGATTTTTCCCTCTACAAATTGATGTGGCTGTTCAACTTACTTCTTCCTTTACCTGCAAAGTCAGGACTGTGTGCAACTGTCTGGCTTGAAAGTCTGTGCTTATTTGGATTTTTTTTTAGTCTGCGAGAGTACAAAATGTCTGCCAAGGCTAAAAATGATGCAGATCAGGTTTCTATGTCTGCTAGGTGACGCTTACTCAGCAGTCTGGCTCTTGTCAGTAATTTTTCAGCAGCTTACCATGGTCGAACTGAACTACAGAGCTAGGTGTGGGGTTAGCAAGCAGGAAGAATTCTTTGTTCCTGTTGCATTCAAAATGTCATATAATCTTATCAAGCTGCTTGGTGTTTCTTGCTCTGTCTTGTAGCAGGTACAGTGCCACTTTTATTCAGGAATAGCCTTGCAGGAATAGCCTTTTTGCCACAGTAGAAGCAATGTGATGTATTATTTAAGCAAAAGTGCATTTGTTATTATTCACATCAACTTTGACTTACAGCAGTCATATGAATGAAAGGCCTCCAAAAGTGCTCGCTGTTGTCTTGCGAACCCAGAGCCATTGACTGAGTTTATCCAACTGTAATTCAGTCTTCATTTTTCCTACAGTCACATTACAGAGCATAATCATTTTTTTCAATGAATGTCAAATCTCTTGTGAGTGCACCATCCTTTCTGCCTTAATGTCTATGTCCTGTACCTGCTTTTAGGGGAATATGGATCCCCTTTTGAAGGATTCAAGCTCAGTCTCCAACAGCCCCAGAAGAGGTCTACTTGTTGGCATCTCCAGCTCCGCTTGGAGACAAGCAATTTGTCTCTGCTGTTTTGAGAAGGAACACTCATTGATGTGAAGCACGTTAGTTCAGTGGAGATATAGCTTGTAGGAGCAACAGTCTTTCACAAGAACTTGGTATGCCGTCAGACCTGGGGGTTATAACTCTTAGTGAAAGAGACATAGATGTGACATCTTTCCCCCAGGGGATTGCTTCTTGCTTTCCTTTAAAGAACTGGAACTCCCAAGGACCAAAACACTGTAGATAACTCAAAATAGGTTTTATTGTCCACAAAAAAGTTATCCCTTGAAGGCAATAAGCTGGAAGTTTCAAAGGGGTAAAGGAAATATACATTACAGTCTCTGGTTGTCTTGGGTCCAAGGAGATTTCGCAGCTGAGAAGCTTTTCAAGGTTCCCTCTTTCTCAATGGCTGCAGATGCCTGAACATTCACAGCCCCAATCCAAATGGCCTATATTTGAAGACACGAAGCCTTCCTCTGATGCCACAGGACCGGTTTGAAGGCGCTTGGGTCTCCTCAACGTTGTCCAGGGCGATCTGGGCATGAAGTATGAGTCCCAAGGGTAAAAACCTTACACTTGGTGATGAGAGGTAACTTAATTAAGGGCTTTAGAGCCAAGTCTCTTTCTCACGTCTATCTGATAGAAAGTTTGATGGTAGAATGGAAAAGGAAAAGCTCTGCCCTCCTTCAGGAAGAGGTGGAGCCAAGCAATTGAGCTGAGGAAGCAACATAATTGGTGTAACCAACATTGATTGACAGCTATAAATAACCAATCAATCCAACTATACATTTACAAACTAGGCAAGTTTGGGCATGTTATACAGTTTAAACCTTTGCACTTTAAAGTTCTACACACAGGTGGCGCCACTCGCGCCGTCACACTTGGCTCAAAAGAAAGATGGGATAGAAATCTATTATGGTGATGGTGGTAATCAAACTGGAAGATGGTTTCCTCAGGTCCGGACCCTTGTAGATCGTGTCCCTTTTAGCTCTCTCTTTTTGGCCTGGAAGAAATAATATATTTGTTTCTTTTTATATTTCTTATTTCTAACATAGTATCCAAGGCACCTCACTCAGCGTTTTTTGAAAAAATAATCAAACTAAAAAAAGGCAGTTTAGCACAATTAAAAAATTATTCTGTTAAAAGCACCACTAATTTGAACTTTAAAGGCATTTCAAAGAAAGGAATAAGAATGAAAGTACATTAAAAGATCCTCCATAGCAATCATTTAACAGCCATGTATTTGTCTACTCCAAAAAAAACAAACCTGTGGACAAAAGGAGTTCAAGAGGGGTCTGAATAACTTCCCAAAAAAGGAAACCCAACAGCTTTAGAGAAGCTGCTGAGAAGGCCCTTTTGTGAATAATAATAATAATAATAATAATAATAATAATAACTTTATTTATATTCCGCTCTATCTCCCCGAAGGGACTCAGGGCAAATTCCAAACATAAAAGGCAAACATTCAATGCCTTAATACAACAACAATGCATCCATACTAACAAAATTTAAACTACCCAACATATAAACACGAATTATGACTTAACAACTAAAATTAAATAAAAAACACAGCCTGGTATGACAGACATAAGACAAAACATCAAATGCCCTCCAATCCGAGAATCAACTTCAGTTTGATTCCTTTTTGAAAAACGAGGAACTTCTGTTCTCTTTCTGTTGTTAGAAAGGGCCTCCCTTGGCCTCAAAGTGCCCACAAATAACAGGAATGTCCCCATATCCCCTAAATGGCATTTGGAGGCCAAAAGGTTGGTTTTTATGGGAATGGGTACAATGGAGAAGTACAGCTCTAAATGTTCATCTCCTTGAGGGACTAATGGGCCTCTTAGTCTGTCATGGTGCTCCACCCCGATACAGGGAAATATTTCTAATGGTCATCAAGGAGACTGAGAGTAACTTTACATTCACACTTTCATGGAGATTTTGCAAGCCCACCTCATTTTGAGATATTTCACGATTGCATATGTAACCAAATGTGCATGTGCATCAGCATGTGCAATGTGTAGTACATGCATAATGCATATGTCCATATGTTTGGAGAATGCACAATGCTCACCACATGCTCAGCTCCATATCTGCAATCTGAAATTGACCACACACATTCCATAGCAGGCAAAAATGTCCACATACTTCTTTAGGCTGAATTTACACATATGTAAAAATTGAACACAGTTCCAATCATTGTCTTTTCAATCTTCTGAATCCAAGCCATATAGATATTTTTGGAATTAAATAAGGAAATGGAAACTTCATAGGTAGTGATTTGGTGAGGAAAAGGCCAAGATTTTTGGCTATTAATAAATCTAATAAATGATAAATGAAAACCTCTGCTACTCTCGGGGGTGGGGGGGATACTGAAGTCTTCCTGTCTCTTCGGTGGCTTAACCTCTGAAGCTTGACGGAATTTGTCCTGGAATTTGGTAGCTCTCAAACACTGTAGAAACAATATGGTTCTTGGCTCCATGACCTTGATGGAGTTCAATTACAAGTCAATGTATTTCTATTTCGCTTTTTTAAAAACTCAAATGCAAACTTATTGAATTTAATGAAAATCTCTGTGTGCACTGCAGTCTTAATTGGTGTCCTGTAGTTTATTTTCACCAATCAGCATTCTCAGATCTTTCTTTTAATCTTTCTGGAGTGGAAATGTTAAGGACTAAATCCTCAGCAGATTCAAGGCTAAACCTTCAGCATCTTTTTTCCATAGCTGGTTAGTGTCAACTTAATAAGCAGTGTTAATGCTTTCATTTACCAAACTTGCCCTAACCAGTACCAAACAATCAGGTGGCATTCTAACGCTACCAACAGAACAATATAATTATCAGCATGAAACAAGCCACCACTTTTTTCTTCTGTCTGTAAGACTTCTGAGTTAACTCAGACAGAAATAATTGGCATTAAGGAGTTACTGGAAACTCCATTAATGTCACTCTTAAAATTAAGACACAACATGCAACTTGTTTGAGCAGGCTCAGTACAATGAATGAAAGTGTACATGGAAAGAACAATGCAAAGCATTCCAACAAAAGTTACTGGCTCTTATAAAGAGAGGTGGAAAAAAAAGTATAAGTGGCAGGTAAAAGACCTTAGGAATCTTGTTTATTCAATCAAGTAATCTTTGATGAGACTCAGAGCTGTCAAAAGATTATTTTCCATAATTGTTCCATATGCCTGGATCTTGCCACAGTTACAGTTTTGTCTTATAGTAGGTTAATGATTATCTCAAGGTTTTGGCATGTCCTGTTTGTGGATTGGGATGACAAATCCTAATAAATGGGATGGCAATGCTTTATTCATTGATTGATTGAGTCATTTGATTCTTTTTTATTTATTTATGCATATGTTCCGAATCGAGGACTGTTCCAGATCAGAGTTTTACTGGAACAACCTGCTCAGTGCAGATGTATCCTTAGTCCTGAATTTATTGCATTTTATCTGTTTCTAATAAGAAGGGGATTACCAGTTACCTTGAGCTGCACCAACCTGGCTGGAGTTTCCAGTTTAAAGCCAGTGGAGAAGAATGGAAGGGAGATACAGTTTTGGATTTTACAACAAGCAGAGTTGAATGCATGTCCATATATTTGTTGTGCAAACAAAGCTATTTGCTAATCAACAGATTTGCAGACTTCTTAAATCACATCATTTGGCAGTGCATGTCATATATTTTGCAAGGAGTTAATGTGATTTAACACTGAATTCTAGATCTAGGCCTGTTATAAATTCCAAGTCCAGCATACCTTACAGAGACTGACTGCAAAACTGTAGATCTTGTGCTATGCAGCATTTATCTTAGTTTGGTTGTAAAGAACCAGGTTTCGTCGGGGTTTACTAAGATGATCTATCAATATGCTGAACATGCTGCATTAACATAAGTCATTTCATAGCCCAGTACAAGCTAACCAATTTCAAGTAGTTGACTAGGCTTAGAGTGGCTTAAAAGATGCTGAAAATTGGTCCCTGGATGCATACTTGCAAGGCATACTCAGATAGATATCATCATATGCTCTTATGATTGGCAAGTCCCTACTATTAACTCTTTAAATTGCTTTAGTGCTGTATGTTTGTATTTGTTTATATTTTGGTATATCATTTTACCCAGCTCTAAGTTCTTTACGGCTTAAATAAAGTTCCAAAAGATCACTTGAAATGTAAATAAAATTGGCCTTGCTCAGACTGTGTTCTTTTCTTTTCCCTTTGTTAAGGTTTCTTTATTGTCAAGTCACTCACTTTATAAAGGTTTTAATTAATTATACCAACATGCCCACGAAGTATACTGTTAAGTCAATTAGTTTGCTTTCTGTTACACACACAGTAATTATTAGCTCTTTTCCTGATTGGTATTTTCAAGACTGTTGCACTAACAATTATATACAGATTAATAAGGTAGTATTTTAAAAATAAATCCAGAAGCGGACACAACATTTCCCCTCCCAGATATGTTTAGACTAATTGCCAATTTGTCTTCCTTCTGAAAATGCTGGCTTGCACCCAAAGTGTTGGAAAACATTACAGCAGGGTGTTTTGTTTTGTTTGACTATACAAAGCTACCAGTTTCAGCAGCCTTTGCAAAGGCCTGTTTGTTTGTTTTTAAAGTTGCTTCCCTGAACAATCAAGGTTGTAAGTTTCAATAGGTTTACATTATATTTTCAAACTTGCAGAATACATCTGACATCCTTGCATATTGGGCCAGTTGTTTCTATCGTTCAGCCCAAATTATCTTCCATGGTTCTAGGAATTTGGCCATGGTAGTCCACATTCTGATTGCATCCTGCAACGCGCTCTATGTGGGGTTGCCTTCAAAGACTGTTTGGAAGCTTCAAGAAGTCAAACGGGTGGCAGCCAGGTTTCTCACTGGAGCGGCATACAGGGAGGATACAACTCCTCTGTAACATCTGCTCCACTGGCTGCCAGTTTGCTACCAAGCACAATTCAAAGCCTTTGACAATACACAATTCAAAGTGCTGGCTTTAGCCTAAAAAAGTTACATTATATAATGTTAGTACCCAGTTGGGGCTGTAAAGAAAGATTATAAAATTGTTTGTGAATTGTCTATTTGTATTGATACCATTTTGATTATTTAGCCTATAAAGCCCTAAATGATTCCAGCCCAGCTTACCTATCCAAACATATCTTCCTCTATGAACCATCACAGAGATTAAGATCTTCTGGGGAGGCCCCGCTCTCAATCCCGCCTCTTTCACAGGCAAGATTGGCAGAGAATTTATATTTTTTCAGTTGAATATCCAAATCCTATACCCCACTCTGAATGCCTGTAGGCCACTATTTATACTGACATGCTGCTGAATGTTGGTGCCAAACCACCAAAAGCCCTCAAAACAGAAATAATATAACTGTTTTCAAGATACTTTCTTCCACTGTGTTTATTCCACTAATAATATTCCACTAGTGATATTTTAATGTATAGTCAATTTGATATTGGAGGCAGTGCTTCACAGTAAGTCTTAGGCCATTTCATCATAATAACCAGCACCTTGAATTGAGCTCAGCAGCAAGTGTAGAACCAACTTATTTATTGAATTATTTCCCATCTTTCTCATGACACTGGGCCAAAGTCAATTAGCAACATAATTTAAATGAAGTATACCTTTTAAAAACACACACACATAATGATTTTTAAAAGTTAAAAGACAAATAAACTACCAAATGAAAATTTCAGTACTTTAAAAATTCAAAATCATTTAAAAACCTGACAGCACAAACAGCCATTAAAAGACCTTAGCACATAGTTGCTCAACTAAACAACCAAATAGTCAACACAATTCTTTAAGAACTGATGTGGCACGTGTCCATATAGATATAGGGAAGCCATCCAAACTCCACATATTTTGATGTGCCACACAGCATGGTGCGCATGTGAGGGCAAGGAAGTGAGTGCGAGGCTGGAAGGTGCCACCAAGTCCTTCAAGGTATGGGGGTTCTATGTGGGAAGTTTGGCCCAATTCTATCATTGGCAGGGTTCAGAATGTTCTTTGATTGTAGGTGAACTATAAATGCCAGCAACTACAACTCCCAAATGTCAAGGTCTATTTTCCCCAAATTCCACCAGTGTTCACATTTGAGCATATTGAGTATTCATGCCCAGTTTGATCCAGATCTATCACTGTTTGAGTCTACAGTGCTCTCTAGATGTAGGTGAACTACAACTCCAAAACTCAAGGTCAATGTCCACCAAACCCTTCCAGTTTTTCTGTTGATCATGGGAGTTCTGTGTGCCAAGTTTAGTTCAATTCCATCATTGGTGGAGTTCAGAGTGCTCTTTGATTGTAGGTCAACTATAAATCCCGGCAACTACAACTCCCAAATGACAAAATCAACCCCCACAACCCCACCAGTATTCAAATTTGGGCATATCAGGTATTTGCGCCCAATTTGGTGCAGTGAATGAAAATACATCCTGTATATCAGATATTACAATTCATGACAGTATCAAAATTACAGTTTAGAAGTAACAACGAAAATAATTTTATGGTTGGGGGTCACCACAACATGAGAAACTGTATTAAAGGGCCACAGCATTAGGAAGGTTGAGAAACACTGTATCAGTAGAACGACTGTGCTGTGCTCTCCTGGTGAGTTTTACCGCTCATTGGGAACTGAGCATGGAACCCCAAAATTCAATCCAATACTGTAATCACTACAACAGTGCCAGTCTGCATCCCTACATTAAATTGGTACCTTTGATGAAGAATATTATTCCATCTCCAATGTTTTAGAAACATTCATAGTCATTTTGTTTTCTGTCTCATGTTGCAAAATGTTGAAGGATGGCCTTCCCATCTTTCACTTGCAGTAATTTCTGAATGAGAGCCCACCCCATGAGCTTTCTTGCATGTAAAAAAAAAGGTTAGCACATTCAGAAGCTAGCTAAACTGAAACCACTTCTACGTGTTTGAAATGGCTCCAGGAGAAATCTACATTAAAATGATTTCCTCAAAATGATGATGATGATGATGATGATAACTTTCTTCTTGTATCCTGCTACCATCTCCCTGAAGGGACTCAGTATGGCTTACATTTGGTACCAAGTGCCAAAAACAGAACATAAGATAAACCACAACTTAAAAATACAGTTGAAAAAAACATATAGATATATTCAACGACAAACTTAAAGACTCAATTAAAACAGCGCTCATCAACTGGCGGTGGTAAGCTGCTGTAAAAAACAAATTCATTGAAAACTGCAAATGTTACCCATGAATCAAAAATGCCCTCTTCATTTGAGTGTGTTACTTCATTCTGAGCTAGGGTGTTTCTTGTGCCAAAACATTTATAAACAAATCAAAGATAATCTAATTAGGTTCATTTCATGAGTTCACAAATGCAAATGACAAACATTTGCATTGCATTTGCAAATTTGCTTGTGGTACTTGACTACTGTTGTTTTGTGAGTTGTGTATTTAGCTAAACTACACTGACTGATTCATTATTCAATGTTACCTAATTTGCCATAGTAAATTTGCTAATTAATTTAATTGGTAATATCCAAGTTACATTTTTTAAAACTTGATTTATATTATGAATGTTTGGTTGTAATTTTGATTAGAGATCATGATTCAGAAACTAGAAAAAATTCCTACAGTATAGTAAAATTTGATTAGAAAAGAAGGAAAGGAGCATTATATCAGTTTCATTACAGCTGCAGTACTAGTTCCTATATCTTCTTAATTTTTACTCACACTCAGGACATATGTAAACTGAATTACTTTTAGCAATAATTTCCCCCTATTTTTCTATTCTAAGAGGCAATTTTCCACATATAAACATCTTTAAAAATGGAATGTACCTTAGAATTCAGGGTTCTGTTAGATGATAGATAGATAGCTTTTTCTGTTGGTGGTACCGAGATTAGTGTGTATCTAACAATCAAAGAAATATGGTATATTATGGGGCAGAGAATGTGTGGCCCTCCAAATGTTATTTATTAGATTGCAGCTCTCTTAGTCTTTTGATAGCACAGCCAATGGTGAAGAATCATAGTAATCAAACTGGACATCCCAACTTTCCCCTATTCTTGTTCAAACTCCTCTGAGTTATCAGAAGAAATTGGTCCCTCTCTGATTAAACATATTACATTACAAAGATGCCATGGCTAGATTTTATGGAATCCCGGGTTTCATTATCTGGTGAGATGCTAGTGTTTTGTTTTTGGGTTGTTTTTTTTTACTTGAGTTCTAAATGCGCCTCACAAAATTGGAAATCGCATGATTTCATAGGATGGAACCATGGCAGTCAAAGTAGAATCCTAGTCCTATAAATCTGTAGTATGACAGGCCTAACAGATAATATTCTGGTTTCATTTGAAGGTTAGTTTCCAAAATTTTCTGAGATTCTTCATTATTCTTTTTCCAATATTTCTTTACTTTAGTGCACGACCACCACATATAAAAGAAGGTTCCAGCAGTTTTTCTGTAGATTTTTGTAGTATTTTCCTAATTTGTGTGGGGTCATGTACCATCTATGCATCATTTTAAACCAATTTTCTCTTAGGTCATAAGTGTATGTTTGTTTTAATTTGTTATTCCATATGTTCTCGCATTCTTCTATTCTAATTGGTCTACCTATATTGCGGCCCATTTTATCATGCACTCTTTGACCTGTTCCATTTCCATCGACCATTCTAACAATTTCTTGCAAATTTTTGTAATTATCTTTTTCTCTGTTTTCATTATTCTTTCCTAGAATGTTTCTTCCTCTACAAAAGCATTCGCTTTATCCTCGTTAAAATATTCTTTTAGTTGTCTATGCTAAAACCAGCAGAAGTTTTTATATTTAGATTAAATTTTTTCTTGTGAGAAAGCATCATTTCATAAGCATCATTTCTCTTCCCCAATATTTCTCTATAAGTAGGCCATTACTTCCATACCAATAATCTGCTCTGGGTTGCTTCTAATGGAAAAATCCAGAGAGGTATTTTAGTATATAATCTCTTCTTATATCTGTCCCAGAACTTGATTAGACCTGCCCTTATGTTGTCGAGCAATTTAGAATGGCTGTGGATAGTGAGATCAAAGCCACTGTGAGTTTAGCCTGGTGAGAAAAAGAAGTCAATATTCTAGAATAAATCTCACCAAGTTGAAGCAGAAGACATTGAGGTATTTATTTCTGTTCCAGCTGGAAAAGTATGATGGCTGCAGTAATCTGCTGAAGAGCCGCCATGTCCAGTTACAGAAAGCAAGACATTATTTACAGATTTTCCATTCAAATCTCCCATGCCCACTTCGCTGGCTGCGCTGTGATTGATTCTGATGTCAGCAAACCAGGAGGAGCAGCAGGGGCCTGGTGCGGCTCGTCCAATAACAGCCCTAGCCCCGCTTCAGCCACTCAGCCAATGGTGTGCAAGGAGGCATGGCAGTAGTAGAAACAAAGGAAATTATTTGCTTGATGATGGGATTATGAGTGGACCCTATTGATAGGTGATCAAGACAATTGCTGTGAGCCCTCAAGCCCAACCTGTCTCTTGACACAGAGTTTTGAAATAACATTTTTGTCTGGCCCCTCAGAGCCAGCCCATTGTCAAAAGGTACAGCAATATTGATATCTTGATGAGGACCTCCTGATCCACCTTTACAGGGGAAGGGAAATATAATTGTTTAGGAAGCAGCAACATCCCCTTCTCCTCGCAGAGGAGAAATATTCTTTGTGAAGAGTGATTAAAGTGTCCATAAGGTTACCCAATTCTTAAGTGGCCTGATCTTCTGAGGCTTAAGAAAAAGGGCCATCAAGTTATTGTCTATATTGTGATATGTTTGAAAGTCCATACAACAAAATGTAGACCCAGAGCAGCTTGTGGCATATGAGTCAGGAAGTGCTGGCCAGAGTTCATTAAAGGTCACCTTGCTTCATGTTTTATACGGACATCCATATAAATCATCCCAGCCTGGTGTCCTTTGCAAAACTATGAATTCCCAGATTATAAACCATCTTTCTTTTTTTGGATGTGTGTGTGTGGGGGGGGGGGGTCACGTTCAACTACACTTATAAAATGGTTTCCAAATTTTGTCTCTATTTTTGTTTTCTCATACCGAATATAGCCGTGCCAGCCAATTCTTTCATCATGTCCTCCTAGCTTTCAATGTCATCCAATCTTTTATCTATAATAGGCCTGAGGCTTCATAATATAATCTTAAATCCAGCAAGGCAAATCCTCCTTGCTTCTTCTCATCTGTTAAATGTGTAGAAAATGCTATAATTGAGAACATATTCAGCATCAAAAATGGCATTGGCAAAGAACTGCATTTTTACCTAGAGCTCATTTACCTTGGAAATGAACAGAGATTCTCCCGTGCTAGATATGGAACTGGCTTTGTTGATGAGAGCTGAACTAACAGTGTCTCCTATTCTTATGCTAGCTTGAAAAGGAAAAAAATGGTTAAGAGCATCAAAAGCTATTGAGAATTCCAGTAAAGTCAACAGACAAGGAGTTCTCTCACTTTTACCTAGACTAATTCATCAATCAGGATAAGTAAAGCTCTTGGAACTATGCCCTGGCCTGAAACCAAACTGGATTAGATCCAGATAAACAATATTTTCTCCAAGAACATTTGAAGTTGCCCAGTCAGTGCAGGTTGAAGAACCTTTCCTCAAAAGGGGATGTTAGTGATTCTATACTGTTGAAACATGTAGTACTATACAGTATGTAGTATTAAACTCTGTAATAATAGTTGCTTCCGGTTTTGCACAAATGCAAGTAATTTTTCCTTGACATGCCCAGCAAATCTGTCATAGCAAGTAACCAAGGGCCCTATAGCTAGTCTCTGAGCACATGAAAGAATGGGTCAGAGGACTCTGCATCATAGAATGAGCTGTGCAGAAGGGAAAGGGAGGGTCCTGCAAAACCTGATCTGGATGAGAGTGGAATAATAGCAACAGCTTTATACCATTTTGGGGATTCTATCCTCTTGAGTTGGAAGCTACATCAATTTGGCCACAATGCCAGCAGTCTAACCCAACCCATGGCAACTCGATATCCTTCTGATGTTTTGGACTACATTGGTCACCATCCCCAGCCAACATGTCAATTGTTGGAGTCCAGTTCTTTTATAAGGAGGACTCGGGCCCCTACTACATTGCCATATAAAATCCAGATTATCTGTTTTGAACTGGATAATATGGTAGTGTAGATGCAAAATCCAGTTCAAAACAGATAATGTGGATTATCTGATTTAATAATCTGGATTATATGGCAGTGTAGAAGGGGCCAAAGTGACTTAGTAGTGAAAAAGAATCAAAAATCTCCCTCCCTGCCCCAAGACAGACAGAAAGGAAAACAGAAGATGAAACAGCCAGAAAGAAGGAAAGAAGGAAAGAAAGAAGGAAAGAGAGAGAGAGGTTTGATTCAACTTCAAAAAATTAATAAAAGATTATCACACAACTGATAATCAAGAAATAGAAAGACCTGAATGTAAAAAAAAAAATACTTCTGTTCTCTGCATAGCTCTTATTTCCTCAGTTTACTATAGAGCACTTGTGAAGATTGTCCCAATTTTGTAGCTCATAATAGAAGAGAAGTGATCTGAAGAATAAGAATTCTTTCCTTTCCAACCATTTTTCTACTTCTAATTGCAGACATACTACAAAACCTGATGTCCCTCCACTAACATTTGCCTAACCATTTCTAAAATTGTAGGGGAAGAACATTTGAGAATAAGAATATCTAAATGGAAGGTCTTTTTTTTTTTTTTACAATAAGTGTGCATCGGAAATGAACATGCTACCTACTGTTTGCTACAGTCATGGGAATGATAGGAGACAAAGAATATCCTTAAGGACCCTCTCCTGCCTTTGCAGCAAAGCAATCAAAAGTTTGAGCATCTTTCTATGTCTTTTTCAAAGGTGTTTTATATAAAAGAAAAAATGCCAGAAGAGTTCTACAGAAAAGCTGAATGCAAGCTCTTTTCTTTCAGTGAACATTTCAAACTAATGCAGAAAATATTGGTAGTCTTAAAAAATGACAGCCCAAATATCCTAAAGATACTAGATCCTACCTGATTTTAGAAGGTAAGTAATAGATGAAAATGGATATGGCTAGTTTGTTGAAAATATGCCACATAGTTGCCTGCAATGATATTTTTCTGGGTTTCTTCATTCTCTTGAGAAGTTCTTGTTGATGATTGTTCTTCACCTGCAATGTAAGTAAGTAAACTTTATTATGGTTGATGACCAGATCATAACAGGGGGACCCAGTCCCGCACATCCACGTCAAATCCAAGGGGTTACATGGGACTATCCTACCTGCAATGAAACACTGGAACAATTTTGTATACCTGTTCACAAATTACCACAATGTTCCTGTACTGTACTTTTGATTGATAAGACCAAATGTAAGCATTGATATAGAGGTGCGGCTGTAAGCTATAGATCTATTTCTTAGTGAGGAGAAAAATGAGGAAATAGAGTAGGAAGGAAGTGCTATAACTTGATTGCTATATATATATATATATGATTGATACTGGAATCCCAAACTCACACAGCACAGAGAGCTCTTTCCAGTCACAGCTTTGCATATTTCTGAGTGTGATATATGTATTCAAAGTAATTTTTTCCCCCTACCACAAACAAACTGGGGAAATTTATTGACTCGAGAATAAGTCGAGGGTGGGAAATGCAACAGCTACTGATAAATTTCAAAATCAAAATAGATACCAATAAAATTACATTAATTGAGGCATCAATTAAATGTTATTGAATCTTTACATAAAATTGTAATTTAAGATAAGACTGTCCAACTCTGGTGAAATCATTATTCTAACCTTCTTCAGTGTAAATGTGTTTGTATATCCTTTCAATAATCACCATGGTTTAATTTAACTATACATTTTTGGGGGAAATGGTGTGTGTATATGAATAAGGATAGACTGGAGCCAAGAGAGGAGGAGAGGAAGGTGCGTGCTGCATGAGAGTGAAGGAGAGGAAGGAGAGCTGGGTTGCTGTGCGGAAAGGTGAGGATCCTGGCAGGAAGGCATGGGGCTGAAAGAAGCCCTTCTTTCATCCCCACATCTTCCCACCAGGACCCTCATCCGAGTATAAGCCGAGAGGGGCTTTTTCAGCATAAAAAGGGAGTTGAAAACTAGTCTCATACTCAAGTATATAAAGTATCTCACTTGTAAATAAAATGAGAATTGTAGAAAATATCTAAGTGTTCCTGACTGAAACCACCAATTAATATTGCCATTTTGATATGAAAGATAATACCATGTAGTGCTTCTCACAAAGAGGGTTTTAAAAAAGTTCTTAATGTCCTATAGATATGGCATACCAATGCAGAAATGCTCTGGAAACCAAAAGCTAAAATTCTGCAGTTCTCTGACTTAAAATCCAATTTGCAAACTCTGTTCAAATCTAGCTTATCTTTGATCACCAATTGCTGAAAAAGACTGTATTATTTACAACTTGTGTCTTGGTTTCAAATAAGCCTTTGGGAACTATTGAGCCACTGTTTGAAGCAAAACACCAAGGAGTCAGTGAAAGGCAACCCTGAGGCCTCATTTTCTCTCCCTCAGCTAATCCACATTCCCCAAACTGCCCTCTTTTTAGCTATTAAAACCGCAAATTGCCTCTACAAGAAGCATCCATATTATTGTTTCTAAAAGATTGCAGCCCCCAATGCTGCACTGTTCAGCATTTTTCAAAACTCATTTTCAAAACCAGAAAAGAACTTCCGGCAAATTCCATCTCCTACCCACCCATTTATTTGACACATTTTGTGATCCATGTGGTCCCCAGTTCCATCTCAGTTGCCAACTCCTATGCTAGACATACTCTTATACCAGCCTGGCAATGTTCTCATAAATTCAAATTACTGAAAACATGTCTGATGCTGAATAAAGTACAAGGGTGAACTGTGAGGCATTAAGCAGATAAGACTGACTAGGCAGACAAAGCTGACTGTGGGGAAACATCTTTTAAAACCCATCTCTTTCTACATATCATTCTGGCTTCCATTGCTTGATAAGAAGGATAATTGTGCTCACATTGACTCAGTGAAGGACTGAGTCAAAACACAGTATGATAAGAAACTGGAATTATCCAGGTGGTCTGAAACAAGCATCCTTTGTGGTTGATCTTCAGGGAAAGTGCATGTCACAAAATGAAACAACCATTAAACAAGTCATAATGAATGGGGTATATCTATTGCAGTGTGAGGTAGAAGCCAGTGGGTCTACATATAACACACATGGCATTTCTGTTCCCAAGCGCATTGACTATCAGTCACTCATCTACCCAAGCATTCACTCTGCTAATTAGGTAATGGTTTTATATCCATGGCATAGCTCAGTTTAGAATTTTCAGGTGTGCAAATAGAGAAGAGAATTGAAGCAGTTGACTGGTTGACAAGAGAGGCAGGGACACTCTCGTCCTCCAATTGCTAATGAACTGCAATTCCCATTATGCTTCATTTGTGGCCAGGCATGCTAGGTCTAGAAGCAAAACAGCTTAACAAAGTCCTGGTCTATAACTGAGTATCCAACTTGTTGCATGATTTCTACATATGGTGCAGAAAGTGGAAGATTGCATTGTTGCAAATCTGGAACCCTTTCAAACAATATAAACATCGAACTATTCTCCCACTTGAACTAGCACAGCAACATCCTATGGAAACCTGAGATCAAGTTTTCAGGATTCTTACCCACAGAACTGCCTCACCAAAATACAAATGCCAGGATTCCAGCAGCTTTATCCATGACAGTTGAAGTAGAATAATGATACTGTATTTGTGTAGTATAGAAAGGGGCATAGAAAGGGAACTTTGGTCCTAGCTGTGACAATTCACCTCAGTCAGAGATTATGATACATAGGAAAATGGTCAAAAAATGTTCAAATGTTCACCTGCTTCTTTCTGTTGCCAGTGTGTAGTCATCCATGTAGATTGATTTACCAAATGGATCAAATCATTTTTTCCATGTTGCTTCAGATCTGATTGAAAAGATGGAGAAATAATGTGAAGAAAATTGCTCAGGTTTACCAAAATAACTTGATTTCAGAAAAAAGTTGCAAGAACACAATAAAATGAGGTTTCAATTCTTAGGAAGCAACACTATCATCCTAGTCCACAAAGAGTGCACAGACACGAGCCAGGCAAATGTAGGAATTACACTTCAGCACCATAAGGCACAAAAATTGCTATTGAAAGCCCCCTACCACCTTTTGGGTCCTTCCTATGCAACTGTTTAAAATCCATACTACCATGCATTGCCATTTTAGATCAGTAGGCACATAGAAATATATGTTAAACTCTTTTTTCTATGGAGTCATAATATTACATTACAATTTTAGTCTATTCAATCAAGACAGATGATTGTAAATGCCCAACTGTAGACAAATGATATAGAAACTGCAAACATCTCAGGATGAAATATAAGCTGAATTTGCAAAAAGCATGTAGAGACAAGGACAGAGACTGATTGTATTCAAAGTCTGGTGAATAATAATCTAGTACATTGCTCTATCTATCTGTGCTCCCATCCATCCAAACACTTCAAGGCTGGTCCAAATTTGGATGTTGGACTGCCAGGGGAAAATAGAACAGGGCTTCTATAACTTTAGTAATGGTGAACTTTAATAGTAGTAAAGCAGATCTCAGCAGGTATTGGCTGTCACATCATCTCCACCTGCTAAAATTCCTTCTTTCATCAGCCATTGAAGGTACAGGAGCCATGTACCTTTTGCTTTTTCACTTGGCAAATCTGAGTGGTGTGACTGGCCAGATGGGAACAGCCCTACACTTCCCAACAATGCTGAGTTTCATGGTTCATGGGGAGTCTGGCCAGCAGATCCATCAGTCTTTTTGTTTTAGGACAGAGATTCATGGAAATGGTTTCATTTCAGTATAATTTCATGTTGGCCCTTGCCATAGCCTGGTGTTTCCAGTGAGGGGTTATGGTTAGTCCAGTGCCTCCAGAATCCCATTGGGCTATCTGGACAACTGCCTGGTTGCTTCTTTAGAAAAAAAAACCCAATATGATCTCTCCAGACTTAAATCTCTAATAAAGTGCATTTGGGATATGATGCTAGGAGTTTCCTATTCAGGGAAGGCACACCAAAAAAGCCACATCTTCAAGCTCTTCCTAAAAACTGCCAACATTGGGGCTTGTCTGATGTCCTTGGGGAGAGAGTTCCAGAGTCAGGGGGCCACCACAAAGAAGGCACTTTAGAAGATCAAGTGGTCTGTTAGTGGCCAGGGCTTTTCAAGGTCTCTTATTCATTGGGTCAACAAAAATTGAAGCTCACCTAACAACTAAATAAATAAATAAATGGGTCTTCTTCAAAACAAGACTTAGTATTTTGTACCTTCCCCTTGCCAAAGTATGTGCTTCAAGCCATTGTTGGGGTAAAATGTCGGCATCTCTTCCTTGCCGTTGTTTTGCAACTAAAATGGGTTGGTAAACCTTAAAAATCCAACAGAAGAAAAAGTAAAATTTTCAAACTGAAATCCATCTGTTCTTCAATTTAAAGTACATTTATTTTTGTATGCCATTGAGGAGACACAAATGTTTGAGTCACGATGCTTTGTGTTTTCTACAGAATTAACATTTATTAGCATTTGACAGTTACCAAAGATGATCAGTGTAATGAAAACAGAAACAGCCTTGCTGTGGTGTCATTCCTTGTCATATGTTCTGTAAATGTGGCTGAGCAAATGTGCCAAATGAGCTGAAAAGAGCAAACTTGTCCATTTCAAAGTGGCATAACCCTCTTTTAAAAGGCTGAGAGCAGCTGATCTCAAGACCTTGCATGACCTGTCTACATCTTCAGAGATTTCAAATGGCTAATTTCCCACTGCTAATATCCCCAAATGATTTTAATGATCTACATTTTAAAAAGGAAATAATAGAAATGTAGTCAGACTGTGATGTAATTTAATCATTCTCAGAAAGGTCTTCAATTTGGGCAGAATAGTCTTTCCTTTATTTTTTTCAAAAACTAAGGAGCCAAGACCAGTGGAGCAGAGTTAATTCCGAAAAGTGTCTGACTATTCCCAAGTGATGGCAGACATTACGTGCAGATATATCTGGTTCTTGGGCTTATATATATGTGTGTGTGTGTGTGTGTGTGTGTGTGTGTGTGTGTATATATATATATATATATATATGTGTGTGTGTGTGTGTGTGTGTGTGTGTGTGTGTGTATATATATGTATATATATATATATATACACATATACACACACACACACACACACACATTCATTTTCTAAAACCATTGTCTTGCATCATTTGACTGGGCACATCCAGCCAGCTGCAATCCATTTTACCCATCCCACTTAGCTGTTTCTTGAAATGGTGAAATATTCGATGGAAATATATGTGGAAAATTGTGGAAATGCAGAGCTTAAAATAATACTTCTCTGTATCATAAGCATAATGGCTGGGAAATTCTGAAAATCAAAATCCAAAAACTTTGTAAACAAGCTCTGTGAAAACATGACAGGAAAATGAGGTCATAAAGGTAGTTAATATGTCCTACATCTGTCTGATATACAATATTTGTGTATATACAATACCTCATGTGTAAATCAATGGCAAGTTTTGGGGTCAAAATTATGGATTTTTACATGACCCATAGATAAGGTGATGGTCATTTCAGAGAGAGGGGAACATGGCAGTGCTGCTTCCTGAGACCAATCACAACTGGCCACCACCCAGCTATTCAAAAAGGCTAGAAACATTGCTGTAACAGAGAGATTAGCGGTGGGGGGTCTGTCCTTTTATATTCTCCCAGAATGGACTAGGCTCCCACCTTTCACCACTCTACATAAACATTTCCTTTTTTGACAAGAGTTAATGTTTGGTAGCTAACATTAAACTGTGGATACATTGACTCCATTTTTGAGGGGACTTATATGTAAAGATATACAGTACCTTGGCTTGGAACAAATGCCACCCTCTTTTGCCATTATATGTAAATGCTTTACACTGAGTAGATTTACCAAGCAAGTCTTTGAGCTGTGGAGACCTTTAAAATTA
Source organism: Anolis sagrei (assembly GCF_037176765.1). Lineage (NCBI taxonomy): Eukaryota > Metazoa > Chordata > Lepidosauria > Squamata > Anolidae > Anolis > Anolis sagrei. The sequence continues at coordinate 274,520,378 of NC_090022.1, forward strand.
TAGGAACTACTATTTTCCTTTCGTTTCTTCTCAAGGGAGGAACTACAATTTAATCCCATATACCAGGTGAAATTTCACCTCTCTAAATATATTCTTCTTTTCCCAATATAATCTTTCACATTTGTTTGCTATGCTTCCCCCTTGCTTTTTCCAGGTGAGAGAAGTTCAATGCAGCAGAAAAGTTTAAGATAGGATAACTCTCATCAGTCCTAACCCATGTTTTTGTTGTTTATTCATTCAGTCGCTTCCGACTCTTTGTGACCTCATGGACCAGCCCACAACAGAACTCCCTGTTGGCCATCACCACCCCCAGCTCCTTCAGTGAAATATCATGATTGTATCTACGGAGAGATGAGCAAAATGAGGACAGTTTCCGCAAAAATAAGGATTTTACACCCCATTTTTATTCACTCTCCAAATTTCTAGCATCTCAGATAATTAGACATTGAAAATCCTTCACATCTAGAACTCATTACTCTATCGTGAATAATCAGAATACTGGGAACCAGGGGTCTGTGGCCTGATACACTTTTCTCCCATCAACTTTAGCATCATCTCAATACCTACAGCAGAACATGAAACTTCAACATGAGATGTGAAAGAAATCAGCACTTGAACTGCATGATCTTCCTCCTCCACCGTTTAGTGGTATACACCCCTAATAATATAAAAGCAGCTTTTATATTCATAAACTACAAAAAAGTGGCATTGTCTTATTGATGTTACAGTTATAATATAATTGTAATACAACTTTGTTACTGAAACAAGACATTAATTACAAGCTAAGTAGTTACTTGTATGGTTGCTTGCAAATTCGGGGAGGGGTGAAACTATGTGGCAACGTTGGGGGTGGGGGAGGTAGTTGAAATGAGGTCAAAATCTGATCTCCCTTCTAACCATTGTTTGTTAGTAGAATATTGTAGAGAGTGATTGCATCTCACACACGCACACACACATACTCATGCAAGCACAAACACCCATCCTCTTTCTGCAATCCATCATAATAGCAAACATTTTCTATTTCACAATCTTCAAGCATTTGTTTAAAAAATGTGCTCAAAAAGTGTATGTAGGAGGAAAGTTCTTAGCATCAGTTGTGAAAGTGCCCCAAAGGCTGGCTCATAAATAGACTTTAATCCCAGCACTTCAGCTTGAATTGTTTGGTTTGAGTACCTGTTTTTGAATTGGGCTGACCCTGAAATTTAAATTAAGAGGGCAGACATCCATGCTGTTTGATCAGATCCTTTTTGCTTATTTAACTTAGGAATGATTTTCAACTTCCCTATAAATCAGTATGCAGGCAAGTTGCATAAAATGCACTGATTTATACCTTGCTTGTGGAGCACCAATTTATACAATTGCCTCTATTGGAAGAGTTACAAACCAGAAGGCCGGTAGCTGTTCTGTTCCACAGCGGTTTGATCCTTTGGCAGATCAGCTCATGTTTCTAATTACTTTACCCAGCAAATTGCTCTTTAGTAATGCACTGATTGGCTGACAAGCCTGAATGACATGGAATGTTTATCTACCTGAGATATAAAGTTGACATACATTTTTATGCAAATTAAAGGGAACAAATTTGTCTAAGAGGATCAAAAAGTCTGGTTTGCAACTCTTAATAGCAGAACTAAGGACATAATGAAAGCCAGACAGTATTATGATGTTCATTTATTTTCTTCAGTGTCTAGCGCAACCTGTTCTGAAGGCTCAGGGTGACTCACCATAGTTTGAAATAAAAGATAGATGATTTCATGTCCATTGGCATGTATATATGGTTCTTTGAAACAAAGGTAAGCAGAAGATAGCTTAAGATGTACTGGTGAGCCTCTGCATAATGGATCATAGAGTATGACAGGTTTCTGTGCTGACCCAATTGTTTAACACTGGCAACAACAAAATGTCACTCACTACACACTAAATTCTGCTGCTGAAATGAAAACAACTGAAAAAGATAGAGACCAGCAATGCATTTTTGTCTGGCAGACCTTTTACCACTTGGGCCAATGTAGTGAAGTGGTTTGTGTGTTGAATCCGAAATCAGGGAACCAGGGTTTGAACCCCTGCCAACGTGTTATAGTAAAATAATAATAATAATAATAATAATAATAATAATTAATACTTTATTTATACCCCACCTCCATCTCCCCCAAGGGGACTCGGGGCGGCTTACATACCCTAACAAAATGAAGTTCAGCAGTGACAAATGCAAGATACTCCACTTAGGCAGAAAAAAACGAAATGCAAAGATACAGAATGGGGGACAATGCCTGGCTCGAGAGCAGTACGTGTGAAAAAGATCTTGGAGTCCTTGTGGTCAACAAGTTAAACATGAGCCAACAATGTGATGTGGTGGCAAAAAAAGCCAGTGGGATTTTGGCCTGCATCAATAGGAGCATAGTGTCTAGATCTAGGGAAGTAATGCTACCCCTCTATTCTGCTTTGGCTAGACCACACCTGGAATACTGTGTCCAATTCTGGGCACCACAATTGAAGAGAGATATTGACAATCTGGAATGTGTCCAGAGGAGGGTGACTAAAATTATCAAGGGTCTGGAGAACAAGCCCTATGAGGAGCAGCTTAAGGAGCTGGGCATATTTAGCCTGAAGAAGAGAAGGCTGAGAGGGGATATGATAGCCATGTATAAATATGTGAGAGGAAGCCACGGGGAGGAGAAAGCAAGCTTGTTCTGTGTTTCCCTGGAGACTAGGACAAGGAACAATGGCTTCAAACTACAAGAAAGGAGATTCCATCTGAACATGAAGAAGAACTTCCTGACTGTGAGAGCCATTCAGCAGTGGAACTCTCTGCCCCAGAGTGTGGTGGAGGATCCTTCTTTGGAAGCTTTTAAACAGAGGCTGGATGGCCATCTGTCCGGGGTGATTTGAATGCAATATTCCTGCTTCTTTGCAGGGGGTTGGACTGGATAGCCCATGAGGTCTCTTCCAACTCTATGATTCTATGATTCTATGATTCTACATTAAGCCACGCCCATCAATACAGTAAACACAATATAACACAATAGCATAACAAAAACCAGAAAATAAAATACATAAGATGCAAAGCCAATATAATAAGCAACACAGCAATATAAAATCAAACATTCAAACACAAATGATTATACTAATTAAGCATTAGAGAACCACTGTTTTAGTGCTAAGATTCTTGATTTTTTCTTTACTTTATCTCTATTGAATCTGTGTCTGGGAAACAATCACTCTGCTTACTTGGGGATAGTGTTCTTTATTGTTTTCTGAAAGATTGCAAACGCATAGGTGAAGACAGATACATTTCATTTTAGAATGTGATGAGTTGATGTAAACTAATCTGGGAATTAAAACATAATGCTGGAAATTCCCAAGAAATACATATGGATCTTCAAAATAAAATCAATTTGTACAAGAATAAAATCTGACATTTCCCAAAGGTTTTGTTCCTGTTTGGTGTTCCCAGAATTAAAAATATATATATATTTAATATTTATTTTTATTTTAATGCTTTACCCCACTCCCATCCCCCCCCCCCCCCCCCGGCATACAATTTATACAATAACTACATAAATTACATCTGAAATATCAGTCTTAATTTCAATGTTTCCACTCCACATCTTAATACATTCTCTAAATAATTCCAAACTGGATCCCACGTGTTCTTAATTATTATAAAATTTTATTTTGGCTATATTGTTCCATTTATGATTTGTTATTTCCACAGTTAACATATTTACTATATAATTATACCAATTTGTCAGAGTCCACTTTGTTTTATCTTTCCAACTCCTCACTAATACACTAAAACAGCCCCCAGTGGTGCAAAGGTTTAAACCTTTGTGCCAGCAGGATTGAAGACTGACAGGTCGGAGGTTTGAATCCAGGTAGAGTGCAGATGAGCTCCCTCTGTCAGCTCCAGCTCCCCATGCGGGGACATGAGAGAAGCCTCCCACAAGGATGGTAAAACATCAAAACATCTGGCCATTCCCTGGGCAACATCTTTGTAGATGGCCAATTCTCTTACACCAGAAGCGACTTGCAGTTTCTCAAGTCGCTCCTGACATGAAAAAAAAGACAGTTTGTGCACACGCTATTAATTTGTCAACCACTCTTTTCTTTTGCACATTATACACTCCTGGTATCCTTGCATGTAATACATTTCTATTGACAATTATTATTTGAAGATTTAACATTCTATTAATTTCTCCTTCAATCATTCTACAATACACCTGTACTCTGTCACATTCCCATATCATGTGATTAAGCAAACCTCTTTGTTTAAGCAATGACACAACTTACTGTTTCATTAAATTCAAGGTGATTGTTGAATCCATTCATCTCCAAACTTCGGCATTCTCTACTCCTGAAATATTAGTAGTAATCAAAGTGTGGGTTGGTGGTTTTTATGTTAGTGGTTTTAGATGGAGCTTTAAAAGAACTATCCAAAGTACTGAACTTGTTTTGGGGATAGGGTTCAGACCAAAGGAGTATTGAGAGAGTCTTATTCAAGTTCAGACTAAAACCAAAAGTGGATTGACCACTAAACTGATATTAAAGAATCAACCCACAGAGATTAGCTGATTCCCTATGAACAGGTCCTGATTTTGCTTCTCCAACAAGCTGAGAGTCTTGTGTTAGAATCTCTTATCTGCAGTTACTCAGATATAAATTTATACTTGCATATGCTGATCCTCCCAGTGTATAACTCTGATGCACCTTAGGTTGATAATGTTTTTCTTGCATTTTCTGTCAATTTCATTGGCAACTTCTGGCATAGTCTTCAATCAGTAATCAGAGATAAGATATTTAAAGTTGGGAAACTCTTGCATAAAACTGAGCTTTGCATTGTGATCAGTCAGACCATTGTACTACTGTTTATTTTTGTGAATGTTGTTTTGTTGTGCAGTCTTCCAAATGTTGTTGGGCTCTATTTCCCAACATCCTTCACCATTGACTGTTCTGGCTGGGGCTGCTGAAACTTTCAGTTCAACAACAGTGAAAAGTCTGGGTCTTCTAGGAATTATGTTTACACGGCCACAATAGTAGGAATTGTGCTACAGGTGTAGTTACGGGAATGATAAAATAAGAGCTGGAACATGCAATAAAAAAAATTCTGTCCCTTCAATGACATTTTCCTTCAGTCCCCAAATTTCTAGCCCTATTGCAAGTAAAAATTTCAGTTGAATTTTTAGAAATACAGTTTAGGCATCTGAAGAAAAAGGCCTGGCAAAGTTACCAAGGGACTGCAAACAAGGCAAATATGGGTATATACAGTTATCAAAGTCTCACTGGAATGTTAGAAATTTTGGGACTGAAAGAAAATTTCATGGGGTGGAGACAGAATTCTAATTTGTGTGAGCTGAATACCTTCATTTTTCACAAACACACCCATGGCTACATCCCAGGATTCTGTTCTTCAGAAGCCCTTTCATATTACACTCTTATAGCACTTCACCTTTCTCCTGAGATTTACCATTCAGGCCAGGACATATAAAATGTTTGGCTAGAGAGCTTTACTGCCTCACTAAACCACAAACTTTAGGATTCAATAGGAAGTCACCCAAACTGAGGTTGCTGTCTAAGGCCCCATCTACAGTGACCATTTAATGCAGTTTCAAACCACTCCTGAGAAAAGTGGTTTTGCTGTGCAGATGATTGCCTAGGAAATCCTGGAGCCAGTTTGAGGCCCAGATGGTGTTTACACAAACCACAGGGTACTGATGTATACAGTGGCGGCTCAACCCATTACGCGAAGTAAGCACTTGCAGTATAGTTGATTTTGCCCAGGGGCACTCTTGAGGCGCTCTTGGGGGAAAATAGACCTTGACATATGCGAGTTGTAGTTACTGAGATGTATAGTTCACCTACAATCAAATAGCATTCTGAACTCCACCAATAATGGAATTGAACCAAATATGGCACACAGAATTCCCACTGTGTGCCATAAATGTTCAATGCATTAAATGTTCAATGTAGAAGGGTCCTTAGGCAGCACGTTTTAAGAGATGGCAGCAAAATGTTGGAGGAGAGGGATGAGTAGTACATTACATGATTTGCACTCCCTATTTTGATGTAATTCCTCCAGGTGCAATGAAAGACACTGACCTATTCAATTATGATCCAAATCCAATGTATGATATGGAATGGGAAAAATCGGCATCCTGTTTTTCAACTCAAGCAGCAAAATGATTTGTGGACAGTCTAGGTTACGAAGATTTCTGGGAACCAGACGGTTAGAAACAAGAAAAGAAAATGCCATTGAGATCAGAGATGAATGTTGCTTCTGGCATAGATTTCATCCCAAAGACTACAGAGAGAGAGGGAGGGAGGGAGGGAGGGAGGGAGGGGGGGAGGGAGGGAGGGAGGGAGGGAGGGAGAGGGAGAGAGAGGGCTGCCTGTTAAGCCTATATAGTCAAATCAGTCTCTAGTTGACACAAATAGGTCACCAAATGCCATGGAATTATTTGTCCAAAAACATAAACTCTTGGCCTGAATGGGTAGTCCTGTTTGGGCTGTTCTATGAAATGCTTCAAATAAATGTTTGACCACGAAATACAGGTTTATTTTTAAAGTGTCTTCATAATTATAAACTATGCCCTATATTTACAGTATCCTTAACTGATAGGCTGCAGACAAGGAGGGGCAGGGGGAGTACCGTAAACGTTTCAGGTTAATTCCCACCGTATCTTACCCTTTATCATGCCCAGTGACCCGTCTCACATTATCTGCATAGGCCTGCTAAGTTTAACACTTTTCAAACAACACCTAGTATTTGTGACAAATCAAAATAAACAGCAAGTTTTATCCATAAGAAAGGAGGAGGAAAAAGTCAGGGCTGGAGGTACTGTTCCACAAACTTTCTTAGGGGAAAAGAAAAGGAAAAAGACACGAGACTATTTACATCAATGCTTTAAATATCCCTACAACTTCAAAGGTGAGAGAAGAAATTGTAGAAGGGTTTTTTAAAGCATTGCATTTGATAGTAGCTCTACGGGAAAGCTCTGAACTCTAATATAAAATATTTTATATCTTCAGTGAAAATTTAAACCAAGAATCCACAAAATACAGCATGCCATACACAATTTATAATTTGATGCCAACAAGCATTTATGTTTGCAATAAAAAGCCTTGGAAATACTTATAGAAGGGATAGTTCAGTTATCCATCTTCTGAAAGTTCAGACCCTATTTTTAGTATATAGTAAAATATTTTGGAAAAACCGAGGCCACCATCCAGCCAAACTGAGAGCTTATTGATTTTAAAAGGAGTAAAAAATAAAGAAAGAAATGAATCAGGATTCAGTGGTGTACTTCCATATTCAACAGCATGGTAATGTGATCTCTAAGAGCCCTCAATGGAGCCAAAGACAGGTTCCAGAGGGTTTCCCATCAGGAGGTTTCTATACAGGTTGGAGAGAAGGGCTTCAGGAGGAAAGCGGCAAAGATCGATCCTGCAGAAAAAGCACGCTCCAGCAGAAGTACACAGATGTATCTGAGATGCCATTAACTCTCCCACTGAAATCACTCATGACTTTAGAAGTGTATCATTTTAGCTGGAATGTGTTCTGCAGTTATGCAAGTGCAAAACAATACATTCTGATATCAACATGGACAAAAAAAAACTTGGCCTTGTTTCATGATTCTACATTTTTCTTCCTCTTCAAAATTAAGGAATATAAATTTAAATGGTATTCCTCTTGATTATATACAACAATGCTGGATAAGGTTGATTTCTGAACATATGTGGGTGCCAAAAACACAATCTGTCACAGTGAGTCCTTATTATCTACCAAAATTGGATATCAAAATCAATGGATTCTCTAGTGTGCCTTATATAAAATGATTAAATCAAAGTTTGTTTCTTGGATAGTTTAATAAAATTTTCAAGTCATGGATGGCTGAATCTGTGGGTGCAGAATCCATAATGAGAGATTGCCTATACTGTGTTTTTATGTGGTTTAAATGTTTTTATTAGGTGTTTTAATTCTTATATTTCATCTTTTAAATGTCCTTTAATCTTATCTTATGGTGAATTGCCCTATTGATTTTATGCTAGTTATATGCTGTTGATTGAGTTTTGGTTTATGTGTGTAAGGCATTGAATTTTGCCATTATTTTCGTGTACACCGCTTTGAGTCCCCCCAGGGGTGAGAAAAGCCGTATATAAATACTGTAAATAAATAAATAAATGAATGAATAAATAAATTTATGCAGCCACTTGCCATTTCAAAGAGAATTGTGCAGGATAGCTTCCTTTTGGATTGTACCCCACACCTGCCTTGAATATTCCAGATTTGTTTAGAATTTCTTGTGCCATTTATGCTAGATGTGATGGAAGAGGCCATATGGTAAATTCAGTGTTCAGTAAATAAAGGACACTTTGCACATGGTCAGGAATTATATTTGCTTTTAAAACATATTTTCAAGGCAGGAAATGTATATTAGAATACATTTTGTGACAGATCAAAACTGCAGTCCTAAACCCACTGGCATAAAAACAAGGCATATTGAAAACAGAAAACTTCCTTATCTACCTCCAAGGAAACCTAAATAGTATTCTGCTCTATACTCCTGTTTGAAGGGGGGAAACACATGATTTTGCTCTGTGGCTGTGTGTGTTTTACAAGGCAGTTAAGAAGTATATAAATTCAGTTGTTCTCTGGCAGGCTTTCCTTAGTTAGCTCTGGCCCACTCATGTACCAGCTCTGGTTTCTATTACCAGAATACACCTTAAAACCATAACTTTATGTTCATGTTCCTGTTAAACAGAAATGTATGAGAACAGGAACACCATCTCATAGCTTTGAGGGGAGACTTATCTGGTGATCACAAACACAAATAGGGAATAAACATAATACGTATATCAAAATTACAAAAGTAACAATGTTTTTAAAGAGGCAGAAGCTTTTCATGTTTCAAACGTTGGGACTGGTGTAAAAATCACATTGCTTCAGATGACAAAAGGTAGTCTACTTCCTTCTCTTACCTGTTTCATAGGCAATCATGGTGTTTCTTGGTTTTCACAAGTATTAATCTGTTATGTGAGTTTCGAAGGAAGGAAGTCACTCCCATTTATTCAGTTTTTAAAACCAAAGTGTTGGCAAAGAATACCTGTCTTCTTTATTGAAACTTCAGAACATTTGAAGAGTAATGCTGGATCAGATCAAGAATGTATCACATACAGTATTTTCATTTACAGGAAAACAAGCAGGTATTTTGAAGGAGTGTCCATTTAGAAGAGAGGAAGGCAATTGTTTTCCTCTATAATTGTCCTTCAAGAACAAGAATGGAGTGACAATGACTAAGGAGGTTCTCCTTGGCCAATGTGAACTATGTTCCATGATGCTTGCATGAGGAATAAAGAACACAAAGAAAAATTGGTGCCTCTCTTCCCAGCTCATCCATCCATCTAATAAAAACTTCCATTTCATAGAAACGTCATCTTATTCTTTCCCTTTTGATTTCCTATTATACCACTGGTAACATACCACTGGCAAAATAATCCTCCAGAGCAGTGATTCTCAACCTATGGGTCCCCAGATGTTTTGACCTTCAATTCCCAGAAACCTTAACAGCTTGTAAACTGGCTGAGATTTCTGGGAGTTGTAGGCCAAAGTACCTGGGACCCGCAGGTTGAGAACTACTGCTGCAGAGAAAGCAGGCATGCCCTCAGTTCAGTTTCAAGCATAGGGTTAAAACCTTGTGCTAGCAGGACTAAAGACCAACAGATCAGAGGTTCAAATGCAGGGAGAGCATGGATAAGCTCCCTCTGTTATTATTATTATTATTATTATTATTATTATTATTAAACTTTATTTGTACCCCGCTAGCATCTCCTGAAGGACTCGATGCAGCTTACAAAGGCCAAGGCCTCAATACACAACATAACAATACACTCAAAGCAAATTAAAAACAATTAAAGCAGTATTAAAAGTATTAGTTCCAGTTTCCCACAAGGATGGTAAAACATCAAAACATCCGGGCATCCCCTGAGCAATGTCCTTGCTGGCAGCCAGTTCTCTCACAGCAGAAGTGACTTGCAGTTTCTCAAGTCACTCCCAATATTTAAACTGCTAGAAAGACAATGTACCAAAGTGGATTTCCAGGTTTTTGAACCACAACTCCCACAGTTGATGATTGTTGGATATAGACTAGATATTTTTGATGGGAGCACTAGTCAAAAACATCTGGAGAATCACAGATGTTTTGAAGAGCACTCTGCCCTTTAGCAGTTTAGTCTAAAGATGGGAATAAATGACACCAGTGCCTGCTCCACCACCAGAAGCTGCTGCCTGAGGAAACGACTGCATTGTGTCTAATGGCCAAACTTCCCATGAGAGCTCTGCCAGTCATCACTACTTTTTCAAGATGCCACAGCAATTCCAAAAATGTGATATTACACCACATTATATCAATAAAAGTTGACATGATGTGGGTAGTGGTGTCTGCTGTCCAATCATTCTTATTATTCTATATGGGATTTCAATAGAGATATATATTCACAAATTATTCCACAAGCTGTGAAATGAAATGCTTGTGACAATACTTGTATTTCAGATGTGCTGTTGTCCTATGCCTTCAAGTCCTTTCCTATGTAACTCTAAGATGAACCAACCTGTCTCATGGTTTTACATGGCTCAGAGTGTGTGACTGGCCCAAAGTCACCCAGTAGGTTTCCATGGCCAGAGGGAAACCAAGAGTCACAGTCCAATGCTCAGACCACCACACAGTGCTGGCTCTCGTGATGTGCTTTGACATCACAAGATGTGGGTTTGACACTCTCACTCCCAGTGAGGACAGAGAGTGCTCATGAAGTGGCAATACCTCCATACAAAGAGTCATACCCAGCAGACTTAACTCAGTGAAACATCCTTTTCTCTGGGTTGCTGTAAGTTTTCCGGGCTATATGGCCATGTTCCAGAAGCATGCTTTCCTGATGTTTCACCAACATCTATGGCAATCATCCTTGGATGTTGACCCCTCAATGTTTTCAAATACATTTCTTTTTAAGCCAACTTGTCCGGCTGACCCCAAAAAATAAAAAGGTATTGTTGAATGCTTTCATGGCTGGAATCACTGGGTTGTTGTAGGTTTTTCAGGCTGTATGGCCATGTTCTAGAAGCATTCTCTCCCGATATTTCACCTGCATCTGTGGCAGGCATCCTCAGAGGTTGTGAGGTCTGTTAGAAACTAGGAAAATTGGATTTATATATCTGTGGAATGTCCAGGATGAGAGAAAGAACTCTTGTCTGTTGAAGCTAGGTATAAATGTTTCAGTTGGCCACCCTGATTAGCATTTGATGGCCTGACAATTAGGTGTGCCTTGTTACTGCCTGGAGGAATCCTTTGTTGAGACATGATTAGCTGTCAATGATTGTTTCTTGACTGGAGTTCCCCTGTGTTTGAGTGTTGTTCTTTATTTACTATTATAATTTTAGAGGTTTTTTTTTAATACTGGTAGCAAGATTTTATTTATTTCATGGTTTCTTCCTTTCTGTTGAAATTGTCCACATGCTTGTGGATTTCAATGGCTTCTCTGTGTAGTCTGACATGGTGGTTGTGAGAGTGGTCCAGCAGTTCTGTGTTCTCAAATAATATGCTGTGTCCAGGTTAGTTCAACAGGTGCTCTGTTATGGCTACCTTCTCTGGTTGAAGTAGTCTGCAGTGCCTTTCATGTAATATTTATTTCAAGTATTCAGCATCTAAGGGTTCCTGTGAGTTTTCTGGGCTGCATGGTCATGGCTGGAATCACTGGGTTGTGGTGAGTTTTCTGAGCTGTATGGCCACGTTCCAGAAGGTTTCTCTCCTGACGTTTCACCCACATCTATGACAGGCATCCTCACAACTTCTGAGAATACCTGCCATAGATGTGGGTGAAACGTCAGGAGACAATGCTTCTGGAACTTGGCCATACATTCCAGAAAACTCACCACAACTCAGTGATTCTGGCCATGAAGGCCTTCGAGAACACATCCTTTTCTCTGCTGTAGGAATTAAACCATTGGGATGTTGTGTGGTTTCCGGGCTGTATGGCCTTGTCCTAGCAGCATTTTTCCTGAAGTTTCACCTGCATCTGTGTCTGGCATCTTCAGAGGATCTAATTCTTTAAGCTTCAAGGGTGACCCAAGATATATGCATTAGTAGCCAAAATGGAAATTCAAAGTTTTCCTGGTATCTGCTATCCCAGGTATTGCCCATTCTCTTCCCATGCTTTATTCTGGGGACACCATAGCCATCTGACAAACTCTCCCACAAATAATTCCTTGAAGCTGGGCAGAAAAAACAAAACAACCTCTTTGTAGCCCTGTTTGCTGAAGGACTGCATTCATTGCTCTTGCGTTGGACAGGGAAGTAGAGGAAAAGAGAAATATATTGCTAGTATCGATCTCTTCTGCTCCTAGCTCACTCAAGGAGCCCCCTCCAACTTCAGGATAAAGCCATTCGTTTAAAGCAACGCAATTTCCAGTTACCAAAGAGCTCTTGTCTAACCGGACGTCCTCCCTCCTCCCTGCCTTTCCCTCAATCTCTCTCTCTCTCTTAATTGAATTGTTTCGATCGCCACTTAAATGATGCAAAAAGAGGAGCTGACGTTGCTTTCCCGCAGCAAAGGTTGCAGCAAAGAAGGAAACCCAGAAAAAGACAAGGATAAAGGCGTGTTGGGAAAGGAAAAAGTCTGTATTGATGGCCCGGCCTTCTTAGGGCCTAAGGAAGGGCGCATCTATTCTACACTGTAGCATATTCATGCAGTTTGACACAATTTTAATTGCCCTAGCTTAATGCTTTTGGAATTTTAGTATGTGTAGTCTGTGTTGAGGCATCAGCAATATGCAAAAATACACTCCTGTGATTCCATATCATTGAATAATGATAAAGTGGTATCAAAATGCATTAATTTAACAGTGTAAATGTGACCCTAGAAGAAAGTAAAGATTTCCCTTGACATTAAATTTAATTGTGTCCAATTCTGGGGGGCGGTGCTCATTTCCATTTCTAGGCCAAAGAGCCAGCATTGTCCATAGACAATAGACATAGGTCATTTAGCCAACATGACTGCATGGAGCGCAGTTACCTTCCCACAGAAGTGATACCTATTGTTCTACTCACATTTGTATATTTTTGAACTTACCTTCCCACAGCAGCAGTACCTATTGATCTACTCACATTTGCATGTTTTCGAACTTACACTCCAGCAGAAGCGGTACTTATCAAGCTCACGTTTGTATGTTTGTGAACTTACCTTCCCACAGACCTTTCGATCAGCAAGTTCAGCAGCTCAGTGCTTTAACCCACTGTGACATTAGGGGCTCCATTGTCAGTGTAGACCCACCATAAAATGCAGTTCCATGCAATCCAAACTTCATGATATGGCAGTGTAGATCCAGCCAGAATTGAGGTGTGTAAAACAAGTGCATTCGCTGATAACTTTTCCAAATAACTGATGGTGCAGGCTTTTGGTCTGATGGTCTGCTCAGAAGTGACCTCTATGGAGTTGTATGATAATAGAGCCCAACAACAACAACAAAATCTTATTTTCTTGGTTTTCAGAGCCTGTTCCTGGGGCTATTTGTGGCACTGATTCAGAAAATTGCATTGGATAGACTACATGAGTGCTAATTTCTTGAATATGGTTACCATGATGTTTTATGGGCCAGCAGATATGGGTGAACAATATGTTCTGTATCCCAAAAACTAGAGCTGAGAGGGGGAAACTGGAGCCATATTTGGAATTAGCAGGTCAAATACACTCAGAAACAGGTCTAAGACTTGTTACACCTAATGATGCTATTGCCCTAAGGTTTCTCTACAACGATATGGGCCAGCTTGGGCCCTCCAGGTGTTTTGGACTTCAACTCCCACCATTCCTAACAGCCTCAGCCCCCTTCCTTTTCCCCCTCAGTCGCTTAAGTGGCTGAGGGGGGAAAGGAAATGGTCTGAGGCTGTTAGGAATGGTGGGAGTTGAAGTCCAAAACACCTGGAGGGACCAAGCTGGCCTATACCTGCTGTACACCGTAGCAGTAATGCAGTTTGGACTACATTAACTTGGCAAGAAAACCCTACAATAAAGTCTCCATCAATCAGTTGACACATAGCAAGGACAACTAACAAGGACAAGCATGTGGGTCACAGGCTTGGCAAAGCCGGATCCAAACATGTGCTGGTTCCTGGGCTTCTGGTCTGGATTCCCGAGCCTCCTTTCGTCACTTGTCCCCCTTGCTCCCCCCAAAAAGGTACCACAGGGCTTGGGTTTTTTTGAATGGAAAGGAATCCCCGTTCGCTCCCATTGCTTGCCCTTTTTTTTTTTTTTGTCAAGGTCTAAGAAAGGAAAGAGGAAAGCAAAGCAGAGGAAGGCTTAGCAGGAAGAAGAAGAAGGGGGGCGTTCTGAAAGGACCCCCCTCAAAACAATCTTTGCTGTCTCTCCAAGCGCCGATCCCAAGGAGAGATAAGGAGCCGCCGAGTCCCTGGGTCTGTCTAGACTGCGGACCTCACACAAGCCGAAACGGGGCTATTTGGATTAGCCGGGAGATCTTCCTCGCCCGGTCAGGCTTGCGTGGGGTCCAGGGTCTACTAAACAAGGCATGGGCAAACTTGGGCCCTCCCTCCAGGTGTTTTGGACTCCAACTCCCACAATTCTTAACAGCCGTCTGTTAGGAATTGTGGGAATTGAAGTCCCAAACACCTGGAGGACCAAAGTTTGCCCATGCCTATACTAGACAGACCCAGGTATGAAGGGCGATGGGAGGAAAAGCGGCCAAAAAGTGCTGGAAGTGAAAGTAACGCGTTATAGGTGATACCGTTACTTGTAACTAGTTACTTGAAAGGGGACGAAGGTGTCCAAGAAACGTAATGAGCAACAACCCTAAGGAATATCCCTAGATCAAGCATGGGCAAACTGTGTCCCTCCAGGTGTTTTGGACTACAACTCCCACAATTCCTAACAGCGGGCTGTTAGGAATTGTGGGAGCTGAAGTCCAAAATACCTGGAGGGCCAACGTTTGCCCATGCCTCTACTAGACAGACCCAGGTATAAAGAGCGATGGGAGGAAAGGCAGCCAAAGAGTGCTGGAAGTGAAAGTAACGCATTACATATGACACCGTTACTTGTAACTAGTTACTTGGAGGGGGGAACGAAGGCGTCCAAGCAACATAATGAGCAACAACCCTGGGGAATATCCCTAGATAGGCAAGGGCAAACTTTGTCTCTCCAGGTAGGAATCCTGGGAGTTGTAGTCCAAAACACCTGGAGGGTCAAAGTTTGCCAAATACCTACCCTAGATGAACCATCCTGGCAGGGTGGTATTCTATTCTCCTGTCAGTCCTATGGGTTTTATAAACGGTGATAGAAAAGGAACGAATAGTTTAACGGGGAAGGTAACGCAACCCTGGCTACCATCTATGGAATTGCCCCCCTCAGACACTGGGAAGGGTAAAAGAGCGATCATTTCACAGACAGGTCGACAAAAATAACGATTTTCCCACCTTTCAATCACAAGTATTTCAATACCTGACTCCCAACGAAGCAATGCCTTTGAAAGGAAAGGCAATAAATTGGTTAATGTGGTGTAGCAACCCAAGAATACACTGTAAACAGCTTCTAATGTGAGACAATTGGACCCTCTGCAAGGACGTTGCCCTCCCCATTCTGTGGGAGGATTCTCTCATGTACCCGCATGAGAAGCTGGAGCTGACAGATGGGAGCTCACCCCGCTCCCCGGATTGGACCCCCGACTTTCAGGTCAGTAGTTCAGCCAGCACATGGGTTCATCCCATTGCGCCACCTACTTGGGTGACTTTAGGCAAGTCTCACACTCTCAGCTTCAGAAGAAGGCAATGGGAGGAGGTGAACATTATCTGAAGGCCACCTTTTTCCTTTATTACTGTTCCTATTGGCAATTGCATAAGACATTTAAATACTCCTCCCATCCAAATATTGCTGAATAGTTCTGCTGAGAGAAGAGTTTTCCTTGGGAAGGGTGTGTGAGAGAGATTCTTAACATTAATGCAAGACTGTCCCTTCTCAGAATCCAAGCTCAGATGGAAGTTTGGGAGTGTCCAAGCACAGTATCCTAAGCCTCCTCTGCCAAAGGGAGGACTCATTGCATGCCATGGGGCTGCTTCACCCCAAACAAAAGGATACCTCCAAACCAAAAGGTTAAACCCTTGTGCAGGCAGGACTGCTGTCCAAAAGGTTGGAAGTTCGAATCCCGGGAGCCGCGTGAGCTCCCGTCTGTCAGCACCAGCTTCTCATGCGGGGGCAAGAGGAAAGTCTCCCACAGGATGGTAAAACATCCCGGCATCCCTTGGGCTACCTCCTTGCAGACAGCCAATTCTCTCATACAAGAAGCGACTTGGAGTTTCTTAAGTCGCTCCTGACAAGCAAAAAAAACCCAAACTACAACTCCCAGGGGCCTATGGCATTGAGTTGTGACAACTAAAATGGTGTCAAACTACATTACTTCTACATGCACCTTTGTTAACAGTCCCATAAGGTGCCTGTCAGGAATACAGGAATACTGGGTGAGCTCCCATCTGTCAGCTTCAACTTCTCATGCGGTAACTGAAAGGCATGGAATAAGTTTTCGGGGCTGTGTGGCCATGTTCTAGAAGCATTCTCTCCTGACGTTTCACCTACATCTATGGCAGGCAGCCTCAGAGGTTGTGAGGTTATTATAGATTTGTTTCTGGCTCCAAATGGTGAGTAAAACTTGAGAATTTGTTAAACCATTTGTAACTTTCTGTGTAATTGGAACATGTTTTCACAGCGAAAAAATACTATTTTTATAGTAGGTCCAGCATGTATTCCTCACCCAGTTTGGCTCACTCAAGGGGATGTGAACGGAAGAGATGCCTCCTAACCTGGAAATGGCTTAGTTTGCATGAGAAAGTCCCGGCGAGGATATGGCCCCAACTCGTCCTTTCTTTCCCTCGGGCAGGGACGGCTCAGTGGCATTGCAAGCGGGGCCAGGAAAGCACGATCCCACCCCTTCCTCCCTTTTCCCGGGCCTTGCTTGCTTCCTCTCCTTCCTTCCCTCCCTCCCTCTTCCCGTGTCCTGGAAAGCACCTTGTCTCTGGCCTGAAGGTGAGGAGAGATGTCCTCCTCCGTCCGCGACAGGACACAGGGACTGGCGCCTGAGCTCAAACACACCCATGCGGGGACTCGCCTCGTTATCAAGAAAACAACAAGGGAGAAAACACGCGGAAGAAAAGGCTCCACCGGACCTCCTTTGCCCACCCTCCCTCCTCCCTCTGCTTCCCAGGCAGATCTGGGCTTTCCCGCAGGGCTCCTCGGGTGGAGACTCTCATTTTGCACAACAGCCAAGGGTCTATCTGCACTGCAGGCTTCCTGCAGTTTGGCTTTGCACCACTTCAAATGCTATAGGATCCTGGGATTCTAGTTTTGCAAGGTTCTAAAGCAGTGGTTCTCCAAGTGTGGGTCTCCAAGTGTTTTGGCCTACAACTTCTCCTTCTTTGGAGGCTTTTAAACAGAGGCTGGATGGCCATCTGTTGGGGGTGCATTGGATGCAATTTTCCTGCTTCTTGGCAGTTGGACTTGGGGGTTGGACTGGATGGCCCATGAGGTCACTTCCAACTCTATGATTCTAACTCCCAGCCAGTTTACCAGGTGTAAGGATTTCAGGGAGTTGAATGCCAAAACATCTGGGACCCACAGGATGAGAACCATTGGTCTAAAGCCTCCTCTGCCGAAGAACCCTGATGCCTCACCAAGCTAGGTCTCTGAGGGCCCTCACAACCTCTGAAGATGCTTGCCATAGATACAGGAGAAACTCAGGAGAGAATGTCTCTAGAACATGGCCATACAGCCTGAAAAACCTACAACAACCCAGTGATTCTGGCCATGAAAGCCTTCCACAATACATTAGACCTGCTCTCTGCTTCAGAAGTTTGAGGACTTCCGGTCTACACTGGCCATATAATGCAACTGTTCATATAATACAGTTCAAACTGCCAAATAAAGCAGTTTGAACTGCATTGTATGGTCAATGTAGATCCACATAATGCAGTTCAAACTGCATCATATGTATGAGGGCCCTTAGACACAGCCCTATATCCCAGAATATCAAGGCAGGAAATCCCACAATATCTGCTTTGAACTGGGCTATCTGAGTCCACACTCAGATAATGTAGGATTTTCTGCCTTGATATTCTGGGATATAGGGCTGTGTGGAAGGACCATGAGTTATCTGAGTCCACACTGCCATGTATTCCAGTTCAAAGCAGAAAATGTAGGATTTTATTCAGCTGTGCGGAAGGGGCCTGAGTCTAAATTGACCATAGAATGCAACTGCATTGTTTGCCAGTGTAGACCCAGCCTACATTGGGAGTTGCCTGGCACTCATTCAGGACCCTTCCACACAGCCTAATACCCCAGAATATCAAGGCAGAAAATCCCACATTATCTGAATGTGGACTCAGATAACCAAGTTCAAAGCAGATATTGTGGGATTTTCTGCCTTGGGATATAGGGATGTGTGGAAGGGCCCTGAGTCCACACTCATATAATGTGGGATTTTCTGCCTTGATATTCTGGGATATAGGGCTGTGTTGAAGGGCCTTCAGACCTCTGGTTCCACCCTACTTCAGGGTTACATTTCCCTTACTTGACAGGTAGCCCTCTCCTAAAACCACACAAAGTCCTTCTTCCCAGCCCTGAGATCCTTTATCAGGAGAAACTAGAGATTTCCCAGGTCCACAGCCCTGAAAAGCGCAGAAGGGGAAGTCTTGGCTTTGCAGGCACAGACACCCTGCTTCCCTCCTGCCTCTTGCAAACAAACCTCAGTGTTTTCTAATCTTTCCTCACTTTGGATGCAGAATGGGAGTCCTCAGGAAATCCCCTCCAAACTTGGAAGGATGAAAGGGGAATATAATGTTCTCCTGAGAGGAATGTCATTCTCCTGGCCACACTCACCAAGGGCCCTTCCACACAGCCTTATATCCCAGAATATCAAGGCAGAAAATCCCACATTATGAGTGTGGACACAGATAACCCAGTTTAAAGCAGATATTGTGGGATTGTCTGCCTTCATATTCTGGGATATAGGGCTATGTGGAAGGGCCCTGAGTCCCCACAATTAGAAGTTGAGGTTTTAAATTATTTTACCCCACCACAAGATTTAGGGCATGGGCAAACTTGGGCCCTCCACGTGTTTTGATATCCAACTTCCACAATTCCTAACAACCTCATGCCCTTTCATTTCCCTCTTCAGCCACTTAAACTGGGATTGTGGGAGTTGGATACCAAAACACCTGGAGGGCCCAAATTTCCTCATGCCTGGTGTAGAGAATAGAGTTTCTACCATCCATTACTCACAAGTTGGAACCTGAGTCCAGCAGATATATGAAGCCCTTGAGATCCACTCTACACCCCCTTCAAGACAGCAATTAGCCATTATACTAATTATACAATATACTTTTAATATTACAAAATGTAATTATGCAAATCTGAGGTATTTTAATCTCCACTTGGCCATGGTAATCCCTTGAGTGACTTTGGGCCAACCCTTCTGCTTTAAGATTGCCAGAATTTGGAAGCAACTTGATCAACAACATCTCAACCATGTTCAATATAAGTCTTATTCGGTAGTAAACAAAGACACAAAGGAGCCCTAGGGCCCTTCCACACAGTCCTATATTCCAGAATATCAAGGCAGAAAACCCTACATTATTTGAGTGTGAACTCAGATAATCCAGTTCAAAACAGGTATTGTGGGGTTTTCTGCCTTGATATTCTGGGATACAGAGCTGTGTGGAAGAGTCCCTAGTAACATTTAGCTACATCTGTATTGTAGAATGAATGCAGTTTGACCCCACTTCAACTGTGTGGCTCATTGCTGTAGAATCCTGGGATGTGTAGTTTGTCAAGGCTTTGTATCTTCCCTAACAAATAGAGTCCAGTGCCTCACCAAACTACAACTCCCAGGATACCATAGCACCTAGTCTTGGCGTAAAATGGTGTCTGTCAATTTGCATTCATTCTACAGAGTATATGCATTCTGTGCCTATTCTGCAAATTCCTTTAAAACTAACTTTCCGAAAGGAACTAGACATCACTATTCATTTCATCAATGAAGGGACTTTTACTTTGGAAGTGTGATGCTGTCCTACCGTTACCAAAAGTAACGACCTTCCTTGTAACGCGTTACCTGAAAGAACTGAGGGAAAATCCCACCCATCCAATGAATTCAGGAAAAAAGTTTTAAGTTTCCAAAAACAAGACAAAAGAGAAGAAGTCTCCCTGGGGAAACTTCAAGTTATCTTTCCGATTACTTTTTTAAATAGATCTTATAAACTCTCTCATTTTTTAAAAAAGGAGAAATTGCCACGCATGCATCTTAGCCCTAATGCGAGCTTTTATGACAGCTGGATTTTTGGAAATCTCATTTAATAATAACACGATCCCTGAGAGACTCACACAAAAAGAAATCCCACTTAGTTCCCACCGACGAGGAAGTTTATTTTCCGCATTCAGTCCTAAAAGAGCCTTGAAAGCCAAGAGTAATTAGTTACTTTTTCGAAGAACTAGTTCTTTCTCAACATAACTCGTTACTTCTTAAAAGAACTCAAGAAGTAGGAACTTTGACATTTGCTCAACCGAAAATAACTCGTCAGAAAATAGGCAATTAACCAAATCGTCTTGCTTTCTGCAATACTGATGCATTTCAAACGCGTTCAAAAACTGGTTCAAAGCCGAAACACTCTATTTTCACCTTGGTTTGTCAGATGGCAAATCTGAGTAAGTAAGTAACTTCTAAATCCCGGGTTTCTAAACTACTGCAGAGTTGTGGCTTAACTGCCCTGGGTTCCCAGTGTCTTGCCAGACACATTTCCCCCCCCAAGAGGAAATGTCTCACTAGTTAGGCGATACCTTTTCCCAGATAAACCTGCTCAAGACCCCACTGATCACTGAATCGCCCACCTTTTCCATTGCTTTTCCTTAACCACGTTCTGGTCAAGTATTTCTGCTCAAGGATCTATGTAAACAGGACGTCAACTTCATTCAATTCAACCGGAGGTTACTTCTAGGTAAAGATGATACATGGGACCGAAGTCACAATCTCTCAACCTGAACTGGTAGGTGATCAATGGAAAAATAAATCCTGTGTTTAATTGGGATTGTAGCTACTGTTTCGGAAACTCGCATAGAATCCAGTTTAAAAAGATAGCAAAAGAAAAGATACACTTAAGGACCACATGGCTTCTTGGTAGTAGTAGTAGTAGAAGAAGAAGAAGTATTGGGCTGTTGTAGGTTTTTTCGGGCTATATGGCCATGTTCTAGAGGCATTCTCTCCTGGCGTTTCGCCTGCATCTATGGCAAGCATCTTCAGAGGTTGTGACCTCACTACCTCTGAGGATGCTTGCCATAGATGCAGGCGAAACGTCAGGAGAGAATGCCTCTAGAACATGGCCATATAGCCTGAAAAAACCGACAGCAATCCAGTGATTCCGGCCATGAAAGCCTTCGACAATACATTATTATTAATATTAATAATAATAATAATAAGATACACAACAAGATTAGTACACAGCAAACAAGATCACTATGCCGGCTTTTCTATTGGATCACACTTCTCAAGTGTCTGTGTGATGTATCGGCAAATAATGTGTACAGATTCAAGTAGGGTGGCCTTTTGAAGCTAATTTTGTCAGCGTGGATTGTTTTTAAGTGCAGGCCAAGGTCTTTAGGCACTGCACCCAGTGTGCCAATCACCACAGGGACCACCTTTACTAGCTTGTGCCAAAGTCTTTGCAGTACTACCTTTAAATCATTATCATTACCCATCATCATCATTATGTGAAACACAACAAGATTAGTACACAGCAAACAAAGTCACTCTGCTGCCTGTTGTATTGAATCACAAGTCGGAAACTTCTCAAGTGCCTAGGACTGTGTGTTGTATCGGCACATAATGTTTTAGGGGTTTGCCCTCGCCTTCCTCTGAAGCTGAGACAGTGTGACTTGTCCCAGGCCGCCAAGGCAGAGCAGAGATGCGAATCCTGGCCTCGGGATTCCTAGCCCAAAACCCAAACAAGCACGCCATCCTGGTTTCAAGTAACCCAGCTAAACAGGACTGCTGCGCCTTTGTCTTCAAGGAGAAGGCGATTCCTCCTCCTCCTCCTCTCCCCCCTTTCTCCAGCTTGCACCACTCCTTGGCACACACACCCCGCCCTTCCCAAGGAAACTCAAGGAAAACGGAAGCCGCCAGAAAAACAACAAACAGGGTCGGTCCACGTCCCCCTCCGGCCCGAATCTCGCCGGCAGCCTTTCCCAAGCCCCTGGACAAGAGACAGTGACGAATAACAGCCATCCTTCACCGGCTTAGCCGAGTCCAAGCCCGGCCTGGGCTTCCCATTGTCCTCCCCTCCCCAAATAAAAACACAGATCAGGTAAACAGCTCCGAGGAAAAGAGACTTTGGCATTTCGCAGGAAGGGAGGGAAGAAGGGAGGGAGGGAGAAAGGCTCTGGCAGCTTGGAAAGGGAGAGGGTCCTTCGGGCGGGTCTCGAGGTGAGAGGAAACACAACACAGCCTGGAGGAGGGAAAAAGGCCTTTTCAAAAAGTAATTTGTTCTCGTTACTCGTTGTAGTACCGGGGGACAGTTGTCGACGACGGGACATTATTTGCACAGCCTCAAGCATCACGTCTAACTAAGGGGCCTTCTGCACAGTCATATAACCCAGAATATCAAGGCAGAAAATCCCATATTTGCTTTGCACTGAGTTATCTGAGCCCACACTGCCATATATTCCACTTCAAAGCAGAAAATGTGGGATTTTCTTCAGCTGTGTAGGGGGCCTAAGTGCCCTTCCACACAGCCCTATAACCCAGAATATCAGGGCATAATAACGCACTATATCTACTTTGAACTGGGTTATGAGTCCACACTGCCATATAATCCAGTTCAAAGCAAATAATGTGGGATTTTCTTCAGATGTGTAGGGGGCCTAAGGGCGCTTCCACACAGCCATATAACCCAGAATATCAGGGCAGTATAACTCACAATATCTGCTTTGAACTGCATTATCTGAGGGCCCTTCCACACATTCCTATATCCCAGACTATCGTGGCAGAAAATCCCACAATATCTGCTTTGAACTGGGTTATCTGAGTCCACACTCAGATAATGTAGGATTTTCTGCCTTGATATTCTGGGATATAGAGCTGTGTGGAAGGGCCCTGAGTCCACACCGCCATCTATTCCAGTTCAAAACAGATAATGTGGGATTTTCTTCGGCTGTGTTAAAGGGCCCCATATCTTTGTGCTCTCCTCCTTCCTTCAGAGATAAAAACTCACGCACACAAATAAACCTTAGGATGGAGAAACAGAACTTTTAACATGCCCCTGGGCCCGTTCCTTCTTCAAACCGAGCCTTAGGCCATTATCACACTAGAGAATGAATCCACTTTAAATCCGGTTGCTGCCTCCTGCAGAATTCTGGGGTTTGTAGTTGAGTGAGGCTGTTAAAGGTTCCTCACTAAACTGCAAGCCCCAGAATTCTACAGGAGGCAGCAACCGGATTTAAAGTGGATTCATTCTCTAGTGTGATGAGATCCAAATATACACCTTTAATACACCGAGACAAGGCTTCCACACTTGTCCATGGTCTGAACACAATGCGCCACGGTGACAACTCTAAAGCCTCCCCAAAGCTCTGTGGCTTGGGAGGCGTGAGTGGAAAAGCTAACGGGGAAATGGGGACGTTTCCCGCGTGACTCCGGGTCTCTCCCTGCCCATAGGCCCCCTCGGGTCACAGCCACCAAGAAGCACCAGGAGCCAAAGCAGAACATCGCGACACCGCTTTGCCAGTCGCCAAACTGTGGCCCAAACTTCAGGGTCCAGTTGTTGGCTTCTGGGTGGGAAAATTGTGAGCCAGAGGCATCAATTCATCCATCGCCTTCAACAAGAGCCCATTTGGGAAGGCAGCAAACCCGGGTTGGACCACCGACAGCATCTATCGCATTTTGAAAGGACGCAATGGCCAAAAACCACACAAACTCTTTAGGTGATTTGGGAGCCAGCTCTGCGCCCTGCAACGCCACACTAACTACTGGAAACGCTTTCAAATAGATTTCATCCACAGTGAATACTTTCTACCTAAGCCAACTTGTTCGGCTGGCCCCAAAATAAAAATTGAAAATACTTAAAAGAGAAGGAAAGGGGGAAAGGGAAAAGTTACTATGGCTGACACATTCAGATGTGAAAATTTATAAGCCGGTTGTTTAAAACATGCAATAAAATATCACACCCCCCACAATGTCATGTTTTATTTTAAGTATTCAGCATCTAAGGATGGCTGGGAGTTTTCCGGGCTGTATGGTGATTTTCCAGAAGCATTCTCTCCTGATGTTTGGCCCACATCTATGGCAGGCATCCTCACAACCTCTGAGGATTGAGAATGAGGATTGAGAATTAGGAGAGAATGCTTCTGGAGCGTGGCCATACAGCCCGAAAAACTCACAACAACCTAGTGATTCCGGCCATTAAAGCCTTCGACCACACATTGTCTGAACAGCATCTAACTTGTAAATGTACCCTGAGTATTTGTATATAATAATAATAACAGCAGCAACAACAGCAGCAACGTCGAATTATTGTCAGTTTTCTGGGTTGTATGGTGAAGTTCTAGAAGCATTCTCTCCTGATGTTTCGCCTGCATCTGTGGCAGGGATCCTCAGAAGTTGTGAGGTCTGTTGTAAACTAGGAAGCTAGGAAATTAGGGGCCCTTCCACACAACCCAGAATATCAAGGCAGAAAATTCCACAAAATCTGCTTTGAACACTCAGATAATGTGGGATTTTCTGCCTTGATATTCTGGATATCCTGAGTCCACACTGCCATATAATCCAGTTCAAAACAGAAAATGAGAGATTTTATTCAGCTCTGTGGAAGAAGCCTGGGAAACTCCTAGTTTCCAACAGAGCTCACAACCTCTGAGGATGCTTGCCATAGATGTGGGTGAAACGTCAGGAGAGAATGCTTCTGGAACATGACCATACAGCCCGGAAAACTCACAGCAACCCAGTGATTCCGGCCATGAATGCGGCCATGAAAGCCTTCGACAACACATTCAGCATCTAACTTGTAAATTGGTCCTGTATATTTGTAAATAATAATAATAATAATAATAATAATAATAATAATAATAATTTATTTGTAACCCACCCTATCTCCCCGAAGGGGCTGTATAGGAAATATATAATATTTTTTTTCTTTCTGTATGATATTATTATATATATAAAAGAGGGCGCTTGGGTCATTCTTAATTCTTTTTTATTTGTTTTCTCTATACCAAACGTTTATTTCGTGAAATAGTCCTGAAGATATAATCATTCTACATACGGCGCTTTTATTTCACATAATACTTAAAGGAGAGGAAACTTAAAAAAAAACAAACAAACAAAAAAAGACCAACAAATAAAAAAAAATAGAAGTCCCACATAGATTTCGACATCGTTGTTCACAGACCAAGGTGGAAACCTTTTCCCACCTTCCTTCTTTCTTTGGGTTCAATCCACGGAGACATTCTCCTACACAGCAACGCCCAGCCCTCCCCCATATTATTATTATTATTATTTTTGTATTTCTATCTCATTTCTGTACTTATTTACAACGGAGGCTTGCGTAGGAGACATGTTTGGCGTGGATAGGACCTCTCGTTCTTTTAAAAATATATATATTTAGTAAAAGGGGGAAATCAACCCAAAGAGTCCAACAACAACCAAACAACAACATCAACGACACAAATCAGGACATGAAAAAGTGGCAAGTCTTCGGATAATAAATAATAAATTACTTTATAATTTTTGCAATCAGAGAGCCAACAAAAACAAAAGGATGCCCTCCCCTCCTCTTTTATTTTCAGCGAAGGAGAGAGAGAAAGAAAGGAAGAAAGAAAGAAAGAAAGAAAGAAAGAGAAGAAAATTAAAGAAACAAGAAATATACACATCTTTGGGGGGGAGAGAGGAGGGTGAGGAAAGGGGAATGTTACTGATCCAATGTCAGTCGAAAACACAACCCCGAAAAACGCCCTTTGTGTGTGAGCTCATCACATTAGAGAATGAATCCACTTTAAATCCGGTTTCTGCCTCCTCCAGAATGCTGGGATTTGTAGTTTAGTGAGGCCGTTAAAGACTCCTTCCTTTTTAAAAATATTTTTATTATTATTTTATCAACTATATACTAAAACGTAAGAGTACAATGAAAGTGGGGGAACAAATGATCAAAGGAAAGTAGGAAAATGAAGAGGTATGAAAAAAGGAAGAAAATAGGAAAAAAGAAAAAGTAAATATAGTGACTTCCAATCTTCTTCCTTTCATTAATTTTCTCCATGCCTGTATCTTTGCATATCTTTTCTTCTATGCATCTAAGTCCAGCCTTCCTAAAACTACAAATCCCAGATTTCTGCAGGAGGCAGAAACCGGATTTAAAGTGGATTCATTCTCTAGTGTGATAAGGTGATTAAAGAGAGGTATACCTTGTTGCGAATGTTTTTCGTTGGTTTTCTTAACCCATGAAACAAAATGTTGTAAAAAGAGAAGAAAAATCCCCAACCTCCTTGAAAAAGAAATCATAAAGGACAAGGGAGTCAAGTCAACCCAAACAATCCTCCCAATACTCCTTAAAAACAGGAGAAGGGAAAGAAGAAATAGCTACAGTACATGCTATTGGCGGCCCCAAGCCTTTCAAGAACCCTCTAAAGACAGAACTGAAACCACAGGGAAGAAGGAAGGAAGGAAGAAAGAAAAAGAGAGAAAGAAAGAGAGAGAGAGATTCCAAACCGAACGCAGCTCCACACCTTCGAAATGGCTCATTCTGGTCGTGAGTCAAGATTGTCCTTTCTCCTTCTTGGAAAATGCAACCTTATCCGAGCTCCTTCTTATGTCTTAAATTATTTTAACATTTTATCTATATATTTGTTTAAATTTATTAATATTTTTTCTTTCTTTTTATTTGGCAAGGGAAAGGCCAGTATAGAAAGAGCACCATTCGCGTCAAGATGGTCAACTGGGCGTTTTTGTGGGTTTTTTGTCTCCTTTGTGTCCTTGTCTCTCTCCAGGATGTGCAGTCACTGAAAGATGTCCTTTTGGAACAGGAGATCTCAGGATCCCAAGGTCTCTTTTTTGTTTTCCTCTTCCTCCTACGATCCTTTAAGTGTGGGTGGATTATTATTATTATTATTATCAATAATATTAATATTATTATTATTATTAAAAAGCATTTTTCATTTGCTCTTTAGGAATATTATTCTAGTAAGATCCCATGATTGTCTTCACAGTGTTGCTACCTTATCATTGCAAAACAAAACAACCAAAAAAAAAAAAAGGAGAGGAACAAACAAGAATCCCCAGACAGTTCGTGGAGGTTTCTTTCCATTAGGTTCATGAACACAGCTGTGTTAAATACTTTTTCTTCTTCTTTTTCTTCCTTCTTTGTCCTGCTTTCTTTCGAATTGTCCCCCTCTCCAGGCCCCAAAGGTGATAGTTTTCCCACTCTCTCCAGCAGGGGGCCAAAAGTTTCCACAAAGGACCACAACTTTGCAAGGAATGTTCCTCATGCCTCAATGGGACTGGCTACCATGCTGTTGGGTGTATCTGGGAGTTGAGAGGACATAGATGCTACCTCACTTCCGGTAGAATTGGAACCTGGTCCTCCTTCGGAAAAATTAACCTGCCAATATATTTTTTTTCAAAAAAAAAAAAAGAGAGAGAGAGAGAGAGAGGAAGAAAGAAAAAGAAATTACAAGAAAGAAAAAGAAAGCAACAACCTTCCATACAGTTTATAAATGTTCAATGCAGACTCACTAAAATCAATGGAATTTCAGGCAAAGGCAAAGGTTTATCCTGACATTAACTCTAGTTCTGGCTAACTCTGGGGGGTGGTACTCATTTCCATTTCTAAGCTGAAGAGCCGGCTTTGTCCATAAACACCTCCAAGGTCATGTGGCCAGCATGACTGCATGGAGCACTATTACCTTCACACAGAGCCATTTATTTATTTACTATATTTATATACTGCCTTTCTCACCCCTAGGGGGACTCAAGGCGGTGCACAACATACTAATGCAGTGGTTCTCAACCTGGGGTCCCCAGGTTTTTGGCCTTCATCTCCCAGAAATCCTAACAGCTGGTAAACTGGCTGGGATTTCTGGGAGCTGTAGGCCAAAAACATCTGGGGACCCCAGGTTGAGACCACTGTGCTAATGACAAATATTCAGTGCCAATATACAGTCCACAAAGAACTGTATTTACACCAGACAGGCCCGTAGCCAGGATTTCGTTTGGGGGGGGGGGGGAGGGGGTGAATTTTTTTCAGGGGGGGGGGGTTTCGGGGAGGGCTGAGTTTCGGGGGGGGGGCTGAGTCTGAGTGAAAGAGGGTCTAGCCTAGCAAACCTTTTGTATCATTACCCCAATACCCCCATGCATATGGGATATATTGAGTATGGTCATCAGATCATGATATGAATAAACATAACAGTTTAAATAATGCACCAGTAAGGCCTTTTCACAAACCACCATGAGAATTTCTGGGGGGGAGGCTGAAGCCCCCCGAGCCCCCCCCCCCCCCGGGCAACATGCCTGACACCAGACATAGGCAAACTTCAGCCTTCCAGGTGTTTTGGACTTCAACTCCCACCATTCCTAACAGCCTACCGGAGTGGTGGGAGCTGAAGTCCAAAACACCTGAAGGGCCAAAGTTTGACCGTGCCTGATCTACACTGTAGAATCAATGAAGCTTTATAACACTTTAGCTGCCCTGATTCCATGTTTTGAAATCCTGGGATTTACAGTTTGGTGAGGTAACCACATTATTTGGTACTACAGCTTCCTGGATTTCATAACACTGAGCCATGACAGTTCAAGTGATGTCAAACTGCATTAATTCTACAGTGTAGATACACACTAGGTTGAACTTAGGTAGTCCCCATTAATTTAAGTCCCTTTGATTTCAACAGCATGATTATTCCTGAATTCAAGTCAATGTCATAATTTCTCCAGCTTTCTGAAGATCTTTTTTTCTTTTCTGTTTTTCTACTAATACAGGTAGAGTATCTCTTATCCAAAATACTTTCAATCAAAAGTGTTCTGTATTTTGGTATTTTGTTTTACAGATTTTGGAATACTTGCATATACATAAGGAGAAGTGTTGGACATGTGACCCAAGTCTAAACATGAAATTAAGTTCTACTTCATATACAGCTCCTACATATAGCCTGAAAATAATTTATACGGGGTTTGCAATAATTTTGAGCATGAAACAAGCATAACACTATCAGCCATACATGTGGGTATTTTGGATTTTTATAGAATTTTGGAATTCCCAATAAATTTATTTATTTATTTGCCACATGTATAACTGCCCTTCTCAACCCTGAAGGAGACTCAATGATACTCAGGCTGTATACTAGAAAAAGTAGCCTGTTTGACTACTTATGTAACAATAACATTATCATCGTCGTCGTCATTCTTTTCTCTTTATTTTTGGAACCACAAGGTGAGAATGCAAAAATATAGCATGAGACTTTGATCTGAAAACACATTTGTAAATACTGCAAGTAAAATATAAACAATTCTGGAAGTGTCACAAAGACAATCAATTGGCTACAAAATAAAAATGGGTGGAATTTTAAAGTGAGATCCCGTATGTCAAGAGTCAAGAAATTGTGGTAAATTTTTAATGTGCCTTTTGTATAAATACTAAAAATTCCATATCCATTTATTATGCTTATCTTCAGCATGGTTCTGTAAGATAGGTCAATATTCCATGCTGAAATGTCAAGCAGATAATACCATGTAAGGTTCATTTATACTACAATCCTATACACACTTACCTTATAATATGCTTCACTAAACTCATTAAAATTTACATGTGCTTGTGTGTACTGTACACCTATGGAACTGCAGAACATATGAGCTTATATCTGAAGTGAAATGTGAAAGAGGGTGGGTAGGGATGGGCTTGGTGCATAGCTTATTAGCGTCACAATCACTGTGCTATCCAACCTCATCAAGCTACACCTAGAAACACTATATTATTTTTCAAATAAGACTGCTGTATTTCAGCCTTTGAGTATTCCTTGCCTAAGAGAATCCTATGAAAATCATGGGTTCACTGTAAGTTACCAAAAAATTGAAGACACATTCATACAGAATGCAATATAGTATATAGCTCAAGCATGGGAAAATTTTGGCCTTCCAGGCAGGCCCGTAGCCAGGATTTTGATTTGGGGGGGGGGGTGCTGAGTTTGATTTGGGGGGAGGGGCTGAGTTTGATTCGGGGGGGGGTGAGGATCTACCCTAGCAAACCTTTTGTATCATTACCCCAATACCCCCATGCATATGGGATATATTGAGCATGGTGATCAGATCATGATATGAATAAACATAACAGTTTAAATAATGTACCAGTAAGGCCTTCTCGTGGATCATCCTGAGAATTTGGGGAGGGGCTGAAGCCCCTCAAGCCCCCTCCCCCCCCTACATGCCTGCTTCCAGGTGTTTTGGACTCCACTCCCACAATTCCCAACAGCCAATATTCTGTTAGGAATTGTGGGAGTTGAAGTCCAAACACCTGGAAAGCTGAAGTTTGCCCATGCTTGGTATAGATTATGCTGCTTTGAACAGCCAAACCACTGAACAAACTGAATATCACAGGTTTAAAGTGACCTAAAAACAAATCTGCTCAGAGGTAAGGTTTGTTGAGTTTGGTGATCCTTACTCCTAAGTTGATTGGAAGGACCAGTTTTTGTGTCATTGAACTAGATGGCAAAAGTTGATTTTAGAACCACTGAACTGAAAAATAGAAATTGTACCTGGATATTGGAATACTGGAAATGTTTATCTACAGACCTTTTCATCTTAAGAGGGCATTCATTTCTATTAGGAATATTTTCCATAGCATAGATCAGAATGAAGTAGCTGCTTATTTCACAGTAGGTTTGTATTGTTATTTTGAAGGCATTAACCATAATCAAGGTAAGAATAAAATTATCTATCTGTGGAGGGAAATTGTGGTGTTGTTTGTTTGTTTGTTTGTTTTTAAACGAAGACACATTCCATCATGGCTGAAATTGCGGGCACTTGACTGGGAAGAGGAAATTTAGTAAGATTTACACCATGCATAGGATTCTGCTGTGTGGTATATTGATATCTCTGTGGGGATATCCACAAAATATAAAAATTCAAGCTCTCAGTTAAGCAGACAAGAGAACAAGATCTCAGAAGTATCCATATCAGATTAATTATTCCTATGTATAGAAAAGTATTCTTTGTCTAAGAAAATTCATGAAAATCATGAATTCAGCATAAATCAACAGGATTTTGTTGGACACTAATATAGTTGGCTTTCCATTGTTGAACTCCACTAGAAGAATTCATAAGGCCCATGGTCTGGAAAACATGTGGCCTTCCAGATGTTATCTGACTCCAGCTCCTTTCAGCCTAAGCCTGTCTAGTCAGAGGTGAGATATGACGGGAGTTGTAATCCAACAACATCTAGAGAGCCACAAGCTTCCCCATCTTGGAGAACCAGTGCCAGGTCCATTAAAGGATATAGTCATACGTTGACCGGCCAAGTGTGATTCAGTGTAAGGACGTTTCACATCCATACGTCAACCACTTTTAATAGATTCCTGACTGAAGACAGTGGCACAGATAGGAAAAACTGGTTTGGAAACAAGAGAGCTTAGGAGGAGTTTAATTTACTGCTTTGAAATAAGCCCAATTGCCTTGAAGATAACTCATCTCAGAAAGAGATCAAGCCCAAATCCATTCTTCCACCACATCAAAACCACTGAAAGCACCTTCTAAGACAGACTCATTTTTAATGGCAGTGATCTATCTGGTAGAAGGGTAGCCCAATGCCATTGGTGAAGAACTTCTTGCCTTCTTTATATTTCGGCTTACAACTCTTATCAGGTCCATGCAACAAGGTCAATGGTAAAAGATTGTGGGAGCCATGGTGCAAAACATCTGGAGGGACAATGGCTTCTCACCTTTGTCTAATACAAATGTGGTATGAGGTAAGATACATTGAATATATTACTTAAGATTTAATTCTAAATAGGCATAACAAGGATTGCTAATGCAAGAGGGCTTTCCCAGGAACATTTGTTAATCTGGACTGTATCGTTTAGAGCAGCTGTTAATATACCTGACAAGAGTAGCATTTTAAAAATCACTCTAGTCAAAGTATGTCAATCTAAATTTATCACAGGAACCCCTTAAAGAAATGATAGAATCCCAACGCAATGAATGCATCTTGTAAATTGTGGTGGGGACTGGGGAGCATACTGTCTGCTACAATTTTGCTGCAGCAAGTTATATATTCCTAGCATGCATACATCTTGCAAATTGTAGTGATAATCGTATTATGATATATGCTTGGTTATACAAAGGAGGGCTGTGATGGATAGCGACTATAAGGGTAAATCTAAGAGAGCAAGACCCATTCAACACAGTTGAATTTTCTTCTGAGTAAACATGCATGTACTGTAAAGAGACATGAAGTGTGAGTGAGAGATGCTCCTTGCCTCTTTGACAATAAGAGTTTAGAGGACCTGTGCTCCAAAATATCTAAAGGGCCAGAAAAAGTTGTCTCATACCACCATACTAGGGGTGAAGGCCCACTGAAAATAATAAGGTTTAATTCTGAGTATGCATGTGTGTGTGTGTGTGTGTGTGTGTGTATAATATACAGAGAGTGGGGGGGGAGGGGGAGAGAGAGGGAGAGAATGTCCGTTTAAAATTTTAATATATGCCCAGACAAGGGCAAAGAAAATAGTAAAATGTGTTGTTGAAGGCTTTCATGGCCAGAATCACTGGGTTGCTGTGAGTTTTTTGGGCTATATGGCCATGTTTGTTTGAAGCAACTGTGAATGTTGCAATTGGCCATTCAATGCTAATCAATGTGGCCAATTGAAACATTCACACTTGCATCAAGCAGACAAGAGTTCTTTCTCCCACCATAGATATTCCACAGATACATAAATCTCACTTGCTTAATTTCCAACAGACCTCACAATGTCTGAGGATGCCTGTCATAGATGTGGGTGAAATGCCAGGAGATAATACTTCTGGAACATAGCCATACGTAAAGGTAAAGGTATTCCCCTGACATTAAGTCCAGTTATGTTTGACTATGGGGTGTGGTGCTCATCTCCATTTCTAAGCCAAAGAGCCGGCATTGTCCGTAGACACCTCCAAGGTCATGTGGCCGGCATGACTGCATGGAGCACCATTACCTTCCCGCCAGAGCAGTACCTATTGATCTACTCACATTTGCACTGCTAGGTTGGCAGAAGCTGGGGCTGACAGTGGAAACTCATGCTGCTCCCCAGATTTGAATCTTTGTCCTTTCGGTCAACAAGCTCAACAGCTCAGCGGTTTAACCCACTGCACCACCAGGGGCTCATCCTGGAAAACTCGAAGCAACCCAAAATGGTAAAACTCCCTAAGCCCTGTGAGAAGTAGCTGATGGAGCTGGGAATGTTTAGTTTGGAGACAAGGAGATGGGAAGATAACTTGATTACCTAGCCATGTTTAAATATTTGAAAGGATGTCACATTGAGGAAAGGGCAAGCTTGTTTTCTGCTGCTTCAAGAACTAAGACATGCAAGAAAATATATCCCACCTAAACATTAGGAAAAATGTCCTGATGGTAAGAGCTGTTTGACAGTGGGATATGCTACCTTGGAGGGTGATGGATTGCCTTTCTCTAGAGGTTTGTAAACAGAGAATGGATGGCCACCTGTCAGGAGTGCTGAGTGTGTATGTTCCTGCATGGCAGGGGCTGGGACTGGATGGCCCCTGTGATCTCTTCCAATTCTATTATTCTAATTAACAGCTTGCAATTCTGAATTTTTGTTTACATCCCCAGCCCAAATGTATATGCCCTTAACAGGATTAAAGATTCCAATAATAGAGAAGTATCACAAAATTACAAGAGAAACTCTAAGCAAGGTGGGAAACTGTGTTTTAGCAATGCAAGGAGTGCATTGCTGCACAGGCATAACAATTTGAACACCTTACATAAAAATATGATTGTAAAACAAAATTTGGAACTCCCAATTAAATAATTATTAACACATTTTTTCAATATAAATATATTTACGTGGCCGTTCAATAATCTAGCTGCTTTTAGCTGTTAAATAGAGTATACATTTTTGGGACAGCCTTTGTATGGCCTTTACCTTATATTCATTCAGTGGGCTTAGGCACCAGCCATTCTTTCTTAGCCCAAGTCTCTCATCAATATTATGCCGAGAGTGCTGTGAACACATGTAAAATGCTAAGTATTATTACATGCTTCCCTTATTTTCATAAAAGAAATTCTATTTTTCAAAGAAAACCAAAGCATATAATATATGTGCTAATTTCTAATTTAATCCAGGTATTTGGAGCCAAACAAGTGTTGAACTAAAACTTTACCATTAGTTGCAACTACAGTAGATCCATTGAATCAATTATTATATTATAATTAAATACACTGGCAAATCCCATTAATTCAATGGGCCTACTTTAGTTGGTAATGAAAATAATTTCAAGGCATTGGATGACAATATGATTATCTTAAAGACAAAGTATAAATGAAATGCCATTAGAATCTGTAGGTGCCATTGGGGTCAATGACAAGGGCCCATTTACAACTATGGCTTCCCTTTTGTGAACATATTCAGTTCAAAGAGCAAAACTTCAGAATCTATAAAGAATTTATTTATATGTAAACAGGGTCAGGATCAACCACGTCCAATGGAAAAAAATTCCTATACATGAGAAATTGCAATTTAAAATAATTTCCAGAATGAAAATGAGTATGTAATCCCCCTGCAGTCATTATAATATATGTTTTAGAATTGCCATCCTAGGTAAAAATCCAAATGAGCAATGGATTGGGGCCTACTGGAGAAAAGAAAATTCATAAAGTAATGAAGGTTGTGAATTTCTGTATATTGGCTCAAAACCACAACCAGTAAAGTCAATGTGATGCTTTCCATGAGCTATTTCCCTTTCTAATCACTTGACATTTTAAAATGATATGTGGTGGGGGGATCAACAATTGTATCAAGTGGTCTGCAGTGGGTTGTATTACCAGTGAAAAACACATTACTTGAAGGCTATGCCCATTGCATACAATGGATTCATTTTCACATAATGCTCCAACCCAAACTTCTCTGCCAGTGTATGGATGTTCCATAGTAGGACAGGATTCCCATGAAGTGGGCCTATTATTTCCAAGCAGAGGAATCTCCGTGCAAAGCGGACACCTCTTTGAGTAACGTCCTTTTATATATACGCACTGCCCATTGTCTCCTCTGGTGCAGCACTACACAAATCCGTTTACTAGAAATGAAAGTAGTATATGAATATAATTTCAAATTGACTTCCTTTTTTAAAGTGACCAAGTTACAATTCTACCCTCAATAAGCAGGAAAATACCCCACTGAAATAAAAAATAATCGATTTCAGCAAATAAGAGGGCTAGCTGAAAGCACTTCCATTCTCCAAATGATTCCTCCTCCAAAAGAAAGCATTCAATCCATTGCAATATTGCTCACAGACCAAGAATTGTATCTCAGAAATCTCTGAGCATTAAAAAGAATTTGTACAATCCATTTTTTCTAGTTTCCCGGCCCAATAATATTAATACACCAAGCAATTCTCTCTAGAGCAAAATAAACACATAGTTTCTTGATATCGCTTCATATTAAAAAGACTAGGTTTCAGATCCTTTGTTGAGTTCCCCATTTTATGGTAACATTAACCATATACTGGTTTCTCTTCAGTTTTCGTAGCGGATGCCCATTATAACTCATTCCATATGTAATTTCCTTCCCAGCCTAGGCTTTTACCTATCCTTGTCATGCTGTCCTAAAATCTTCTCATTGTATCTCCCCAGACTCATTACCTGCTGCAAAGTCTGTCCATCTCAAATATCATTAAAAGCTGCATCAAAAGACCAAGGGCATGCTAATTCTCCTTCAGGAAATATATACCCAGCCCTTGGAAAGAATTGGGAAAACTAATCATAATAACAGGCAAGGTGGTCCATTATGCGTAGCAGATGAATAACCAAATTGGGCTTTGCTGTGGTCGGTATACTTTTACCATCCTGAAAATGTCTTTTATATTTTCTACTTTAAGCAGGACATTTGTCAATATATAACTCAGAAGGAAATTTCCTTATGTTCAATAGGATTGGGGATGAGTAAGTATGTTGAATATTTCTGTTCAAAGTAACTAGCTATCAAATGATCAGATATGTAGCATATGATTTTAATTATGACTAGAGCTGGAAAACAATTCTTTTGGGGAGTATGAAAACTCCAAGAAGATTCCTGAAAGCATTACTCATGGAGGTTGGAAGAACTGGAGAATACTCCAGAAAAGTAACGCTTCCATGTTCTGGTTGTGACACAATGGGTCTTAATGGAATAGAGTAGCTTTTGGTACTGTTTTGCATGAAGCAATCCAACTACATTTTCTAATGTGAGGGATATCCAAAGCAAAGATTTTGGTAGCACTTGTGCACCCAAGTCATTAGATGATCTATCATTACTACTATGAATTTCAATCACTGAAAAACTATTCATAACATACCTTATTATTTTTAAGATCGGGTTTTAACACACTTAGGCCAGGAAATTGAGTTAAGGTTGAACTTCTGTCCTTAAATCACCTGGTTGGGCCTAAGTATTGCAGATGATATGGTCCCATATGAGCTGCCAAATGATGTAGGCATAAGGAAGTGAGTTAAGAACAGAATTGATTGGCAAATTCCTGTTATGGCTTTTTGCTGCAAGCCAGCCTACTAATAGTAACATCTTGCATGTAAACTATACATAACCACATTTTTTTAAAAAAGAAAAGCAAAATAAGAAAAGCATGTATTGATCAATGGAAGTTTTAAAATAGATGCTTTAAAAGGTTAAAAAAAACAGAAAATGGTATATCGTTCTGCCGACTCATGCACTTTAATACACTGTGCTTTAGGTTAATGTTACAAGACATAAAACTAATCCATATGAGTATGAAATGTGAATTTAAGATGAAAAACAGGAGTTTGTCTTTATAATAGTTGATGGAAGTAAATAGCTTTAGGGCTGCAGAAGTTCAATTTGGTTCAATTCTTCATTACTGCTAGATTTATTAGAATTTGAATTTCATATTAAAGTTTTGCTCAGCAATAGAGATCTACAACCTCAATATCCCATTTACCCTACAGATTTTAATTAACTAATCAGTTGAAAGTGATATCTGTCAAACCACCCAGAGACACTGTCAGTTAATAAGGGAGCATAGAAGTATCTTAAACAGAGAAACACTCATTTTGGAGTGGCATTTAAAAATGAATGAATGCATCATTTAGCACAGGCACCGGCAAACTTTGGCCCTCCAGGTGTTTTGGACTTCAACTCCCACCTACTGGCTGTTAGGAATTCTGGGAGTTGAAGTCCAAAACACCTAGAAGACTGAAGTTTGCCTATGCCTTTTTAAGAGACTTCTTCTACCCTATGCAGGTCAGGAGGATTGAGGGATGTCACTTTTACAGTACTGCATGCTACCAAGTGCCAGCTTTAGTCAAATAAGTTAAGGTATGAAAGAGGCAAGTTCCTTTTGTTGTTTGAGTTTTGGACTCCAGGACTGGGCAGTAAGCAATGCAAAAGATGAACAGAATAATGTGCAATTGATTCTTGGAAGGACTTTAGACTTTCGCTTCTGGATTTGTGATTTTAATGTTTTATATTAATATGTTTTAATTCCACGTTTAAATGTCTAGATGTTGTTGTTTCTTTATTTAATAGAGTTTAATTTAATTTATAGTTATATGTTACAGTTGCATATGTGTGTGTGTGTGTTTTGAAAGCATTGAATGTTTTGCTGTGAATTTACTGGAAACTGCTTTGAGTCCCCCCAGGGATGAGAAAAGCAGTGTATAAATACTGTAAATAAGTAAATAAATACAGCCCATGGAGTCCTGGAAACAATCTGAATGATCTCACTTCCTCTTATCTTGAAGGGAAGTTGATGGCAAGCCTCTGAATAACTCTTGCCAGGAAGGCCCTATGCTAGGATGACCATAAGACATAGTAGATTTGAAGGCACATAGCAACATCAACCAAATAAGCCATAGCTTGGTTAGTCAAATTAGGAAGAGAGTTTTATTTGTTTGTTTTAATCCTTAATATTAATAATAACCATAGAAGAATTATTCTATAATCCTATACATTTTGGCAATATATTCTAAGTCTTCTTAATGTAAAATCATTTAGAGCATTTCTCAACCTCTGGGTCCTCAGATGTTCTCACCTTCAATTCCCAGAAATCCTAACAGCTGGTAAACTGGCTGGGATTTCTGAGAGCTGTAGGCCAAAATACCTGAGGACCACTGATTTAGAGTCTGACTTTGTCTTAATCCTACTGACAAATTTCCCTCTGCCTCACTATTCAAATTAATTTTGTGGTGGTGGGAAGGAACACCTTTTCCCTGAATTAAGAGATGCTATATTTTAGTTACAGACATGGAAGCAGGGAGGGGAGGTGTAAAATTAACTAATCTAACCCATCAACTAAACTGTGATAAATCAAGCAAAGAAACCTAGTGCAGCACCATATAATTTTCCCTTGCACTATAGTCCAATCTTCTCTCTTCCCATAGTCCAGTTTTAGAGCCATGTCCTATGTCTGTCCACCCACTGCTCTGCATCTTACTGTGGAGTTGGTGCACAGCTTTGCAACTGAGTAAATTGGACACAGTTTGCCCATGACTGCTCTCCCTGTTCATGAGCTTTGGACCCTATGCATACTTCAAGGGACCTTCACCAGAACATGGAACAGGTACTTTTGAGGACACCTCCTCCTCAAATGTCCTAGTTAGTTAGCATGGTGGAGGATGTTTTAATAGGTTTTATTGCATTTGTATGTTTTAACTGTTTTATAATTTGATATGTTATATTTATTATTTGTATGTATAATGAGGCATTGAATTTTGCCATAATCTGTAAGCAGCTCTGAGTCCCCTTCGGGTGAGAAGAGCAGGGTATAAATATAGTTAATAATAATAATAATAATAATAATAATAATAATAATAAATAGTTGGAGATTCCTTCCACCACAAAGTTACAGTTCCAGGCTCCATGTTTCACATCCTCTCCATAAATCAGTGGCTCTCCCATTTGGATCCTCCAGGTGTTTTGGACTTCATCTCCAAGAAGTCCAAACCAACATGGTCAAGGAATCCTAACAACTTCAAAGTTCCTAGAGCAGGCATGGGCAACCTTGGGTCCTCCAGGTGTTTTGGACTTCAACTCCCACAATTTCTAACAGCCGGCTGTTGGGAATTGTGGGAGTTGAAGTCCAAAACACCTGGAGGGCCCAAGGTTGCCCATGCCTGCTCTAGAGGGCTAAAGATTGGGACCCACTGACTTAGAAGAGGACACATATGAAACCCACCAGACAGCAATGCAAAAATAATAAATAGTAATAATAAAACTTTATTTATATTCCACCCTCTCTCCCCAAGGGGACTCAAAACAGGGCACGTATGAGATGAGGACTTGCAGGAGATCTGAAGATCTGGGACAAGATGCTTTGGAGTAAGCTTTGAAGGTCGCTCTGCAAAAGAGTGCCAGACCTTTCTCATTCATTCCTTGGGGTCACCCGGGAGCCCACACTTACGAGTTGCTGAAAGGCGGGTTGATCGATGTCACTCTGCAAGGCGAAGTCGCTGAGGACTTTCCAAGGCGGCTGGTAGCTCTGCACCTCCACCGGGTTCGCCTGTAAGCCCCCGTCGTGCCGCTCCGGACTGGAGGCCACCATCGGAGTGCCCGTCAGGCCCTGGATGTTCTGGAGAAGGCGGGGGGTGGCAAGAAGAAGAACAGCAGAGTCAAAGGAAGGAAGGAAGGGAGGCAAAATACCCCGCGATTGTCTCCTGCGCCGCCCTGGGAAGGAGAGTCAATAAACGCTTTGGGCGGCTTATCAAGGGCTCGACTTCTATTGACTTTGCTAATCTGCCTCTCGCGGAATGTCGGGGGTGATTTCAAAAACACCAAGACAGAAGCAAACACATACAAAGCCTATCGCTCCAGACTGGGGAGGCTTTTGGAAGGGATAAAAAAAACCCTCTATTATACTTTATTTCCTTTTAGTAGGAGAATTGACTCTTTTCTGGAACTTTGGAGCATCTTGGCGCCACTTGAACTGTCAGGGCTTAAAGCTATGAAATCGTGGGAGTTGTAGTTTCTCTTCCAAAGAGGGCTGGTGCCTAACCAAACTGCAACTTCCATGATTCCAGAGCCTTGAGCAACGAATTAAAATGGTTTCAAACTGCATTAATTCTACTCCTAAGAATTACCCTATTTTCCATAGAGTGAGTGCGCAGTCTTCAAACCCCATTTTTCTCGACAGGTTCTTGTAAATCTGCTTGTATTTATGTTGTAGTTGTGATGTTGACGTGGTTGCCAGTAAATCATAGAATCATAAGAGTTGGAAGAGACCTCATTGGCCATCCAGACCAACCCCCTGCGAAGAAGCAGGAAAATTGCTTTCAAAGCACCCCCCAACAGATGGCCACCCGGGTATCTAGGAAAGTGAATCTATTTCACTGACCTCGGTGGCCATCCGGGTACCTAGGAAATTGAATCCATTTCATTGACCTCGGTGGCCATCCGGGTAGATCTCAGTAGGGACTCCATGGAGGGAGGGAGAAGAGGACTTCGTTCACATTTAGCATACACACCCCATTAATAGTTATATAAATAAGAATATAGTACTCCCTCTCCATTGTATAGACATGTTGTTTGCGCCGGCTATTGCTCTCTGTTTCTCCCTCTCTAGCTCACAACAGGAAGCAAACACCGCATGGGATTAAGGCTCTGATCCTCTGGACACTTCCTCAGAAATCCCCTTTGGAGTAAATACGTTTCCAAGGACCTAAATACCCCAAAGGCACCAGATCCCGTCTGATCTTGGAAGCTAAGCTGATTATTAGTCCTTGAATGGGAGACTACCAAAGAGCACCAGGAGATATAAACTATATTTCAGAAGAACTTGCAAAACCACTGTTGAGTATTCTTCACCTAAATGTTGGGTTTCATCCCTGGAACGCACAAGTCTCCGGTCCTCAATGAGCAGCTAGATTAGATAGGATTCAAGTGAGGGATTCCTCTCTCCACATTCCTTCCAACACTAAGAAAACCCCATGGAATCCATGGGGTCTCCATAAATTGACACGGACAAACATTTTTATAGGAGCAGTGCTTTTTTCTTTTTGTATCTCGAAAGAGCATAGGAATTCATATATTTGGAAATACTTAGGAGGCAGAGGAACGGTATCACTTTCAAATAATGAACACAACCAGGCTTTGAAGCTGCAAGGCCATTCGATGCGAATCAAGGTGGCAACATTCACACTTGCCTCAAGCAGTCAAGAGTTCTTTCTCCCACCCTGGACATTATTCCACAGATATATAAACCTCACTTGCCTAGGAACCTTCCACACAGCCCTTTATTCCAGAATATCAAGGCAGAAAATCCCACATTATCTGAGTGTGGACTCAGATAACCCAGTTCAAAGCAGATGTTGTAGTATTTGGAACATGGCCATGCAGCCCAGAAAACTCGCAGCAACCCAATGAACACACCATCTTGAAAGGCATTACAGTCTCTTTTTAATTAGAAATATGGTAGTAATATGGTAATATCATGAAAGTCATGACTCACGAAGACAGTAATGTTTGGTAAGATGGAAAGTAGGGCTTAAATACTCTACAGGTATACTCTAAAGATCCAACTGATCTTGAAAAATAACTAGGGTCCATCCTAGTCAGTGCTTGGATGGGAGACCACCAACAAATGCCTCTGTCGGCTAGATTTCAGTGAAAGAAACTGGAGAAAACACCTGTAAGCATTCCTTGTCGAAGAAAACCCTATGAAATTCATCAGGTCGTTATAAGACTACAAGCTAGTTGAAGCTCTACACACATATTTTGACACGAAGGTGAAAAGACTGCAGCCTTTATTCCTGGGGAAACTCCTATATACGAGGGAGGGATATTTTGACTTGGAAATAAAGTCAGATTTATTTTTGTTGTTTTGATTGTACATCTTCGGCTAGTCCGTGTGTGCCTTGGTGTATTGTTCTTTAAAGTGGCTTGTATATTGATGGCACTAAATTAAGAATAATAATAATCATCATCATCATCACAAGGATACTGATGATGCAGCCTTCGGCCACTTCATTCAAAGTCAATTGGCTTCTGGTGTGAGAGAATTCTGCAAGGACGTTGCCCAGGGGACGCCGGGATGTTTTACCATCCTGTAGGAGGCTTCTCTCATATCCCCGCATGAGAAGCTGGAGCTGACAGACAGGAGCTCACCCCGCTTCCCAGATTCCAGGACAAGAGTTTAACCCATTGGCCACTGAGGTCAGTGGAATGGATTCAATTCCCTAGGTCAACCTTAGGCTGGATCTACCCTGCCATTTAAAGCAGTTTCAAATGTATTATATGGTTATTGTACTGAGTGTAGACTAATATAATGCAGTTAGAATTGCAGTGAAGGTCTTCACTGCCCAAACTGCATTATACAGCAGCGTAGATCCAGCCTTAGATATGTAGACACGCAACTTCACCTAGTAACCATAGACAGTATCAGACTGTAAGTGGATTCCTTAAAAGTAAAGTAAAACCTATTTATGCAGCCTTTCCTTCCCTACGTTGTCAGTGAGTAGACTTTTTTTTCAAGACCTACTGCAGAAAAGACACAAGTGTCGTCGTTCCTCTATCACCCCCCCCCCCCCCCCCCCGAATCGAAGCCCTACCCAAGGCATAAAATCTACTCAAGGTCTTCTAGAGAATTCTCTTTTTGAATCCTTCCCATCCCAGTGAAAGAGCCAGAAAGACTTCCTTCTAAGAAAACTCGTGTAGATCGCCACCACGCAACTTAGCCTAGACCCACTTAAGGGAACAGTAAAGGTCATTCCAATAAGGTTCCTTTCAAGCCACTTTCCAGGTCTAGAGAAGATAATGGCAGTAGTAAGCAAGTGAAGAAGGTTATGAAGAGTGGTGCCTTCAAAACAGACGGGAAGTCTATGATTCCACACAGCAGAAGAGGAAAAAGCCCGTCCCAAACCAAGCAAGTTTGGAGCCCTTTCAGACAGACCCTATATCCCAGGATTTGATACCAAGTTTTCTGCTTTAAACTGGATTATGAGTCTGCACTGCCAGATAAACTGGGATAAACAGAAACCCTGGGATCAGGACCTGTCTGAGGGCCCTTCTACACT
The DNA here is from genome assembly GCF_037176765.1 of Anolis sagrei. NCBI lineage: Eukaryota > Metazoa > Chordata > Lepidosauria > Squamata > Anolidae > Anolis > Anolis sagrei. The sequence continues at coordinate 274,563,658 of NC_090022.1, forward strand.
GCTCTATATCCCAGAATATCAAGGCAGAAAATCCCACAATATCTGCTTTGAACTGGGTTATCTTAGTCCACACTCAGATAATGTGGGATTTTCTGCCTTGATATCCTGGGATATAGGGATATGTTGATATAGCTTTTTGAAAGAAGAGAAGTAACCCCATTGCGACCTAATTTGAAGGGAGGTAGGGAGCAAGGCAGGAGAGACTTAAGACAATGACACCTGGAATTTAAGGGCCTTTCCACACAGTCATATAACCTAGAATATGAAGGCAGGAAAAAAATCCCACAATATCTGCTTTGAACTGGGCTGATTCCATATTGCCATATATCCCAGTTTAAAGCAGAAAATGTGGGATTATATTCAGCTTTGTGGAAGGGACCTAAAAATTGCTAAATTGTGACACTAATGGAATTCACCACCCAGTTTAGCAGAGTCTCCTAACACTGTTTCTGTGAGATCTTGAGAAATAAGTTGTACTGCATTGATCAAGGCCAATGAAAAGCCACATGATTTAGGAGGATCTGATGAAGTTTCATTAGGACTTCATTTTTCCTGACTGTTGTTTGTTGTGAGTCTTCAATCAAGAAATCAGAAAAAGGGTATAGCTTGGAGGGGCAATTATGAAGAAACTAAACAAGATCCTGGAGTGAGAAAAGACACCACTGATTACTAAAATTAGAATGGTCCATGCCAGGGTATTTTCTGTTTCCATGTATGGTCATGAAAGCTGGATAGTGAGATGTGGTCCTCGAGAAGAGTTCTGTGGATCCAGTTGACTGCTAAAATAACAAATCAGTGGACCCTAATTCTCTCTAGAAGAAGCCAAGATGACTCAGCTAAGGTTATCTTACTTTGGCCATATCATGAGAAGACATAACTCATTAGAAAAGATGGCAGTGCTTGTTAAGGTGGAGAGCAGTAGGAAAAGAGGAAGACAGCATTCCAGATGGATGGACTCAGGGCCCTTCCACACAGCCATATAATCCAGAATATCAAGGCAGAAAATTCCAGCAGAATATGTGGGATTTTGTTCAATGTTATCTCTTCCATAGGAGGCTTTTCCTTGTAATAAAATAGTATGGTTACATTATTTACACGAAGAAGGTTTCCATGAAACAAATAAAGTTCTTTATACTTCCTTCTTTGCTCCCATGCTGGCCTTCTTCCACATGCAGATAAACAGCTTCGTTCTCACAGAGCTTTCTCTCACACCAAACTTACACAGGAGCATCACACAGTAGCTTTACACACAACTTTACACAGGAGGCCTTCAATCAGAAGTTTCTCTCACAGAAGCTTCTCACACGAGGCCTTCTCACACGAGGCCTTGTCATAGACTAAGGCCTACCTCACATTGTGAGGCCTTCTCTCACAGACTAAAGCTTACCTCACACTGTGTGGTCTTCTCACAGACTGAGACCTTTCTCCCACTGAGGTTTACCTCAGACTGACTGCTGCTAAGCTACAGGCACACCTGCTTATATAGAACTGCTGCTTTTGCTGAGAGGTTGCATCCATTTTGTATTATATTGATTTTATATTGATTTTATAATGTTACTTTAAATGTTTTAACTGTATATTATGGATTGTTATGGCATCAAATTGCTGCCAATTTGTAAGCCACCTTTGGGCTTGAGAAAGGTAGAATAGATGTATCATGTTGTAAATAAATAAATAAATAGGTCAACTGTTGGAAGGGGCCTCTATCAGTGAGATCCTGAATTTCCACGATCTCTCATTCATAGAGTTGCCATAAGTCAGGCATCCTCACACTGTGGACCTACAGCTGTTTTGGCCTCTGACTCCCAGAAGCCCTAGCCAGCTTGTCAATGGTCAGGAATTGTGGGAGTTGGAGGTCCAAGCAGCTGGAGGGCTGCAATTTGAAGATGCCTGTCTTAAGTTGAAGTCAACATGAAGGCAGTTAGGGCGAGTCTATCATTGTATTTTTTCTTGGTAAGCTTTGTTCAGAGGAGAATTCTTCCCCTAAGGCTGAATGACTTGACAAAGGTCACCCGGTGGATTTCCATGATCAAGCAGAGATTCAATCCCAGTTCTCCTGATCATGCTCAGAGCTCAAAGCACTACACTGGCTCTAGAGGCAATTCTACAGGCAATTGAATTGCTCTGTGTCCAGAATAACAACCTAATTCTGAGCAACCCAGAAAAGTCCTTTGAATTGGGATTTATTACATTCCACCCTGGTAAAAACTCAAGTCTTTAAATTCCACTTAACCTAGGTAGGCAGACTTTTTAAAGCAAAATTAATAGCCATCCCTTTCTCCAGGTTTAGACAAGAAGCTGGGGAACATTTGTCTTCTTTTGTATACAGAGGGAAACGTGATGAATAGGCTCACTGCTAGGGTAGTTGCTTTGCAAACCAGCCTTACCCAGACACAGTTCCTTCCTATCCTTATTTGTGAAGACTGCCTCTCTTGTATAAGCTACTGGGGAAATCTTGGGCTTTGAGATGTCCTGCTTTTGTCTGCTTCTTCCTAAATTGAGCCTTGCTTTGGTCAATGAGATTTCATTCCCTAATAAGTGCCCTTCAGGCTGAAGATTTGGGTCCCTATTCAGTTGAAAGCAGGCATCACAGCAGGAAGAAGGTCTACTGAGTTTAGTGGGATGGACTCCCTCCACCAAAACTATAGAAAAGTCATAGAGTTTCTATAGGTTTGGTTTCACTGAATAATGCAAAAGTGAGACTTCAGCATGACCCATCTAAGGCTGCATCTACATACCACCTTCATTGCTATGACTCAATGCTATGGAATCCTGGGAGTTGTAGTTTGGTGGGGTAACAGAGGAAACTGAAGACCATGTAAATCTACAGCTTCCATGATTCCATAGTATTGAGTCATGGCACTTGGTGTTGAACTAGGTTAATTCTACGAAGTGACACACCCTACCACTGTTCTACTCTGTAGGCCTCTGTAGCAAGCTTTGCATTTAGAGGGGTTTACAGATATTCTGTTGTCCCACTAATTGCAATGGAGAGTTTGCGTGTGAGTGCCTCCAAGTTGACTGTCAATTTATAGACTCTCCATTCATTTTTCATAAGGATTTCTAAGGCAAAGAATACTCAGAAATTCCTTCCTCTGAAATGCAGACTCTTCCATGTTGTTATTGTGTGGCTTCTGACTTAGGGAGCTCTAAGGCAAGTCTACCATAGGATTTTCTTGGCAGAAACCGAACACTCAAACCACTTTGCCACATAGGCCCATGGTATTTGTTGTACTTCCAACTACATGCAAGTAGAATGACAGCCTTAAAGTGTTTAAAATTGAAAAATATTTTTCAAACTAACCACTTGTTCCACCAAACATCAGGAAGAACTCATGCAGAAACCACCAAGACAGTCCACTATGGTCTCCTAAACAAAGAATAGAATACTAGACTCCCTTACTCCTTTTTACCACATTCACCCAGTGTGTTTTGGAAAGAGACTTGAACCCAAGGTTCATATCACTGCACTACATTGGAAGGGGACTACACTCCTCTACTCAGATCACTGCACTACATTGGAAAGCATCACTGTTCAATATAAAAACCTGCATTTAAATAAAAAAAGACTCAGGTCCCTTCTACACTTCCATATAAAATGCAAATTATCTGCTTTTAACTAGATTATATGGCAATATAGACTGAGATAATCCAATTCAAAGCAGATAATGTGGATTACCTGAATTATATGGCAGTGTGGACTCAGATAATCCAGTTCAAAGCAGATAATGTGGAATAAAAAGATAAACTGGGATCAGATCCTGGGATACAGGGGCAGTGTGGAAGGGGCCTAAGGCTCCTTCTACACTGCCATATAATGCAGATTATCAAATCAGATAAACCACATTCTCTCCTTTGAACTGGATTAAATGAATCTAGACTGGCATATAATCAGTTCAAATCAGATAATCTAGATTTTATATGGCAGTGTGGAAGAGGCCTCGGGTCCTTTCTGCACTGCCCTATATCCCAGGATCTGATCCCTGACGATTTGCTTTGAACTGGATTATATGTGTCATCACTTCCAGTAAATCTAGGTTAAACAGATAATCTGGGATCAGATCCTGGGAAACAGGACCTCACAGATCCTGCCTCAGACCCGTTGTACACCACCATATAACTGAACTGAACTGAATTATATGGCAGTGAAGACTCATATAATCCAGTTCAAAACAGAAAATGTGGATTATCTGCTTTGATGGTCTGGGTTATATGGGAGTGCAGAAGTGGCCCCAGGCAACAAAAGAAAACATTTTCAGAGCCCCCAAGAGCACATTCAAACACGAACATAGGGTGCATTTACATTGTACAAGTAATGCATCTTGGCATTATTTTAGGTGCCATGGCTCAAGGCTATGGGATCATGGAAGTTGTAGTTTGACAAGGCCTTTCGCTTTCTCTGCTAAAGAGCACCGGCGTCTTACCAAACTGCAACTCCCAAGATCCCGTAGAACTGAGTCATAGCGGTTGAAGTGATGGCAAACTGCATTATTTCTACAATGTAGATGCATCCACACACGAACACCCAGGGAACCAAAAGCGCCCCTCTCCGGCTTGAGCGCGGCTTCAGGCAGGGGCGCCCCCTGGAGGCCGGGAGGCGGCGGCGGCGCCTGACTCACCGTCTTGTCGTTGGGTTGCTGCTGCTGGAGCTGCTTCATCATGATGCTCCGCTTCTTGTCCTTGCAGCGCTTGTTTTGAAACCAGACCCGGATGACCCTGGGACTGAGGCCAGTCATTTCCACCAGTTGCTCCTTCATGAGGGCGTCGGGCCTCGGGTTGGCGGCGTAGCAGGTCCGCAAGGTGTGGAGCTGCTTCTCGTTGAGGACGGTCCGGACCCTGGTGGTCTTCTCCGGCTGCTTGTGGACGTGCGGCCGGAGAGCCGGTTGCCGGGCCGAGATAGGCTCTGCTGTAAAGGATGGAGGGAGGGAGGGAGGGAGGGAGGAAGAAAGGCAGGCCTGTCAGTGGTGGAGGAGGGGCACCCACACCCCCACATCCACCTTTGGCTGGGCCAGCATCTTAGCAAAGACATCCTCCACTCCATCTCCGGACATTTAGGTCCAATAGCAAGAGTTTAATATTTGGGGACGGAGGAGAAAAGCCTCCATACTCCCCCAAGCAAGCATTGCAGACACAACTCCTTTCCATCATGAAAGAATACACAATCAAAGCACTCCCGATCGATAGCCATCCAGTCTCTGCTGTAAACCTCCAGAGAAGGAGACTCCATCACCCTACAGGCAGCATGTTCCACTGTCAAATAGCTTTCACCATCCGGATTTCTCTCTCTAATATTTGGGAGGAATCTCTTTTCCTGCGATTTGAATCCATTGATCCCTGGTTTCCTTGACACCCACAATTCCAGGCTTTTTTGTCATTTAGTGCACCTCCAGAAAGGCCCAAAGGCCAGAAAATTCACTTCTGGGCCTCACCACCGGTTCCTGTTTTAGTTCCTTGGAGGAAGAGAGTGGATTTATTTCCTGGCTACTGAAGTATCATGGACACTTGCAAATGAGAGCGGTGGTTTGGGTGTTGGGCTATGACTCTGGAGACCAGATTCAAGTCTCTGACTGGGATTTCTGGGAGGCCAAAACAACTGGGGACCCACAGGTTGAGAACCAGTGCTCTAGTGTCTAAAGCTTTCTATCAGATCATTCCAAGAACCTTCCCAGACGACTAATTCCAGAACTTCCAGAACTGGCTATAAGTCCATGTTTGGTCACTGAAACCTTGACTTTGAGTCAGTCACACATTTTCAGTTTTAAAGAAAGGCCTTCTGAACAAAGCTTGACAAGAAAACCTGTGATCAGGTCTCCATACATTAGAAATAGCTTGAAGGCACACAATATCCACAAACAGCTTGGAAACTGTTGGGAATCAGCAAAGCCCCTTCTGAGATAAGCATGAATAGGAATCCGGGGAAAGGAATGCCTCCCTCTAATCCTATATCTAAGTCTAACTAATCATTGAGGACTGGAGACTTGTGCAGTCCAGGGATGAAACCCAACAGAAACTCTACTGCCAGAACCCCCTCAGTATCACCATGCTGATAAGAGTGGTCCAAACGACAACATTTCTAAATTGTCATAGAAATTGCTGATGAAGAGAGTTCTTCTGGGTGGTGAAAGTCCTCCAACAGATTATTTTGTCCATCTATGGACACTCTGAACTTCATGGAAGGAAGAGTCAGGAAAAAAGTCCAGCCCTTTCCCACCTTGAAGTATTTAGGGTTGTAGTGGAAACCAGGTAGTCATCATCTGGGAGTGAGTGAGGAATACACAAAGGCTTTTAAGGGAAGGAGGAACAGTATTGGGAACTTTCTACATTATACAATTATATCAGTTCTTTAATATGTTGCTATTACTGTATCCTATAGAATTCTATGTCTGATGAGATAGACCTGTAGGTCCCCAGATATTTTGGCCTTCAACTCCCAGAAATCCTAAATGCAGATAAACTGGCTGGGATTTCTGGGAGGCCAAAACACATTGGGGACCCATAGGTTGAGACCCAGTGCTATAGTGCCTAAAACTGTCTATCAGAGCATTCCAAGAACCTCCCCAGACGACTAATTCCACTACTTCAGAATAGTCTCAGTGGAATTAAACTGCTCTGTCTACTATGGCTGGGCTAGAGGAGTGCATAAGGACTTTGAAGAGCAATCTCATCCAGGGCTTAGCAGAGGTTTGAATGACAATACCCATCAGTCCCAGTGAGCATCCTCCACAGTGATTCCCCACCCTTGCCTGAAAAAATTGGAGGTTGTCCTAAAACAATTTAGTCCTAAAATATTTTATCAGTCTAGGAACCCTTCCACACTGCACAATTATAAGCACTATGACCCCACTTTAGTTATCGTGGCTGTATTCTATAGAATCTTGAGATATGTAGTTTGGTGCGGCTCTAACAATGATTCTTTAGGATGTTGGGCTTCAACTCCCAGAATGCTCAGGTGCCCTGACCAATGATCAGGGAATTGAGGCTCAAAAATTGAAGCTTTCTAGCTGATGATCAGTGGTTCTCAACCTGGGGTCCCCAGATGTTTTTGCCTACAACTCCCAGAAATCCTAAGGCTGGTAAACTAGCTGGAGTTTCTGGGAGTTGTAGGACAAAAACATCTGGGGACCCCAGGTTGAGAACCACTAAACCCTCTTGCCTAAACTAAATACCAAGATTCCATAGAACGTGGAATAACTGCTAGCTATGAAAGATCCCTGCAGAACAAAAGGGATTGCAAGAAGCCAACCAAATAAGTCAGGATCCAACTCTCCCCTCTCCCTTTGCATGTAGGGAGTCCCTTAGGAGTCTCCCCCTGTCTTTTACATCATTATGCTGCTCGCCTCAACCCCTTAGGGTACATCTACACAGCAGAATGAACACAGATTGGCAACATTTTAGGTGTCATGGCTCAGAGCTATGGAATCCCGGGAGTTGTAGTTTTACAAGCTCCATAACCTTCTCTGTCAAAGATTTCTGGAGTCCTAGTAAGTGTACATAAAGGTGCATCTACACTGTAGAATTAATGCAGTTTGATCCCACTTCAACTGCAATGTCTTTCAGTAATCGTGGAAGCTATAGTTTTGCAAGTCTTTCACCTTCTCTGTTGCAGAGTATTTGTGCTCTTTGGCAGACTTATCACAGGTTTCCCTTACATTAAGCCATGAAACTTAAAGCAATGTGAAAGTGCATTAATTCTACAGTGTAGATGTAGCTTTGGATTCCGCTATAGTTCTTAGGAAGGAAAGTGGTAATTCTATGTGCATTTACTCAGAAAGTAAAGTCTAGGAAACGTAGTCGCTTGCGGTATCATTGGAGTGATAGTTTTACAAAGTTTTTAATTATCTCTTCGAAATAGCCTTGGTTCCTCACCAAACTACAACTCCCAGGATCCCATAATGTTGAGCCATGGCAGTTAAAGGGGGGTCAAGCTGCATTAACTCCTCAGGACAGTTGCACCCCCCACAAACAACTGATTTGGGAAGAGTGAGCACTTTCGGTTTGGTTTCCAGCGGTGGTGAGAACAACACAGCCTGAACTCTCCTCACTTGGAAGCAAGCACAACTGAAATCGGTAGGAATTTTGTTCATAGTATTTATCCATTAAACCCCTTTCTGTTTCAGTATGGGCCACCAAGGAAGGTCCTTGCCTGATTTTGATGTAAAACGCTCGCAGACACACACAAACAGTCCAAAATTCAAACCCAATATTCACAGAATTCAATCCTTCTAGCTCCCAGGTGTGTGCCTATAGTATTGCATTCCAAGGGTGCATCTATTCCATTTGAGACCCAATTTTCCTCTATTAACTTGTGGACAGTATTAAATGAGAGCTTGAAGGGTTCTTTCCGTTCTAAAACTCGGTCTCCTCCACCTTCCCTTCTCAGGAAGCTGCAGACAGACTTCACTTCGAAGCTTTCATGCAAAGGAGGCCAGGTTTGGCAGAACCTCTGGGGAATGGAGGGTGTACAGATGCCGCCTTGTCAAGTGAGGGGAGACTGCTCTCTTGCCCCCCTTGGTTTTCCTGTTTTTCCCTCTGCCCTTTTCCTCCCCTCGTCATAATTCTGAAACATACAGCGACAATCCCCGTAGGGATAGCAAGATCCCACACATTTTGCTGACATTATAGCCTTCTACGACTGAATTCTATGGGTTAGACAGGCCTGGGCAAACTTGGGCCCTCCAAGTATTTTGGACTTCAACTCCCACAATCCCTATCATTCTCAGGCCCTTTCCTTTCCCCCCTCAGCTGCTTAAGCTGAAAGGAAAGGAAGGAAGGGGCCTGAGGCTGTTGGGGATTTGTGGAAGTTGAAGTCCAAAACACTTGAAGGGCCCAAGTGTGCCCATGCCTGGGTTAGACCCATGGAATTAGCTGTTGAATTGTCAGTTAAAAGTAGGGAAATGCATTGACATATGCTGTTAAGTCGAATTGGACTTATTAATTACTTATTATTATTATATTTATTATCATTTATTATTTACTTATAGGAACTCGAGGCAGTTATGTTGACTCTATAAATGACATATTCTAGGACTTCAACCCATGTTTTGCCCAGGGCTCTGGGTTGTATCAATCCAGCTGCAGTGTGGTTTTCCTTTTTTTACCAACCTTACAGATGAGAGAATTAGAATGAGAGGTTAAATTTCACTGAGTTCAATGGGACTTTCTTTGGAATACACCCGTGGACGCATGCCTACATAAACAATATCCAGGCTTGGCTTTTTCTATATACAGTGATTCCTATGGCGCTGTGCACTGACATTGGGAAGAAATCCTGGTGGGGAAGTCTTGGCTGGTGGGTGTCATGCTTCCAAAGAGAAGGGGACTGCTCTTCCAGGAAAGTTTGTAGTGTGTGACAAAAGTGAGTGGAATGGACCAGGCTGTGATGTTCAAAGTAATGCTTCTAAAGCGAGGGCGTTACAGTTTACCCATACATTGAAAACTGGTAGTTGGTGGCAAAGTCAAGACCACAACTATCCTCTCACATTCATTCTACATATGGAGAGATACATACACACACACATAAATATACACACAATGAGATTTACTTCTAATGTCAGGGCCTCATAGGAACCACTGCACACCTTCTTTGTCATGCAAGTTGTGGTCGCTCTGTGTTTCTCTTTCCCACCTCTTCTATTTACAATGCAAGATATGAGCACTTTATGATTATCTGGCCCATAAACCGGATAGTGCAAGACACACAGTTCTTATGTAAACAGGCACACATGCTTCTATTTATATTAAGCCAACAGATATATATTTTAAGTCTCTTTCTTTTTCCCCCCATTGGTCCTGTCAACACATGGTAGTATTTGCCTCCACGTGCCCCTCATACTAGATTGAAAGGGGGCGTTTGGGTTTGTTTGCTTGCAGTTAATGATGGGACAGATTTGGGGCTCAAGCATTTCCCAATATTTCTTTCACTCATTCCGACTTTCTGGCAGGACAATTCCATGGACAGTGCACTAGGAGGTACCAGCAGTATTTAGGGCGCAGCTACACTGTAGAATTAATGCAGCTTGATATATCACTTGAACCAGCATGGCTCAATATAAATAAAAGCTATTATTGGGTTTTTGTAAGTATTTCGGGCTATATGGCCATGCTCTAGAAGCATTCTCTCCTGACGTTTCGCCTGCATCTATGGCAAGCATACTCGGAGGTTGTGAGACTTCATAACCCCTGAGGATGCTTGCCATAGATGCAGCCTAAAGGTCAGAAGAGAATGCTTCTAGAGCATGGCCATATAGCCCGAAATACCTACAAAAACCCAGTGACTCCAGCCATGAAAGCCTTCGACAATACAATGCTATTATTATAATGCAGTTGGATCCTGGGAGTTGCGGTTATACAAGTTATTTAGCTTTTATTGCTACAGAGTGGAGGCGCCGCAGAACTACAAATCCCAGGATTCCATAGCACTGAGCCCTGGCAGTTAAAGGGGTATTAAACCGAAGGATCCAAGTGTAAGTCTAATTTCCTGACAGTCCAGTTCTTCAATACGGAAGTAGTCATTAGGGTACAAATGCAAACCTATCTGGGAATGAATCCCACTGAATGTCCCAATCCTTATTCCTGAGGAGACATAACTGGAATTGGGTTGTGAATTTTCTGTGAACAGAGCAGTGGTTCTCAACCTGTGGGTCCGAGGGTGTTTTGGCCTACAACTCCCAGAAATCCCAGCCAGTTTACCAGCTGTTGGGATTTCAGGGTGTGGAAGGCCAAAACATCAGGGGACCCACAGGATGAGAACCACTGCCTTACAGTAAGGTCCATGTGACTTGGGAGACCAAACCCTAGAGCTCTCTCTGCGGGAGATTTACTTTCTAGCAAACCCAAAAAATATATCAACTCGTTTCATTAATTCCAGTGGGAGAGAGTTCATATTATATGCCTCTTCTTTTCTTGGGACAGATCTAAAACTACCCCAAAGGCGCGAAACTGAACAAACCTTGGTTTTGTTTTGTTTGGATGGAAAGAGCAAACACTGCCTGGAAACATCCTCTGTTTAGTGACTATCTGTGTGTACACAGGCACACACCTCGAGATTTACAGCCTCGTCGCATAGGCTTAAACAGAAGCCCCACCGGTCACTGAAATATGTGTTTATAGGTTCACGGGTTTAGACAGCGTTGATAGCGAGGGAGAGATTGGTCCCTGTCCAGGACAACCTGCTCCCGTTGTGCTTGGAGGATGGGCTTTATAGTCTCCTTACTACCTCAGTAAACCGCCGAGATCTCATTCTTTCCAGCCTCTTTCCCACTTGGCGCCTCCTCAAGCTACAGCTCCCAGGATTCCATACGATTTAACAGTTTAAGTGCTGCTCATTCAGGTATGGGCAAACTTGGGCCCTCCAGGTGTTTTGGACTTCAACTCCCACCATTCCCACCATAAAATGCAGTTCAGTGCAATCCAAACTGCATGATATGGCAGTGTAGATCCAGCCAGAATTGGGGTGGGCGTTCACTGATAAGTTTTCCAAATAACTGATGGTGCAAGCCTTTGGGTGTAAACTCTGTGGAATTCTATGATAACACAACCCAACCAAAAACAAAAACAAAAAAACTCATGATGTCTTGGTTTTTAGGCCTGTTCCTGGGGTTATTTGTGGCACTGATTCAGAAAATTTCATTGGATAGACTGCATAAGGACGCTCCATGCAGTCATGCCGGCCACATGACCTTGGAGGTGTCTATGGACAATGCTGGCTCTTCGGCTTAGATGAGCACCACATCCCAGAGTCCAACACGACTTGACTTCATGTCAGGGGAAAACCTTTACCTAGACTGCATGCGCTCTAGTTTCTTGAAAATGGTTATCATGATGTTTTATGGGCATTGGAAGCAGATATGGGTGAACATACGTTCTGTGTCCCAAAAACTAGAGCTGATAGGGCTCTAGTGGTGCCATTTTTGGAATCACCAGGTCAAATACACCCAGAAACAGGTCTAAGACTTGTGAAACCCAATCACTCTCTCGCCCTAAGGCTTCTCTACCAGGTATGGGCCAACTTGGGCCCTCCAGGGGTTTTGGACTTCAACTCCCATTCCTAACAGCCTTAGGCCGTTTCCTTTTCCCTTCGAGGTATTTTGAGCCCTCCAGGAGTTTTGGACTTCAACTCCCACCATTCCTAACAGCCTTAGGCCCTTTCCTCTTCCCTTCCAGGTATTTTGGGCCATCCAGGAGTTTTGGACTTTGACTTCTACCATTCCTAACAACCTCAGGCCCCTTCCTTTTCCCCCTCAGCCGCTGGCCTGAGGCTATTAGGAATGGTGGGAGTCGAAGTCCAAAACCCCTGGAGGGCCAAGTTGGCCCAGGCTTGACTTATCCTGTAGAATGAATGTATAGCTTGAGGCCACTTCCTCCCCTGCTTGGCCCCTTGCCCCCCGGGGGCGCCTACCTGCCATCTGGAGGGGCCTGGCCGGGTGGAGGGGGCTGAGGGGGTCCCCGGGCCCCAGGCTGGCCCGCTCCACCACGTCGTGGTCCGCGCGGCAGAAGAGCCCGTCCTCCCGCAGCGCGAACTCGTCCCCGGGGATGAGCTGCCGGCTGCAGGCCACGCAGCGGAAGCACTCGATGTGGTAGACCTTGGAGCGGGCCCGCATCACGAAGTCGTTCTTGCTGAAGCCGATGTTGCACTTGGCGCACTTGATTCCGTAGAGCCTGCAAGGCGGGCGGAGGAAGAGGCCCAGGAAGGAGCAGGAGGAGACCGAGAAGGGAAAAAAGAGAGATTGAATCCCTTCCCAAGCGGGCCTTTGCTTCCCCAGGCATCCCGCGGCCCCCTTCCCGCCACTTCTTCTCTTCTCGGGGCCGCGCGCTTCTTTGGAGAAGCTGAATTCGGGCCCCGTCTACACTGAGGTTTGCATGAATGCGCTTTGAGGTGGCCGGACAACAAACGCCCAGGAAAGAGAGCCCTTCAGGCTCATTCCTGCTCTGTGTGGTTTGTGTCATCACCATCCAAGTCTCAACCCCGTTCCAGGATTTCTACTTTCTTCTCTACCGCTTTGAAACTGCAATAAATGTTCAATGTAGATGGAGCCTTAGTGACCCGTTCGCGTCAACCCTTCTGTTCTCTGGGTCTTTCGCTTCTTTGGCTAAGACGAATATTGTCTGTGCTTGATAATAATAATAATAATAATAATAATAATAATAATAATAATAATAATAATAATAATAATAGATTTAAAGATAGAACTGCAAAGACTCTGGCACAAGCCAGTAAAGGTGGTCCGAGTGTTGATCGGAACACTGGGTGCAGTGCCTAAAGATCTTGGCCTGCACTTAAAAACAATCGGGCGCTGACAAAATTACCATCTGTCAGCTGCAAAAGGCTATTGGGATCTGCATGCATTATTCCTGGGTACATCACACAGTCCAAGTCACTTAGGAAGTGTCCAACGTGTGATCCAGTACAAAAGCTAGCATAGTGATCTTGTTTGCTGTGTACCAATCTAGTTATGTATCTAATAATAATAATAATCATCATCATCATCCTAGACACTTGGGAAGTGTCCGACGTGTGTTCCAATACAACAGCCAGCATAGTGATCTTGTTTGCTGTGTACTAATCTTGTTCTGTATTTAATAATAATAATAATAATAATAATAATAATAATAATAATCTTAGATACTTGGGAAGTGTCCAACATGTGATCCAATGTAAAAGCCAGCATAGTGATCTTGTTTGCTGTGTAGTAATTTTCTTCTGTATCTAATATTATTATTATTATTATTATTATTAATAATAATAATAATAATAATAATCGTAGATACTTGGGAAGTGTCCAACATGTGATCCAATGCAAAAGCCAGCATAGTGTTCTTGTTTGCTGTGTACTAATCTTGTTCTGTATCCAATAATAATAATAATAATAATAATAATCCTAGATACTTGGGAAGTATCCAACGTGTGATCCAATACAAAAGCCAGCATAGTGTTCTTGTTCTGTATCAAATATAAATTTTGTGTTGACCTGGGGGAGGGGTCTTTCTGGCGGGTCTCTCTCCCACCCAAGAATGCATTAATGAGCACCCACAAACGGGCATCTATCAAAACCCAAAGCATTGCCTTTGTGCCCGCATCAACTGCGCTGGCTGGAGTGACCACCAGCAGCCCACCCAAGAACCGCAGGAAATAAGGAAAAAATCCCGCAGGATGCAATCCGGGTCCTCCCGTTGAGAGAAAACCCCCGTGAAAGCGGCTTAGGTGTGTGTTCCCCATTTTCCAGCCCTAGAGCCTCCCTTAGGATCCTTGGGGGGTCGGCGGCAAAAGAGAGGCGAGGCTTCAACCAGCTACGAAGCTGGACCCACCTAGATGGGGGTGCTCCCGTCGAAAGGAGCACCCACAAAGAAAGAGGGAAAACCTTGATTCGGAAGATCCTCTTTTCTTTTTTTGAAGCAGGACATTATTGTTGACTAAGGACATTATCTGAGTGTGGACTCAGATATCCCGGTTCAAAGTAGATATTGTGGGATTTTCTACCTTGACATTCTGGGATATAGGACTGTGTGGAAGGGCGCCATAGCTGAAGTCTCTGTTCCTCTATAACCCGTAACAAAAGGCAAAGACTGCGGGCCTTCCATGGGATACATTGTCTTTACTCAGAAGTAGCCTAAATGGAAACCCTGAGCGAGTATCAATACACGGAAAATCGGGGTCAAAAGCATCCTGGGCGCCTTTGTTTCGGCCTTGAATCCCCCCCCCCTCAAAAAAAAAGCATTCGGCAGAATGTGTTACCCTCCAGTTCTGAACCCGTTTTTTCGAGTCTAAATCGAGGGTCCTTCCACACCGCCATATAACCCAGAATATTAAGGAGGAAAATCCCACAATATCTGCTTTTGAACTGGGTTATCTGAGTCCACACCGCCATATATTCCAGTTCAAAGCAGAAGATGTGGGATTTGCATGATGTGGAAGGAGCCCAAGACTTCCACAAATACAGAGCTAGGCCAGCACATTCTAACTCTATCTTCTAACTCAGCATTGAATAATAATAATTGAATAATAATAATAATTCCACCCTCACCTCCAAGCCTTAATGGGCGCTAGAGGAAACCAAGGAGAATATCTTCCCAATATTTATTATCTTGGTGCAAACAAGGAAAAGATAGGAGTGAAAAGAGACAGGGCTTAGGCACAGGCAGGTTTGGTTTGAAGTGCAGCCACCAGCAAACACTGGCCTTGAGAAATCCCAAACACAAATAGGCACCTATTAGAGTGCCTGACTCAAATAGGCATCCAGTCAACCAAATCAACCAGGGCTCTTCCAAATGCAGGAAAATCCCAGAAGGGTCCTACAGTAGGTTTTTGAGATATGTTTTCTTCCCCTCCTCCGTCCCATGGCACACAATGCTTCCTCGCCTAAAGGTTGGCGGTTTCATGCCAGATCCACAAAGTATAGGGATGCAGGAGTATATTCCCACAGTGCTGACAAGCAATCTTTCTCCCTCTCCACTTGAAAATCAACGAAGAGTTAGAGGTATTAGATAAATGCATAGTTAAGCCTGAAGTCTTCACTTGGGAGGCGGGGGAAGGCATAGGACTTCCATTGGACTCAATGCGATTTACTTCTGAGTAAACACTGCGCGATTGAAACGTCCACACATCTAAATAAACTCCCCCATCTTCTGCTTTGGACTGGAATATATGGCAGTATGGACTCAGATAACGCAGTTCAAAGCAAATATTGTGGGATTTTCTGCCTTGATATTCTGGGTTATATGGCTGTGTGGAAGGGCGCCAATATACCCCTGCTTCTTCACTCTGCTACTGAACTGGCTCCTGTTTTCAACTGGGGTTTGAGCACATTTCCCTTCTTGCATTTGAGCCTTTCAAAGCCATGGGTCAAAAGGCTGCGATTCCAAGCAGGCTGGCACTCGTGTTGCCAGTCAATGAAGATTTGCCCTGTGCACACATGCTGTGTTCATACGTGTGCGCACAGTCTCAAAGAGATACTGTTGTTAACTAACGCCAAGTCGATATATGGCCGCCTCATCAATGAGAATCCTATATACCCGGTAGATGTATATCTAAGGGCCCTTCCGCATAGAATAGCCCAGAATATCAAGGCAGAAAATCCCACAATATCTGCTTTGAACTGGGTTATCTGAGTCCACACTGCCAGTTCAAAGCAAATAATGTGGGATTTTATTCAGCTGTGTAGAAGGTGCCCTAGGGTCCTTCCACACAGCCCTATAATCCCAGGATACCAAGGCCGAAAATCCCACATTATCTGAGTGTGGACTCGGTTCAAAGCAGATATTTTTCTGCCTTGATATTCTGGGATATAGGGATGTGTGGAAGGGCCCTAAATCATTGCACAGTTCCAGGACTAAATGTTCTGGAAGTCAACGGAATGTCAGAGTAAACAGAGTGAGAATCAGAACAGAATCGGGATTTAAGACCGGGTGCTAAACAAAAAGGAGATTAATCCAACATGCAAGACGTCTGGCAGCACTGGCGCAAAATACATTCTGAGGCCAATTTACTTCGAGCTTTCCCTTTGGCTTGGCGAGAAGATCTTTGCCAGCCAAGCCAGCGGGAGATTTGGACATGGGACTAGAATCGGGGAGTTTGGCAGGCAAAAACTCTCAAATGGGTCCGCATTTCTGGGCAAAGGTGTGCAAAAAGGCTCCAGAAACTCTTTCTGGACGTGACTTGGGACCGGGGAAAAAAGGGAGAGGGGTTATTTAGTCTTATGCCAAGGATTGACTTGCGCAGGTAGTCAACTGTATAATGTGTTTAGAAAGCGGAGGAGGGAAGGTTGGCCGGAGTCGCAGAGATTGTAGGGGGCCATTCCGAAATCAGGAAGAAGTCGCTCTCTAAAATATTGTCTCCCTCCCCAATGCAAAAAACAAACAAACAAAAAATAACAACAAAAAGATGGACGCAGACCAGTGGGTTGCTCTCTTGCCAGTTGTTTGCCAAGAGACCTTAACACAGGAGAAATTTCCGTCGGGTTGGATTGCCCCTTGAGGTTAGATTTCTTAGGACCCTTCCACACAGCCCTCTATCCCAGATTATCAAGGCAGAACACCCCACATTATCAGAGTGTGGACTCCGATAACCCAGTTCAAAGCAGATACTGTGGGATTTTCCGTCTTGATATTCTGGGATATGTGGCTGTGTGGAAGGGCCCTCAGAAATCACCCAGTTGGTTCCTCCGATGACAAAACTGACTCCACAAAGCCCCCCAGGAGCCTGGTACGATCTAAATTAACACCCTCTTCAACAAAAAATAAAAAAGTAATCCAGAGAGGGTGAGAGAAAGAAAGGAAAGACAAGGAGTGCCTAAAAATAAATAATATTCCTGACTTTTTCTTCCTCTTTCCTTGGGTCTCACCACAATGCCAGGCGGCTAACATCGCCGCATTAGAAAAAAAAACCCAAAACCAAACAAAAACAACCGGCTCCCAGATTTCCAAGGAAGGAAGGAAGGAAGCTGTTTCATTATCTAAACGTCCCGATTGTTGGCCAGCAGATGAGGGGCAATTTGATCTCGCCTGTCCAATTCGTCAAGCCAGATAAGATAAGAAGGGAGAGGCAACCCGAGAGCCACCAAAGAGTTAATATTTAAAAAAAGATTCGCTATCATATCGACCTCACAACCTCTAAGGATGCCTGCCATAGATGCAGGCGAAACGTCAGGAGAGAATGCTTCTGGTCACACAGTCCTGAAGACTCACAACAACTCATTCCGTATAATTATTTTGCCTTCTTCTGTTGTTCCAACCACCCCCCTCCCTCCTTCCCAATTTGAAGTCCCCTCCGCTTCTTTATTTAGCAGATTGTTACCATTGCCACGCTACTAATGATGATCTCTTCCTAATAATCTCCCTCCTATCCTGTCCCAAGGACAGCCGGGGGAGGAAGGAGAAGCCCATTTCTCAGGCTCCCTTATCTCTTTCTGAAGAGGTCGAGGGCCCGCTTTTGCACGGGCCAATGTTGTGCCGCTTCCCCTGTTGCATCTACATGGGCTAAAGATCTCAAATCGCAGTCCCAGCCCTGCAGCTGCGAGGCAGGCAAACAAGGCCTAAAGGCCGCGCACTTAATTACAATTAGACTAATATTAGCTCGAGTGGAAAAGAGGCGAGGGGAGGGGGGTTTGCTGTAAGATAAGAGGGTTTGTTGGTGCAAGGGGACCAAGGACAAAATGCTACCCCCCCCCCACCACCACCAAATAATAAGCCCAGGCCTTAAATCCAAAGGGTTAATTCCACCCAGAGCAGAGCTCTCTTTCTCTCCTGCTTTCAACCTCAAATGAAGGTTGCCTTCCAATTAGGCCTCCAGCTGGGACAAGGGGCTGGGTTTGAGAACCCACGGGGTCAAGAGAGTCTCAATCCCTGGGGTCTCAAAATCCAACGGTAGCGCCTCTCCTTCCAGCAGAGGCTCCTCGGTTTAAGGTCAAGGCCCCGATCCTATGAGGTTTACTCCACAGAAACAGGACACCTTCCTTCTCCAAGGTTGAGGCCCAGAGAGAGAAGGGAACCCGCTCTAGAAGGGATGCTTCCGCGCTGAGGCCTCATCCTGCCTCCATTTCCCCGGAAGGTAAATAAAGGAAATATGGACAGGACATTTCCTGAAGCTCCCAAAGCCGGTGCCTTAGAGACCTCAGCCTTGCTATGCTTAGAAAGGCACTTGGACTGGTTCTACATTGTATTGTCGAAATGGCCAGAATCACTGGGTTGTTGCGTGTTTTCCGGGGTATATGGCCGTGTTCCAGAAACATTCTCTCCTGACGTTTCGCCTACATCTATGGCAGGCATCCTCAGGGGTTGTGAGGTCTGTTGGAAGCTAGGAAAATGAGGTTTATATATCTGTGGAATGTCCAGCGTGGGAGAAAGAACTTTTGTCTGGGTTGCTGTAAGTTTTTCGGGCTGTATGGCCATATTCCAGAAGCATTCTCTCATGATGTTTTGTCTGCATCTATGGCAGGCATGCTCAGAGGTTGTGAGGTCTGTTGGAAATTAGGAAAATGGGATTTATATATCTGTGGGATGTCCAGGGTAGGGTGGGAGGACTCTTGTCTATTTGGATCTACATTGAATTGCATTATAGGGGTCTTCACTGACCATATAATGCAGTCCAAGCTGCATTATATTCCAGTGTAGATCCAGCCTGTTTGCCAATTGAACTTCCAGGTTCTAAGGACGTAGAAGCTCTTGTTTATTTCCCTGGCCTCGTCCATCGATGTTTACAAAACTCAGTGGAATAAAACACTTGGAGGAGAGAGAGAGTCCATCTGCACAAAGCTGTGCCAAAGAGAGAGGACTGGTGATGAAGCAACCTGCCTATATGGTGTTTCAGAGGGGGAGGTTTCATATACCTGACATTTATTTTCCTTGTGGCTTTTATTTCCATCTCATGGACGTTTATTTCATCTTGGGGGGAGGGGGGATTTATTTCCCACAAGGCGTTCCCACCCCCACTCCAGCCTCCAAAAACAAATGTAAACAAGCCCGAGCAAGACTGCCTTTGCCTCTTTCAGGGCAACTGCGTGGGGGAAGGAAGGAGGAGAGGAAGAGATCGAGAGAGAGGGAGAGAAGGCAGAAGGGACGAAAGGGAAGCCTCCTACCTGATATAATCCCGCTTGCAGTAGGTCTTCCCGTCCCTAACAAAGCAGGTACACGTCTCGTCCAAATACTGGTTACATTCCGCGCACTTCAAGCACGCTGCGTGCCATTCCAGGTCCGGGGAAACCCGCAGGATATACTGGTCGTGGATCTGGTTCCCGCAGCCCACGCAGAGGGAGATCAGCCGCTTCTCTGCAAGGCAAAGGAGGAGAGACATGACGAACCCCACTCTCTCTCGCTCGCGCTCTCTCTTTCTCGTGGCCTCTCTCTCTCTCTTCCGGCCAGAAAGAAGACACTTGAGGAGCCTCGGTCACCCGCGTTGCTGCTGCCGTGGTTGTTGTTGTTGTTGTTGTTGTTGTTGGGGACTCGGGTTGCGCTCTAAGCGGGGAGGGGGAGGAGGGAGAGAGATCCGAGTGGCCTTTTTCGGAGGGCAATGGGAGCAAGAGCGCGCGTGTGTGTGTTGTGTGCCTGTGCCTCGGTCATCAAAGGCTCCTCTCATTGAGAAAAAAAAAAAACAACAGAAAGAAAAGAGGCGGATCGCCTTCCAAAGCAAAGAGGGCATAATCAGGAAGGGGCAGAATTTACACGCCTTCTTTCCACGCAGTCAAAACACCCCCCTTTTGGACGTCTCCCCCAAAGGGGGGAAGCAGGAGGCAGCAGGGGCATTGAGAGCCCTCTCAATGGGGTTTGGGAAACCATGTGTCTCTGAGTTACCAGTTCTCCTCCTCCTTTTTTTGTTTTTTGTAATTTCATTCACCTTTCTTTCCGGTATGGAGGGGGGGTGTCCAACCACATTTGGACAGATTTCCCCTTCCCTCCAAATGTCTAAAGAGCCAAAAGAGCTCAGGGTCTCGCTCCGAAGCCCCAGTTTCCCGTGGAAATGTCTCCTTTCCAAAGCAGCCCTCCCTGAGAAGCCCCTGCCACAGTCGTTGCGGGAATTGAGGGGGAGGGGAGGCATGGAAAGGGATCCGGATTCTTGCTCCCTGCGCCCTTCCCTCCCAAACATGCGCTCCTTTCCATGCCTTTGCAGGGAACTCCACCGCCTGGATGGGATTGTCCTTCTCTAGCAGAACTTACTTCCAGCCGAGGGGTTTGGGATCACCTGGCAGAGGCGAGGGATCTCTCTGGACAGGAGATCCCCATGCCTTCCCAATTTCTCCGTTGGGGCCCGTCCCCACCTTCTTCCCCATTACTATTGGCAGTCAAGGTTGCTTTTCAATGCCATCCCAGCAGTTAAAGGTGGTTGGAGCCTCACACAAGTCCAATGGATAATGCATATATATAGTTAAGTAATAATAAAAAGAATGGTGGTTACGATTACTTTCAATAATAATAATAATAATAATAATAATAATAATAATAATAATAATATAAATAATATATAATAATAAAATAATGTAAAATAAAATAATAACAATAAAATAAATAAAATAAATAATATAATATATAGTTAAGTGACAGTAAAATGAATGGTGGTTACGATTACTGCCAATAAATAATAATATAATAATAAAATAATAATATATAATAATAAAATAATGTAAAATAAAATAATAAAATAAATAATATAATATATAGTTAAGTAATAATAAAATGAATTGTGGTTACGATTACTGCCAATAAATAATAATATAATAATAATAATAATAATAATAATAATAATAATAATAAAATAATAAATAAAATAATATACCGATGATGATAATGATAATACATCTATTCTTACTTTTCGGTGGGTCTCCCATATCTCCCATCTCTGTGAGAGGGTACAGAGTCCACAGTGGAATGGTGCACGGTTGCGTTGGGACTTCCCAAAGAAGAAGAAGAGGAGGAGGAGGAAGATGATGATGATGCGAAGAGCAGCAATAGGAAGAAAGTCACGCGGAAGAGGCTGCCAAGGCGAAGAAAGGGAAGCAGTGCCGCTTGTGGGGTGCCTCTTCTTGGTGGAGGAGTCCCAGAGGAAGACGGGGCTCAGGGCTGGGCTCCCTTAGGGCCACGGCGAGGCTTCTTTTCCAAGTGTAGAGGAGGACACGGCCGTGGCGCGGGGACACGCGAGGCCAGGCGCCCCCTCCCTGCGTCCCTGCCGCCTTCCCCGCCCGAGGCGCGAGTGGCCGGAGAGGCGCTTGCCCGGACGCGGCGCGGCCACCAGCCAGCCAGCCAGCCTGCCTCCCTCCCTGGCTCCCGCCTCCCTCCTTCTTTCTTTCCTTCCTTCCTTCCTTCCCTCCTTCCCTTCTTTCGCTCGCTCTTCCTTATCTCTTACTCAAACTTCTCTGCTCCAACTCGGCCCGCTCGCCATTGGTCGGCGTCGGCCGCGGGGACGTCAGGCTTGCTGGCCGCTGATTGGCCGGGCGGGACGCAGAAGCAGCTGTTCTGATTATCATCTTTCAGGGGCTGGAGGAGGGAGAAAGAGGGGGACCTGGAGGGAGAGACATCGTAGAGGGAAGGGGGAGAAATGGGGGGGGGGGGGAGAGAGGGGGAGAAATACTAGAGAGAAGGGGGAAGAGGACCAGGGAAGGAGGGAGGGAGGGAAACAGTCCTTTCAGAAAGGGAGGCGGAAGAGGGAGAGGAGCTGAAAGAGAGGGGTAGACATGGTTGTAAGGGGGAGAAAGAGGACCAAGAGGGAGGGGAAGGACCTGAAGGGGGAAGGAGAGAGTGAGGGCCTGCAGGGATGTGGGGAGAAGAGTTGCAGGTGGGCGAATAGAAGAACTGGGGGGAGAGAAGGAAAAGGAGAGGTTGGAGAAAGCCCAGGCAGAGCCTGGAAATAGGGGGCGCACAAGAAGAAGAGAGTGGGGATAAAAAGAAAATCGGGGACAACTTTCCCCTTCTCACCCCATTCCCGCTCCACTCTTCTTTTCCACCCTTAATCCTTGCACTCTCTCTCTGTATATATATATAAGATTATGGGTGGAAGAGAATGGAGAAGAGGAGGAGAGGAGGAGGAGAGAATGGGGAGAAAAAGAAAATCAGGGACAACTTTCCCCTTCTTACCCCATTTCCAATCCTTGCTCTCTCTCTCTGTTTATATATAAAGTATTATGGGTGGAAGAGAAGAGTGGAAAGGGAATGGAGAAGGAGAGGAAGAAGGGGAAGAAGAGGAAGAAGAAGAAGAAGAGGAAGAGGAGGAGGAAGAGGAGAGTGGGGAGAAAAATAAAATCAGGGGCAACTTTCCCCTTCTCACCCCCTTCTCTCTCCACTCTTCCACCCTTCAATCCTTGCTTTTTCCCTCTCTCTCTACCAAGGATTAAGGGTGGAAGAGAAGAGTAGAAAGGGAATGGAGAAGGGGAAGAAGAAGAAGAAGAGGAGAGGGGCGAGAAAAAGAAAATCAAGGGGCAACTTTCCCCTTCTCACCCCATTCCCTCTCCACTCTTCTCATCCACCCTTAATCCTTGCTATCTCTCTCTCTCACTCAATCTATCTATATAGGATTAAGGGTGGAAGAGAAGAGTGGAAAGGGAATGGAGAATACATACATACACACACACATACATATACCTCTTCTCCCTCTATCTCTCTTTAGACCCCGCCTCCCCTTTCATTGGATTATAAAGCAGGCAGCTGTCTTTCCCTGTTCTCTCTCAATCTGGGGTGTTTTTTTTTCAAAATGTGGAATTTCTTTTTCTCCCCCTTTTGAAGGGGAAGCAAGGCTTTTCTCCCCGAAGCATCCCCTTCTCCTCGTCCCCTCTCCCCTCCCTCCAAATCTCTCCCCCCCCCCCCCCCGAAACGAAATTGATCAGATCAAATATGGAAAGGGGGAGAGGAGAGGAGAGGTGGAGCGGCGGATTAAAAACGCTGCAATCTGTATTATGCCACGAAAAGGGGGCAATCAAGGCTTAGTTGCTGCTTAGATATTTACTCGCTGTACTTTTCAAATAACAAATGTAGATCGGGGCATAAAAGCGCAAGCGAGGCTCCGGTTGACCCCAGGCTGTCGGTGCTTTTAAACCCCTTTCGCCCCCCAAAATAATTATTGACGTCTCACTTTCTCTCTCCTCCCCCACCAACCTCAGTCTGAGACAGACATGATGATGAGGACCTGTGGATCCCAACCATCCACACGCCTGGAGTTGTTCAGGTGGCCAGTCAGAGCCTACGATTGATGTGTTTGAATCCTAGGTCTATGTCACTTGATACAGGTGTGTCCATGGCCGTAGGTTTTAACCTTGGTATTTTTAACTGTGTTGTACTCTGCCTTGAGGAGAGGCGGGTAGCAAATGATATGAATTAATGATTATTGTTAAAATGCCTAATTCAGGACTAGGTCTCAAGAATAGTTTTCGAGGGAATTTACGCCTCGATAGATATTAGGTTGAGGATTGCGACGACTTCGAAAACGTTTGCTTCGACTGCAAAGCAAAACTTATGGTCCCTGATCCTCCTCTTCTTCCTCTTCGTCTTCCTTTTCCTCCTCGTCCTCCTCCTCCTCCTGCTCTTCCACTTCGTCCTCCTCCTCTTCCTTCTCCTCCTCCTCGTGGTTGTCCTCCTTTTCTCTCCTCCTTTTCGTCCTCTTTTTTCTCCTCCTCTTCGTCCTCCTCTTCCTCCTTCTCCTCCTCTTCCTCCTTCTCGTCTTCCTCCTCTCCTTCCTCTTTCTCTTCCTCCTCTTCTTCCTTCTCTTCCTCTTCCTCCTTCTCGTCTCCCTCCTCTCCCTCCTCCTCTTTTTCTTTTTCTTTCTCTTCCTCCTCCTCTTCTTCTTTCTCTTCCTCTTCCTCCTCTTCCCCCACTACCTCCTCTTCTTCTTCTCCCTTCTCCTTCTGTACCTTGAACTTCTTGAAAAGGCAGAAAGAATAACCAGGTCTATCTTCTACATAATCCAGTTTATTCTTCTTGGAGGAGGAATAGAGAAAACTGCCACTACTATTCTCTTCCTGCTGACAGTGCATGACATGGTGTCCTCAACTTTCTATAGAAAGATGATACTTGATGACGATATTTCCAATACTACTACTACCACTACTACTAATAATTTGTCATCAGCCTCTCCTCAATGCTAAATGTAGAGTACAACACGTTACTATTAAAACACATAAGACATCAACCTAAGATTAAAGCACACTAATGAATTATCACCATCTCTGCTTCCTTATAATCTTCTTGGGAGGACAGGCAGTGTGAATTACTATAATTGTGCTATTACCACAATATGATATGAAATCTGGGATATAGGGCTGTGTGGAAGGGCCCACTGTCCACACTGCTATATATTCCTGTTCAAAGCAGAAAATGTGGGATTTTATTCAGCTGCGTGGAAGGGGCCAAAGTGTAAGACTGTGAGAATTACAACCATCCATATTATCAGTTGCTGATGTACCTTCAAGTTCTTTCGACTCGTGGCCACCCTAAGAGGTTCTATCACGGGATTTCTTGGCAAGATTTGTTCAGAGGGGTTTCCATGGCCTTCTCCTAAGGCTGAGAGAATGTGGCTTGCCCCAATGGGTTTCCATGGCTGAAACCTTCTTTTTCTCCTCCCAGAGTGGCCTCCTGATCCTGTTGTTCCTCCTCCTGCTAGAGAATGAGGGCTTCCTCTCCTTCTTGCTTTAGGAGAACGTCAGCTGATTTTTGAACCTGCCTTTGTGGAAGGCCAAGCTTGGGAGGCCTTAAACATCCTCTCCTCAACTCACAGGCGCCCCTCAAAAGTTTCCAGTCAACACAACAGATTCCTAATTAAACGCCTCTTCACTTTGGTGTAAGCGGAAATATTGGAGAGTATACAGGGGAATTCTGAACAAGAATCAATCAGGGCCAGGCCAATTAACACTTCCAACAAAGGATCCCTCCAGGGCGCAACCAGCCAAGCTTTGAAGCTGCAAGGTCATTCAAGCTGGTCAATTGCAACATTCACACTAGCCTCCAAAAGACAAGAGTTCTTCCTCCCAGCCTGGATATCAGTCTAAGGTATATAAACCCCACTTGCCTAGTTTCCAATAAACCTCACAAGCTCTGAGGATGCCTGCCATAGATGTGAGCAAAACGTCAGGAGAGAATGCTTCTGGAGCATGGCCAGACTGCCCGGAAGACTGACAGCAATCCATACAGGAGTATCTATACTGAAGAATTAACGCAGTTTGACGTCACTTGAGTAGCCATAGCTCAATGCTATGGCACCATAAGAGTTGTAGTAGTTGAGGGAGATACCAGCACTCTTTGGCAGGAAGGACTCAAGTCTTCCTAAAAGGACAACTCCCAAGTTTCCAAAGCCAATGCCATGGAAGCCATGGCAATTCAAGTGGTGTCGAACTGCATTATTTCTGCAGTGTAGATGCACCCTGGGATGTGGAGCTGGCCATTCTGAAAGCAACCAGAATATTAACGGGATTCTCGAGTAGTGGAAAGCCATTGTGTTCCTCCCGAAATTGCAGAGCTAGTGCAATCCGCATATATATATGCGGATTGCACTAGCTCTGCAATGGTGGGGAATGGTGGGAGTTGAAGGGAGTTGAATGTGAGGAATGGTGGGAGTTGAATACACACACACACACACACACAGGACTTCAACTCCCACCATTCCTCACAGCCTCAGGCCCCTTCCTTTCCCCCCTCAGCCGCTTAAGCTGAGGGGGGAAAGGAAAGGGCCTGAGGCTGTGAGGAATGGTGGGAGTTGAAGTCCAAAACACCTGGAGGGCCCAAGTTCGCCCATGCCTGGTTTAGATTCAGCCAGAGACACTTATCTTCCCACACACGCTTATATATACATACTACATTCTTACATATACACCAACATATCTTATTGTTGTTTTGATTTTGGACCTTCAAATCACCACAGTGTGATATTCCCTGCCCTTCCTTTCTTATGTATCTTTATAAATGCAATTGATTTCCAGCAAAGGCCAGGAAGGCAACGTTGGTACTGTGTAAACAAACATGGCCGATTACACCACTGAGTCTCTATATATGGGATTGGAGGATGGGGGTGGGGAGACCTAAAAGGGCCATTAAAAATTTCCTGGAATCCGAGAAAGAAAGGAGCCCCTCCTCTCTCCCCCCACCCCACCCCGCAATATTTAGCTCTCTCAACCAAGGAGCAATTAGTAATAATTGCGGGGGATAGTTATCCCAAAGCCACCGGGAAAAAAGGGGAGGTTGCCACCCTCCCTTCATTTGACATCGGAGAAACCAAGCCATGAATTGAACACGTCTCTCGGCGGACATGGAGGGCGACAGCCTCGGATTTCCCCTCCCACGCAACTGCGTGGACGTGGAAGGAGGAATCCCGCGTGGACCGGGACTGGAGAAACTGTCGGTGTCAGTGGAGGCTAAAGAGAACAAGGATTTTGGATGATGGGGCTTTGAATCTTCTTCCCCTCACCCTTTCCCAAATTGAGAGAAGGCACCTTCCTCGATTTGAATCCTGGTCTCTTTGAATGGGAGAAATATTTCTTCATGGCTGCTGATTTCATTTTTTTGGTCCTGTTTATAAATCCCTCTCATTTAAATACAAGAACAGCCTGTCTCTGGAGCAAGTGCTTTTTAAAGATCCTTCTTTCTTTCCTCCCTCCCTTTCTTCCTTCGTTCTTCCCTCCCTTCCTTCTTCCCTTCTTTCCTGCCTTCCATCTTTTCGTCCTTCCTTCCTTCCTTCCTTCCTTCCTTCCTTCCTTCCTTCCTTCCTTCCTTCCTTCCTTCCTGCTTGCTTGCCTGCCTGCCTGCCTTCTTTTTTCCTTCCTTCTTTGCTTCCTTCCTTCCTTCTTCCTTCTTTCCTTCCTTCTTCCCTCCCTCTCTTCCCTCCCATCTTTTCTTCCTTCCTTCCTTCCTTCCTTCCTTCCTTCCTTCCTTCCTTCCTTCCTCTTTCTTTCTTGCTTGCCTGCTTTCTTTCTTTCTTTCTTTCTTTCTTTCCTGCCATCCATCTTTGCTTCTTTCTTTCCTTCCTTCCTTCTTTCCTCCCTCTCTCCCTTCTTTCTTTCCTTCCTTCCTTCCTTCTTTCTTTCCTTCCTTCCTTCCTTCCTTCCTTCCTTCCTTCCATCATTCTTTCCTTCCTTCCTTCTTTCGTTCCTTCCTTGTTGCCTTCCTCCTCTTTCCTCTTCTTTCTTCCGCTCTTCTTCTTCCTCCCCTTCTCCTTTCTCCTTCTCATTTTCTTCTGTTCTTTATTCCCTCCTCCTCCTTTCATCCATGCAGTGCATCTCTCAACTATTCCCCAACTATATTCGTGCAGATGACTACATTTCATCCTACTCCCCTTGCAATCCGTGTCAAAGCTCCAACGGATGCAAAGGTGGCTGGCTCGTTCCTTTTCTGGGAACCACCAGCATGGCTTGTGACTGAGGATATTTGCACCGTGTGTGACTGTGTGTGTAGATATATTCTCCCCGTGTACCTCTGAGCTTTTAATAGAAAGGCTCAGTCGGTGATGGAGAAGAGAGCGTGGAGAGGGGTTTTTCCCCTTTGACTTTGGCTACAACAGCGACCCCTGGCGTCCGAAAGCGGAACGCACCTCCTGGTGTTGAATGTTCATTCCTATCAGAAGCCCACCACCAGCTCCCTTCCTGGCGACCTTTTTATGATGATTTCCTCCCCCCCCCCTCCCCATTTCTACAAACATAATTAAGCGCTCGAGACTAATGAAGTTCCCTCGTGGGGCCGCATGAATGAAAGGCCTTTTATGAGTAGCAAAGGAAGATGGAAACTCGTATAACTTTCGTAACATAAAGACCGACGGGGGCTGAAAGATGTGAATAGGTGGGCTATTTCTTCTCCAGTCCCTTGTGATCTCCCTCTCTTCCAAATTTGCTCCCCTTCACAATGTGTCTGCATCCTTTCTGGCTTAACCAGCCTCGATGGGAAAGTATTCCTGATTTTTCCAGCTTATCCTCGTTGTGAGGGGGAGAAAATGCCCTTTCTGCTTTTCTTTCTGTCATTGATGTGTAAATGTCTTGAGAGCCCCCTTCCCAATTCCTTTTGGGAGGTGGGGGAGAGAAAGAAGGGTTCTGGAAGGTCTGAAATACTGGGCAGGAAGGAACCCTGTCTCCGCCCCATTCCAGAGGGACGAGGACGGGAAAAGACCTCGCGAATCAAGGTTGGGAGTTGACGTTTCCCCCTGTCTGTCTTCCCTTCCTTCTCTCTCCTGTCCCGATCTCTCCCCCCCCCCCCCCCTTCCTTTGCAACTGACTTGTCTGCCTGCCAGAAGGTGCGCAGGGGGAAGGAGTTTTGGAAAGGACCTGAAGGGGAAACACTGCTGCTTTCAGGGAGCAAGGTACACACACCCCGGAGGAGGAGAAGCCATGAAAAGATGTCTTGTTTCTGACAGAAGACGCGAGGAAGACACGGGTGCATGCATGCACATCTATGCCTAGATTTTTGTGCATGGTTCCTGATACGCGTCTGACTGTGTATATGTCTGTGCGTGCCTGTGTGTATATATACACCATATGTATTATTATATATAGTACATATCGTGTGTGTACGTGTGTGAGTGTATGTATACACACACACACATCCTCTCTCTCTCTCTCTCTATATATATATATATAGTGTGTATACACGCACACATATATAGTGTATATATTACATATGGTACATATAATACATATAGTACACATATATCTATGTGCTGTATCTCTATATCTCTATACCTCTATATAGTACATGCCTTCTGATTTTTACATACATGGATAAATCTGGATGTGTATACATTTATATCTATACATATATGTATGTAATATCAAGAGGCATGCAAAATATGTATGTGTGTGTACATATGTGTGTGTGTGTGTGTGTGTGTGCTTGTATGTGTGTATACACACACCCTGTCCTTCCCCCCCTCTATATTGTATATAGATATAATATATATATATCTATGTACTATATCTATATCTATATATCTCTAGCTATATCTTTCTGTCTATAGTACATGCCTTCTTATGTTTACATACATGGATAAATGCGAATGTGTATACCTATATGTATGTAAATATTATATCTATACCTATATGTATGTAAAATCAGGAGGCATGCAAAATATGTATGTGCATGTACTTCACACACACACACACATATGCGTGTGTGTGTAAACTTAGGAGGCAAGCGCACAAAGATACATACATACACACATGTTTACATGTGCATAATATATGTATATGTGAGCATGCTGCATTCTCTCTCTATACAGAATCTCTCCCTCCCTCCCTTTTCTCTGATATAAATTATTTCCTCAACGCCGGATTTCATCTCTCTCTCTTTCTCTCTCTCTCTCTCCTCCCCCCCCTCCCCAAATCCTTTCCCGAATGCCTGAGAAAAACATCGGATTTCCAGCGTCCAAAACGACACCCCCCTGAGAAGAAGCCGTTGACTCCAAACTCCTGAGGTCCGCTTGGCTTTTCCAGACTCCTGTGCGCCTGTGTCGGGAGGGAGGGTGGAGGAGGTCCCGGCCGAGCTTTGGAGCCCCTTTGCGCCTTCCCTGCCAGGCCAGGGGTGGAGGGAGGGCGGGCGGGCTGCCGAGGGGGCTCCTCTTGGCGGAGGAGGAGGAGGGGGGGGGGGCAGAGGCTGCAGGCAGGCGAGCAGGCTTAACCCATCCGGCTCCGGAAAGCGGCTCTCCCACGACACGCAGACCAACCTCCAGACGAGTCTCCGGCTCCTGTAGAAAAACTCGGTCCTTTGTTGGCTTGGAAAAGATTGGGGGGGGGGGGGGGGTTAAAAAATGGGCTCGGCGCTCTATATATCCGGATGGGGTGGGCAAGATGTTTTGGGGAAAAGAAGACAAAATGAATCGGAAGCCGTTGGCGTGGAAAATAAACTCGCCTCCCGGTTCGCCGTAGACCAGAAGTTCAGATTCACACGTCCGAAACAGAGAGACGGCTTTAAATCACATTTGACATCCTAAGCCTCTTACTTGGGCTTCTTTTCAAGCCAATGTGTTTCGGATCGGGTGAAAATTTGATAGTTGGATACACGCACACATATATCATTATATACACGCATATGCAGTGTGTGTGAATATATATATATATATATATATATATATATTCAATGGGATTTATTGATAAATCCCATATTTATGAAAATAATATATATATAAATATAAATAATGTTATGTGTGTGTGTGTGTGTGTTATTTACATATATATTCATTCATTAAATTGGATTTATTGATAAATCCCATTTTTATGAAAACAATATATATAAAAATATAAATAATGTATATACACACACACACACACACACATACATATTCCTTCAATTGGATTTATGATAAATCCCATATTTATGAAAACTATATATATATATTGGGATTTATTGTATTGTATTGCTATTGTCTGTTGTTGTTGTTTGAGGCCTTGGCCTTTGTAAGACGCATCGAGTCCTTCGGGAGATGCTAGCGGGGTACAAATAAAGTTTAATAATAATAATAATAATAATAATAATAATTTATTGAAAGGGGTTCTTTAAATATACATCTAATACACATATTGAAATATGCATTTAATACACACATGTATATGTATATATATATGTATGAATATGTTATATGTATATATGTGTGTTTACATGTATACATGCACATATACATACATACACGCAAATATACATATATATGTATTAGATGCATGTTTCAAAAACTCCCCTTCAACAGATCCCATGTATATGAAAATTATATGGATATAGATATGCAGTTATCCAATTTCCACCCATCCGTGTGTGTGTGTATATATATATATATATACACACACACATATACATGAATGTTGTGTATTAGATTCATATTTCAATAACTCCCACCCTTTCTATCTTGCATTCCCATCCAACCACCACGTGCTTCTTGTTTGACTTCAAATCATTCCCGACTTATCATAGAATTATAGAGTTGGAAGAGACCTCATGGGCCATCCAGTCCAACCCCCTGCCAAGAAGCAGGAAAATTGCATTCAAAGCACCCTCGACAGATGGCCATCCAGCCTCTGTTTCAAAGCTTCCAAAGAAGGAGCCCCCACCACACTCTGGGACAGAGAGTTCCACTGCTGAACAGCTCTCACAGTCAGGAAGTTCTTCCTAATGTTCAGGTGGAATCTCCTTTCACTTATATATCATCATCATCATATGTTATACTCCGCTTTATCTCCCCAGAAGGGGACTCAAAGTAGCTTAACAAAAAACCCTTATAGCGACCCTAGAACCACCACGATGGGCGCATCTGCACTGTAGAATTATTAAAGTTTGACATCAGATTTTAACTACTAAGGCTCAATTCTGTGGAATACTGGGATTTTGGAATTTACTGAGACACCAACGCTACCTGGTGGAGTTGGGCAAAGATCTCGTCAGACGACGATTCCCAAGGGATACTGAGCCAAGATGGTTAAGGTGGCGTCCAACTGCATTCATCCACCCCAGGACTTCACAGCTAAACGAGGTGGGAGGTGGGAGACCCATCATCGCCCAGATGGGTTCGGGTGGGAGGACGCGGCAGACGAGACACGTGTCTTAACCCCGCATCTTCCTTTCCTCGCCCCCTTAGTCAAGCAGAAAGCTCCGAGAGAAGATTCTGATTGGTCTTCAACTTCCTGCACTTTCCATCCCGGGTTTCCTTCCACATTCGCCCTTAATCTTTTGCAGTGTGAATGCGGCCAAAGACTCTGTGGTGTACCCTAGTGGTTCTCAACCCGTGGGTGCCCAGATGGTTTGGTCTTAAACTCCCAGAAATTCCAACAGCTGGTAAACTGACTGAGATTTCTGGGAGTTGTAGGCCAAAACAACTTTGGACCCACAGGTGGAGAACCACTGGTGTACACGATTGTAAACTTACATGTTCTCATTTAGGCGCCTGCCTCTTATCTGCCCCACTTTTGCCCTCTTGCTTATTTAGGAAGAACCCACACAATTATATGTGGATTGTCGAAGGCTTTCAGGGCCAGAATCACTGGGTTATTGTAGGTTTTTCAGGCTGATTGACCATGTTCTAGAAGCATTCTTTCCTGACGTTTTGCCTGCACCTATGGCAGGCATCCTCAGAGGTGGCTTCCTGTTCCAGCTTTGGTTGAGAAGCCTCCTCACACCAGGTGTGGACTCAGGGAGAAAACTATAGACTCACACAGATAAGAGGTGCATCTACATTGTTGAATTAATGCAGTTTGACACCAGTTCTATGCTATGGAATTGTGAGAGGTATAGCACCACCACTCTGTGGCAGAGAAGGTCCAAGAAATTGTAAAACTTCAACTCCCATGATTCCACAATACTGTGCTTCAGAGCTAGTGGCGCTCAAATGCATGAGTTCTGCAATGAAGATGAAGCCTCTGTCTCCCTTCCTCCCATTTTTCACAGGAAAGAGTGGAATGAATGCATTTGGAAACAACATGGCTCAATGCTATGGAATCACGGGAGTTGTGGTTTTACAGCCTTGTGTTGCCCAATTCTTTCATGGCCAGAATCACTGGGTTGCTGTGAGTTTTCTGGGCTGTATGACCATGTTCCAGAATTATTCTCTCCTGACGTTTTGCCCACATCTATGGTAGGCATCCTCAGACGTTGTGAGGTCTGTTGGAAACTATCTATGGAATGTCCAGGGAGGGAGAAAGAACTCTTGACTATTTGAGGCAAGTGTGAATGCTTCAATTGCCCACCTTGATTAGCATTGAATGGCCAATTGCAACATTCACATTTGCTTCAAACAGACAAGAGTTCTTTTTCCTACCCTGGACATTCCACAGATATATAAACTCCACTTGCCTAGTTTCCAACGGATCTCACAACCTCTGAAGATGCCTGCCATAGAGGTGGGTGAAACATCAGAAGAGAATGCTTCTGGAACATGGCCATATAGCCCGGAAAACTCACAGCAACCCGGTGATTCCAGTCATGAAAGCCTTCAACAACACATTTTACTATTTTGCTTGCCCTTCTCTGGCATATATTCACTTTTTAAACAGACATCCTCACTGTGTGTGTGTGTGTATTATACATACAAACTAGGCTAGTGGAATGTCTAGGGTGAGAGAAAGAGCACTTTAAAAACCAGACTACACAGAGAAGCCATTGAAATCTACAAGCATGTGTACAATTTCAACAGAAAGGAGAAAACCATGAAAATGAACAAAATCTGACTAAAAGTATTTAATAAACTCTAAAATCAGGGAAGTAAATAAAGAGGAACACAAAAAGGGGAATTCCTGGCATGAAACAATCAGGGCCAGCTAACACCTCCCAACAAAGGATCCCCCAGGCAGCAACCAACCAGGCTTTGAAGCTGCAAGGCCATTCAATGTTATTCAAGATGGTCCATTGCAACATTCACACTTGCCTTAATCAGACAAGAGTTCTTTCTACCACCCTGGACATTCCACAGATATATAAACCTCACTCACCCATTTTCCAACAGACCTCACCACCTCTGAGAGTGCCTGCCATAGATGAGGGCGAAACGCCAGAGGACAATGCTTCTGGAACATAGCCATACAGCCTGGAAAACTCACAGCAACCCAGTCTTTAGCCTTCTCTGCCAAAGAATGTTGGTGCCTCACCAAACTGCACCTCCTAGGATTTCATACCACTGATCCATGACAGATAAAGTCTTGGCAATGTGCATTAATTTTACAGCATAGATGCACCCATAGACACACAAATGCACAATATAGACAAGACCCTCCCAATTTCTTTCTATTTTTCTGTGCCTTCTTCCTTAGCTCCAGAAAATGGGACCCTGGAATGATGGGAGCCCTGTCACCTTCTAACAGGAATGGGCATGCATCTTTCCCTCCTTCTTTAACACCCCCAGACAGGATCAGTGCAAAGGAAGGAGCAAGCCAAGTTTTGAGAGATGAGGCAGTGGAATGTACCCCTTCAGCCTACAGGTGGTGGTGGTGATCATATTTCTTCTTGCTCCCTTTTTGATGCTTCTTGAAAAGAGGAAGCAAAGAAGCACAACACCAATCAAGCCTAGTCTAGAATAGCTTTGTTTAGCTATAACAGTGGAGGAACTATTTGTGCAGTGAAGTTTTGAAAAATAAAATAAAATCACAATCTACTTGAAGTCGGAAGCTGAACAGCCTCCTGTAATTGTACTATTTTATCTTATATTTCCCTCTCACAGAAACACACAATTATGAAAATGTTGTTGTTGCTTCCTTCTTATTTTAAAATAGCTTAAAACTAAATTATCTTAAAATTAAAACTTCTACTTATTTTGGAGGAACTCTTTTTACTGATAAGCTTATTTATGTAATAGATTTAAACACTTCTGATCAGTGAACTCTACAACCATGTACTCATTCAGTTGCTGTGAGTTTTTTTGGGCTGTATGGCTATGTTCCAGAAGCATTCTCTCCTGCCGTTTGACCCACATTTATGGCAGGCATCCTCAGAGGTTGGGAGGTCTGTTGGAAACTAGGCAAGTGGGGCTTATATATTTGTGGAATGTCCAGGGTGGGAGAAAGAACTCTTGTCTGTTTGAGGCAAAACCACTCTGACAACCACCATGTCACACTACACAGAGAAGCCATTGAAATCCACAAGAAGCATGTGGACAATTTCAACAGAAAGGAGGAAACCATGAAAATCTGGCTACCAGTATTTAAAAACTCTAAAATCAAAATAAAGAGCAACACTCAGAAAACAGGAGAATTCCAGACAGGAAACAATCAGGGCCAGCTAACATCTCCCAACAAAGGATTCCCCCAGGCAGGAAGCAACCAGGCTTTGAAGCTGCAAGGCCATTAAATGGTAATCAAGGTGGCCAATTGTAACATTCACAATTGCCTCAAGCAGACAAAATTTCTTTCTCCCACCCTGGGCATTCCACAGATATATAAACTCCACCTGCCTCGTTTCCAACAGACCTCATAATCTCTGAAGATGCCTATTATAAATGTGGATGAAACGTCAGGACAGAATGCTTCTGGAACATGGCCATACAGCCCAGAAAACTCACAGCAACCCAGTGATTCCAGTCATGAAAGCTTTCAACAACACATGTACATATATTTTCCAGAAGTAAGCCATATTGAATTTAATGTGTTCTATGGACAGTTAAGTACATATGGGATTGCAGCCTAATGTTCCTTTAATGGATGCAAGCTCTAGCACATGCTGCCAAAGAGACTATGATTATGAAAAGGCTAATTCACTCCTGCATTTGTTTGTGTATGAATGAAATTGCTTTTATGTTTGCTTTTATGGGGAAGATGAATAATGTCAACCAACTTTATTGAAAAGCATTTCCTTAGAGGTGGTGATGATGGTGACCCATACCATCTTTTCCCTCAAGCCTAGACCTGTGATGCATATCAATTAAAATCAAGTTGGCTCTCCATATTCATGGAATCTGTATCCACAGATCCCACCATGCATGGCTTGAAATATATTTTACAAATCCAAAAAAGAAACCTCAATATTGTCATTTTATATAAGGGGTATCACTTTACTATGCCATTGTACATAATGGAACTTGAGCATCTTTAGATTTTAATATTCTTGGAAGACATGCATTATCTGGATCTGGCACAGTCTGGCTTTAGGTCAGGACATGGAACTGATACAGCCTTGGTCACCTTAGTGGATGTTGTTGGTGGACAACTGCTCGACCCCACGGCCATTGTCCTGTGGGGTCCCGCGGGGATCAATACTGTTCCCCATGTTGTTTCACATCTACATGAAGCTGCTGGGGGAGATCATCTGGAGTTTTGGGGTAGTTTGTCACCTGTATGCAGATGACGTCCAACTCTGTCACTCCTTCCTACCTGCTACTAAGGAGGCTACTTAGGTCCTGAAATGGTGCTTGGTCGCTGTGACGGTCTGAATGAGGGTGAATAAATTGAAATTGAATCCAGACAAGACAGAGGTACTCCTCATCAGTCAAAAGGCTGAACAGAGCATAGGGTTACAGCCTGTGTTGGATGGGGTTACACTCCTCCTGAAGACGCAGGTTTGCAGTATCGTTGATCCTGGAACCCCAGGTTTCAGCGGTGACCAGGGGAGCATTTGCACAGTTAAAGCTTGCCTGTACCTTGGGAAGTCTGACTTGGCCATGGTAGTCCATGCTCTGGTTACATCATGTATAGACTACTATGTGGGATTGCTTTTGAAGACTGTTCGAAAGCTTCAAATGGTCCAGCGGGTGGCAGCTGTTGTGCCTCTGTTGTGCCAGCTCCACTGGCTGCCAGTTTGCGACCGGGCACAATTCAAAGTGCTGGCTTTAGCCTATAAAGCTCTAAACAGTTCCGGCCCAGCTTACCTGTTTGAACGTATCTCTCTCCTTATGAATCACCCAGGAACTTAAGATCGACTGGGGAGGCCCTGCTCTTGATCACATCTTCTTTGCAGGCACGGTTGGTGGTGACGAGAGACAGGGCCTTTTCATTGGAACTCCCCAGGGATATTAGATCAGCCCCCTCCTTCCTGATTTTCTGAACAAAAAGTAAAGACCTGGCTCTTCAAACAAGCTTTTGAAATGCAGCATAGTAGATAAATATTGTACTATGAAAGAATGAACATGGAGCATAGCTAGACAATGATAAAGGAAAATGACTTTAACTGGATGATATTGGTGATTATGTGATTTTATTTATTTATTTATTTATTTATTTATTTTTTACAGCTTTTATATTCCGCCCTTCTCATCCCGCAGTACACATATATGGCAATTTTGACATACAAACATATACAGACATACACAGAGGCTATTTAACTTTTTCTGGCCGCCAGGGGAGCTGTCGCTTTCATCGTCCATCTGCGATGCTGATGAAGCTCTTCCGCATTCTTTCCATGCTTCCCCACTGGAATGCTTTGCTGGAGTCTTCTTTATGGCCTCATAAATCAGTTAATTTAGCCTCCCCACACTTTAAGGTGGTACCTAATTTTCCTACTTGACAAATGCAACTGTCTTTCGGGTTGCAAAGGTTGACAACAGGCTACACACAATTGGTTGGAAACCCACTCCAACCCGGGCTTGCTTTGAACTCATGACCTTTTGGTCAGAGTGATCTTAATGCAGCTGACACTCAGCCAGCTGCGCCACAATCCCTGTGCTTTTTAAAATGGTTTTATATGGTTTTTATATGGATTTTTATTATGTCATGTTAAATGTTTTACTGGTATTTATTACTGTTGTGACATTGAATTGCTGTCAATTCATAAGTCGCCTTGAGTTGCCTTTGGGCTGAGAAAGGCAGGATAGAAATACTGCAAATAAATAAATAAATAAATAAATAAATAAATAAATAAATAAAATCTATTGGAG
Source organism: Anolis sagrei (assembly GCF_037176765.1). Classification (NCBI taxonomy): domain Eukaryota; kingdom Metazoa; phylum Chordata; class Lepidosauria; order Squamata; family Anolidae; genus Anolis; species Anolis sagrei. The sequence goes on from NC_090022.1 coordinate 274,601,375, forward strand.
GTTCCATGGGATGTTTCAGCCATAAAGTGTCAACACAGTTTGGATGTACATTTAGTAGGGTATACATATATTCTTCTGCTTATACTCCTTATAAACACTTTCCACCACTTTTGACTCAGCATACCACTGAATCTGAAACATTTCGTCCCAGTATTCCAGCACACAAACAAAAGAATAATTGTGTAACAGAATGAAGATATATACATAGTTTCCTCTTCATCACAAAGAATAATCTCAAGTTGCTGTCACACAGAGGGCTAGTGTGGTGTAATGGTTTGAGCATTGGCCTATGACTCTGATGAAAAGGTTCGGATCCCCGGATTCATTCTAACATCCATGGGTGACTATGGGCAAGTCACTCTCTCTCAGCCTCAGATGAAAGCAAAGGCAAACCCAGTCTGGACAAAACTTGTCAAGAAAGTGATGGGCTTTCCTTAGAGTCACCATGAGTTGACCAATGGTTATGTGTTTAATGTGTTGTCGAAGGCTTTCATGGCCAGAATCACTGGGTTGCTGTGAGTTTTTCCGGGCTGTATGGCCTTGTTCCAGAAGAACATGGAACATGGCCATACAGCCCGGAAAACTCACAGCGACCCAGTTGTGTGTTTCTTTTTAAAGACAGGTGAAGTTCTGGAACTTTGAAACTAAAATGTGTGGTGGTGACATTTTTAAACATGATACAAACACCTTAACACTAGTAAAGATAAATTATGCCAGATCAGCATTCATATGTTGTGTTCAGCATCCACTTTAGATTGTCTTCACTACAAAAATCTAACAGAAGAATATATATTTATTTTTATTTCATCTATATCTGTATCTCCATTTGTCTTTTCTATATATTTCTCTGTTCTTCTCTCCCTCTTCATCTCTTTCCTTTTCTTTATCCATCTTAGCAATTTTATGTCTATTTTAACTATCTGAGTTAAGAAAAGAACAGAAAGTCAACACTGGAGAATTATTTCTTTTGAATGACATTCTCCATGCAATTAGATTTGAAGCCTGAAAAGAGTACTTTTAAAAAGCTCCCTAGTCATGCTTACAGATTATGGGATATTAGTAATAATAAAAAATACATTCCTCCTCAGTTTAGCATCCGGGAAAACTTCTGCTGGTGATAATGGAGATAAGAAGGTAATAGCAGGCATGTATTTCATTCATATCCAACGCCATCCAACGTCTAAGACAATCGTGGCAACATACATGGTCTCCCCTATTTTATTCTCATAATAACTCTGTGGGAAACATTAGGCTGAGACATAGTGGCTGACTTTAGGTCACTAAGGTTTTCAATTTTGATACCTAACATTAAATTCAAATGTAATTTTCCAGGGACACAAACTCGTCAAACATACATACATACATTACATACATTAAATAAGAGAATTCAGATATGTGCGTGTACACACACACACTCACACATATCTGAATTCTCTTATTTAAACCTTTGTATGGCTATAGACTGACAATTTTGTAAACAATAAAATTCCAAATTCCCTTCTTATGCAGAAGTCCTAAAAAAGAGAGACCGAATTACAAGACATTTATCCCATTTTTAATTGTGTCAGAAGCAACTTGAGAAACTACAAGTCCTGCATGTTGCCCAGAGGATGCCTGGATGTGTTACTATCCTATGGGAGGCTTCTCTCATGTCCCCGCATGGGAAGCTGGAGCTGGCAGATGAGAGCTCACCCCATTTCACGGATTCAAACCACCGACCTTCAGGTCAGCAGTTCAAGCTGGCACAAGGGTTTAACCCATTGAACTACCACAGTTCCCTTATCCCATATGATTTCTGCCAAATACTTCCAGCAGCTGTTTTCCTGTTTCGGTTTCTTAGCGAGCAAGATTTAATCTTAATATCTGGAGTTTAATGGTAAAACTAATGCTTTGCTTATGAAAGGTCCTATTTTAAATCCCTGACAACTCAAAGTAGAACTAGAATTGACAACTGTCTGAAACAGTGGCCAAGACCTGCCAGTTAGTATAGATAATATGGATTTTTAAAATTTATTTCATATCAAAAGTATTGCATAAACTCGTATAAATCTGATAAAATATAGGGAGCACAAGCAGCTAAATATATTTTGACCAAAAACAGGCAACAGCCACTGCATTGTCTGTAGCCTCAAACAATTCTTCCTCTGTCCATGAGGCAGGACATTGCGGACAAATATACAGATGCGGAGTTCTCTGTTCTGCTCCACAGTCGCACAAGGTGAGGATTCTTTTAGGTACTGCTATTTTGCCAGGTTGTCTTTTGATCTGTCCACTCCACTTCTGAGTCTGTTCAGGGGTTTCCAAGTTGCCCATTCTAGGTTTGCCCCTGGAGATAGACCCTCGTGGGGGGCCATCCAAATGGGATTTCCAGGTTTAGCTGCCCAGAGGGATACACTTGCTGTTGCTGGGGGAACATTAAGAGGAGTGGTGGCTCTCATTAACCTTTTCCTTGATTTGAGTCTACTGGGAGGAGGCTGATAGCCATAAAGTGGGTGGTTTTCACAATGTTCAACCTTGTTTCTCTCCCAGTTAGCAGCAACTTCCCATCGCACATCGGGGAAGGGGGGGGGGTCAATGCCAGCTAGCTTGTAGAGTTTAGGACATCCTGTGATTATTCTGCATGTTTTGTTTAATGCTAGGTTTACCTACTTTGTGTGGGCAGACTTTTGCCAAACAGGGCAGGCATACTCAACAGTTGAGTAAGACAAGGCCAGGGCTGATGTTCTTGTTAATTTTGGGTCTGCACCCCATGTGCTGCCAGTGTTTCCTCAGGATGCTATTGAGTGCAACTACTTTGTGTTTGGTGTTCATGCAGTGTTTCCTATCTGGAACTACATGGGCTAGGAGTTGGCTCCAGGCAGTGTCCTAGGTCCTTAAGTGGTAAGGATTTTCCTTCCTTCCTTCCTTCCTTCCTTCCTTCCTTCCTTCCTTCCTTCCTTCCTTCCTTCAAACCAGCATCAAGTTTAGATGTTTTGAGAAACATCTGGAGTTAGACACCCATTGTTGTAGAAAAATCCATAACAGCAGGTGTTTAGTTTTAGCATAATTCAACCTTTTAGTTCCATCTCTGAAATAGAATATTTAGTAAATCTAAATATAAACATTTGTATGGTCATCTATCTGCATTGGAAAAACTTTGAGCTTAATGCCTTGTCAATAAGTTTTAATAACTGAATGATCATAAAAATCAAATGGATTTAATAGACAAATGATATACAATATTAGACCTCCTAAAATGTTGCTGGAAAACACTTGTGGAGATGCGTTTGCACGTGCATGTTTTTACACTTAACTTTTCCAACCAATGCTAGCATGAGATTTGAGGAGGCTGCTGGTTTAAAAAGGAGTCTTTTCTACAAGTCATAGCTTAATGCTGTGAAATCCTGTGATTTGTAATTTGGTGAGGAACAGCAGAGAAGGCTAAGGACCTTATAAAACTACAATTCCCATGATTCCATAGCACTAAGCCATGACAGTTAAAGTGGTGTCAAGCTTCAAGCACTATGGTGCCCAGTCATTCTTATTTTTGAATAGGCATGCTTAGGATTATACATTTAATGATGAATAAAGGCACAAGAAACAGTTGAATAATGCAAAACCAGATGATAACACATATTCCTTATTGACTCAGTGTATGGTGTAATTAATACTTCAGTTTCAATGTACAGTATGTAACTGATAGCAAATTACACCAGTGTAGTTAATCAGCACCTTAACTGATTAATTGCAGGTTTTCACTAAGAGAGAGAAAAAGAGCACATCATTGATACAGTCATTATGCTCAGAGACAAAAGGAATGACTACAATAACTTCAAGGTGGTGAAAATTGTGGAGATTCATTGTTGGCAAGGCAACTAGATACTGAAGACAAGATCTCTATTTTTCCTCTTTCTTCTGGTTACACTTTTTCATAGTTGCCTTTTCTTTTTGGTACAAAAAAGTTTTTATTTTGTTTTCAAAAAAGAGAGGAAAAAATTAACTCAAATAATTTAAAAAAGGAAAAAAAGAAGGGAAAGATGGGAAATATCTCAGGATATAGTATGTAAGTTATGGAGCCTTGTTAGTTAAATAGTTCTACACATGAGTCTATGTATTGAGTATCATTATACATATTCTTTGGTATAGGGAGAAAGTGAAGTAAAAGGAAAAAAAATCAGCTATGCCATCTTCTCTAACAAGAGTAAAATATTATCCTTCAGGATCCGCATTGATTTCTTTTAACTTCTTATGTTATCCCTTCTTTTCTTTTCTCTTATCTTCTGATGGCATAGTATTATGGTTAAAACATTTGGGAATTGTAGACACTGGTTGGGTCCATTCTCAGCCAGTCAGAGCATGGACACCAATGGCCTTTTTATTGGCTGAGAGACACAGACAGAGAAAAACTTCAACTCCCATCATACTCCGAGAGGAACTTTCAATGGTCACTCTATGCTAGTGCCACTGAGAAAGCGAGTTCCCAGGTTCCTCTCTGGAGGAGGAAGAGGTAATTTTCCAAGAAAAAATGGAAACTTTTTTTGCCAAAGAGAGAAAAAGACACCACAGATCCTCCTGCCTTGAGTATTTTGCAGACTTAACTCTTTTCAAAAACATAATATCTCTGAATTTGTTTCGCTGGTCTTTTCGTCTCTCTCTTCCCCTTTCTGTTTTTGGAAATTAAACAAAAACAGCACTCTGGCGTGGGCTGGTCCATGAGGTCACGAAGAGTCGGAGACGACTGGAATGAACAACAACAAATGGTTAAAACTTCAAATAATTCTAAAAAAAATCAGTAGATTGATGAATTGTTTGAAAACTTGGCAGGCCTGCAGATGTAAATGGGATCTACAACTGAGGTAGGTTTCATGCAGATTGGACTTAAAATGGCTGAGGATTGAGCTTTTAAAGCTGAATCTCTGGCAAATGAAACTGAAAACACCCTTCACCTTTTGGGTAACTTTCTGGTAAACAAAATGAGTGGTGAGATGAAAACAGACCTGAATATGGCATGCCTTTTGGCCCAAATGTACATGCCTAAAACAATGGTGCAAAAGTATGATTGCTGGGACCCAATGCTGGTTGCGCAACGTGGGTCAGAATTAGAGAAGCTGAGACATTACATATTTGAATGTGTTTGCATATGATATCCAGATAGCCTTAACCACTATGCTTGGCTCTTTGTTGTCCTCCCCTTTCTCCCCCCCCCCTTTCTGGCGAAATATCTTGCCAAGACTCTGTTGCACCTGCATCTCTCACTCACTGCCCTGTCTCAGCATTGGGTCCCAGCTATCATACTTTTGCCATCTATAATATCAACTTTTTCTACTTTAATTCAGAAATATTAACTCATCAATTTTTTAAAAAAACTTTTCTTTGTTCTTAGATATACAAGTTATACACATATATTATTTCATAATACTTTTAATTCACAAATCTTATTGCAGTCGTCTTCTGGTTTTTTAAAATAAAATCCACAAAAGATTTAAATTCTTCTTGTAATTTTTGTGTATTATCTTGTTGTAGAGCTAATGTTAATTTATCCATTTTATTAAAAACATGTAATTCATTTGTCTGGTGTTGGTATTCTTTGTTTCTTCCATAGTTTTGCATATCCAATCCTTGCATTAGTAACAACTCTGTGTGTGGTTGCCAGAGCAAAATACAAAAGTAGGATTTTAAACATCATCTAGTACACAAAACTTTTGAGTGTACAAAGTGTATATCACTTACCTTTGTTACAATCTTTATGACAATCGTGTAAAGTAGACTGGTTTAATTCTTTCCTATGTTGAAGCTGAGAAGTGGAGGATGATAGAGATGCACATAGATATGTTTACTGACATCTGGTGTTTTTAAACACCAGTTGTAGGGATATTATTTAAAATGCCTGCTCTTGCCAAGTGGCAGTTGGCTCCTCCCCTTTTACTATGGCAACCCATCTCAGAGTGAGCTGAGCTGGCTACCAGCATTATTTCCATTTTAACTTTACATTTGGCCTTCCCACTGTTTTTAATTGCATGCTGTCTTATTGATAATGTTGTATATTTTATTGTCTATGTTTATATTTAATTGCTTGTACTGCTTTTGTTTTGCTTGTATTGTTGTATTCGGGCTCGGCCTCATGTAAGCCGCACCGAGTCCCTTGGGGAGATGGTAGTGGGGTACAAATAAAGTGTTAAAGTGTTATTGGTGGCATCATTACAGGCCTCCTCAGACAATCTTAAAGTCCTAGATGGTTCATAAGGGGAGATTCATTTGGACAGGTAAACTGGGCCATTTAGAGCTTTATAGGCCAAAGCCAGCACTTTGAATTGTGGTCGGTAGCAAACTGGCAGCCAATGGAGCTGGCACAGCAGAGGAGTTGTGTGCTCCCTGAGTTTCACTCCTGTTAGCAACCTGGCTGCAACCCATTGGACCATTTGGAGCTTCTGAACAGTCTTCAAAGGCAACCCCATGTAGAGTGTGTTGCAGTAGTCTATACTGGATGTAACCAGAGCATGGACTACCATGGCCAAGTCAGACTTCCCAAGATACAGGTTCAGCAAATATCAACAAAGACAATATCAACAAAGACAATCTGTCAGATGGTGAATTTGAAGGCACCACATTAGTTCCTTATATGTCTAGCTCTGTTTATGATGAACCTCCAATATAGGGTTGTTCCATTTGCTGTTTTGACGCAGGTAGCAAAATGTCGTAGGTCAGCCCTAGTGGCAATGGATTCCTATAGCAATCTACTTGGAAGTAATTCCCAGTTCATTTTATCAGGATTTGTTTTCAGGAAGGCAAGAGCCTTTGTGGTTTGAACATTGGACTACAACTCTGGAGACTAGTGTTCAAATCCCCACTTGGCCATGGAAGCCCAATGGTGACCTTGGGCAAGTCACACTCTCACAATCTCAGAGGATGGCAAAAGAAAATCTCTGTCAAGAAAACCCCATGACAGGTTCTTCTTAGGGTCACCATTAGCTGGAAATGAATTGAAGGCATGCATCAACAACAGGTTGGGTCGAGGAATAGCTCAAAGCTCTTCTTTAAGCTTCTCAGAGAGCTGGTGAGCTCAGATTTGAGCAGATATGTTGGGTCTATTAGTGCATTCATCTCTCTGCTGTGTGAGATGAGAAGGTCAGATGAGAAGGTAGGCCAAAAGGAGGGGCTAAGTACAAGCAGAGGCAAACAGATAAGAGCATATGGGAGTAGCCACTTGACATGAATAGAATCCTTAGAGGCAAGTCTTAGAGGTGCCAGGGAGTGGAGTTCACACAATGAGTAGTTAGCACATTGTAGATAATGGTCACTTCAAATGAATGAGTTAGTAGCAATAGCCAAGACGAGGTGGTAATGAGGGAAGGAAGCGAGCATGGGTCACAGGGTTCTGTGAAGGGCCATAGACTTTGTTTGGTTTGTTATGAACATTATTCAGATATTGCACTTTCTGCAATTCTGTTTCAAACTTACCAGAAAAAAATCCAACAAGCCCATAGTGTTTTCTTTATTCTCTTTTTTGTTTGTTTGTTTCTTTGGTCCCAAATGGTATATTAATAATTTAGCACTCCAACGCATACTATTTCAGCTTGTCAGTCCTCCCTGCAATGAATCTGGTCAAAGGGATAATTAAGCATTAAATAATTAATTTAGGCAGCAATCTGGCACCCAGATACACATGTTTCAGTCTCATTGGAGTCAATGGGGCTCAGGGATGTGTAGACAGGTGCACAGTTGCAGCTACAAAGTCAGAGGATTGATGGATGGATTGTAATGGTTATGAGGCAAAGAGGGAATTGTTTTGCTTATTTGTTTCATGTATATACAGGCTTTCTGCCAAGGGAAGAGACCCAACATGGCTTGCAGTGTCTAAATGCAGAGAAATGCCAGTGTAAAGAATGAAACAAGCAGTACCATATAAACAGGACATGGTTTTCTCAAACTGACTGAAAATCTTGGATAAAAACCTGATAGCTTTGGAGGATGTGCAAGTTTTGAAACTGGCTGTAAAGTGCAATCTTTTTCTCTCTCCTTGCAAAAGCGTCTTTCAGTTTTCTTTCAGCTCAGCTCCACGTTATCTGAAGGACCATATTTTCCTTTGTGAGCCTGCCTTAAGATCTTTGGGGGATCCTGGAACATTCCAAATACACCTGTGTGTAAATTAACCTAACGTTGAGCACAGGTCTTGGGGGCCAAAGTTATGACTTTTTGATATGACCCATGGATAAGTCAAGGGTCATTCTGTGGGCAAAGCATCAATGCCATATCAGGGAGCCAGATGCCCTTGGTCATAGCCATTTCTCTGCCAAGGCCAGAACTGGTGCCATGATGGAGATAGTAGCAGGGACTGGTGTTTCTTTTAGGTTCTCTCAGGATGGCCTAAACTTTGATCTTTCACTATTCTATTCAGAGAAGGGGATAGTTTTTGGTAAGAGTTAAGGTACTCACATTGACCCATAGAAAAGTTGATACAGGTTTTTGAATTGATTTTTAAACTAACATTTCTAGATTTATACATGAGTATAAGCCCCTGGTGGCACAGTGGGTTAAACCTCTGAGCTGACCAAAAGGTTGGCGGTTTGAATCCAGGGAGTGGAGTGAGCTCCCACTGTTAGCCTCAGCTTCTGCCAACCTAGCAATTCAAAAGTGCAAATGTGAGCAGATCAATAGGTACTGCTCTGGTGGGCAAGTAACGGTGCTGCATGCAGTCATGCTGGCCACATTACCTTGGAGGCATCTTTGGACAACACTGGTTCTTCAGCTTAGAAATGGAGATGAGCACCACTCTCCAGAGTTGAACACGACCAGACTTAACATCAAGGGGAAACGTTTACCTATAAGTCTAGAAACTTCTTCTAAACAGATACCGCTTCTTAAACTGTGACTTCTGACCACCAAATGGGGGTCACCATAGCTCAATGTTGGGGTCCTGAAAAATTTGCCAACAGTAAAAGGTCACTGACCACTATCCATTTATGCAAATCTATTACCAACAATACGTAGTATTTATAGTGGACTTTGTAGAAAACGTTTCAATTAGCAAGGCTTGCAAATGCTATCAGTAAATGTTTGATTTGTATACCTATTTTATATACCTGAGTTCACAGCCCTGTTATAGTGTACTTTGTGTGGTGAGTCAGGGCACCTGGCATCTGTCACCCTACCCTCACTGTAATTTTTCTTTCACCAGACACTTTGCCATTTTAAAATATATAAAAGAAGAACTAGGGGAAGTGGCACTGTGCAAAGATGGAATTATGCAGCACATTTGGAAGTGAAGGTTCACACTGCCATGGTCTTGCAATCGTGTACAAGCAGAATGGTACATTGCCACCATCCCATGTTGCAAGAATGGTATGAGATTGCAGCAAGCATGCAGAAATGTCCCCTGTCTACCCCCTTCACAGAGACATCTGATAGGAACACTAGAAAGAGCCTTTTCAATGGTTGCCCTTAGGATGGTTCCCTCCTCCTAGACCTCCTGTTCTGGCAGAAACCAAGTCTCTGCCTGGAAGTGCTTTTTACAGTGTGTTGTTTTAGTGGATTGTAACCCCCCCCCCTTTTTTTAACAGTTTTGTTTTAAAGTTTTAATTTAATGGATAGTTTAAATGTTAACAGCTTTTATATTTTTTTCTTACATATGAGAAAATTTGCTTTTTATACACAATTTTATTTACCTTGTTTTAATTTTTGGAAGAAACTTTGAGTTTCTGTTTCAGAGAATAAGGCAGGATATAAATTAGTCATAACACTATGCTACACGATTTTTGTTGGGTTATAAATGTCATTTTTTAATTGTCTCTATCATAAAAACATAGAAAACGTTTATTAAAATGCAAAAACAAACCTTGTTGTGGTATGCACATTGAAAGGTTAAAATGACATATTTTCATTAATGAAAATTGCAAACGAAGTGCTTAGACCAGGCATAGGCAAACTTCAGCCCTCCGGGTGTTTTGGACTTTAACTCCTACAATTCCTAACAGCCTACTGGCTGTTAGGAATTCTGGGAGTTCAAGTCCAAAACACCTGGATTGCTGAAGTTTGCCCATGCTTGGGCTAGGCTGAAGGAAATAATAGTACTACCCTCAGCCACAAAAACAAAGTTTTTGGAGTATATCAACTACTTTCAAAGTAAGTGCAGCACATCTATTATTTATTTATTTACTGTACTTAGACCCTCCCCCCCTTTCTCACCCCAAAGGGGGACTCAGAGCGGCTTACAAACTATGGGAATAATTCAATGCCAGATTCAGATAATAACAATATCAATAGAACACAATATTATAAAACTGTAAAAACACATACATATCAATTAAAATACTCTTTCAAATGATTAAAACATATTAAACCATTTCAAATATATCAAACTTACATTGCATTGCATTACAGTCCAGTGGCTTAAAAGGCCAAACCCCTGATAAATTACAGCATCAAAGGTCAAACCCCTGATAAATTACACCCTCAAAACATTGTCACACACTGCCCACCCCCACCTAAAATTAGTCCAATCCACCCATACCCAATTGTCCATAATGAATGCACAACAGGCTGATGAAAGAGTCCCAAAAAGTCATACAGCTGGTCCAGTCTATTTAGCCCAGTCCAGTCCATTTGGTTCATGAGTGGGGACAAGGGGGTGGCTTGCTAATAAAAGTTCAAACACTGAGCAGTGGTGAGCCACAGCATCTCCTCCAAGGGCAACAATGACAATGGTGGTTGAACAAGCAGCAGCAAAGGGGGCGGTGGTGGAAGAGGCCCCAAGCCTGTCTGGTTTGAACGCTACAGCAGAGATGCCAGAGGGGGTGATGATGGAAAAGGCCCAACATTAGAGATAGGCCAAAGTGGCCAGGAAATAACACTTTCAAACAGGAAATAACACTTTCAAACTAGGAACAGATTTTTTTTCAAATTTTGTCACACGGTGTAATTAGCATTCTCATCCATAGAGGATTTTTTTAAAAAAAAATTGTTGTTAGAAATGTAATACAATGGTCTGGTTGCCCCTGACACAATAAATAAATAAATCCATAGAGGAAGTGTGCCTTAAAATGTCACTTGAACAATCTCTTAAAGCATAGGAATTCTTAGCAAAGATTTATACAAATCTGAAGGTGGTCAATTAAAGTCTAACAAATTGAAGTAAGTTTTAATCTGAAGGGTTCAATCGACTTCTTTCCTAATGATGTCTTGGAAGTGATGCGCTTTTGTGTTTTAATTCACAAAAATTCACAGATGCCTACATGTTCATCCAATGTTTAGTTGTCTTGAGCAAAATTGTTGATGAAAAACAGGTTTGCAGTAACCACAACCCTATATGACAGCAAACTGTTTCTGCAACAGTTCCAATAGCTGAAAGTTTGTTTCTAGGCAGAATTCAAAGAGCTGGTCATGACCTCAGGTTCAGCTGTTTGGCAGATCATATCTCCCTGTATTGGCCAGTCTGAAGTGTAATATCATCAAAAGAGGGCCTTCTCTCAGTCCCACTGCTATCACAAGCACAGTTAGTGAGAAGGTAAGGGAGGACCTTCCTACCTCTGGATTCTGGAACTCCCTTCCGAGAAAAGCCAGGATTGCCACCTTCTTGTTGTCCTTCTGGCAGCAAAATGCACCCTTTTCATTCAGCCAAGCTTTAAAAACAGAGATGGAACAGCCTGACATTCTCTGGTCATCCTTTTTTGATAACCAGAGAACCCAATGATCAAATGTTTGACTGATTGTCAGTTTGCAGGTCTGCAATTCACATAAAGCAAGCGCGCCCCTTAAAAATCAGAATTCTTTCTATTTATTCTTTTGTTCAGAGCACAGCAGGAAATATGGAATAAGAAGATGATTCAAGCATCATTATAATCTTCAGTGGGTTGCCTTGCAAATGACCCATATTTACAACAGGATTATCAGCCTTGATAATGTTTTAGACTACATCAGTGTTATTTCATCCAATTGTCCTTGTACAGTGAACATCGTTTCATTGGCTCTTCATTGGCTCTTCATAAGGCAAAAACCTCTGGTCCAGAAGGAGAGGACAAATAGAAACAGGAAAATGTAACAGCACTTCACTAAGTACTTTATTAAAATGCTGGTGCTGAATTTGAGATACATTCAAATATGAAAAGCTGAAAAAAGGGTATTTTAAATTTATTTACCAGCATAAAGCATGTTTCTTTCCACTAGTTTTAAGAAAATATTCATGAAGCAATCTCTGTTACAGCTGATAATAGCATAAAAGACATAATCATTTCCCCTGCACAAGAGTCCTAAAAGCTGTTTTACAAACCCCAAACTTGGATTTTAGAAGGTTTTTAATTTTTTTAAATATGTCTTTTAAAATTACACTTCAAAATGCCAGCATTTCAAGTGAGTGAGTGCAAAATACAATCATAAGCAGTTTGTGGCAGCTGTGGAGTTTTAAAATGTATTCTTGTGGGTTATATTCAACAATTTGGTTATGACAAATATGCAAAATTCAGACTCCTCAGATTCTTGACTTTCATCCCATAGCTGTATGGTCCCATCAACTTGTCAACAGCAACATCACAACATTTCTCACTCCCCCAAGCAGTGTGTGGCACATACCATCCAGAACAGGAAAACCAGGATGTATGTGGCCAAACAACTTCAGAGGGTGGTCAAGATGGCAAAAGGTGTGAGGAGAAGAATACATGAACTAGAAGAGGCTGCAGCAATTGGCTTTTGCCTACTGGGAAGGGCAAAATTCCAATCCTCCCTTTGTCCTCCTTCCTGCTGAGCTAATTGAAAGCAAACAAGTGAGCTGAGGACATAAGAGGAAAGGAAGAGGAAGAGAAAGAAGTGGGGACATTTTAAAAGCACATGAAAAAGAAAACCAACAGATGATTAATTGGGGTAATCCCTGCCTAATCAAGATAGTTGGAGAATGTGGAACAACTCCATTTACAAACTCAGAATTAACCTGTGTGTGTGTGTTTTAAATGTATATATTAGGGTTGTATGCTGAACCATTTTCTTTTGTTTCATCCATTCTTTTGTTACTTTCATTACCTTTAGGAACTCATAATGGGAAGGACCCTCCTGGTACAAAAATCAGCTCGACACAAAAGCAAGTGGGGACCGATCCCAGTTCCTTGCCTGCTTTTTGTGAGCAGCCTCCTTGATTTGGAAAGAGTGTGTGTGTGGCGTGAAGGCTGAGAAAGCATGCGTGCCTACCTGCAACCAAACACATCCTCTGGAGTAAGAAACAGGTTAGAAGCCTCCTTAAAGCATGCACCTGCCTGCAGCTGAGTGCCTCTCCTCTAGAGAAGAGCTTAAATGTCTAAAATGATGGAAAGGGGAGCCTGGGAAGCTCTCACCCCATAATGGTCCGATAGAAAATAGATCTTTCGGCATCTCAGGGTGAAAACAGATATTTGACCTCCTGATTTCGGGAGGCTCCCAAAAATGGATCAGGCCCCCACCGAAAGCTGGTACATGAAACAGGTCAAGATTTACCCCAAAAGCACAACCCTGGTATATATAACATTGTTTTCTCCAAGCCACATGCTTTATTTTATTTTAATGGCACTCCATGCAGTCATGCCAGTCACATGACCTTGGAGGTGTCTACAGACAACGCTGGCTCTTCGGCTTAGAAATGGAGATGAGCACCACACCCCAGAGTCAGACATGACTGGACTTAATGTCAGGGGACTACCTTTACCTTTACCTTAACCAGGAAAAGGAGAAGGAGAAAATTCTTTTAAAATTATGGAACCATATAGGTGAAGGAAAAAGGGCAATCCTTTTATGAAGATAATCTTTATGGGAATTGCATGCATCTAGCTTTTGATCCCAGATGTAACTGTTCACCTGTGAAAATCCCAAATTTTTGTGAAGTCATGTTTTCTTTTCTTTTTTTTAAGGAATTTTTGGATCCAAAAGTGACCTTCCAATAATGGAAAGACTTTCAACTTGTAGAAGCTCTGTATCTAATTCAGCTAAAGATCAATGTTCTTACAGTCTGTAACAAAGTTTTAATCTGACAAAGCATCCGTCTTCACAGGCTGGGCCTGTTCTGTAGTGGCAATACTCTGCTGGCCCCCAAGAGCTGCTACATTGACCATTTCATCATCTGCCATCTCAGCACTTTTAACCCTGTACCCCATTGCGCTGGCCGAACCAGTTTTAATAGTGTCTTCATGTATTGTCATTGTAGTTATTTTGCTTAATTGTTTTGATTTGCTTTGTTTATTGTTGTGTTATGTTTTCTATTGTATTGTATTTGAGGCTTCGGCCCGTGTAAGCCGCATCGAGTCCTTCGGGAGATGCTAGCGGGGTACAAATAAAGTTAATAATAATAATATAATAATATATTTCTATCCCACTATCCTAGGGTGAATGGAGAGGTTAAAGAAACCTTTTTCTACTTTTCGTTATTCTTTAGGGGTAAGCCACTGGGCGTCTTTCCTTTTCAGTGTTGTCTATGGGATTCTCAGAGTTGCCATCCAAAAAAGCAGTATTTTTCCATTTCTTTCAAGATCCACATGTGTAAAAATTCTTTTGCTTTCTAAAAGAAGGACAACAGAAGGAAACAGACTAATCCATTCTGGTATGGAGTTCCAGAGCTTGGAATCATCTACTAAATTCTGGGTGATTATATTGTCATGAGAGAAGACAGTCTATATAGACTGTGTTAATGACACTTAGAACATATATAGAGGGATATAAATCTTGTCTGTCAAAAAGCAGCCATAAAATTTTGGGGATGTGTCGTCTTGAATGTTACCTGTTTTTCAGAAAAAAATAGCAAAAATAAAAAAAACCCTCTTTATCTTTAACAAAAGCCCCTGCGTATTTCGCGGAATGATGTGGCATCTTTACAAGTGTCTACATAGTAAATTATTCAATTTTCTGCTATCTTCTTTTCCATACTCCAAACAATTGGTTCAGGAGTGACATGCTTTCACAATATGGAACTTCACATAGCATGAAATACAATCCATAGACTAAAGGAATGCTGAGAGTGCTATGGGATTATATTTCATTTTATAATGTCAAAGGTTCCATAGGCAAAATATTTCACATTAGTCACATGAAATTCAAGAAACAAACATCAGTCTTTATGCCTGAGCTGCCTTCACTTGATTTTTGCCTAAAGTAACAAGGCTTGTGGTGCTTAGAGACCTGGACCTCTTTGTAGTAGTAATACTGCAAATAGTGCAACCCACTTCCCCCACACCCAGTTCCTTCCCTCTCCAAAGCCAATCGTTATTTGATATAATTTTCCCAGCCACCCAATAGAAGACTGGGGCCATAAAAACAATAACAAAAAACTTGAGTAGAGTACTATTTTTTAACCTGGGAAAACACTTATCTAGGAATGTCTAGATCTTCCAGCATGACTCAGTGGTTAACTTCTGCTGGAAACTGATCATAAAATCACAGTGGAAAAGTTAGAGATTCCTAGAAAGGTGTTTTCTTTAGAAATCTCTAGGTCTTACAATATGGTCAGAGGATGTTAGCATCACACTGGAAGGCCTAGAGAGTCTTAAAGAGAAAATTTTAATCAAATCTGTAAATAATTAAATCTGCAAAAGTCAAAACTGTAAATGTGGAGGGACAATTGTACCCAAACATAGACATTTTGAACAAACCTGGCTTGGATCAAGGGATGGATCTGCCACAAATATCACACAAATGCTAAAGAGGGCAAGCTCACTCTCAAAATTTCCAATACACTGACATTAGGAGCTTTGTACTATCTAACTTAAAAAAACAAAACAATTAAAAACTGCCAAATAGCTTGGTAGAACTGGATTACAGGACAGTTGCTCCCTCTAAAGCAGGGGTCCTCAAACTTTTTAAACAGAGGGCCAGGTCACAGTCCCTCAAACTGTTGGAGGGCCGGACTATAATTTGAAAAAACATGAATGAATTCCTATGCACACTGCACATATCTTAGTTATAGTGCAAAAAAAAAAAAAAACCCCACTTAAAATACAATAATTAAAATGAAGAACAATTTAAACAAATGTAAACTTATTAGTATTTCAATGGGAAGTTTGGGTCTGCTTTTGGCTGATAAGATAAGATTGTTGTTGTTGTTGTTGTTGTTGTGTGCTTTCAAGTCGTTTCAGACTTAGGTTGACCCTGAGCGAGGGCCGGATAAATGACTTTGGAGGGCCGTATCCGGCCCCCGGGCCTTAGTTTGAGGACCCTTGCTCTAAAGGTATTAAGTTTGCCAAGTTTCAGATGAATAGAAGCTCCAAATTTGAGCAAGAGTTTTTATTATAGTTGCATTGTTGTATTTATGTGTTGCATTTTGGTAGGCATTTCTTATGAAAAGGACATATAGCATAGAGGTTGTCCTATTTAAGAAGCCAGTGATGTTTTGAGAGGATAGGTGCATTTTTTTTTAAAAAACCCCAACTCCTCAACAGCACTGAGATTAGACAATCGGTGGCGACATGCGTGTGTCACATTGATTAGATGTCAGAGCTGTCAGTCCAAAGAGTACATGAAAATTTCCCCTTGTCTTCCTGTCTCTTCATCACTGGAATTTGTATGGATCTCCTGTGCAGAAATGCATCAGTGTTTAGGAACACATTATTTGGTATTTCTTCATTTCTCAAACACCTAGTGAATCTTCAGGTACAGTCAACCCTCCATATCCACAGATTCAGCATCCACGATGGTACCATTCACCTCTCTCTCTCTCTCTCTCTCTCTCTCTCTATATATATATATATATATATCCAAAATCAAATATTGATCTTGCCATTTTACATAAGGGACACAATTTTATTGTACCACTGTATATAGTGGGACCTGAGTAGCCACTACTTTTGGTATCCATGAAGTGTCCTGGGACCTAGTAGATACCAAGAAACCGCTGTATGTTCAGTCCATCATTTGGTCAATTTTGGAGAAATTTTATTTTGATGCTGAATCACCTGAATCTGCCTAATTCAGTCCAATTACGATCTGTCAAAATTCCAAACACCTTTCTAATACACAGTCTTGATTAAATGTATTTCTTCTATTTGACAATCTATCCTTAATGTGAGGAGGCCTATAGAATTCATGGGCCACCAACAAATTTATTCAAATTGAGTGATTAAAGCTTGTGACCCATATTGCATGATCCTTATTCCATTACCAAACACACAGCTTCCATCCCCTTATTTAACTTTCTAACTGTGTATATTGGAAAGAAGTACAAAACCTCTAAACCAGAGCCTTGCTGCCTAGTTGTTACTTGTGCAGTGCTTTGCAGTTCCTGTCTGTGCAATTTCCTTTTATTAATGTACAAACAAAACATGATGAATTAAACATGCTATTGCATGTACTTTTTGGCAAGCATCAAAGATGAGGTAATTGAAGACAGTTATTATTTCCAGCTGTACAGCGTGAGTGCACAGTGACATTTAAATCGCACCGGCTAAAATAAACATGGTGTTTTGGGGGTGGGTTTTTGTTTTTTGTTTTCAATAATAACCTCCTTTGAGAGCTTCCAAAAATACAATAATTATGAAAAATTATTTCAGATTGCCTCATTGTCACAGAAAGTAGCTGTACATAATTTAAAGTATTTCTGATGGGGGGTAGGAAGGGAGGAACTAGTGAAATAAATTATAAATGATAATACTTGCATTTATACAGTGCTCATGGAGATTTCAAAGTACTTTGAAGTACATGAGGGATGGGAAACCAGTGGCCCTCAAGATGTTGTTGGACACCATTTTCCATAAGCCCTAGAGAGTTCAGTTAATGGCCACTGTTTCCCTATCCCCGATCGCCATCAACGAATTATTTATTGTGCACCATTCACATATATTGGATGCAGAAAAATAAACTTTCCAGCCATTAGGTTATATTGTAGAAAAATAGGAAGTGATATCAAGCTGCTATAATTATGTAGCATGAAACAGTCCTCACACAGAAAACAACAAAAAAGAGGAAGCTAATGGCAGTAGGTAAACAAACGTAGATGTTCTGAATTTTGTTATGATTACCTGGTCCTTCCATTAGAAAGTGAGGAAACCATCCTAGTTGGCGCAGGCTCTGTGACTGTGTACAAGGGCAGAAGTTTCCCAAGCTATTTCCCCTAAATACCTCTCCCAATTGATCATATGGTCTTAACTTAGCAGTTAAGTTGAGGAACTTGGCTCAGCTCATTGATCTGTTGGTTGATGCCCATCCCAGCAGAGTGTCGGTCAACCACAGCACTGTCACCTGTTGAGGGACGGAGTGCTTCTTCTTGGTCTTGGTGTGGATCCCTGATCCTGCTGCAATGGAGCAGCCAGAGAAGAGGGGTGGCCGTGGCAGTGGGGCCAGGCATCCTCAGCAGGTGAAGGTGCTGATTTTGGTCTGCCCTGCTGTGCTTCCTGGGATGGGGCATCAACCACCAGATCAATGAACTGAGCCAAGTTCCTCAACCAGTGATGGTGATCCCTGATGACTTCAAAGCCAATTCCAAAATGAAGATGAACAATAATCTGTTCAACCGATACACACACACACACACACACACACTCCACTTGCCTCACCTCCAACAGACCTCTGAAGATGCCAGCCCTAAAAACTCACAGCAACCCAGAATAGGAATGGTTTCCAACTGGCAAGGCAGTATCTATTACACTATCGATTTCACTTGTATACTGACTGTGTCATACCAAAAGCAGGTTTATATTCAGAAAAAGGGAGATGTTAAAATTGGAGGAAGATATGCAGATGGTACCATGCTACTAGCAGTAAATAAATATCAAAGGCATGAGACAATTACTGAAGGAAGTCAAAGAAAAAGGTTCAAGGCAGTTTACAATAAAACAAAAATAATGAACACAGATGAATGAAATATTTCAAGATTTTCCATACCATGACTCAATTGTTAGACAGAATGGAGACTCCAGTCAAGAAATCAGAAGAAGACTAGGACTTGGAAGGTCAGCAATGGAGGAACTAGACAAGGTGCTAAAGGTTAAAGTTGCATCACTAAGGACTAAAGTTAGAATTCTGCATGCTATTGTATTTCCAGTTTCTACATATGGTTGTCAAAATTAGACAGTGAAGAAAACTAATAAGAAAAACACACCCTGGATGTTAAAACCCGTGCTGGATTGCGTGTTTTTAACATTGGAAGGTATTTTAATTATGTTTAATAAGTATTAATTTTAATCCAATTTATTTTTAAGTTAACATTGTATGTTTTAAGGCACTATGTAAGTGCCACTTATAAGCTGCCTTGAGTCTCCCTTGGAGTAGAGAAAGGCGGGATATAAATAAGGTAAATAAATAAATAAAACATATCATTTGAAATGTGGTGCTAGAAGAGAGTTGTATGAACACCCTGTATTACCATAAAGGCAAATAATTGCTTCCTAGGGTAAATGAAGCCTGAACCTATGATTCTATAATTTACTAGTACAACATTGTGCCTGACTTACAATGATCAATAGCTGAACATGCCTGCAGAATAATAATAATAATAATAATAATAATAATAATAATAATAATACATTTATGTTTTACTTGCCTCTCCTCAAGCCTGTTAAAAGCACAGCTAGGCCAATGTGACTCTTCAGTCATTTTGGTTTGCAACTCCCACTGTTCCTTGCTACTGGCCATGCTGGAAATGACTTCTGGTAGTCTCAGCTGGTGGTATGTCCGGGGGGGGGGGGGGGGGATGGAGAATTTATTATGATTTTAGTCCAAATTTTAAAGGAATACTACAAGGTGCTACATCTATTTTGGGGATAAGTCAGCACCTTGGATGGGTCCTTTAAAAGTTGAATTAACAGCTAGAATGTATTCAGTGCCCTACTGTGATGGAACCCACCAGCCACCAGAGATCACATGAGTTGCAAGCCAAGAACACCTGAAGTGTAGTATTTGCCTAAACCTTCTTGAAGTGATTGGAAAAAAAAATCATTTTGATGTATTTTAAACAAATAAATGTCTAAAGATCATCACAGGACCATTTGAATTATTTTTTCAATGCTGTTTTTTTTCTTTCTTTTCATGCCCACCATATTCACAAGGTCAACTCACAGTCTTACCCCCAGAATGACATGCCTCATTGCATTACTGAGTGAAAGCTCTTGGAGCTGCACACTTTGATAAGCTCCCAAGAGGGATAGGCTTTGATAGAACAAGCCTCCCCCCAATAATCCTCAGACAAGATGAATCAGCCTCTTAACTTGTCTTCAGAGCAGGCACTTCTTTAGGAAATTTAAATCACTTGGGTAAAACTTTTGCATGTTCAAGGGTATTCATCTGATTGATTTCCCATTAGTTGCAATCTATGAATTCTCTAAGGAATTATATGGGGAATATTTATCTTCACCGAAGCACACATATGGTACAGTTGGGACCATATTTCATTGCATGAGACTTTGGCTCTTCTATGAAATAGTGCTACAACATTTTGTCTTCAATAGCTTCTTCAGGGTACTTAGTGAACTACAGTTGCAAAGTATCACTGACAGAATTGCAAATCATTCTAGTATAGAGGGCTGCAGCTCAGTGTATAGATAAGGTGGATACTTATGTATCACCAAAAAAGAGGACGAGCATTTTCTCTCCAAATAAACCAAATGAGGACAATAATTTATATATGTGTGAGAGAACAAAAGGCATAGTTGCAAACCAAGAAATAGTTGCTAGAATTTCAACAGAAATCCAATACCCCTCAACACAATGAGAAGACTGCAACTGGAGGAGGGTGTGTATCTATTCTCACTATACAATTATAGCACTATATTGCCCTTTAACTTCCATGGAAACAAGACAGAATCCTGGGACTGATGAAGGACTAGAGCTCTCTGGCAGAATATTCTAAATGGCTGTCCCTAAACTGTGTATCATGGGATTCCATTATTATTACCAATGCAAGATGTAACACAATGCTAAAGTGGTTTATCTGTTTGATCAGTTGTATAGATTATGGGTACTTATTACTGTCCTGAAATCCTCCCCCCCCCCCACTTAGTATTAAACTAGTCTTTTGTTAGACAGGTGTGAAGATCTTCAAACAGGACTGTTCTGTAGCACAACTTTAAATGGAGCACTGACAACTTGGTCATGCTAATCACAGAACAAATATCTCCCATACATCTTAAAAGTAAAGCTTGAAAAAACCTGTTTGAATCTGGCAGTCATTGTAGATAAGGAATGGGCAACAACATCAGGTCTGAGAATCAATGTGCTAATTACTTGGACTCCCCACAAATGGCCAAAACCAAACAAAATATCAGAGAAAAGGTGTGAAGTCAATTTCTTGTTTTGAAAAATTGCCATATTTTCTACAGTTAAACAATGCGGTGCTGGTGGGGATCTGCAACATATTCAAAAGGCAGCTTAGCACTCGTGGGTGATCCCAAAAAAGCAATTAATCCTTTTAGATCAGAAAAACACAGTCTTGGGAATCCAGAGGAATTGGGCACAAATAGCCTTGGTTGATCATATGCAGTTCCACTGCTACACTTTGCTTCTCTTTCTCCAGATAAAACTGAACTATAGGCTATATGACAGTTTTTTATATTCCTAATAGGCAGTAATTATTTATTTGATTTATTAAAATATTTCTGTCTCACCCTAAATTTCAGAATTGCACACAAGTTATAAATTACCCAGTTGGCCTAGTATTAGCCTAAATCTAGACATTTATATGATTGATTTCACATCTTTTGAGCTTTAATATTATAGAAGTATTCATCCTCTCTCAGTTCGCTGAGTAAATGTTGCTGAGATCCTACATCAAACACATAACCACAAGGTTATAGCCATGCTCTAACTTCCCACCTGACCTCTGGAACCCATCTTAAAAGCCTGTCATTTGTCCAGAGTGACAGAGGTCTGTGTTGCTGCTGAGAAGGGTGCTTCAGGATGATGTGACCAGCCTCCTCCTGTCAACAAGAGCAGCTGCAAAGAGCAAAATCAGGGCTCCCTATGGGGACTTGTCACAATTCTTCATCACATCCTCTTTGGCTATGGAGAGGGTGCTGGTAATGTCAGCCTGAAGTACCCTGCTCAGCACTAACACAGACATCCTTTGCTCTGGATGACTGACACTTTGATTAGTTCAAAACATGGCAGCCAGAGTGGTCACTGGTACATCTAGGAATGATAATATTATACCAATGTTAAAATCACTCTCCTGACTACTGGTTAGTTTCTGGACAAAGGACAAACTGTTGGTTGCGACCTTTAAAGCCCTACATAGCTTGGGTCCAGATTACTAATATGATTGCCTTCTCCTGTATAATTCGGCCAATACACTCAGGTCCTCTGGGGGGCATTTACTTTAATCAGCCAGGACTAGACTGCCAATGGTCACTCAGAGGACTATTTCTCCAGTCACTCCTAGTCTGTGGAATGACCTACCAAAAGAAATTCTGTGCTGTCTGAATATAAAATAGTATTAAAAGCCAGTCTCTTACAGCAGACCAATCGAGATGGTTTTTAATTTACAATTTTTAAGTTACGGATTTTAACATATGAATTTTAAACTATGGGCCAATTATGTTAACATATATTGGTCTCTTTTGATCTTCTAAACTGATGTTATGTGCTTTTAACTGGTTTTATAGTGATATTTTAATGTGTTCTTAATTCCTACTGTGATTGATGGGGAAAGATAGAAAAGAAATCATATAATCATAATCATCATTAAGCATCCCTTATTTGCAATCCAAAAATCTGAAATATTCCCAAAAGATAGCAACAATTTTGCTTTCTGATCAATGTATGTAAACTTTGTTTCATTCACATATTTTTTTAAAAAATATTGTATAAAATTTCCCTCTGGCCTTGTCTATAAGATGTATTTGAATCATACATGAGTTTCATGCTTAGACCTGGGTCCTATCTCTAGGACATCTCATTATAGATACATGCCAATACAAGTATTCAAAAAATGGGATAAAAGTCTGAAATCCAAAACATGTTTAGTCCCAAGCATTCCAGATAAGAGATACTCAACATGGTACCACAATTACAAATGAAAATACAAAGCAGTTACAATGCCCTAGGTCTAACTTAGGCTATTGTAACTAACAAGATGGTGGTCTCAGCTCATTACAGAGCTTAGCCTGTTTTAGACAGCTGACATTTGTTCTGCAGAACAGCCGGCAAATAATGCATAGAAAATATAGGGTCAAAGAAATGACATTTTGTGTGTAGGGCAATTCATGCACAATGGGGTAAAAGCTACTAGTGCCATAATAAAACTAATAAAATACCTTTTTCTTTAACACTATTTGATATGGGTACACTGTGGTCTTTTCCATACTGAAAACAATTGTATTGAGTATTGAATTTGGCTGGGTATAGATTGATGAGAATATTATTTAGATCCAGTGATGAGTGGTGACTTAAATATTCATAAAAGTTGTGAATCCCCTTGGGATTTTAGTATGAATTTTAAGGATCTATCCAAGGTGTTGAACATGTTGTGCAAATGCATTTCAGCACCTTGAATAGCTCCTTTTAAATTGGTGATAAAACCTTGAGTTAAATAGCTGTCTTACTAAAATAAGAATCATCCACTGTCCAGTTAATATTTGATAAAAATTTGCTAATACTTGCAAATAGAATATATCACACTACATAATGCCAGAGAATGTCTTCCCTAACCTACACCAAGTTTAGAAGCTTTGGGTATGGTGCTGCATGTAATTTTTGAAGCAAACAAATGTAGGGGTGTCCATTTAGACCAGGCATGGGCAAACTTGGGCCCTCCAGGTGTTTTAGACTTCAACTTCCACAATTCCTAACAATTGTGGGAGTTGAAGTCCAAAACATCTGGAGGGCCCAAGGTTGCCCATGCCTGATTTAGACTGATCATCTTATCTCATTGGATTGCTTCCCCTCTTTGCTTGGCATTGATTGGACTATATTGTTCTGACTCATATGGTTCTAGCTTCCAAACACACTTCGTTACTATTCAGAGGATGTGTGAAGGACCCCTAAATTAGCTTTTCATTTGAGCATAATGTAAGGAGCAAGCCCCCAAAGGCAGCATTTCCCCTAGGTATAATTTCAATTAGAAATAGCAAAGTTGTGCCTCTTGGGCTTATTGATTATTCTATGTAAAGTGTATTATATAAAATAAAACCCCAAACAACTGACATTTCTTTTTTAAGGATAATTTGTTTAGAATGAGGTGCCAAACAATTTCCCCTTGAAATATGCTTTGCGGAATGAAGGTTGGGTTTTATTTGGAATCACCGCTTTATAATTTCAATAGCCGAGAGGTAAATATTACATGTTACTGCTGAAGGGTCCTTGTTTATGCTATACAGGATTTCTGTACACAGTTTGGTAAGAGGCTTGAAAAATACATTATGGAGCCACTGGGAATGAATTTCTGACTTCATTAACAACAGGGGAGCACTCCAAGCACCATTTGTTAGAATGTTGTGTAACATTTATACAATAGGTTTAAACAACTGCTCATAAGTACATGCCAACACAATATTATTTTAATTGCCGGGGTTTCTTTAATTTATTCCAGTGGCTGTACAGCTTTGCTAAATACAATTTTAAGGGGGTTAAGGGTACATTTTTTTTTAAAGCATGGCATACTACAAAACAGCAAAAACTGCAGCAGGGGCTTAACCATCAAATGAAACACATTAGAACTTCTGGACCATTGCCTGAAATAATAAGTAATGGAAAACATATACAAAAGAAGTGCTTTTAATGTGATTGCAGACCAGTTTTGCTTTTCAACAACAAACAAACAAATAAACAAATCCATGTTATTGTGTCATCCCAGAATGCTTTATATGATTTACTTGGAATGATTTCATTCCACCATATAATACATGCTTGGCAACTTTCAAAAACCATTCTAACAGTTTTCACAGATACGAAGTTCAGGGAGCTGGTTATGTTTAGCATCGAGAAGAGAAAATTGAGAGGTGACATGAAAACCATCTGTAAATATCTGAAGGTACATTACATTGAAAATGGAGCAAGGTTTGCTGCTCTAGAGACTAGGGCATGAACCTATAGTTCCAAAGGGCATGAAGAGATTCCACTGAAACATTGGGGAAAATGTCCTAAGATCTGTTTGACAGTAGTATAGACTTGGGGCCCATCTACGCAGGTACCTAAATTTGCTTTGGATTGACCCTGGATTCCAAGGAGCTGCTGTGTCCATATGTTCTGCTCCTGAACAGCCACAACAATGGGAGCAGAGTTGGGCTAGATCTGTTCCATCAGATGGTCATTTTTAACTTGTCCATTGTTTGTCACTGTGGCAGTGGCACCAGAAATCTGGAGAGCTCTTGGCCATTGGTGAGTATCTTTGTTGATATCAGCAAAGGTGGCCAAGTGATCTGGAGAAAGGATGGGGAAAGGGGCAGCAAACAACTGGAAAAGTTAGTGCCATCTTGCACTGGCACATGTGAACAGCTGGACTGTTTCAAATTTGAACCAGCCTAACTATTCACATTGATCCAGAAGTTGCAGGGCTGCTCCAGAGTTCTGTGAAGCTCCAGAGGATTCCCCTACATCTACTAACACAGGAAGAACTTGGGTTAATTGGTTTTGCTCTGCGCTAAGGACCAGAAGTCCCTGAATATCATGTGCATATCCAGGAGCTACCTCTGCATTGGAGGATGATGGCCATCTCTTAGAAATGTGCTAGCTGCTCATTCCTGCATGACAGAGAGTTGGTTTAGATTTTTGCAGCTCTAATTTTATGTTTGACCACAATATAAAAAACCTTCCTTGAGTATTTTTGTACTTAGGATTTTCCTTGTACATGTGTGTGTCCACTTGTCATCCACTGTCAATATTCAGCTGTGTGTTTGCTTGCTAAAGTTCAGTGGAAACTTAACTCCAAGATGTATCAGCAATGGAGACTTGGAATTTTGCCACATCAAAATGTCCTTCATTTCAGTGCTGACACATGTGTGGAAAGTCATAAATAATTTCCAAGATGCTTAGACTGGAGGGGTTTCAGCTAGCCCCCACTCTCTCTGCCTTCCGCAGGGATCTGAAAACCTGGATGTTCCAATTTGATGATAGTTAGTCCCTTTCATGAATTCCCACCTTTATTTACTAATAAGGTTGTTCTCAGTACTTTGCCTTTAGCCCTGGCCCTATAGTTTGTTTTTTGCACAAACCCATACACAGTCCTCTCTACCCTAACCCTAACCCTAACCCTAACCCTTGTCCTGGTTACTGATTGTTAAGTTTGGTTGATATACTTTTAATGACGTTTTATATCCTGCTGTGTTTTAAATTGTTTTAACTGGATTCCTATATGTGATTATGTTTTTAAATGAGTTTATAGTTGGTGTATTTTATTTATTTATTTATTTATTTATTTATTTACATTATTTATATTCCACCCTTCTCACTCCGCAAATATACACAGCAAACGTTCAATGCCATTAGACATACAACATATATAGACAGACACAGAGGCAATTTAACATTCCAGCTTTCTGGCTTCATGAAGGTATACTCGATTCCGGCCACAGGGGGAGCTGCCACTTCACCATCCACTTGTGACACCGAGTCCTTGATGGAATACTTCCTCATTCTTACACACGCTACTGGAAGGTTTTATGGTGTCGTAAATTAGTTAACCCCCCCCCCCCCGCATAAAGTGGTATCTAAATTTTCTACTTGACAGATGTAACTGTCTTTTGAGCTGCATAGGTCAACAGCAAGCTAGACTATTAATGTTCAGGAGCTCACTCCAACCCAGGCTGGCTTTGAATTCATGACCTCTCAGTCAATAGTGATTTAATGCAGCTGGCTACTAACTAGCTGTGCTTTTATTGTATGTTCTGGGCTTGGTCCCGCTTGCAAGCCACCCTGAGTCCCTTCAGGGAGATGGTGGTGGGGTATAAAAATAAAAATAATTAACTTTAGCTTGTCTAGAATTGACTCAGCTAGGTCAGCCAATCTTGGCTAGCTAGGATTGTTCCCTTTCAGGTTCAGTTAATTCAAGTCAAATATTTTTTCTCATCTCTATTCTCCTTATTTGCACCCCCACCACAAAATAAAGAGACCAGAGAAACCAAGAAATGAATTTCTGACTTCATTAACAATCTACTTATTTAATTATTTACTTTAACTGCTGCAATCTGCAGGAAAAAAAGGGAATTAGATCCACCTAATGGGTATAGTTAAAGGTTAGGTGCAAATACTAAGAATACTTCCACAGACCACCCTTGAACGAGTACTTAAATTCCAAGGACAATTCAAATTATTGTGGTTGCTCACTGCCATTTTGATGGAAGGCAGTCCTGGGGCTCTCCCTTCCAAATTACAGAATTTTTAAAGAGTGAGAAACCCCCTATTCTAGCCCCAAGGGGAGCCCTCTTGCCAGCAACCCAAGTCAAGGATCCCAGAAAGGCTGTTCCAGAACCCCACCCTTCCCCCACAAAGGGGGTGCAATGGTAAGATGTTTTCATGCCTTTGACAAATTATTTAAGTGATACCACCATATGCCAATTATTACAACCCAAAAGAGACAGTATGGGGTAGTCAACCCCCCACCCCAATAAAAAAATCCTTGGTGGAAAAATTCCTATCTAGCCAGAATGAGACCAGCATTAACTTTCAGTAACCGGGGTGGGATGGGGTTGGGGGGGGGGGGGGTTAACACCAGAAAGAAAGAGGCAGACACGAGGGGCAATTTCGAAAGTGCTGCTGCCCCTTGCACATGCCAGTGGAAGGAGGATTCAAGGCAGCCTCTCCTTATTGGTCCACTCAGGTCTCCTTCACCTGGGAGCCCAAATTCCCCTCCATGTCTCAGGCTTTGCCTTTGAGGCTTTGGGTTGGCTACTTTATTTACATTGCATCTGAAGTAAGAGAACTACAGCTTGTTCTAGTCAAAGTTGTAGTGAGAACAAACCATATTCTCTTAGGTTTGTACCCCATGCAGAAGAGAATGCACAATCAATTTGGCAGAAGAGGATCCTTTGAGCTACAGCTGTATCAAAATGGAAGGAAAAAGTTTATTTTGTCCCATTCATCTGAAGCAAGGGCAGGGAATGTATATACTCCCAAATATTGCTGGACTGGAACTCCCATCAAACTTAGCCAGCATAGCCAAAGATGAGGGATGATAGGAGTTGCAAACCAACAATATTGGACAAGGGACATGTTCTTTAGCCTTGATCTCATTTCCTGAAAGAGCTTTTGCATGTAAAGAATGCATTAGAACCCTCTCCTAATTGCTGAGAGTGAGCTTATATTTCTACAATGTATTCCTGGGGTCCTTTCACTACACAAATAAAAGGCAAAGGTTTCCCTTTGATATTAAGTCTAGTCATGCCCAACTCTGGGACACAACTAGATGTCTAAGCCGAAGAGCTGGCATTGTCCATAGATGCCTCCAAGGTAATGTGGCCGGCATGACTGCATGGTTCACCATTACTTTCCTGCCAAAGTGGTCCCTATTGATCTAGTCACATTTACATGTTTTTGAATGGTTAGGTTGCTAGAAGCTGGGGCTAACACCAGGAGCTCAGCCTGCTCCCCGGATTCAAACTGCTGGCCTTTTGGTCACAAGTTCAGCAGCTCAGTGGTTTAACCCACTGTGCCACCGGGGCTCCTACATAAATACACAATATACTAAACAAATACACTGCACAAATACAGCAGTATAATTCCTCTTTACTTGCTATGGCTACATTCTATGCAATCATGGGAATTGTAGTTTAGTGAGGTACTAGGACTTTCTGTCTGAGAATTCTAAATGTGTGCACATGTCAAGTTGCCTATCCAGTTATGGTGACCCTATACATTTAATAGAATTTTCTTTGGCAAGGAATACTCAAAGGTGGTTTTACTATTTTTTACCCTCTGAAATACTTCTCCTTAAACTCAACTACAAATCCAAGGATTCCATAGAATGAAATCATGGCCATTAAAGTGGATTCATAGTTTGTTCAGTGAGAAAGGACCCCTGTCCAGGGCGAGTCTGTCAATACTTCAAATGATCCTGTTTTGACTGGAAATGGAGGCTGCAGACCCAAAGCTGATTCTCTACTTTAGAAGGACAGTGAACATTCAAAAGAAACTTATAAATACAGAATACTTGGTTTATTTTTAGTTTTGTTTGCTGAACAGCTCAAGCCCTCCCTGTTACATTGCCAAACCTTTTTTTTAACCTTTTTGGTCTGCAACACCATTGAGTAATTGATACTTAAAGATGAAGTGGGGATTTATACAGCACCAGTCACACTGAAAGATCAAATTTCACTATTGGAGGGATTTGGCCTCCTTTGAACTTCCCAAAAAGGGAGAGAAGTGTAACATGAGATCTAAGCAATATACCACTTCTCAGGCATTAATCATTATAAATTCATCACCACCACAAGATTTTAAAGAATGCAAAAAAGGGCAGAAGATATATTGTGTGTTCATACACCTGTCTGATTAAACAGGCTGCATGGAGGGAATTGTGCCTCCCATATCTGAAATGCTTGGCACCATAAATATTTTCAATTTGGAATTTTTATTTTGGATTTTGGAATTCCTATATTTGTGTGTATGGACTTAGTGAGATAACTTGGAGTTCGGTGCCAAGTCTAAATATAGAATTTCTGTGTTTCTCATGCACCTTATGGTAATTTTATACATAGCATTTGAACAATTTTATTCATGAAACAAAGCTTGTGTACATCAAATCATTAGAAAGCAAATCTGTCACCATCCCAGCCACACAGCTGGAGAATTCTGGGTTTTGGAGTATTTTGGAATTTCACCTAAGGGATGCTCTACCTGTAATATGTTTGCTTTCCTGCATGGCATGACTCTTTGCCATTTCTAAGATGCTTTCACTCTTAAATCTGGAAAGTATTCAGATAAATGTCCTTCCATACTATCTCAAGGAGCACCTTCCAAAATTGGGTGTATTGCATGTATGTATTAATTATATCCAGGGCCTTCTCAGTAGTGGCCCTCCGGCTGTGGAATGCCCTTCCTACAGACATTAGATTGGCCCCCTCCTTACTGGCATTCAGGAAGAGAGTGAAGACTTGGCTCTTCGAACAGGCTTTCAACTAAGCAGTGCAATTGATTGATTACTGGAATATGGATTAATGGACAACGAGATTGGATACTGATTCTATTGATGAGACGTGATGGATTGTTGTTTTCCTGTATTGTTGTATTGATGTCCTGATGTTAATTAATTGATATTACTGTTTTAAATGACTAATGATTTTGTACTGTATTGTTGATACTGGTTGTTAACCGCTCTGAGTCGCCGTTGGCTTAGAAGAGCGCTATACAAGTGAAGTAAATAAATAAATAATAATAATATCCAAACTTGGTGACTCTATGAATTCTAGATCTCCAAGACACCCTATTGTTACCGTTCCTACTAACTCCTTCAAAACTTAGGGCCACAAATTACCGATAAGAGTTTATTCACCTATGATACAGTCGCCCTCTTTTCATAATATCATTAGCTTTATTGTGCATTATTATCTTTTTCAATGGGTCACATCATCTCATAATATGTCCAAAGTACAATGGTTGCAGGTTAGCTATTTTGGTTCATAGTGGGAATTCAGGTTTGATTTATTGTGTTTTGTTGTTGTTCATTCGTTCAGTCGTTTCCGACTCTTCATGACCTCATGGACCAGCCCAGGCCAGAGCTCCCTGTCAGCCGTCACCACCCCCAGCTCCTTCAAGGTCAATCAAGTCACTTCAAGGATGCCATCCATCCATCTTGCCCTTGGTCGGCCCCTCTTCCTTTTTCCTTCCATTTCCCCCAGCATCATTGAACTGGAGTATATGGCAGTGTAGACTCACACAATCAAGTTCAAAGCAGATAATCTTGATTATATAGCAGTGTAGAAGGAGGCTTAGAAGTGCTTAATCCCAATGTTAAAAATGGGAAAAATTAACAGCATGGAGCTTGAGACAGATGCAACATTAATACCTAGGGAATGGATGGCCCTTCATACAGGACTGAACAGTGGTTCCCCCATCCCTTGCCAACCCTTTGATAGCTGAGACTCTTTCCATACTACTATATAATCCAGATTATCAAATTGGAAAATTCAGATTATCTGATTTGAACTGGATTATATTAGTCTACACTGCCATATAATCCAGTTCAAAGCAGATTATGTGGATTTTATATGGTACTGTAGAAGGGTCCTGAGAATAATGGAAGTTGCAGTCCATGACTACAACTTGAAAAGTTCTGCACATTCATTCATACTCCATATCCACCCATGTGCAAAGCTCACTTAGATTTTTTTTGCTTATCATTTCTACTACTGAAATTCTTAACAGTTGTAAATTACTCTTAGGCTGGGAGGCAGAGAGTGCCATAAATAGTAGTGCAACAAAATCTTGCCAGCATCACCGTTAGCTTTCATGCTATATCCTTACAGCTGCTCCAGGAAAAAAGATATGCCCCCTTCAGCTGAATAGGCTTCATGATGGAATGCCGGCAGGGAGATTTAATATTATTTGTCTACACCAAGGAGCAAGCAGCTACAGACCTGGCAAAATGGCTCGCTGACTGGCTGCAGTCATTATCTGAGCAATCTAAGTAGTTACGTTTCAAGCTACAGGGTGTTGAGCATAATAGCGCTGTCTAGACTCGGAGCCTACAGAAAAGAGAGATTGCCTTCCCTTCTGTTCTTGCTGGTCAAGCCAGGTTAATGATGATTGACTTAATGAGAGTCATCTGACTTCTAACCTAGGGAAAGGAGAGACTTATTTGCCAGGATGAACAATATTATGCTCCTTTGATGGAACTGACAGTTTTCATTTGCCTGAGATGTTTTTACCTCTCTAAACTATTGCAAGGCCTAGAGTAAATCGGTGGCTGTTGAGGCTTGCTGGTGTCATCGATTATGGCAAGGACAGAGCAGGTTGTTGGCGGTGGGTGCCTTCTCTCATTGTTCAGTGTCTAGTTAATTATAGGCACTTGCAATTTGTCCTTCTTGCAAAACAAGAAAAAGAAGACAACAAAATTCTAGCTTTGTTGTGAATTGAGACTCTTCTCTCTGGCTTCAGTTTCGCTTTCTGACACATTCAATTTTTAAAAAGAAAAAAACCCCAAATTTTCATCTTGCAAGCCTCTCCTGCAGCCACATTCAACATTCAACCCCATTTTTTTCAGCTTAGAAAGGGTCATATTTTACTTACCTGACATGAAACTCTGAAGAGCCAGATTGAAAGAAAAGATGGCAACTGCAATGCTAAGCTGTAAGGCACACCTAAATGGCAAATCTCCTTCTTTTGCCGGATTGAAGGGCAAACTAAAACTTCCAATAAAAACACAAGAATTATCAACATTAGCCAGAGAAAATAATCTTGTCTTCATTAGTTTGCCATAGGGTCATGCGGAATAATAAACTCATTTCCATTAAAAAGAAAAAAAAGGAAACAAAAATGAGGAATTATATTACTCAAATGTTGTATTTCTAAATGTAGCAATGAATATGTGAACACCTTGTCTTAAACATTTTATTATTCATTCTGAAAGAAAGTATTCCATAATCCATTTCTTTTCCATTGTTTTTCTGGAAAAGAAGGCGTTCATCTCTTTTCTCTCTCTCTATTTCATAGCATAACCTATACCTGTTGATAAACTCTACAAGGTAGTTGGCATTGCCCCCCTCCCTCATAGAATCATAGAATCATAGAATCAAAGAGTTGGAAGAGACCTCATGGGCCATCCAGTCCAACCCTCTGCCAAGAAGCAGGAATATTGCATTCAAATCACCCCTGACAAATGGCCATCCAGCCCCTGTTTAAAAGCTTCCAAAGAAGGAGCCTCCACCACACTCCAGGGCAGAGAGTTCCACTGCTGAACGGCTCTCACAGTCAGGAAGTTCTTCCTCATGTTCAGATGGAATCTCCTCTCTTGTAGTTTGAAGCCATTGTTCCGCGTCCTAGTCTCCAAGGAAGCAGAAAACAAGCTTGCTCCCTCCTCCCTGTGGCTTCCTCTCACATATTTATACATGGCTATAATATCTCCTCTCAGCCTTCTCTTCTTCAGGCTAAACATGCCCAGTTCCCTAAGCCGCTCCTCATAGGGCTTGTTCTCCAGACCCTTGATCATTTTAGTCGCCCTCCTCTGGACACATTCCAGCTTGTCAATATCTCTCTTGAATTGTGGTGCCCAGAATTGGACACAATATTCCAGATGTGGTCTAACCAAAGCAGAATAGAGGGGTAGCATTACTTCCTTAGATCTAGACACTATGCTCCTATTGATGCAGGCCAAAATCCCATTGGCTTTTTTTGCCGCCACATCACATTGTTGGCTCATGTTTAACTTGTTGTCCACGAGGACTCCAAGATCTTTTTCACACGTACTGCTCTCGAGCCAGGCGTCACCCATTCTGTATCTTTGCATTTCATTTTTTCTGCCAAAGTGGAGTATCTTGCATTTGTCACTGTTGAACTTCATTTTGTTAGTTTTGGCCCATCTCTCTAATCTGTCAAGATCGTTTTGAATTCTGCTCCTGTCCTCTGGACTATTGGCTATCCCTCCCAATTTGGTGTCATCTGCAAACTTGATGATCATACCTTCTAGCCCTTCATCTAAGTCATTAATAAAGATGTTGAACAGGACCGGGCCCAGGACGGAACCCTGCGGCACTCCACTTGTCACTTCTTTCCAAGATGAAGAGGAAGCATTAGTGAGCACTCTCTGTGTTCGTCCACTTAACCAATTACAGATCCACCTCACCGTAGTTTTGCCTAGCCCACATTGGACTAGTTTCCTTGCCAGAAGGTCATGGGGGACCTTGTCGAAGGCCTTACTGAAATCCAGGTACGCTACATCCACGGCATTCCCCGCATCTACCCAACTTGTAGCTCTATCGAAGAAAGAGATCAGATGAGTCTGGCATGACTTGTTTTGATAAATCCATGTTGACTATTAGCGATGACTGCATTTGTTTCTAAGTGCTTGCAGACCGCTTCCTTAACAATCTTTTCCAGAATGTTGCCCGGTATCGACGTGAGGCTGACAGGACGGTAGTTGTTTGGGTCATCTTTTTTTCCCTTCTTGAAGATTGGGACCACATTGGCCCTCCTCTAATCTGCTGGAACTTCTCCCGTTCTCCAAGAACTCTCAAAGATGGTTGTCAGTGGTTCCGAAATGACTTCCGCTAGTTCCTTCAATACTCTGGGGTGTAGTTGATCTGGCCCTGGGGACTTGAACTCATTAAGAGCGGCCAGGTATTCCTGGACGACTTCTTTCCCAATTTGGGGTTGGATGTCCTCCAATCCCTCATCCACTCCATCTTGCTGAGGTTGAAGACTCTCTTTTTGTGAGAAGACCGAGGCAAAGAAGGCATTAAGTAGTTCTGCCTTTTCCCTATCCCCTGTCAGCATTGCCCCATCTTCTCCTCGAAGAGGTCCTATCGCCTCCTTGTTTTTCCTTTTTCTACTGACATAAGAATAGAAGCCCTTTTTATTGTTTTTAATGTCCCTGGCAAGTCTGGGCTCGTTTTGTGCTTTAGCCTTGCGGACCTTTTCCCTACAGGTGTTGGCTATTTGTTTGAATTCTTCTTTGGTGATTTCTCCCTTTTTCCACTTCTTGTGCATGTCTCTTTTGTGTCTTAGCACAGTTAGAAGTTCTTTGGACATCCATTCTGGCTTCTCTGCACTTGTCCTATTTTTTCTCTTTGTTGGCATGGTTTGCAATTGCACCTTGAGTATTTCACTCTTGAGAAATTCCCATCCATCCGTAACTCCCTTGTCTTTTAGTATCTGTGTCCACGGAATGCTGCTCAGCGTTTCCTTCATTTTTTTGGAAATCAGCTCTCCTAAAGTCCAAAATGCGGGTTTGACTTGTCTTAGTTTCGGCCTTCCTTTGTACCTCAAATTGCAGGAGCACATGGTCACTTGCCCCTAAGGATCCTACCACTTCGACCGCATCGATCATGTCCTCCGCATTTGTTAGGATGAGATCAAGAGTAGCCAATCCCCTTGTTGCCTCTTCTACCTTCTGGACCATGAAATTGTCTGCAAGGCAAGTGAGGAATTTGTTGGACATTGTACTCTTGGCCGAGTTTGTTTTCCAGCAAATATCGGGATAGTTGAAATCGCCCATGACTACTACATCTCTTCTCTGTGCCTGTTTGGTCAACTGTTGGCAGAAGACTTCATCAAGTTCTTCCTCCTGGCTTGAGGGTCTGTAGTAGACGCCTACAA
Source organism: Anolis sagrei (assembly GCF_037176765.1). NCBI lineage: Eukaryota > Metazoa > Chordata > Lepidosauria > Squamata > Anolidae > Anolis > Anolis sagrei. Next base: position 274,636,463 of record NC_090022.1, read on the forward strand.
CGACATCTTTTTGAGTCCCAGTTTCCTTGATTCTTATCCAGATGATTTCAAGCTGGTTTCCCAGATTGCTGTCTTGAATCTCTTCTGCAGCATAAGAGTTTTTGACATATAAGGCTACTCCGCCTCCTCTCCCCTTTGTTCGGTTTCTGTGAAAGAGGTTATACCCCTCGATATCTACATTCCAGCGATAGGAGTCATCCCACCAGGTTTCAGTGATCCCTATGATATCATATTTGTGGTGTTGTGCTAAAAGTTGGAGTTCGTCTTGTTTATTTCCCATGCTCTGTGCATTAGTGTAAAGACATGTGAGCCCCTGAGATCTTCCCTTGAGCTGTTTAATTGGGATTATTGTGCTTTTGGTACTTGGTCCTTGTTGTGTTTGTGCAGCCCTCCGTTTAGCCTTCTGGCAATTCCCAGACATTATGGGTAAAGTAGTGTTCGCAAGGCTGTTGTCCCCCTCCCCCGGTGGACCTAGTTTAAAGTGCGTCTAATGAGGTTTGCGAGTCTGTGAGCAAAAAGGTGTTTTCCTACTTGTGTGAGATGCACCCCATCCCTTGCCAGTAGGCCATCCTCCTGGAAAAGCAGGCCATGGTCGAGGAAGCCAAAGCGTTCCTCCTGACACCATTTTCTAAGCCAGTTATTGACCTGTACTATTTTTCTGGCTCTTGTGGGTCCGTGTCTTACAACAGGGAGGAGGGATGAAAAGACCACCTGTACATTACATTCTTTTAGCTTTGCTCCTAGAGCTCGAAAATCATTTGTGATCTTTTGAAATGTATGCCTTGCAGTATTATTGGTTCCTACATGAATCAACATGAGGGGAGGGCGGTGATAGGGCTTGAGGAGCCTGGTGAGCCTCTGAGTGATATGGTGTATTTTTGCCCCCGGTAGGCAGCATATTTCTTGAGCCATCCCATCCGGTCTGGAAATGACAGCTTCCGTTCCTCTAAGGAGGGAGTCGCCCACTACCAAGACCTGTTTACTTTCGGGAATGACAGGGCCCCTTTTGTGCAATGTAGTGTGTAGGTCTCCAGAAAAGTGATCCTGTTGGTGTGAATTGTGTAGGTGAAAAGTGTTGTCCTCCTCCTTGACATCCCCGGTGCATTCGTCAAGGACAATCCATTGAGATTCGTCCAAGAGCCTATGGTTCTCCTGTATGTGTTCCTGTTGCACTTGGTCTATGGTTGGGGATGGTACACCTGCACGATTGTGCAAGTGTGAATGTTGTGAAGTGTTGTCCCAGTCAGGGCTATCCCCTGCACACTGATCAAGGATGAGCCACTGATCAGTATCTAAGCCATTCTGGTCTTCCCCAATATGTTGTGTTTCTTGGTCAGGTGATAGTTGTGTGAGAATTTGGAATCTATTGTGTAACTGCAGCTGAGCGGAAGTATTCTGAGGAGGCTTCCGGGTCCTATGTGTCCTTTTAAGGGTGACATTTCTCCAAGCCTGAGGGTTGTCCACATCTGAGGTGCTGTTCTCTTGAGCCTCCCCGTAATGTTGGTGTGATATGGGCTGCGTGTCTAGGACAGTGTGGTGTGTGGTGTCTAAGAACAGCTCAAGTTCCTGAATGTCCTTAAGGGTCTTAATACGGTCCTCGAGTTGTTGGATCCTGTGTTCCATGCGAGTGATCTGTTTACACTTGGGGCAGATGTAATTGAGTAATTGTAGTGTGAAAAAGCTGAACATGCCACAGCTTGTGCATGAGACGGGAAGTTTTCGTGTTTGTTCCATCTGGAGGTTGCTAATGACCTCCTCTTGGTGTGTGTTTTATGTTGTTGTCTGTATGCAGGGGTGAAAGTATAGGTTACTGAGTGTACGAGTTAATTTAATTTTTAAACTCAGGAAGCCCCGCCTCTCAAACAAAGCAGTTAATTTTTAAACTCAGGAAGCCCTGCCTCTCAAACAAAGCAGTTAATTTTTAAACTCAGGAAGCCCCGCCTCTCAAACAAAGCAGTTAATTTTTAAACTCAGGAAGCCCCGCCTCTCAAACAAAGCAGCACTGAAAGCAGTTAAATTTAAACAAAGCTTATCCTGAAGGAGAAGGAAACAAAATGGATTCCTGCTTCCTCAACTTCTGTGGAAAGCCCTCCCAATGTGCGAAATTTATTTAGCCACTTGTGCTCCCTATATTTTATCAGTTTTGTACTTATTTATGCAATGCTTTTGATGCAGAATAAAAAAAATAGCAACCAAGTTTTTAAAATAGGTCTGTTTTGTGTGAATACTGTTATTGTAAACTAATAAAAACCTGTCTGTAATTTGGTCTGTATGTTACACACACACACACATACATACATACACACCAAGACTTTGGAGGGAAATCCCAGAAAACAATACTTTTAAAAATTGTTATTCTCTCTCTCTCCTCCCCCCCCCCCCCCCCGGGACTCCATCACTAATTGTACACATTTAAGTTGTGCACAGTTTTTAACTGCAGACATTTTAAAGAGCATGCATGATTGTATAGATATTTTATTTCTCAAAAAGACAAATACAGTTTTTCAATGGTGTGAATTTCCAAAGCACTTTGTTTCTGAACCAGTCTCCTTGGGAGCTGGGACATTGACACTTTAGTCTAAACTCCAATGAAATTATTTTCCCTCCTTAATTAAAAGCCAGATCTTTAACCACTACACAGTCAAAACTCAATGCCTGGATGAATGAATTTGTCAGTTTCATTCCTTCCCACTTTACTCCCCATTGTGTTTATGGAGGAATTGATAAATGTTGGAAAGGTCTTATCAGTGAACCAAATGGAATTCTCACCCATCCAGTTTCTGAACAATATCCAGCTCATGCTCAGAAGAAAGAAGGACATTGATTTTAGAGACTGCAGAGCTGTGTTTTTTCTTTCTTTCTTAAATGTACAGTCACAGGTTCATAGAGGCTGAAAACTATTCAGAAGCTAGTGTAAAATGTGATGGCTAGACAATTATCAGATATGCATGGTCTGCTTGGGGCCAGAAATATTTTCTATTTTGTTTTTTGTTTTTTTTTTTGTTTCTTTTAGGATTTTGAAATATCTGAATTTGCATATACATATATAATGAGATATCTTGGAGATGGGATACAAGTTTAAAAACATATGTCATTTATGTTTCGTATATGCCTTATGCACATGGCCTTAAGATCATTTTATAAAATATTCTAAATAACTTTCTGCACAAAACAAAGCTTGTCTACACAGAGTCACCAGAAAGCAATATTGTCAGCCACCCTTGCAGGCATTTTTAGATTTTAGAATAATTTGGATTTTAGAATTCTGGATACTGAATGTTTATTAACTTCTATGCAGGGCCATAGACAGAGCAGGGTGTGTGTGTGTGTGTGTTAAAAGTTCAACCTGCCCTGAAATGTGTCAGGTCAAAAATGAAATGTGGTTTCCTCATAAATTGTTAAACCAGTTAAAATTCATGAGTAAACCAGATTTGTGAGGTGTGGAGGGGTTAGAATCCATAAACACCCCCTCTGGCTATGGTCCTGCCTTTATGACAGTGGTTCCCAACCTTTTTTTTTTGACCAGGGACCACTTGACTTGGGATCACTTTGACCAAGGTCTACTCTCCACCATTGGTACCAAAAGGGCTATGAATCAGTTTTTGGTCAACTTTAGATTCAGTTTGGTTATTTGGGGTGCTGATTCAGAAAATTGCATTGGATAGACCACATCGGCTCTAGTTTCTGGTACAGAACATATGCCATCCAGTAGCCACCATCAGCTTGTCCACAGAAAACCATATTTAATAATCTAGAGCTGATGTGGTAGTAGTAATCTTTCATGGGTAGTCAGCCTCTCCCCTCCCAACATCCCGTTGCCATGACACTATAAGAGGGTTTTGCGAGATCAGTTACTCTCATTTCCCCGTGGTTTCAAGGCAACGGTGTAATAATGGTGAGGTCGCAGACCATATTTTCATTCTTGCGGACCACTGGTGGTCCACAGACCACAGGTTGGGAACCACAGTTCTATGATGACAATATTACCCCCCCCTCCAAAAAACAAACAAACAATAAAATGATTAGAACAGAACATCCTGAGTGGCACAAAATTGCCTTTAGAATATGTAAAGGGAACAAAAGAAATCTGTAAAAGGTAGGTAAACAAAAGAGCCTTGAAAGTTAATAGGGGACCTTCCTTAAGGAGAACTCCTTTGAATCACTGGAGTCCAAGAACAGGTGTTCTCTCGGCCTCTTTGACACACATTCCTCATCCCCACCTCTCATCCAGTGCAATTCCCTGCCATGCAAGAACATATAATCATTGTATTTCCAACATATGTCCATCCTGTCTCTTTGTCTCCCAGTTTTGACCTGTAAATTGTTGGAGAATCCATTTGCTTTGCTAAGTAGAGAGATAGTCTTCACATGCTAGGGAGTTTTTCTAGACTACTGGGGGTTCATTCAGACAGATCCAAAAGCTGGGGTGCCTCCAGTAAAAATACATTAATTTGGAATAAACCAAGGTTTCCTTGGTTTGTTCCAAATTAATTTGATACTCCATTAATTTGATACTCCATTAATTTGATACTCCATTAGATCTGGGTCTTCCTGAAAGGCCCTGGTTGAATGGGGTATTGGACCTGTGGGGACTCAACTTCCAGGTAGTGTTGGGACTATTCAGGGGTGAGTCTCCATTGCCATCCTGAACCTTTTGGCCTGCTGGAGCCCAAAGGTGTGGGATGGTGCCCCCCAAGCTCCCAATTTACCCCTTACTTATCTTTTATGGATAAATGGGGGGGGGGGGGTTCAAGTGCCTACATGCCATTTTGATTTTAATCAGGATGTCATGTTACCCCCCCCCCCCAGGAAAGCCTGGGGTTTTAGGGGGCTGTAGAGACTCAAATCCATGCTGAAGCGGGTTTTGGCACTGTCTGGAAGTGACCTGAAACATCCTTCAAGTTTCAGATCCGTGTCCCAGCTGTTCTTCATGCTCTGTGCTTCAGTTAGGCTTGAACAATCTCTGTGGCTCCAGCTAGGTCTTGACACCTGCCAACCCCAATCTACCTTGTTATTGAAATTACTTCTACTTAATGTATTCTCCAAATCACAGGGTCAAATATTGCCCCCACCTTTCTTTATAAGAGGCTTTGAAATAATTAGAAACATTTATTGCATTGGCAACACATATCAAGCAATTTTATTTGGGTCCCATCCTTGGCATGATGAAAACTGCATCAAAAATACATCACATCTTTTTATTTATTTCTTGAGCAGCACAGCTGGTTAGGCCCTTGAACAAGGCTCAGTTTATTTGGCTCCTGTACAGAATCAGGCGCCTAATAGCATACACAGCTGTAGGTAACTAGGAAGTGCCAATGTCTGCTAGTAGAGGCCTCCATGACCCAAGCAATTAACCTTATATTAACGCCTTTAACAAAGATCATCTGTTACCAGTTTGCCTTTAGTTTTCAGTTTTGCATGGAGAGGGAGGTGGATTGATTCCCCAGTGTCATCTAGAACTGGCAAGTATTGTAATTTCCCTCCTCAAAAAAACCCTCCACATATGTTTGTTTTTAATATCCTCATTTAAGGGGTCAAATAAAGCCCTTGTGATCTATAGTACCTGTATTTTAGAAGCTTGCAGAACTAATTATATGGCTTTTTAAAATGGTTCACAAACACACAGGCATTTAAATATGTCTTGTAATAACCAACAATTTGGCTGATTTCCATGTGGTGCTTACAGTAGACCAGTTTCTCGAAGTCTTCAAGTAGCTCTGTTTATCTGGCCAAGTTGGATAGTAAACCTGAGAAGGGGAGTGTATTTGTATTGTAGGCTGTTAAGAGGGTCCACAGGACCAGGTAACATCTGCTTCAACATCTGCTACAGAAAACAAGTGTACGGATCAGGGACGAATTTCCGCATGACTCCCCCATAGGCTGCATCTGCCCATCCAATGACAACAACAACATACAGTATAGTTGTAACTAAACAAGAGAGAATGTTACTTTTCTTGCAACATAGCATTGATTTTTCTGTATTTCTGTATATTTCTTAGTCATCTGATTTACTTTCTTTATCAAGCTCAGTATGGATTGCTGCTGCAAAAGGAGAAAGTGGTTCAAACATGTGCTTTTGTGTTGATCTCACTTCTGTCATTCAGTTTTGTACTTAGGGCCCTTCTACACAGGTCAAAAACTCATGATAGGTAATGGGTTTACCTGAGGCATCCAAATGACGTCTCAGGTAAACCTGGATTAATTGAAAGTAAATTGGGATTTCGCAGTTTACTGTGAATTAGTTAAACACCTCAACAGATCTGGACCTTACTGAAAGTTCTAGGTTTCTGGGCCGGGGGCGGGGGGGGGGGGGGGGGGGGAGGGAGGGGGTAATTCTGGGACCTTGTTCCACGATCCTGGGAGGTCAACCCCAATTACATACCAGTTTTTTTGTGCTCTGCCTCATTCCTCCCTTAAAACTTAATAGAGGGGTTTGCAGGCAACACAGGCCCCTCCAGAGAGTCCTCCTGATGCTTGGAAATAATACATAAGGAGATGGTGGAGGGGGGAAGGTATCTCCTCCTCCCTCTTTTAATGTGTCATTTCCAGACATCAGGCAGACTCTCTGGATAGGTATGTGCTGCTGGCAGATGCCATGGGGTAATTTCTGAGGGAAGAATGGGAGACTATGGGGTGGCTGGATGCCATCTCGATCAACCTTTGTATAAGTCAAAGATGGGTGTTTCCTCTCTCATTTCCCCCTCCAGATTCTATCTGAACAATTAAGCCATCTCCTTTTGCTGCCCTAAGAAAAGAAAGCTTCCCTTTTCATAAAAGTCAAGGTACAGTACTTATATTGTCCTATGGATAAGACAACCCTGGCTTTTGAGGTCATTTTTAGACTAAAATATTGAGGTATATACATGGGTATATACAGTAGTTACTTTCTTACAACACCTCTCAGGCCTCTCTTCTAACTTCTGCACCTGAGAAAACATTTTCTATATTCTTTTCATGTGGAATACATGTGTGTCAAAACCAGCATTTGGTGCACAAGCTGTGGTGTTAATCCTGTCTTTTACTAACAATAAGCTTCTGGAAGGTGTTACATATTTTGCTCCAATCTGCCATTTTCTTTTCTTTGTTTTCTAATTGCTTTCACAGCGTTCAAGTCACGAGTGGGCAATTATAACAATAAAAATCTTTGCCAAAGGTTAAGCTTTCCAAGATAACTTCCAATTTGAGATTTTCATAAGAGAGGTAGTTTTCCATATTGAATTTTTTAAAAAGAGAGATGCCAGCCAGTTTTTTATGGTATAAAAGAAGGTGATACCAAGACCAACAAGTGCAGAATCAGATTTCCCTATTTTGCACCTTTTGTGTATTCATTATATTACAATGACAACCTGATCATTGCAAGGGCTGGCATATGTGATCTCCTGGGGCTACATGGGGCCACATGGCTGAATGTGTGTCTCAGTCTTTCAAATTCCTCAGGCCACATTTTTATGGTCTAAGAAAAATAATGAAAGTTTACAGGAACAGTGATTTCATCTTTTAAATAGGATGCAACTCTCCTCACACTGAAGCCTATTTTTCAACCCTAGGGCTGCTTACACACTATAAATAATAATAATAATAATAATAACAACAACAACAACAACAACAACACTTTATATCTTACCCCATCTCCCCGAGGGGACTCACTATACAATTATAGTGCTGTTATGTTTTCATCTTATAGCATGCTGGGATTTGCAGTTTATTGAGTGGTACTAGAATTCATACCTGGAAAGCACAAGAAGCCACACATTTAAGCATAATATAGGATATAGTCACAGCAGGTAAAATGGAATCATAGTTATAATTCTGAAATGTGTAAGGACCTAGAGGTGGATTTACAGCCATGTTTCCTTTTTCTTCACCCATTTTTGGTAGTGCAGGGGAGTCTTGAAGCAGATAATTAGCATCTGGATCCAAGACAAATGCTAACATCTATCTAGTTGATTGACTTCAAAATACTATAATTAACATTTCTTCATTAAAGTCAAAGTGGCCTTTTGCTGACGTGGATTACATCATAGGCATGGTTGATGGGGATAAGAGAGAGGGCCTTCTCGGTGGTAGCCCCCCAGCTCTGGAACCCCCTCTCCCGGGAGATTAGACTAGCACCCACCCAAGATTTGATAGCATCACCACTGGGAAATAGTTTTTAAAAATATATAGAGTGTAACTTATTTAGCCAAACAATATATATATGTTTGTTCTCTGTGTTTTAAAATCAAATTTACATTCAGGTTTTACATTCATATGACATGGGAAATGGGAATGAAAAACACATTAAAACAGTGCAGGCCTGGCTATATATGTGTGTATGAAAAAAAAACCCCAACCTAGTACCAATGGGATTTAAGCCAAAATAAATTTACATAGGATTTTGGCCATAGTGTCATGCAGAACAATACTACAAAACTGCACTGTAGCCTTCTTTGTACATCTTTCTCTGTTTAATTCAAATAATCTTTTGGACCAATATGTAGATAGTCTCTTCGAGTATCCATAATGAGTCACACAAATATGTATTGTGTTAGAGCTCAGGATTAAAGGGTCAGCAATGTTTTTCAAACAACTGTCACTCTAAAATGAAACACCTGGTTTTGAGCATCAGCATTGCAAACACTTTAATGTGTCTTTCTCTTAACCATAAAACATCCAGTGAGGAAGAATAGGGTCACTTAAGTAATATCAATGTTTGTCTACAGCAAAAAAATAAAAAGAGAGAGAATCTTTCCACTTCACATTTCCATTTTTAACTGAAGTGTTTATCTGGGATGAAAAAAAATGCATGCAGATAATAAAGAAGTAGCTTTAAAGAGCTACAAGACATTCATAAAACTTCAAGGATTGTTTGGAAAGCAGAAATGCAATAAAAGAAGCTTTATGGTTGGAGATTTGCAATGAGAACCACAGCAAATGATCTCGCAGAGATTTACACCCTTGCAAATAAGTTACTTAAAATCAAAGGTTAGATGGTACTTGGAAGACAACTGGCAAGACCCCAAATCCCCAAGATGTGTGTGTGAGAGAGGGGGGGGGGGGAGTATAACCAAGTCCTGGGAGTTTCTGGTTGTGCCATGGTAGTGTGTCCTTGTAGTTGCTTTTGGCCCACTTTCCCTTTTCAAGTGAGCAAAGGGAACATCAAGGAGAGATAAAGGTAAAGGTTTTCCCCAGACATTAAGTCCAGTTGTATCCGACTCTGGGGATTGGTGCTCATCTTCATTTCTAAACCAAAGAGCCAGCGTTGTCAATAGACATCACCAAGGTCATGTGGCCGGCATGACTGCATAGAGTGACGTTACCTTCCCACCTGAGTGATACCTATTGATCTACTCACATTTGCATGTTTTTGAACTTCTAGATTGGCAGAAGCTGGGCCTAAGAGCAGGAGCTCACCCTTTTGGTAAACAAGGTCAGCAGCTCAGTGGTTTAGCCCAGTGCACCACCAGGATCAAGGAAAAGGAAAAGTTAATTGCTGCATGCCTTGCCCATTGGTGTTGCTAACTGGGCCCATGGGGTGATGTATATCAATGAACAGTGGTTACAGCAGGGAGAAATTGAAGAAGTGGATCTATACAAGAAGGTGGAGTCTATATATAATATTTTGCCTCATAAACACCCCCCTCCTACTTTCATAATGAACTAATACGTCTCATCATCCTATCCGTCTTCTGGAATTTCTCATTCTTTTATAGCATCTTCTTAAATAGGCTTCCCATAAAGGTAATGTGGTTATATCCCAAAATATAAGGGCTGAACAGCCTGCATGAAGAATGCTTTGCATGTTCAGCTCTTGCTTATTTGAAGTCACCCTCCAAGCTATTTGTTGATCCTTGTGTAACATTCAACCATTGTCCCCTGGAAGCTTCTAAACCCTACAGAATGAGGTTGCTTTTCTGGAATTCTGTTGAGTCACTAGAGATTAATGAAGAAGACAGAATGCTAGCAAGGCGAGATACTGCTTGGTTGCCTCCTCTTCCCTCTTTCTGCTCTACAAACGGGTGGAGACAGTGCCTCTAAAGCTTGAAAACCTAGTGGATGGCTCTTTGCAAAGAGTCAACAACAGACATATGTATGCAGAATCCTGAGTTATGAGCTTATATCAATGACACATTTCTTGGTGTAGTGTAACTTTGCATGATTCTGGGTTTCAGAAATTTCACAACCGTGCATCCATACTGTCCTGTTCAAACTGAACTAGAAAATAAATTTGATTTGTAGCCATTTTTCATACTCTTTTGATAGTTCCATTGCTTGGCACATCCTGATTTGTTACAGGGCTATAGGAGCCATGCATTAAAGAATCTGAAGAGCTGGTGCTCCTCAGAGTTTTGGATAAGAGTACTTATCCAAATTACTTATCCAATCATTGTGTCCACTTCAGTAGTCAAAGTTTGTTGTTGTTGTTTATTTGTTCAGTCGCTTCCGACTCTTTGTGACCTCATGGACCAGCCCACACCAGAGCTCCCTTCTGGCCATCACCACTCCCATCTCCTTCAAGATTAAGCCAGTCATTTCAAGGATACCATCCATCCATCTTGCCCTTGGTCGGCCCCTCTTCTTTTTTTCTTCCATTTTCCACAGAATCATTATCTTCTCCAAGCTTTCCTGTCCTCTCATTATGTGGCCAAAGTACTCAAAAAATATTAAAGAAAAGCTTTAAGAAGAAACCGGAATATTATCTTCTGGGATTTACAGATGATGACTGTAAATTGGATGAGAAAGAAGATAAATTATTCACTTACTGCACAACGGCGGCTAGGATGGTTTTTGCCAAATATTGGAAGAATGGTGAGGTCCCGAGTATTGAAGACTGGTGGAAGAAAATTAAAGAAATAAGAGACATGGACGAATTAACTTTTTTGATGAGAAGAAATGAAGGAAGAGTTTTGAGGAGGACAGATTGGTCCCTGATATATGATTATGAGAAGAAAGCTGAAAAAACAATGGGACAAGAAATAGATAATTAAGGTGAAGAAATATTTTGAAAAGATCCTGAGGTTGGAGTGGAAGTCATTTTAGAATAGTTTGAGTAGCTGTTTTGTATGTATTAGATGTTAGTTAGATATGGTGGGTTTTTTTTTTGTTCTTTTCTGTGTGCACCTATCCCTTTCCTACTGTTCTATCTTCTTGTTTTTTGTTCCCCCTCTTTCCTTGTGTGGATTGTGAAAAACTTAATAAAAACCATTTAAAAAAAAAAAATTATGTGGCCAAAGTACTTCATTTTTGCCTCTAATATCAATGCAAAGTACTTCCTATAAAACTATCTTACTCCTTGTAGTTTTCATTCTTTTCATATGGAGTGTATGGAAAAGGCTGTCAAAAGAATCTGTTATCCATCTTGTATAAATTATGTGCCAGATTTTCAACAGGCTTCAACACCAAAAATTGGAAGCAGATTTGCAAGCAATTCAATTCTCATATATCCATTTAACTGATCGTTTTGAGAACTGTGTTTTTAAAAAAACTAAAAGAAAAGAAAACTAACTTTTTTCAAAATGTGCTCCCCAAATCTTTTTGTGTGGTTGGCTTAGTGTGCTCTATTTGTGTCTTAATATTTTCTTTCCCCCAGCAAGATTATGTGCCCCCTATTCAAAGGGAGTAATATGTTCTACGAGATTATAAAAAATAACTGACTGTGAAGACCTATTCTGGATCTCCATGAGCTTTCACAATGAGGACATCGATGTCTAGAGCGAAGGTGGTCCCAACAAGGGTCTACTTGATGCACCTCCCTCCACGCACATTTACCCCTTTCTCCCTCTATTCTCACTTCTTCAAAATCCATAGCACTGTCAGCTGACCTCCAGTCAGAATGCTTGAGAGCTACAGATTCCCAGTTCTCAGTGTTTATTCCACATTTTTTTAGGTTAGTGTTAAGTTCATCTTTAAATCTTTTTTGCTGTCTATTGACATTCTGTTTTCTGTTCTTGAGCTGAGAGTAAAGTAACTGCTTTGGGAGACAGTGATCAGGTATTCAGACAATGTGGCTGGTCCAGCAAAGTTGAAGGCAGAGGATCGTCACTTCAATGCTGATGGTCTTTGTTTCTTCCAGAACTCTATTAGTCCTCTTGCCTCCCCAAGTTAGATTTGCAGGATTTTTTGAAGGCAACACTGATGAAATCATTCCAGAAGTCGAAAGTGATGTTTGTAGTTTTGCAGGCGTACAATAGAGTTGGAAGGACAATAGCTTTATAAACAAGCATCTATGTGTGGATGGATGGCATCGTTTTTGTTCTTTTTTGGACAACAAAATATCTTGGATCAAACTCTGTACTTTCATGAAGACGTGATGTGCTTATTTTAAATAGGAATGCAGGTATTTTCATTAAAGTTTTCTTTTCCACTCTGTATCAGTATATAAAAAGCAATAATAAGATGGAGAGTAGAAGTCTTGAAGTTTTTTTTTATGTCAGGAGGGACTTGAGAAACTGCAGTCACTCCTGGTGTGAGAGAATTGGCTGTCTGCAAGGATCTTGCCCAGGGGATGCCTGAATGTTTGATGTCTTACCATCCTTGTGGGAGGTTTCTTACATGTCCCTGCATGGGGAGTTGGAGGTGACAAAGGGAGCTCAACCCACTCTCCCTGGATTCAAACTGCTGACCTGTTAGTCAGCAGTCCTTCCAGCACAAGTGTTTAACCCATTGTCTTGAAATTATTCATCAATAGCACCTCAACGGCAAATACAGCAGTCACATCAGCCCATGGCCTTTCCCACTGTGATGAGATATATTGTACTTCAAATTAAAATATAGTCATGAGGTCACAAAGCATCGGAAGCAACTGAATGAATAAACAACAATAACATTATTTCTAAATACTTTTCTATACATATAGATTAGCACTTGCACATTTTAGGTTCAACTTTTGTCCTCTTTGTCTGGTGATGCATTTTCTCTGTTTTGTCAATACTTAAGTGGCCACCCTAGTACTTGGATTTATATTGGATCATTGATTCAACACATTTTCTTCTGCTTTCTTCCTTCCATTTCCTTCTGAGAGCATTGTTTCCTATTTCTGACCCCCACTGTGCTCCTGTCTGAAAATCTTTATTTCAATAGGTGAGCCTAAAATTCTTACACTTTCAAAATGACTTTGGTTCCACTCAGTATTACCAAGTAATGGCATCTCACTTCCCTTCCATTTTAGAGTAGAACTATAATCAATGAGCCAAAAATTGGGGGTGGGGGATTGCACTGAAGAAATAAGATGAGCAGGATTTAATGAAGTTCCAGAGAATGACCTTGTCTGAAATCCATTTAACTCTCAGTTGGTTTTCCATCTCAGACATGAAAATGGAGATAAGCAAAGTCAGAGCATATTTAGCCTGAAGAAGAGAAGACCGAGAGGAGACATGATGGCCATGTATAAATATGTGAGGGAAAGTCATAGGTAGGAGGGAGTAAATTTGTTTTCTGCTACCTTGGAGACTAGGCTTCAAACTACAGGAAAGGAGATTCCACCTTAGGAAGAACTTCCTGACTGTGAGAGCTGTTCAGCAGTGGAAGTCTCTGCCCCGGAGTGTGGTGGATGGCCATTTGCCAGAGGTACTCTGAATGCAATTTTCCTGCTTCTCGGCAGGGGGTTGGACTGGATGGACCACAAGGTCTCTTCCAACTCTATGATTCTATGATTCTGAAGTCAGAGCATACTCTGAAACGGAGCCTGTAATGGGCATTATGCAATGTGCAACATGTGATGTGTGTAAACCTCATTGGTTGGTGAAACTGATTAGGGAATGGTGCTCTGGTGATCTGCAAATGAGCATTGTGGTATGGGGAGGTGAAAAACAAAAACTGATTTTTCCTTGGCCTTGATGAAGACTGCAGATTTATACACACACACACACACACACACACACAATAAAGACTATTCTTTCTAGACATCATAATTTAGCTCATTCTATATCTCATTGTTCCCATTTTGGATGCCTTTAGCATGGTTTTTTTGCCTTTGGGGGATCAACCCTTTTATTAGATAAGCAAAACCAATTGTCTCAAGGTAGTATGGCTTGATGAAATTTTGAATGCACTCTGTGTTTAGTATTGTACTGGATGGCTACCTTTCACTGGATACTGGTCATGGTGGCTTGGGGATTTTAGGAGCTGTAGTCAGAAGAAAAAGGGAAACATTTCAAAGACAATGAGGTGAAATGTTCCCTCTGTCTCTCACACTGGGCCTCACTAGCCTGACCTTCAGTGACCGGCCTGGATTCTTTTGACAATGCTACATTTCTCAATGCTCTGAGTACAGAAACGAACCACACCTTCCCCAGTGTTCGTTGCAATATTAAACCCTCTTTCCAGACACATCCTACCTGTCAGGATGACAGGCATTTCATTGAGGTGATCTTTTGAATAAATATGAGCTTTTATCTAAATTCTTTTTAATGGTGTAGGAGGAAAAAAGGAGGGAAATCCTTGCTTTGGGAATTCTTTCACTATATTGCTCTACTATAAAATAGAAACACACCAAACATTCCCATTAGAGTTCATATGAAGTGTGCTGGCCTTCCCCTTTTGGTATATTTACTTTTTGCCTGAGGTTGTAAATTATTTTCCTTCTTTTAATAAATTGTAGCTCTTTTCAGTTGGAATAATGCAGCAGGGGCTGGCTTTTTTACCCTCCAATTTCCAGAAATATCTCATGACGGTTTTACTGCTTCACTTTTTGACATCCTGAAGTTCTATATAGCCAGCAGGAAAACTATTTTTCAAGAGTCTGCTCAAGGAAGTCTCCTATTTTAATAATTCAGTGGCACAAACACATTTTTGAGAGCATTATTTATTTTCTTAACACCTCTCAAATATATGCCCATGCAAAAGTGGGAAAAAAGCCCTGCTGCATTTACAAAAATAAATTAGTTGCTTCCATATAAGAGAGTACTTTTTAAAATGGTGTGTGCTACTTTCCTGACCACACTTCTTTTATGATGGAGAGTAACAATACAGCTGCAGAAAGTACAATCATCTGGCAATATAATTCCTTCATCATTTTTTACTTTGATGTATATTTAGCCTTCAGAAGTGAGATTTTTAATTCAACAATCCATAATACCATCATTGGCGCGAAATGGCTTTACACACTTTTAGAACTAAGATCAAAGTCTACTCCAAGGGCTGGACATGACTTTAGTTCACTGAAAGCAAATAAGCTATTTCTAAGAAGGCATGCAAATGAATTAATTAGGGTTCTATAATGTTGTGATTATAGTTGAGTTCACATTTGAGTTAGACATCTTCCATTTAATGGTGATCAATACTAGGGAATTATATGGCAACTGATGACACCAATGCCAGTGAGGTGGTGAACACACTTCTGAGAGTCTAAATTTTCAAGGAACCACGGAAGATTCTGAAACCAATCCCCTTAATAGGTTGAACACCTTGGATGGTTCAAGTCCTAAAACTTGAAAGTGGATTCATTGTTTGGCTGATATCAAAGCCACTGCTTGCTACTGGACAAAGTTTTGACCTGTGCTTTTGCCTACTATCATTTTTAAAAATGTCATGGGCTTTCCATATAAATAAATGTGCAAATTTCTTATTCAAAACAAATGGAAGTTATTTTTAAACCATCCTTAAAATACATCAATCATAACCTTTTATGCTCTCCTTGTGTGTATATTATTCTAATAATGAGTTTTCAGCAGGTCCCTAATTAAACTATTTTTCTTCCCTTATACAACCTGGAGTCCTTCTGATGTGTTGCAATGCAATTTTCACAAAGCACTAATTGGGAAGGGAAATCCAGTTCTGGGGGATGTTGTAATTCCTTTAGCCAGTTTGATCAATATTGGCAGGTTTTCCATGGCAGCTGGGCCATTCTCTTTCTGAATCTAATATATATTTTTGCTGCTCATATGTGGGAGAAAATGAATGCACCTGCTCCATGGGCAGCTTTTATAGGATTCTCCTTTGCATATATATGCCTTTGTGAAGAAAAATGTTGGTTTTATTAAATTTATCCATGATTAAACTGAAACAACCAAATCCCATTGCAAGAGTCAGTTTCAATGCCATCATGGTGCAGAGCTGCACAAATACATCCATCCCCCAATATAGATAAGGTTCAAGCAAAAACCAAACCAAACAATAAAAACCAAACCCTCCCAGGGTAGCTTTCAAAACAATAATATGAAATATCAGTTTATAAGTCTGTACATTATGACCCCCATATCCATCGGAGATATGTTTGAAGCAACCCCATTAATATCTAAAAACACAAATAATAGTGTAATTTTGACTATATACCAGAAATATACTTAAAATAGCACTAGAAAATCTAGAGAAATCCACAGACACTTCAATTTGTGGGCTTCTCTAGGCCCTCCATAATTATTCTATAGTATGACTGGAAGTATACCATGGACCAAGAGAGACTCACAAACACTTCTTGGGTTGGTATATTTTGGGCGAGTAAAAACATGAATATCGAGTCCCATGCTGTTTTTCAATCTTTCTTTATTTTATTCTTCACAGTTCACCAGGTCATTTTGTTTCTCAAAATGTATTTTAAATTTGGTGAGATGTGGCTGTCAAGTGAAAATGTCAATTCAAAAACTGTAGATCTATTAATTTTTGCCCTTAAAGAACAGAGGAAACTCAAACTACCTTCTCAAAGAGTTCAGCTTCCTGTTGGATGAACTGGTGTACCTTGAAAGCAGGTAAGAAGTGAAAGCTTAGCTAGCTAAGATAATACGTTGGGGAGTGCATTGTTTGCCCACTGGCGCCAAGCAGTGTTCTTTAAGATTACAGGCCCTAAATCTTTCATTTGTGGTATTACAAACTGACCATCACAATCCATCTGCTAAAGCCATAGCAAAGAAAAGGCCAAAGAAATTAAATGGATGATGTTTTGCAAACACAAAAACTCGAGATGATGTTTTAAGTGTCTAAATGGGGATGAGGCAATATTAGAAAATCCTCAAATGTTTTGGACAATGAAGTCTGTTGTCAGTTTAGAAGTGCTTTGTAAATGACCGGCTCTCCCGTTTTCAACACAGACTCCTCTCCTCCCAAAATTTAGAAATCTTAAGTGATTCAATTGGACTAAATCAAGAGGGAATGAAAGAGAATGAAGAGCAAAAGAGTGAAAAAAATACCTTAACTCTTCATTTTGGTATTAATAAGTTTTATAAAATGGATTGTTTACTTGATATCAGTTTGCAAAGAATGATGGGATATAATGAAATAAATAATAAGTGTTTCTGCAAAAAATGTTTCAGAGATAAATTAATAACCATTATTCTTTTTCATTCAATTTTCCTAAATGCTCTGGAAGGTGGCAGTGTAATCTGTTTTGCAAAATGAGCAATATAGAGGAAGGGATACAATGTTCTGAAAGAGCCTAGTAGTAGTTTTTAAAACATTGAGGTCAAATATAAAGTCAATAATTACTCAGCAAATAAATAAATAAATGAAGGCAGAATTGCCTGGGATCCTATACAGTTTTATTAAAGTGAAAAGCCCTGTTGGTATGGTTAACAGGATTGCCCAATATATGCCTGCTGGAACAAGTGAGCTTTTTCTAAGGACTTCATCAGATGATTTTCCTCCTCCACTTCAAAGATGGTTCAAAAATGGATTTCCATGGAGTCCATCAAAAGATGCAGGATTGCTTCTGGTGGTTGCTCATGAGTATTAAAAATGGAGGGTTTCCAAGGGGGAAGATAATGGAAAATGTTGTTAGTTCTGATCTACTCAAGAGGAGAAATTCAATTAGAAAAGGGGAAGATCCCATTGAAAGGAGTGTTTAAAATGTGAGACAACCACCATCCCACGTGGTGGGGAATTAAGTAGATGATTGAACTAGAATGGGGAGGAGGAGATTCTGTGTGATGTGGCTGAGTAAATGCTTCACCTTCTTTAAAAATGAAACTCTATGAAATGTTATGCAAATAAAGACAACCCCCTCCCCGCCACTCCCCTCCAAATGGATGAGATCTTTAATCTGCCAATTTCTTCATTGTCTGACTTCAAAGAATCCTCACACTAAAGCCTTTTGGAACAGGATGAGTTGGAACATGGCCTTTGCCTTTTCCACAGACAATTTCCCAAGTCCAAGCCACAGTGCCTTGGTTCTGAAAACCCCTTAGAACTAAGTACAGTACAGCCCTGTATCTGTGAGAATTCATTCCTAGACTTCATGTGGATATCCAAAATAGTAGATACTAGTGAGCCCCATTGAAACGAAGGACTTCCCGCTCAAGAATACCCACAGAGTCATGTGGAGAAAATGCCTTATGGAGGACATATTTTGTTAAACGTTGAAACCACAGATACAAGAATTGTACTGACCTGGTGAAATAGGCATCTATGGAGAGAGCTTCCCTTTTGGTGAAAACTGAACACTGGGTGGTTAGTTCCTTCTCTGAAGATGGCATATGGCTGCATAAGGTTAAATCAGGGCTTCCATCATCTCACCAGTCTTTGTTTTTCTATTATGGATGCCTATCTACATAAACATCAAAAATGACATTGGTCACACCATGGTTCCTTTTTTGGACTGAGATTATGGATTGAGCTTTAGTCCAAAAAGGTAACTATCCCAAGCTCTGCTTGCAATCAAACACACAGACTGCAGCACATTCTTCCATTCTGGTTTATTTGAGTTTATTTGAGAATACATATTGAGCATAAATGAATAAATGGTTGATAAGCTATGTTTTCCTGAAAAACAACAACAAACCCTTACTGTATTAACTTCTAGTTCATGTTTTACAACATTGCATTACACTTACCACAGGAATAAACTTTGGAAGCCCTTTCTCCTTTAGAGCAGTGGTTCTTAACCTGTAATCCCCAGATGTTTTGGCCTTCAACTCCCAGAAATCCTAACAGTTGGCAAGATAGCTGGGCTTTCTGGGAGTTGTAGGCCAAAACATCTGGGAACCCACAGTGTGAACCACTTCTTTAGAGTATTTAGACCCCCTTTTCAATGGCATTTTATCATTGTGTAATATTATTCTGTTAGGAAAAAAAACCAGCCCTCAATGACAACTGACATTATAATGAAATATTATCCTGAGATTTGTGATGTTGTAACATCCTTTTTGGTAACCTGAAATAGCAGCCCCATTCCCAGCTAAGAGAAGCCAGAAAAACACAGGTGAATTCTGTGAATTTTTTGCTTTGAAATTCACTTTGTAGCCTGAAAATATTCTATAAAAGTTAACTCATTTTGTCAACCTGTAAATGATGTCACAGAATTAAAGGGGTACGATTAGGCTGTATTCACATTATAGCTATTTGGCGCCACATAAGCTACTGTGGCTCAATGCTATGGAATTCAGGATTTGTGGTTTCATGAGATATATCCTTCTCTGTCAGAGCACTCTTATGTCACAACAAACTACAAATCCCAGGATTCCATAAGTGAAAATGGTATCAAACTGCTGTAATGCTTCATTGTGACTGTAGCTCAGATGGAACCATGTATGACAATATGGCCCTAAGACTTTAATTCTATACCATATGTCATATTTCTCCAAATTGATGCCATTGATGTGTTGGATTACACATACTCTGTGGTCAGCATGCCATGCTAAAGCAGAATGATGAGAGACATAATCTAACACATCTGAAATGCACCAGCACTGGGGAAGTTTAAATAGGGCCTAAATTGGACTATACTTAAAATTTCAAAGAAATTATGCAGTCTCTTGCTCTTCTTTCTCTTTCTTTCACACACACATATGGCTTCTTGCAACATGCTGAACTGCTGACAACGTAGCTTTAACCATAACAACTTTGCTTAATGCTGCATGATCTTCTTGAGTGCTTTAGCTTCATAAAGATGTTTCTGGAAAACTTCCCAGCTCATATATCTGCACTTTAGAGGGTGAAGTTGACTGGTCTGCTAGACAGGATGACTTATTTTAATGGCAGCAGGTAGCAAATATACCCTTTGTGTGTCAAAGTGATTGTAGAATCTCACAGCCTGGACACAAGGCTGAAAATTACCCAGAGTCCTGCTTGCTGAAAACCAGCTTTAGCAACTGATATTAAACAGGGTAAGTGAACAAAAAGGTGAAATTAAGATGAGTTAACTACCTTAGATAGCCAGGAAAGAATTGGATTAAATTCATTGTCTAAATTTTGGCTTTCTTGCCACAAAAGTTGTCAGCTTTGATTTTCAGAGCCATCCTATGAAGCATCAACCACCATAAATCATTCAAACCTAACATCTAGAAGCACTTTTCTCTTTAAAACAATCACATAGTTGTTTATTCATAACCAAAACCACACATTTTTGAGCCATGACTTTGAAAGAAATAATGAATGTGACTCCTAATATCAACTGCACTTTGGAACATGCAAAATGAGGCCCCCATGGTAAGCAGCCAACATCATGTATTAGGGTGCTTCCACATAGCCATTTGCTTCAATTTAGGATGTGGATCCAGTACGCTCCGGAGTGCCTATCCAGGCATCCCGGGAACTGGCTGCAAGCTCCCATGTCATCCACAAGGCTCCAATGACATGACCCACCCAAAACAGGAGTAATTTTTTCTTAGCTCCTCCATGAAATCTGCTGCTTGAAAACTATGTTTGTCTGCAGGACAGCCAGACAATAGAGAGCAAAATAGCAATTTCCTTGCTGTGGGAGGTATTCGTTTAGCTTCCCTGTTTAAACAATGATCAACTTCAGCACATTTTATGGTGTGAATCAGAATTTCGAGTGGCTTAAACACATGGTTTCTGTCTGTATGTGTGTAGGATGTGCAACTTAAGCAGTGAATATACTTTTTAACACTTGTGGCTCTATCCTATTTTGATAATCTTATTTCATACTTTCCAACACTTCATAGATGAAAACTGCCATAAATGTGACCAAGCAATATCAGAGTGTGGTCAAGATGACAAAAAGTTATTAATGGGTCAGGCATCCTCAGAGGGTGCCTGCCATAGATGTAGGTGAAATGTCAGGAGAGAATGCTTATAGAACATGGCCACACAGCCTGAAAAACTTACAATAACCCTGTGATTCCGGCCATGAAAGCCTTTGACAATACATTGAATCTAAGAGTTCTGGTATGAATGATTAGTGCTAAGAATTTTTAGTTTGAAACGAAAATGTCAATGGAGAAAAATTCTAATGGAGGGGCAACCCACATTTTGCTCCCTCCCCATAGCTATAGCCCTATATGTCTACAGTCCTATACACATACAGATTTGAAGTCATAGCAATGTTACTGACCACATTTGGCATTCTAATTGCAAAAATTGTTTGCCTAAATTTGTAGGTGAAAAGTTAGAAAGGAAAATGCTAATACAGTATGCAGTCTGCTTCAGCTCTTTGTAAAAAACAAGAAGTAATCAATCTAGGCAAAGCCGATGTTTTATTTAGTGCACTATAGCATTTAGTGGAATAAATGAAATTTCCTTTAGAAAACATGCTGAACTTTTTATAGAAGAAGATGCTCTATTCTCCCCTGTTCAATATACTTATTTCTAAAATAAGACTATAATAGAAGATGTTTTTTCTTCTCCAGATGCCTTATCATTTTAATCAAAAGTCTTCCAAGCGCTGAGAAGATTACAGTAGATTACCCTCCACATTCTTGCTTTGGCAGGTTTTGAATGCTGTTTTTAAGAGGCCTACACAATGTAAGCATTGATTAACAGTGTCTCCTTACCTACAACAGAGGTTAAGCAGGGATAAGGCCAGTCAAAAGGGGAAGGCGGCTAGAGGGCTAGGATGAGCAAGCAGCTCCGCCACACAGATTTGTGACAGATTAAAAGGCACTGATTCTTCTTGTGGCAAATTGTCCAGCAAGTTGCCTTTCATGCTTTGCTATGATTATGGGCTAGCACCACATTATAGGCACAAAATGGAAGATGGTTTGTGTTATTCTAATAACCCTAAACTCCAGGGTAAAATGGCCAGGGTGTTGTGGCTGCCCTAAAAGTCACCAGGAACTACAATGAACCATAAAAATAAGCTGCACCTCCTCTCATTTCATATAAAAACATTATTCAATTTTCAGAGCCACATATTCTTCAACTCTCCCAATATGGCAGGGACGGTCCTCTGTTGTTCACTTTTCAGCTGCTTTTAAAGTGTTTCATTTTTGCTCTCTTCCTCATACCTTCCCCGTGTCTTCAACTTACTTCAGTTGTTGCAAACCAAAATGACTTTGCACTCAGTGACACGAAAGGGGTGTCAGTGTATGCTTGCTCTTCACAATGGCCTCAGGCAAAATCAAACTGCTGCAATTTCTTCTAGCCTATCTGATTTTCTTTATTACTGATAATAATCTAATGTTGCTTGGCCACATACAGCTTGGATTTCTTGTTTAGGGCTTCAAAAAAGGAGTTTCCAAGGCCTACTTGGTGGTGGAGTAAACAGAATCTGCAAACCTTCACCTAGAAAATATGAGCCATTGATCTATGCTTTCTGCTCTGTGCATAAAGCTCACTAGGCAACTTTGGCCTTAGTTATAGACCAAGCCATACAACTGCCTTGGACTCTTGAGGGCAAGATATGCTTTGCATATAATAATATCCTATAATAGTTGCAATGTTTGATAGTAATTTTTGCTACACTATCAACACTTAATATTTTGCTTTGTTCTACAGTATTTATTTTGTAATTCATTCATTTGGTTGCCTTGGTGGATGACCTATAAAGAGAGCTAGATAGGGGGAGTGTGTCCCTGTTCTCTTGGATCTCTCAGTGGCTTTCAATACCATTACCTTGGCACTCTTCAGGGTTGTCTCACTGGGATGGGATTGGCACTGTCTTACAGTGGCTCATGTCCTTCCTGGAATGCTGTATCCATTGACCTGTAGGCTTCCTCAGAGTTCTATTTTGTTCCCCATGTTCAACATATATATGAAACTGCTGGGAGAGATCATCCAGAGTTTTGGAGTACTGTGCCACCTATATGTGGATGACACCCAACTCTACTACTCTTTTCCACCTAATGCCAAGGAAGCTGTCCTGACCCTAAACCAGTGCCTGTCATCAGTAATGGACTGAATGAGGGCAAACAAATTGAAACTTAATCCAGACAAGACAGGTGCCCCTAGTCAGTCGGAAGCCAGACCAGGGAAGCCAGACCAGGGACCAGGGACTAGTCTGTGCTGGATGGGGTCACACTCCCCCTGAAGACACAGGTCCACAGTTTGGGGGTCCTCCTGGACTCAGCCCTAAACCTGAAAGCCAAGGTGTTGGTGGTGGCCAGGAGGCCCTTTGCACAATTAAAACTTGTACGCCAACTGCACCAATTCCTTGAGAATCCAGAACTGGCCATGGTGGTACATGCCTTAGTTACATCCTGTTTGGATTACTGTAATGCACTGTACTTGGGGCTGCTTCTGAAGAGTACTCAGAAAGTTCAGCTGGTCCACTGGCTGCCAGTCTGTTTCCAGGCACAATTGAAAGCACTGGTTATGACTTTTAAAGCCCAGCGGTTCAGGTCCAGGCTATTTGGCTGAGTGTGTTCCTTTATACCAGTGATTCTCAACCTGTGGGTCCCCAGGTGTTTTGACGTACAACTCCCAGAAATCCCAGCCAGTTTACCAGCTGTTAGGATTTCTGGGAGTTGAATGCCAAAATATCTGATTTTTTAAATTATTATTATTATTATTATTATTATTATTATCTAGAAATAAAGTTTTATGATATTATTATTATCTGGGGATCCACAGGTTGAGAACCACTGCCTTATGCGAGCCTGTCCAGGCCCCGAGATCATCGGAAGAGGCCCTTCCCTTGGTCCCACCTCCATCTTAATCTTGGTTGGTGGGAATGAGAGAGCGGGCTTTCCTTCTCGGGGGCTGCCCCACGACTGGAACTCCCTGTGCAGTGAAGCCAGAATGGCTCCCTCCCTGCTCTTCTTCCAGTGGCAGGCTAAAAGCTTATTATTCAGGCAGGCTTTTAAGGAAGAAAGTTTTAAAGATCATGTCAGGGGCCGCTGTGGTCATATATGTTTTTATGGATTTAATTTGAATTGTTTTTAATACTAATCATGTTTAATGCGGTTTAAATATTTGTGTATTTTAAATTGTATGCTGATATTTTTTATGTTAAGCCATTTTGAGTCTCTGGCAGGAGTGATAAAGCAGGGAATAAATAAATATAATATTAATATCATTATTAATAATAATTTTAATCCCACCTTTTCCCCAATATGGGGCCCAAGGCAGATTATGAGATGAGCTGACTTCAGTTATCCATTTAAGCATTCTATTCTACTATAAGTAATAATAATAATAACAGACTTTATTTATACCCCACTACCATCTCCCTGAAGGGACTCAGGGTGGCTCATAAAAGCACTCCAGAGTAGCACACATAAAATAAAAAAATACACAAGCATAAAAACAATAACAACACATTGAACATACATTGTACTAAGTACCTAGGGCCCTGTCACAATGTGAAACTATAGCAGTATGATTCTCCTTTGACTGCAATGGCATCTTTCTATGAAATTCTTGGGTCTGTAGGTTGGTAAGGCCCTAAAGCTTTCAGGCTGAGAGTTTTAAATGCATCATCATAGACTGCAAATCCTAAGGATTCCATAGAATGAAATAATTAAACCGGAATTAGCGTGAAAGGGTCCCCAATCATTGCTGAACTTGATTTCTATGTAGAAGTAGATGGTATCTAATCTCTGACAGTTTTTGTGACTTTCTGTTTGTGTTGACTCCAATTTATGTGACCTTATCATCATTTTTTCCCACTATTCTGCAGTCCAGAAGTGGAAATAGTGGGTTTATCTCGTGCCTTCCAAGAAGGAATGGAATAAACCCATTATCTCATTAATTCACTACAAACCAGGGTTTTCCAGAACGTTGTCTTGTAAATACCACAATAAAGGTACTGTCTGGACGGGCCCTCAGATAACCCAGTTCAAAGCAGATATTGTAGGATTTTCTGCCTTGATATTCTGGGATATAGAGCTGTGTGGAAGGGCCCCAACTGTCTTAATTTGCCAGACACCTTCCTAACTAATCTTCTATAATTCCACTTTTCAGTTGCTTTTAAAATGTTCCAGGTTCTCTCTTTTCCCTTTTCCCTTTGTACTTAGCTTCCTTTAATAGCTGCAAAGAGAATTAAAATTGTACTCAGTTAAGTTGTTTGTACTCAGTTAAGTCAGTGTGGGGAGAGGAGGGGAAGGGTAAAATCCTGTTGTTCCCAGAAGGCAGAGGTAAAACGAACTGCTTGCAGCCTCTCCTAGATTGTGTGTTCTTCATCATTCATTATTTTTTGCTGTCTTCACTACACTATGATGTTGCTTGGCCACATACATCCCAGATTTCATTTGTGAAATGTTGGAAAATGTTCAGAAAGACAGAAAATGTATTCTCATCAGGTACCAAGGAGATGACAGTAAAGTCTTGCTGGAGAGAGCTTTGCACCATGTGGCCTGCCCCTTGTCCCCTAAAGCAGTGGTTCTCAACATGTGGGTTCCCCGATGTTTTGGCCTTCAAAACCCAGAAATCCTAACAGCTGGTAAACTGGATGGAATTTTTGGAAGTTGTAGGCCAAAACACCTGGATACCCACAGGTTGAGAACCACTGCTAAAGGATCTTGCTCCTTTCATGTGCAGTGTAGGGCTGATATCCCATCATTCTTCTTCTTTTTTTAAAAAAAAACAATTCAGCTGCTAGTCCAGTACCATTCTTACATAACATGGAAGAAGCCGATATAGTTAACATTCTTTGGGTCAGCCTAGTGTAATTTCATACATTTAATATAGTTGGTTTAGGTATTAATAGACTATTACATGGGTCTGTATTAATGTGGTTGTGTATGTGCCTTTAAGTCAGCTGTCCATTATGATTTTTGCCAGGTTTTCTTAGGTAAGGAATACTCCAAGGAATACTCCTTCCAAGTACTAACTATTCTCCCATTCAAACTCTAGCCAGAGATGAACCTTCTTAGCTTCCAAGTTCAGACAGGATCTGATGCCTTTGAGATATTTAAGCATAACTAGTCCCAAGTTAGATCTATTGACTCAACGGATTGTTCAGCATGTAGGCCAATACCCATGATTAAGTGAGGCTCCTTTAATTTGGACTAATAATAGAATTTAGGCCACTGCTTACAATAGTTAAACAAGTTTTTAGGTGTGTATGATCTCACATGGAAAATTCAAGGACAGATGTGAAAGAGAATCTTTCTCACAGATCCTAGATTAGAACAATTAAGTAGGTCTCCACAAAAAGCAAACATCACTGTGAAAAAGTTTGCGAGCTACTAGCTTATTTTCATTTCACTGCTCAGTTACACGGTTCTTCCTGCCTCCAGCTATGTAACAAGCTTTTCTTTTTCACTTCTACACTGGCGGGAAATGTTGTCTAGGAGTTTATCAGATGTTTCTCATGTTAAGCATTAAACAGTTATTAAGAAAGTTAAGATGGTGCTGATAATTGCTCTTGTTTATAAAGTGCCTTACAAGGCTTCAGTTTTTTTAAATAATAAGGGTATTGGTTTTGCTCGATTGACATTGGGTTATAATGAGTTAACAGGGATCATTGTTTCTCAGCCTGTTTCTAGCCCCGACTTTCATAGCCCTGGCAAGGACTGGCTCTGTAATAAGTCTCACATTACACGTGGATTAGATTTGTAGAAATCCTGTAACTCAATCGGTACCTGCCTATTCTCTCCTGGCGTCAGCCTGCCTGTGCTGCTTTGCTCCGTAGACATACCTGGCATTCCACCCAGGCCGACTCACATGCTAAGTGGACTGGAGCTGGCCTACCAAAACATTGGGGTATTGTTGAGAAGGAGGGACCCCCTTGATAGACCAGCAAAGTGTGAAGTTAGTCTTGCAATGCCTTATTACCTTCCAATAAAGTAGACACACAGCTCTTTAAAACTGCCCCAGCATAACAGCTAGGCTGGAAATCAGATATCCAGGAGCATTTAAGGTGAGGAGATCTCCTCCAGGAACAGACAATGGTTGACCTCCTTTTGAGGCCCTCCCCTTCATCTCCCTCTCTGTATTTGAATTTGCTGATAAGGAAAACACAAGTAGCAAGATTGGGGAAACTGAAATGAGTAGATTTCTGGGATTTGTGCCAGATATTATAAGCAGTTCTGTGTTATCACACACCTGTTATTTCACCGTACACATGATACGCAAAGTAATTATTGGTTAAACAAATAATGATGATAAAACAACACTTTTATGTGGCTTTCAATGCCATTACAACAGATAATTTGCTTAATAAGAGCTCTCTAGATGAGGAATGCTCACTTTGTTTGTGAAAGGCTTTTAATCACTCAGCCTCTTTCTATATAGAGGGAAATGTTACTAAAATAGCATATCACTAGTATGTTACACTCCCTATACATGCAATTTATAAATGTTCAGACTCATCTTAGCAATGTAGTGTGAACAATTGTTGTTACATGACATCCAGTTGGGTTAATATTATACCAACTCTATGACTAAGAGACTTCTATGAGATCCTCGTATTAAAACTCCTACTTAGGTCTTGCAAACTCAGAGCCATGGCTCCTTTGAGTCAATACATCTGTAATGAGTCAAAACATCTTCTTACTAACCATAATCCACTTTAATGAGCATTACCATTTTTTCCAATGAGTCATGTCATTTCATGATATGTTCAAAGAACAATAGCCTCTATTTAATCATTTTGGCTTCTAATGTGAGTTCAGGGTTGACTTGTTGGCAGACTTATTTATTTATTTTAAGCCACTTTGAATCACACAATTCAGAAAAGGTTGTGACAAAAATCATCATCATCATCATCATCATCATCATCATCACCATCACCATCATAATGATCTTTGGTATCCATAGTACTGTTCTCTAATACCACATTTCAAATTAGGGGGTTTTTTTCCAAGAAAAATCATCATATCCAGGTAGTAAATCCTTGAAGGCCTTGCATAGGAAAATAATGGAACAACATAATCAGGCAATCTCTAAAAGTGAATACTAGATGTTGAATTCTGTTTGGAACTAGTATCTTAATATTATTTGGATTTTCAGATTGTATGAGATCCAAATGGCTTTACAAGAATATACCTAGAAAACATTGGCTGGTTTCACATAGCCTATATTGTTGTCTATCTGTCAATTGTGACATCTTGTTTTAATGGAACTTGTTGTCACAAACTAACTATATTGTGAAACCATAGTTTGTAGTTGCCTTACTAATTCCTGCTCAATAAGTAATGGCTTGCAAATATGTCCTTATCTAGGTTCTGTTTTCTGGTTTTCCATCAACTTATAGCTGAAAAATGCTGGATTGTAGAAGAAATGGGCAAGAGGTGGAACCGTTGGATGGTGCATCTGCTCTTGGTTTTCAATTCCCAAATTATTAGGAATGCCATTCAGAACTTTGAATGCAGTTTGGCTCCCATATCTGTGAATGATATATACTTGAACTTACCATCGGAAGAGAAAAATGGGGATTTGGCAAACCCCATTGAAAGAAATGACTTCTGCCAGAATCTACCAGAGTCATGTTGGCGGATGTAGAAAATTCCCAGGGAGCTTGCCCCTGTAGGAATTTGTTAGGTTCTCCAGCACAACTTTATAGTACCATCTGGCAGAAGTATACCATAGAATTACCTGGAGAACCCAGAATTTTCCTAGAGGGCATATTTTATCAGATAGTGAGATCCTGACTACCTTTAAAAACTCTTGGCAAGCTATCAATTCAGGACTCTGGCAGACACAATCCATTCCTTCTCCAATAGTCAAATAGTGGCAAGGGACAAAGGGCAAAAGCCACTGAGAGAAAGAAGTGGAGGAGAGGCAAAGGAGAAAAGACATGATAAAAAGAAGAAATAAAAAAGAGTCAAAGGTGAGGAGAAAAGAGAAAGATGTGACAAAATGAGAAAAAAGATGAAAGGAAATTGAGACTGTGGAGCATAGTAGGATGACAGAGGAAAGGAGGAGTCATACAGAAAGAAATAAGAAAGAGAATGGGGAAGTGAGAGCATATGAGAGAAAAGAGGTGGAAGAAGAACAAGAGAGAGAGAGAAGAAGAAGAGGGAGCCTGTCTGCTTTGTCTGGGATTCCATCTTTTGCAGGCCCGTAGCCAGGATTTTGTTTCGGAGGGGGGGGGGGGGCTGAGTCTGAGTGAAAGAGGGTCTATCCTAGCAAACCTTTTGCATCGTTACCCCAATACCCCCATGCATATGGGATATATTGAGCATGGTGATCAGATCATGATATGAATAAACATAACAGTTTAAATAATGCACCAGTAAGGCCTTCTTGTGGACCACCATGAGAATTTCAGGGGGGGGGGCTGAAGCCCCCCAAGCCCCCCCAGCTACATGCCTGATCTTTTGCCTTACATTCCATCAGCATATACCTTACCACATAAAGGAATTTGTCCCAGAAAGTAAGACATCCCTCATATAATCTAAGACTGTCTCTGCACTACAGAGTTATAGTAGTTTGACATCACTTTAATTGTGGAATACAGAATTCCAGGATTTGTAGTTTTATCCTTCTCTTTCAGAGAGCTCTGGTGCAACAACAATCTCCAAATTCCAGCCTGTCATAAAATGGCAATTAAAGTAGTGTGAAAATGATATCTTTCTGAAGTGTGGATGGTTTATAAGAAGCATATATATGAAGACATATGTGTGTAGGCATGTATGGGTGTATACATACACTCAAGTGCATACATATATATCTACTATAGGATTAAATGCTATTTTAAAATAAAAAAACAGTATGATGTTATGTACTCAATTTAAATTTTGGCTTACCCAACCCCAAGTCTGTGAGACAAGAAATATATATAAGGAAACACACACATCGAAAAGCATATCTATACATTCTTGCAAGTTCAACTGTACAATTTGTATGCCCTTTTGATGTCAAGCAAATTGTAGGGAGCTTATGAGACTGAAGGGGCTTGAGTATGATTCTCTGGGCACAAGCTTGCCGCAATTCTAATCAGAGTGGATTAACCTTATTTTTTTTTATCCCTAAAATGGCTACCGGTTGGAATAAATGTGAAGTCTTTTTGACATGAAATATTAAGATCACTCCACAATATGACAGTTTTATGGACAACATCATATATGTATAAAGATTTTTTTTAAAAAAGATGTGTATCATTTGGGCAAGCTTCAAATGGAAAAAAATGTTGCTACCCTAAGGAAAATGAACTGTCAAGCGTCTGCTGTATAATATTCAGTGAATCCTTTCTTTTGAAAAGGGGATAGTACTTATGTCGTTTTCTTGATAGGAAAATTTTCTAAATGTTCTGCATTTCCACAAAGGCTGATGAGAAGGCTCCGTTCCTTGCATTTCTGTTGAAATACATTCATTACAGCATCTGATTTCCTTTAAGCTGTGAGGCATAAAAAAGAGCATGAGAGAGAGGCAAAAATTATGTTTTCACATGAAATATTTTTCCAAGGTTGAATAGCAACCTTTGCCCCTCTCAAATATGAGGAATTACTTCCCAGTGGTGTTCCAAATTACTTGCTAACTACTTAGGTGATGAGATATACACAGATTCTTTATGGCGAGCTTAGAGTAACCTTTATAGATGCTTTCATATCTCTAATTTATAGGACTAATATTATGAATATAACTCTCCCCTTGCTGTCCCCAGCTACTGAAACCTGTTTGAAAACCAGGAACTCACAGATAGCTTCATCCCAGTAACTATTATGGTGGCCCACAGCAGAAATGCTAGATCCATAGTAGACAACTCAAAGCAATGGCCTTGACACAACAAGGTCTGAGCAAAGCAGCAACTTCCTGAGAGGGGAGCTATTCTTCTGCCACAGTATGTTGGTAGCACCGAGATTTACCCTCTTATATTTCACAGATGAGAAGGTGAACACACGCAGCGAAGCAACATTCAAGTGTAGTCATTATGGAAAAAGTTATTAAGGATGGAAAACACATATGCTTTTGGCCATAAATTCCCAGAAATCCTAACAGATGGTAAACTGGCTGGGATTTCTGAGAGTTGTAGGCCAAAACACCTGGGGACCCACAGGTTGAGAACCACTGTCCTACTGAGTTAGGTGAATGTAAACTACTTTTCAGCTTTGAACTCAGTTTGCAGCTGGAGAATATGCAATTTTCTTAGAATCACGATGTTTCCTATTTTACAAGGACAATCTTTTATTTGAAGACTTTGAAGGATATCCAGTCTGAGTTTGTCTAATGCAGTGGTTCTCAACCTGTGGATCTCCAGAAATCAACTCCCAGAAATCCTGACAACTGGTAAACTGGCTGGGATGTCTGGGAGTTGCAAGCCAAAACACTTGGGAACCCACAGGTTGAGAACCACAGGTCTAAAGTTTAAGAACAGAAAGAAAAGTAGCTTCAAAATCCACATCAATAGACCAGACAGCTAGGACTTTGAGGTTAGGAGCACCCAGATACAATACAATACATAAGATACAATGGTCCAAGGTCACTTGAGGGTTCATTCATACATCCTTTTGGCCTCCCAAAGTTGTGAATCATTGGTTTAAACCTTTCTATATAAAGAAGGCTTTGAAGGATGGAGAGTGCCTGCTGGATTGGAAATTTCAGAGGTCATATCTGGCCAATGTCCTGAAAAATCTTCATCCTTGATTAAATATTTTATTATTTTTAGTTGAAATGTGGCCATGGAAAGAGACCCTCAATTATTTTATGCCTTTTTATAGATCAAGGAGAAGCAAGTTCTAGTGGCTGAGTGATTCCTCCTCCCCGACTTTCAATAGCTACACCCTCAACCCACAACCATTTTTAAAGATGTTTAAAGGCCTCTCTCACCCTTTGGGTATGCAATTTTGCTACATTTCCCCACCCAGCTGTTTTTGATACATAATAGGCCCTTTTCTCACTTCCAGTTTGGGAATCGGCACATCCCTAGCAATATATTTCAAGAGTGGATCTTGTAATTGCAGAAGGGAAGGAAATCTTACTTCTGCTATGGAATCTAAAAGCAAAACTCACACTTTTCTATAAATTGATGGCAAGCTTGTTTTCTGCTGCCCTGGAGACTAGGACATAGAACAATGGCTTCAAACTACAAGAAAGGAGATTCCATCTGAACATTAGGAAGAACTTCCTGTGAGAGCTGTTCAGCAGTAGAACTCTCTACCCTGGAGTGTGATGGAAGCTCCTTCTTTGGAGGCTTTTAAACAGGCTGGATGGCCATCTGTCAGGGGTGCTTTGAATGCAATTTTCCTGCTTCTTGACAGGGGGTTGGACTGGATGGCCCACGAGGTCTCTTCCAACTCTATGATTCTATGTAATGAATTTTTTCATGTATAAAATGCTTGTGACCAACATTCTTTCTTCCACAAATATCCCCCCCCCCCGCATGAACACACACCATGTACAACACTATCAGAAGAGAATGTGTTGAGACATGTATGTTTTGTCCTAATTAATATTCTGTCAATAATCTAGATAAGAAACCTCTAAGGATAAATGCTTTCCTGCAGTACATCCAACATTGCCAGTGAATTTTCCCTAGCTCACTTCATTAATCCAGTCAGCACAATGGATCAGGCTCGAGATGTGACTCAATAAATCACTCTCAAGTGCTGTGAGTGGGAGCACCTAATTAATCAGCACTGTCATTATGTTTGACTTGTTGCTGCCTTACTGTGTATAGGATGAGGATTCAGTATATTTAACCTGTGTGCACTCTTAAAAGGAGTGTCCCTTGCGAGGTAAAATTTAACCCTTGTGAAGAACATGTTGAGGTTTTGTGCTCTTTTTAAAAAAAACTATCCATGGAGTGGAAAAACTAGCAATTGAACTGAATGGTTTTCTAGGTCAGACTCCACTGCAATGAACTGGAATGTGTTGAAGAGTACATAGATGTTCTTGCATTACTTTTATTCATTTTGGTAGAGCAGCTTAGAGAAGATCCACCTATATCTTGGTGGTGGAGTGAGATATGTCTGGTCCTGGCCCAGAGGGTGTTGTGGTTGAAAAAATTGCCTGTGGCTATTCAAAGTTGTCCTCCCCTGGTTTGATTCAATTTATATCCTGTCTTTCTTCAATCATGGGTCACAAGCTGTCATCTCAGGCTGGATCTATACAGTCATATAATCCAGTTTCTAAATCCTGATTATCTGCTTTGACCTGGATTATATGAGTCTACGCTGCCATATAATCCAATTCAAAGCAAATAATCTGGATTCAGAAACTGGATTATATGGCAGTGTGGATGGGGCCTTATAGTTCCCATTTAGGAACTGATCAGACACAGACCTGCTCAGCTTCCATGGAATAACCATTTCCCATGTCTTCAGAATATTTCAGAGACTTTACTTGAAACAGTTTAAAAAGTTTCAAAAGCAGCAGCTATTAGCTATAGAGGAATGGTGACAAAAAGGGTTTTACACATATTGAATCTTGGAAACGTTATTTTTGGCTTTAATTTTTAGAATTCCCCAGGCAGCACAACAAGTATTGCTAGCAAGAGGATTCTGGGGAAAAATAGGTTTTATTTGCTTTCACACATGCATACATACACAAATACTTGGTCTGAGATTCTGCTTTGAGGAGATGGAGGTCCCTTCTACACTGCCATATAATCCAGCATCTGACCCAAGATTATCTGCTTTGAACTGGATGATGTGGCAGTGTAGACTCATATAATCCAGTTCAAAACAGATAATCTGGGATCAGATACAGGATTATATGACAGTGTAGATCCAACTGGAGTGTGACTTTATGCTCACTAAATTAGGCAGTAGCTATGCAGTGCCATCTTATTAGTGGTTTGCAATGTTGTGTAAATGAATGCCCAACCAAATACACAAGCTTGCTTGCCTGAGCAATATGTGCATGCATCCATGCACAATATGCAACTGTGTGCACTAGTAACAGATGAGCAATTCCAGTTCTACAACCTTGAATTGAATAATCCATTCTTGAACTGGAGGAAAGTGTTCAACCACTTGCATAGGGGAATTTATGCATACAAAGACATCAGAAAGATTCCACCCTTGAATTAGCATTGTATCCCTGAGGGGTACTGCAGGGCTGTGCTGGCAACATGGATAAATGTGCTATTTTTTGTTTGTTTGGTTTTTTAAAAAAAATTGTTTGGATGTGGACATGGCACCAGGCTCAGACGCCTCCAGCTGTAACAGCTGACTTTACGAAGCAGTACCACCTGCATCCGGCACTGAAGCATGAGTCCCCCAATCTGGAATCCATATCAGTCAGCTGTTATCTGCTCCAACACAGCAGGTGCTCCAGCACTAAGTAGTGCCACAGATTGCCTGAGCAAAAGGGACAAGTCTCCAGAGAAGCAACAGCAGGGCTTCAGATTTAGTGGGGGCCAGTGGAGTGGGCCAGGAAGGTTGTCTACTTGCTTAGTCTACGGACTCAGTCTGGTATCACTGATGATATTGATGACAATTAGTGGAGAGAGTTTAGAAGCGAAGTGAAGGGAAAGACTCATCTGTTAGGCTATCCATCATGTGGACATTGCCTTAGGCGACTGGAGCATGCTGTTCTTTTTAGTAGAAGGAGAACATACTGGGGAAGGAGCTGTAGCTAAGTTGGAATCTGCAACACTTTAAATAGCAAGGGGATTTTTGCAATGTCTGCTTTTATTTCAAAGCACCTTTCTTTTCCTATTCTTTATGTTTTCTGGCAGAGTATTCACAGATGATATGCAGGATCTATATTTTGCTTTTGCCAGCAACCACAAAAATGTGAAACGGAAGCCAAGAATTATGATGAGGAAGCGAGGAACATAACAATGGTCGCAAAGTTAAAATAATCAACTGAAATGCTCAGGGACATGTAAGGGGAGGGAGTAAGAGTCAGATCTTGATTCCTGCTGTGAACAAAACCAGGCAACTTTCTCCTCCCTATCTCACTTAGGATATTACCACACGAAACAGGGAAACTGGCATTGCAGCAGTGACAGCCCCCATTGCACAATGCTGCCTCCTCTCTGTGATTATCCTGTCCCCAGTTATTGATGGGTGACTGGTGGCAATAGGAGGATGGCACAGCACGTCTGATGTAATC
This sequence comes from Anolis sagrei, assembly GCF_037176765.1. Classification (NCBI taxonomy): domain Eukaryota; kingdom Metazoa; phylum Chordata; class Lepidosauria; order Squamata; family Anolidae; genus Anolis; species Anolis sagrei. Next base: position 274,671,437 of record NC_090022.1, read on the forward strand.
TCAGCCCAACTGGACCAATGGTTCAGTTTGATGTGAGTTGCCACTACCACAGTCAATCTGGGGCAATCTGGACCATAATGCTCTGGACTGGCCCCAGATTAAGCAGGTGGTATAGATGAGACCAATGACTTGCCTATGGCTATTTAAGATGTGGAACACAGGGGCTTCCAAAGAAATGCAGTCCCCAGTCAGGCAGACAAGTTACCAAGAGACATCTGTTCAGCAACCACAGCACATACATGCCAAAGACAGTAACATTCATTATTGTATGTAGCCCACTACATAACTTTAAAAGAAATTGGATGTTTTGATTCACTGACAAGAGAGATCCTTTCCTATCCAGCTTCCCTTCTGTATTTTTAAAGAATTGCTCAACAGATAAACAAAATCATCTGCACACATAAACAGAAGCTGAGCATAATGCAAATGCAAGGAATTCTCTGCATACTGATATGGTTTAGATTTCCCGTTCATCTAGTGCTTTGTTGAATTACTTTAGAATAACTGGATGACTTTCATTCAGTGTTGTAAGTTTAGACAATGGCAGTAGTCAAATGTTTCTATAGGAGAACTATCCCAGAGTACAACCAATCCTGGATTTCATGCACATTTGGAGATGGGTTTTTTTTCTCCCCACAGCCATGGTATTGCTAAAGAAAGGCTTGACCAATAGGGAAGAGAGGGCAGAGCACAGAGTTATGGTGACAGAAATTAATCCATTACCCTAAGGTTGAAATCATATACACCCTCTTCTAGGAATAAATTGAATACTATGGTTTAGATCCAGTTGCCCAAACAGAGTAGACTCATTAAGTCAATAAGATTTGGATAAGAGCTGCCTTTCAGTTCAACAGTTGATTTGATGGATGTACTACAGATGGAAATAAAACTGGATTTAGATCTACAATTGTTGCTTCTGAGTGTACACTTAATTGTTTATTATATTTCTTAAAATATATTTGAATGTGACATACCTAAAATAACACACATAATTTTTAATGAATTAAAATAGTTTTTTAATCCATACACAATAAAAATGAGAAACTATAAGTCCAAACATATGATTCAAGAAAGATACAAGAATAAGCAGATCTTCAAAGCTTTCCTGAGGGCCTACATAGAAGATGCTAATTCAATATTTGATTGCCTTCATTTAAGTCATCCTATATTATAGGACTGCTCTATAAGTTTGCAATCCTATGTATCCTCCCACATTTCACATATAAAAATGGGACACCAGAGTGTGACCAAGAAGGCAAATTTTATAAACAAGGAAGAACATGCAAGCTTGGAGAGTCTCCTTTTGCCTGAGTCTACTGGGGAAAGATTTTGTCCACTTCCTCTCTTCTTTCACTGATTTAATTTTGTGTACTACCTTTTCACTTTGAACTCCATTTACAGCTACTGAAATACTCATAGAAAAATAATTAGAAGGATAGAAAAATGGCAAAATTTAAAAGCAGCTGAAAATGAATTGAAATAAAATTAAGCAATTCTGTCCTTGCCACATCTGGACAGTTGGAGGGTATAATGCTAGAAGTAAATTCCTTGAGCTCATTGGTGCTGTGTAGATATGTATAGAGTTCCATTATAAAACAGGCCTGGACAGTTTATAATCCAGAAATGTAAAACCTGTGTCCTTTTAGAATATGATGGACAACATTTTCCATATCTCACATCACTGGTAATGTTGGATGCCATAATAAAGTTAGAGTCAAACAATATCTGGAGGATCTTCTAGTCTACACTACAGCAATATTATCTAACATTTCAACAGTGAAAATAGGGAGACATTTTAATCCTCTTGTTTTCATACCAAAGTTCACATCCAAAATATACATTCCATATTGCGCCACCCCTCTTTACATCTTGCTGCCACCTGCCTGCAGCCTAGGAATATTATCTTTCTGACAATTGCTTGTGGAGCTTCCTAGTCCACATAACCAGTGGCCAGTCTAGCTCCATGGGGATGGGGCAAAAATAGCTCCACCAGCTTTGCAGTTGTTTATCTCCATATAAAATCCATTTACCCCAAAGGACAATATGCATCAATCTAACAATACTATCTTAGAGTTAACTTTTTGAGACTTTGGCAAAGGAGCTGGCACCTCAAGAATGATGGCCCATTCAACCAACCAATACTAGCCTTTAGCCCTCAACAGCAACAAACAGTTGACAAAATAGAGATGTTGATTGATGTGGAAAAGGCTATAATTAATGACAGAGCAAATGCTTTGCATACAGAAGCAAAAGATACTTGGTTCAGTCCCTGACATCTCTAGCTAGTACTCATCTGACTACCTTTTGTTATAGTGTCTTTGGTAGCAAAATACTTCAAGGAGGGGGGTAGTGGTGATAGTTTTGTAAAATAACAGATTGTACGTTTCAGTCCTCCGTTGTCCCATTTTGTGACTTTTCCTCTCATCAAATGTATCAAACTTTGGAGAACTTCTGCATAGGCACCCAATATCTTCCTCATCGTACAGAGCCAAGATGTTTCCACCCCTTGTGTGTGTGTGTATTTGTTTGTTTTTAGAAGAGTATTTCTACTGATGGGCCATGTCTTAAACTTTCTATAATATCCAGACAGAATTCCTTACATAGGACTGCATATGTATCATAACAGGAAATAATAACAAAAAGTTCTTTAATATTTATTACCATTTAGATTTGGAGTTCTTACAAGGACATCTCAAAATAAAAACAGACTCCATTACTATCAAATTACATTTTGAAATACAATAATAGGATAGGGGTGTAATAAGAAAGCTGAGTAATTTTTTGGAAAACAATTAAAGAACTTAAGAATAAACAATAATAAATTTAAACTAAACAACAAAGGAAAACCACTAATTCTCCCAGTTCTCCAGTGCCTCTATTCTCCAATATCTGTCATTTCTATTTTTTAAAAAAGAAATTTGCGAAGGAGTAATCACGTATTTCTATAAACAAGTCAGAGCTTGCTGCTCGAAGGATCACCCATCAGAATGCCCCACTTCACCATGCCAAGTGCCGGAATGAGACAGATTGTCATGGACCCCATCACATATCATTTAGAGACAAAATAACAGGTCCTTCATGCTATTTTTGCTAATTTCATGATTTCTCTCCATGATCACAGATCAGCCCAAATTAACAATAGATTTGTAGTTCTGTGATGGGGTGGGGGAGGGGGCTAGGAGCAATGACCAGAAGGATGGCTGTGTCATCTGATGGCAGCCATGACTTGAAGTTATTTTCCAATGGCTGTCAGTGAAACTGGGGGGGGGGGGGAGATTGTCTGTCTGATGATGTCATAGGTATAAGGCAGACCACATGCTGTACTCTGGAAAATTTCTAGAAAACAGAGACAATGACAATGTATGTAAACTGAATGCATTCCACAAGTTACACAATTTATGATTTCCATTGTTATCAGCAGGATGGAGAAACATCCTATTTATATTACCGATGACTTAAAAATGGGGTTATGGGTTAAGTACGAAACAAGTCACAATGCATGAGTTTCATTGGCCACAAGCACAGGCTTGTTGTAAGAAAGGGGTGAACGACAACAGGAAAATGCATGTGTTGGATTTTGACAAGCCTTATACAGTTAGGGTTTTGTCTGAATTCAGAATAAACCCACTGGAATTAACAGGACAAGTTCAAGTCAAGCCTAATGGGCACTATTGATTGCCATGGGTCTACCCTAAGCATGACTGTGCACAGGTGTGAACAATTTCCCCCCTTTTAAATAAAATGCACTAATTCAGGTGGAAAGGAATTCCAAGAATGCTGCTTGTTTATTTTGAAAAAGATTCTACTGCTGGCGGAATAAGAATCCAAATGAAATGTCAGCAAAAGACAGAGCGAAGGCAGGAAAGAGAATGAGAGAGAGAAAGAAAGAAAAAGAGAGACAGAAGTTCTTTTTGAATTATCTGAAAATGAAAAAAAAAAAACCCAAGAGAAAATAGATACTGGTTAAGCATATTGCAGAAGTTGACATGGAAAGGAAAAATAGCAGACAATGAGTTACAACTCATGGATCATGTTTAAAATAACAAGAATGGTTAGGGTGTGTTATGCTGAAAGAAAAGCAGACACAGCAGGGCAACCGCTCCAGTTAGAAAGTGAGTCATTAAGAAAGAATGAAACATTCAATGTCTGCATGTTTCAGTTTTCAACAGAAGAAGATAATATGAATGACCTTGATCAGCATTAACACAAGGATCAGAAAAAAAGGCCATCTGCGGGGTGAGATAAGAGTCTTAGGATCAAGGAGCTGGAGGAGACCATAAGAGCTATCAAGCCCAACAAAGCCCTATGCTGTTCAGGTCCACTTTATTTGAATTACTATATGTTTCAGCATCAACCTGCCTGGATCTTGAGATCTTCTGCAGAGGCCCATCTTATTGTCCTACCATCCTGACAGGTATGTTGGGTGGGATTATGGTAGGACTTTTTCATTGGCTGCTCCCAGATGCAAGAACTCCCTTTCTACCTCCTTACTATCCTTTCATAAGCAGACAAAGACCTTTTTCTTTCAGCCAGCCGGACTGTTCAAGGGGAAAGGGCCTCTGATTTGCTATGTTGTTCACATTTGTTGTTCTTTTTATTAGTCTAACTATTTTTAATTTTATCAATAATTTATTAGAGAGACAGTGTGATGTACTGGTTTGAGCATTGGACTATGGTTCTGGTGGTCAGGGTTTGAATCTCCACTTAGTTGCGGAAACCCACTGGGTGACCTTAGCTAAGTCCCACTGAGCCTCTGAGGAAGACAATAGCATATTCCGTCAATCAAATTTTACCAACAGAGCCCTGCAATAGGTTCACTTTAGGGTTGCCTTAGGTAGGAAATAACTTGAAGGCATACAAAAACAACAATAGCTTAATTATAATTTTGATCTTCCTACAATACAGCATTTGTGCAGTACAATTCCATATTCTTGGGGGCTACATTACCAGATTTCACATGGATATGCAAAACTATGAACAAAAGCAAACCATATTGAAATGAAAGACTTCCACCCTAAGAATATGACAGAGTCACATTGGGGGACCAAGAAAATGTGTAGAGAGGACATAATTTTTTCAGATGAAGATAAATTAACCCATGGATACTAGTACTACAGATATGGACATTGTACGGTATATGTTTTAATAAGATGCCTCAAGTTCTGGAATGAGAGATAAGGTAGGATAAAACAATACTATCTGTATCTCCCTATATGAGCATATCCACATATTGCTTTCTCTTGGTCCCACTGCCATCCTAAGTTCATTTGGTGAGGACATGAAAGACAGCGGGAACTTCTTTTTCCAGGAGGTCCAGACATCAGAACGACCCCATCGCTATTCTATTTCAGGAAACAACTGAAAACCTTCCTATGTTCCCAAGTGTATGGTGAAATGAATGATTGAATACATGACTTTATGAAATATAGAATGGTTTATGGAAACAGTTTTTAAATTTCCCCTTTATTAATGTTGTTTAAATGTGTTTTATAGAATGGTCATTATTGCTTTTATAATTATCTGTCTTATACAATTGAAATTGTATTTTCTTGAAATTGTATTATTTATTTATTTATTTATTTATTTATTTTACTTGTATACCACTTTTCACCCCAGTTTCCAACGTTTATTACTGTACAAGGCATTGAATACTTGTCTTTTTATGTCTGTGAGCTGCCCCGAGTCCCCATGGGAAGATGGGGTGGGATATAAATAAAGTTTTGTTGTTATTTGTTGTTGGCCTCCTCTGTGGTGTCTTGTCACTGGAAGGTTTGATTTAAGTGGGCATTTAATTTTATAGTCTGCTGTGAAAGACAGAGCTTTAAATGTATATGTGCAGTGTTTTATTTTAATATGTTTAAAATATTTTTAATGCTCTATATTTTCTGGGCTTTTAAACTGTAGATTTGTTCAATTATGTTTTAACTTCTGTACACAAGTTTTTTAATTGTTCGGTCCAACTACTTACTTACATACTTAGGCGATCCCTCGTAGTCCGAGGATGATGGTCCTCCAAGTGTAGTATCCTGGCGGTACGGTCCAACTATTCTGTATCCTGTACCCTATGTATCCAACTATTCTGTATTCATAGAGAACTTAACAAACAAATGAAAACACTTGGCTTTGTAAATAATCTTCAAACTCTCACTCCAATATAAAAATGATCCCAAGCATTCTCTTTGTGGGAAGCTGTGACTCCCACAGCTTTGGAGCAGACACTGAACTGTACCCGGTGGACAAAAAGAAGGCCCTCCCAAGAGATTCTCAGAATTCATGTAAATAGGTTGGCTCATATAGGGACATATCATCTGGACCTGAACCATTTAGAGCTTTATAGGTCACAAGTAGCACTTTGAACTATGGCTAGAAGCAGACATACTATATACTGTACTTTCAGAGAGTCTACTGTATATTTGTGAAGGAACTAAATATCTTAAAAGCAATAGATTCAGTCTGATCTTGGAAGCAACACAGATTAGTACTTGAATGGGAGATCACCAGATGCTGTAGGATATATTTCAGTAGAGAGAAAGAGCAAACTGCCTTTAAGTATTTCTTGCCTAAGAAAAATCTGTGAAATTCAATGGGTTGCCATAGGTCAATAGGCAGCTTGAAGGTGTGCAAACACACACTTGAGAGTGCTAGGTGCTTGAGAGCTCTATGCATGGCTTTGGATCTTTTTGCTGGCATCTGGGAAGCCATTGTTAAAACTAGGAATCTGGTCTAGATGTACCTTTGCTTTACATCAGCATTTAGTTGTTTTAATTTTCTTTTCTGCCACCCAGCAAGGGCATCTTGGCAGGCCTGACCTAACCTTGCTGTAACCTGTTCAGTTATGCAGCTGGCACCAAACTGTTTGATATTCAAGCAGCCAATTAGCAATAGAGACAGCTTATTCTAGCCTGAGGGTGCTTTTGATCTCCTGCTGTATCCGATATTTATTAGGGCTTGTAGGAGAGACAGGCTTGAAAGGGGAGGGAAGACAAAATATTTTTTAAAAAACCCACACCACAAGCTGAGCGAGACATTTGGATTGAACAGTAGTTTACTTATAATTTACAGACTTGTAGCACTTAATATATAATGCAATAATCTCTGCTCTGCCATTTGTCATTTGGGGGTCCGGACTGCAGATTATAGCTTAGGGCAGTGCATCTGTGCACCGCTCTGGCAGGAAATGGCTTCAAAATCTTGAACAGCTGAGCGCGACGTCTCCGTGTGCTCAGAAAGCCCAACCTCTGCTCCAGGGGTCACCAGCATGCTTTAGACCTGACAGGCCAAATGGCTAACCATGTGACTAATATGCATGCAGAACACAGGGCTGCCTGATGTTGAGGGTGTATGTGTTGCTTGCACAAGGGGCAAGCTGCAAGCGTGATGGCTGGTTAGAGGCTACTCTTAATTTTATGTGACAATCCTATGAAGGAAGTGCCGAGTGGGTGACTAAATGGAGCATATTGATGTCCCACCGGGTGTAGCCCCTGTTGTTTTGACAAATTCTTCTTAGCATTTATCAATCAAGCCTACAATGGGGGGAGTGTGCTGAATATCTAATTCAGACAGGGCTAGTCAGGCCTAATAGAGGCAAGTTAGCATGTTATTCAATTTGTTCTTGTTAGCGATGTCCCACTGTCACCGGGCAATTTACCTCCATCCTCGGCAAATGAAAAGAAGAGATTTGCCGCGCTCAAAATCCTTACATGAGTTACAAGCAAATTTTAATTAGCATGTCATTACAGTAATAATTTATGGCTTCTTTGTAGCTACCCCAGTACACAGATTATGTGGTTACCCCCCCCCCCCCACACACACTGTCTCCTCTTCACAAGAAATGCTGTTTAATATTTACGAGCTCCGTAACTTTTTGAGAAAAAAAAGGGGGGGGGGGAGAGAAAAGAAAATAGAAAGAAGACAGTTGACAAATTAGGTAGCAGGATGCATTTCAATGTGCACAGAGACCAAGTCATTTTAGGATGTTTTCTCATCTACTCTACTCACTGTCATGGAAGAATTAATGGATTTCTATACATTTTGAACCATCCAAGGATCACACCATTTATGTTCCTTCAAGATGTTTGTTGTAATATGCACGAGTCTATCCTATTTTAATCAACAGGTAGATTATCTTTGTTGGTAGAAGGAGAAAGAAAGTGAATTATTATTCAGACAAGAGAAAAATAAACTGTAGCAATTATCACCTACTTCTTTTCTTCAAGGGGAAATTTGCACTTGAATTAAATTTCATGAAAGAATGTGTGAAACCAAGAAGGATCTGAAGGTTCAGCCCTCAATATTCCAGTCCATTATTTTAACAATGTCGATGACATTAGTTCCTTTTCTATATAAAAGAAAATGATGCTAATGTTTTCTCACTGTGGGAATGCAAAACTTTTTATCAATACAGCACAAATCATAAATGCTCCAAATTTATTAAAGAATTGCATGAATCAGTGTAAAAAGAAGAAGTAGGGGAAAAGAGTGTCTTGTGGCATCTTTAGGGCTAACCACAAAAACCTATCCTGGAATACTTGTAGTTAGTTCTTCAAGACTTGTTTTCTGTTTTCTTCTTTCCTTTATACTGAGATTAACTCACATAGATCTCTCTTTGATTAAAAAAGAGTCCATATAAATCAGAATAGTCTCATCTATATCAGCTAGCTAACACAAATAGGCTTGCACGTTTTAGCTGAACCTCAAAAGATTTCTGCCAGCTGAATTCTGGGAGACCCGTGGATTCATTTTTTGCATGCCTCCTGAAAACGGGCAGGTTGCTGAATAGCCATTTTTGGTCCACAGTTGAAACATCTGGTAAGATCTGGCCCATTAGTGGGAATGGGGAACTTACAAGGCTCCCCTTTCCTTTCCTGGGACCCTTTCCTTTCTTCCTTTCTAGGGAGTCTGGGTTTGAAGAACAGGGTTCTTCAAACCCTATGGAAGCACTCCTCTTGGGACCCATTCCTATCTTCCTTTCAAGGGAGTCTGTGTTTTCACAATGGGGTTAAGGAAGCACCCCTCTTGGGATCCTTTCGTATCTTCCTTTCAAGGGAGTCTGGGTTTGAAGAATGGGGATAAGGAAGCATTCTTCCTTGGACCCTTTCCTTAGACACAGCTTGCGTAAGACATGCCACTGTGTTCTTCTATTCTGATTGGCTCAACAGCCAGGACTTGCAGGGAAATGCCATGCGAGCAGAACGAGGCAGCCTATCTATACCATGTGGTGCTGAATAGGGGAGGAGAAGCTGTGATTGGCTGCCATGTCGTCCCGTAATGGACAAAAAATGTGATGAGTGAGCCCTTACTGTTACAGCCATCCAGCCATGCCAAACAAGCTGGATTGGCTGAAGGGAACCAACCCTTCCGAATTCATGCATAAGCCTAAACACAAACACATTAAATATGTATTAAACATATTTGAAAAGACAATCCCTCTCATGAAGAACAATAATCATGAATATTCATATCTACATAGCAAATAAGCCTTTATCTACTTTATTTGTTTCATTTTATATGCCAAGTTTCTTTCAGCATGAACCCAAAGTGACATACAGCCAAATAAAAGTATTTCATACAAAAGTTTTAAAACATTAAATAATTCTATTAAAAACACTAAATTTAGACCACCTGCAAATGGTACTTTGTGCTTTTCTTGCATGGAAGAGGGTTGGACTAGACGGCTCATGCGGTCTCTTCCAACTTGATTATTTTATGATTTTATGACATTTTAGCCATTTAAAATATGTTAAAATAGAGCAAAAATGATAAAAGATAGCACACTCCATTAAAAGCTCAGTCTGCCATACCACAAATTAAGAACCTGCCTTATATAAAAAATAACTTTGTTGGTATAACAGCAGAAGGAAAATGACTTGGGGCACATCTACACTGACACTATAATGCAGCTTGGAACAGGTTTGGGAAGAACCAATTTTGCTGAATGGGTGATTAAATTGCTCAGAAGTGGTTAGAGGCCAGGATAGCAATTATATTGAACATGGAACCTGACTTCAAACTGCTCTGTGGTTCCCCCTCCATTTCCTGCAAAGATGTTCACCTGCATTCTGGAGGCATATGGGATTTTTTTAAAAAAGGGAAAGTAGTGGTTAGAGCGAGGTATCAAAGCCCAATATGGACTGTTCCTTTCTCTAGACTGGACATCAGCACCTTTTTCCTTTGCCCATCTGCACAGGGAAAGGGAATGAATCATTTCTCTGTCAGAACACCCACTGCCTGGAGCCAGCCACAGAGCTCCATTCAACCTTCTGGCCAACACAGGTGTCCCTTTTAATCATATATGTCCTAGATCAGAGGTCATCAATTTTTTAAAGCAGGGGGCTACTTTATGGTCCCTCAGACCATTAGGGGGTTGGGCTATAATTTGAAAAAAAAAAGAACTATCTCACCTTGAGCCGCAGGGAGAGGCAGTTAATAAAGTTGTAGTAGTAGTAGTTGCAAAGTTCTGAAAAAATCCAACATCTAAAACACTTCTAGTCCCAAGCATTTTGGATAAGGGATACACAACCTGTACTCCTGATTTCAGACTGACACATTAGTCATGTCATGGAAGTGAACCAACACTCACAAATAATTGTGGTAATCTGTCCTCCGACTGGTCATACCTTCACCCCAGTTCTTACTCTCCACCACAGAAGTTTTGTTCTCTTGCTTTGGGTCCCAAAACTGGCAAAGGCCCTGTCCTTCCATGTATGTGTGTGATCAAAATGTCTGTTGATTTATGATGACTCAATGAATTTCAAATTTTCTTAAGCAAGAGGTACTCAAGTATTGTTTACCACCACCCCCTCTTTTGAAGTATAGCACATACTGACTGGTATCCAACCAGTTCCTACCAGGTTTGTCCCTGCTCACCTTTTCAGAACAGACACTTTTAGTACTTGGATGAGAGGTCACCATGTGATGCTGTGTGGCAAAAAACCCATAATGTAATATACCCCAAATGGGGTACTTTGGCATTTCACAAATGTAAATTGGGGCACCTATGACCAAGCAACACAACAACACAGTCAAAATTACAAAAATGAAAGAAAGCTCAGGAGCTTGGAGACATTTCAGTAGTTTCTTTTTGCTCGATCCTCTTTGGATGAGCAAGACTCCATCCACTCCACTTTTCTCCTTTCCCCTTCCTGCTGAGTTGAATTCAAACTAATTTTCCACTTTGAACTCAACACACAGCAGTTAAAGTAAGTTGAGAAAGGGAATAACGGGAAGAGAAGAAACTAGGACATTTTAAAAGCAGTTAAAAAGTGGGATAACGAGGATTAATTGAGGCTATTGAGCAGTATGGTAATGTAATGCACAGTAGTCTACATTTAGGTTCAGAAACAGCTATTTGCCCAAAGTCCTCCTCTAAGTCAATGGCTATGAACCTAGGGAAGCCTCTTGGAAGTAAAAAAAAGTAAGATTCTGTCATCATGAAGGTATTGCATAACTGGGTGGCCAATACACCAGCAACTGATACCCACTTGCAATGGAGGATAGTTAGTAACTTGGTACTACTGCCCTTTATTTGACTTTTGCTGTGAGGTGAGGAAAGATAGAAGGAGGCCATAGCAATTGATATTTATCCCTGTCTAGCAAAGATGGGTATGATACTGAAATGCAGGGTGAAACCATAATCCAGAGTTGTGTATCTGTGTGCACAAAGCTCCAGATGGTTTCATGTCTGCCTTGAGCAACAAATTATCTGCTAAGTCTTGAAGTCTTTTTAATACTCCTTATATAAAAGCACCCCCATAAACCGGCAGCTCACCACTTCATGTTTGCTCCAATAGCCTTAAGGGTAATCTGAAACCAGCATGTCATCATTAAGAACCCAATCCACTTAAGCCTGCAAGTCTTCCTTTATTCCCCATTGATGAGGTCCAGCATTGCAATTCACCAGCCTCCCTAGCAGATCTGGGAGACAGTGGGGCAATCTTGGTGCCCTGACTACCAGCTGATGCTTTCCTATCCAATGTGGGAAAGTATCAGCACTCCACCAAAGCCTTGTTCTTAACAGAACACTTGAGCAGCTTATGTGTTGGTGGCGGCAGCCTTCTGCTATGCTACCACCCCAGTTTGCCCACAGAGCCCCACCAGAAGTCACCCTACATGGGGCTCCATTGATGAACTGGGGCAGAAGCTTTTCCATCCCATGTGATAATGTCACAAGAAGTAGTATAGTGGCAGATTTTGTGGAAGTCTTATTGGTGCATCCCAATGAAACATAAAAAAATTCAGGCAGGACAAAATTGTCTTATATGAGCATCAAGACCCACTAGCTTTAAAAATCTGTTCCTGGTGGACATGAAAATTGCTAAAACTTCTTGGTTTATATCAATTAAGTTTGAGCAATTTTTATGTCTACCAGGAACAGATTTTTAAAGCTAGTGGGTCTTGATGCTCATATAAGACCATTTTGTCTTTACATATTTTGTATTACAACAAGGGGAGTATCGTTGTGTGGGGGGAGGGGGGAAAGGAGGGGGCAACCAATGGAACCTACAGAAAGTGGGATGGCCATTTGAACGGTGCGGCCAATTCTAATTCAGAACCAGCCTAACTGTTCACATTACCTCAAAGTGTGGGAAAGTTACGGAGCATTCCCTAATTTTGCCTAAAGGGCAGCAAAACCATGTTAAGTGGCCTTGCCTGTATTGGGGATGAGAAGGCCTCATGTGTCAAGTAGCCAATTCTTGTCCACCCTGCGTTAGAGTGCCATTGTAGATATGCCCTTGGATAGCTCCCATCAACATATATTTAGTATAAAAAATCCATTCTCATCTGTCTCAACATCTCTTCTATGTGAAATGTCATAACACTTCAACTATTGCAATAGGTACTATGCAAAGGGAGCAAGAGGATAAGAAATAAAAATCAACAGGCAACCAGTGTGAGGCTTGTATATTAGTTTTAGAAGTTATATGTTTAAAATGTGCATACATTAGTGTCATTTTACTTATGTTAGGGTCATTGTCTTATAAATAATTGTGTTAGTGGTTGTAGTTAGTTTTATATGTTGTGAAAAACCGTTTTCTTGGTATTGTTTTTGTTTTTGTAAAAAAGTATTTATTTTCATTAGCACACTTGTGCCAATTCTTCATTCCATGATATCACACCATCCTTCCACAAACACTCATAACTTCATCTTCCTGCACTACTATGATCCCATGCCCAGCTTAAGGAGCTGGGGATGTTTATCCTGAAGAAGAGAAGGCTGAGGGGAGATATGATGGCCATGTATAAATATGTGAGACAAAGTCATAGGAAGGAGGGAGCAAGCTTGTTTTCTGCTGTCCTGGAGACTAGGACGCAATGGAACAATGGCTTCAAACTACAGGAAAGGAAATTCCATCTGAATATTAGTAAGAACTACCTGACTGTGAGAGCTGTTCAGCAGTGGAACTCTCTGCCCGGAGTGTGATGGAGGCTCTTTCTTTGGAGGCTTTTAAACAGAGGCTGGATGGCCATCTCTTTCTTGACAGGGGATTGGACTGGATGGCCTATGAGGTCTCTTCCAACTCTATGATTCTATGATTCTATTACTGTTGTTATTAGTGAAATAAATGCTTTCTCAGAATGTCAGATCCATAACCCTCTTGGGATAGACCATCTTAATTAGCCCCCTTCTTCTACAGAAGCTCTGTGTTCAAGTGAGTCTAAAGCCCACCAGGCAGTGATCTGTTAATGACAATGGAACTTTAGAACATTCTTTCATACCAATACTACTATCATTTCACCACCACAGAAACTAGGTCTAGAGTGTATCTTGCAGTATGGTTGGCACTAGATACTACTTGACTGGTCTCTTATATAGGGACAGCGCCATGCGTTTAAGCAAATACAGATATTCCAAAGTTTGAGGAAATACAAAATACTTCTAGTCCCAATCATTTCGGATAAGGAAGTCCAAATTGTACTCTCAAATACTGACACTTCTATTACCGCATCAACCATACTATGGAAGTCCACCAAAGTCCACTCACATTAGTGATATTAACCATCTGGACATACCCAGCTTCATAAGCCGCACTTCTGGCTTTTTAAAAAAAATTCAGTAACTCTCCTTCTGGACAGATTCTAGCTCATCAATACCCTTCTTGAATTGTGGTATCCAAAACTGGACCAATATTCCAGGTAGGGTCTGAACATAGCAGAATAGAATGGGATTATTACTTCCTTCAATCACTCCTATTTATGCAGCCCAGAATTGCACTTGCTTTTTTAAGCTGCTGAAGCATTCTACTGATTCATATTTAGCTTGTGGTCTAATAAGATTTATTATTATTATTATTATTATTATTATTATTAATAATGTTCTAATCGACCCTTTTTCCCCCAGAGGGACTTTCCTTGCAGTCTACACTTGGAATCTGTCATCAACTTTTCAGTTCTTTCCAAGTACAAAAACAAATATTAAATGCCATATACAATGCCATATGCAATCATAAAAACACAGCACAATAAAATAGCAGATCATAGTTTAAAAACAAATATAAAACAGACTCTATGGAGAGGATATACGATCAGGCCTCATAAAGTGCAATAGCAATAAGTTCTGTTTAAGTATAGAATCTAGAAATATAAAATATAAATGTAAAAGTGGCTCTACGAATGTGTAAACCCTTCATAGGACTTCTAGTTCCCTTGACAGGACTTCTAGTTCGCTTTCATGTGCACTGTAGTCAAATCAGTTTCATCCATCCTATATAAGTGCAGTTATTTTTTTCTGCCTAATGTGGCACCTTGCATTTCACCCTGATGAAATTCATTTTGTTAGTTTATGCCTGGCTCTCTAATCTGTTACAGTCATTCTGGATTCTGATCCTCTGGAGTATTAGCTATTCCACTCAATTCTTACCATCACAACAAATATAATCATCGCTAATACCCCAAAAATGGAAAAAAAGAAAAGAAATGCAGAGGGCACCTCCCACCCCCCAATTCTTCATAGGTGTAAATGTGTGTTTGACTGCTGTTATATGAGGTTTTGGATAGTAATGGAAAATCTGTCATGATTTCTCATTTTTATAAGCCTTTACCAGCTTTGTTTAAGTTTTTTTTAAAGGAAATATGTTCTTTTGAATATCAAGTGCGACATGTCCATCTGCAGCATCATTTAAATGTGTAAAATGGAAATGTGTAAAATAAATAAATGGAATAGTCTTGGAGGCGCCTTTCACTCTTAATTAATAAAATAAAACAAAAACACTTCATGAATGATACAAAAAAGTGTGTGGAAGGGGAAGAGGAAAGGGCACTGAATCAACACTGGGTCAGCTTTACAACATAATTGAATTAAGTCGTGTGTGCCACCTATAATCACAAAGCAAGGCACGGGGACTTGTCTCTTCTGAATGTTGGGAGCCTGCCAGTCAATGAGGGAGAAAGACTCTTTAAACTGGTTAAATGCCTGGCAAACGTGCGTGGAACCCTCCTAGCTAACAGGTGGCTGAATAAACCTCAGCTGGTGTTGCACAGAGCGCTCACACTGACCTTCTTGAGGATAATTTCAGCCTGCATACACACACACTGTATTTGGTGTAGTGAAAAAAATGAGGACAAATAATATCTTTTAGTCGCTAGAGCTACCAGTGGCCTGCTCTTCCACTCTCCCCGCCTTCTCTCAGCCCCCCAACCCCGTCCCTCAGTTGAATTAACATAAAGGAACAGTGACAACAACAAGCTGAAAAGCGTAGCTGGTGGGAGGATTAAGTATATCATTGAAAGGAATTATGTTGTAAATGACTGGGAGGGATCGGGCTTCTGTTCCTTGGTCCCATCTGGTCCTTAAAGAATACCTTGTCGTAATTACCCCCAGATGGCTTTGTGCTATGCAGGGTCTGGACAGCCAGGTGCCACTGTGCCCTGCTGGGTGTGATATTCATTGCTCCATGCAATGGCAAAAGGGGGGAGGAGAGGGAGGGGAAAGAGAAAAAGACTTTATTGCAACCTCATTTCTTTCAGAGTATTACACAAATATGAAATGAAGCGAGCTCATCTGAACAGAGGCTTATTTGTCTGGAAGCTAGGGGGTGGCACACCTAACAGAGGACCCAGGCGGATGCTTTTTTAGCTTCTCCTTTCTTATGATTACAGAAAAGAGTGGAAACATGAACCATTTGCAGAGCTGTTGGACAAATGAGTTGCAGAGATTTTTTTTATCCATTGCCAAGCTGGCAATGTAACAATATTTTTTTTTAAATGAGCTTATGCTTTAAATGTGGATGATTTCTCAGAATTCTTTCATACATTACAGAGCAACAAACCTGGGTTTCACTGACATATTTTGCTTCACAGTGAGTCGCTGCCAATCATGGGTCTTCAATGTGTGTACTTGCCTGATGTATGTGCACCATTACAGTGTTGTGATTTTTAGGTTGGAATAGAACGTCAAAAGAACAGAATTCAAATCTCACTCAGCCACAGAAGCCTTGGGCAAATCTCCAATGACAAACCTCTGAATAAATATTGCCAAGTAAATCATTTGATAGTGTTGACACCGTAAGTACAAGTCCGAAGGCACACCACCAACACAACAAATTATCTATATACCTTTAAACCTTTGCATATCACTCTCACTTATTGGTTAAGATCATACATGATGTAAATCTATACTGAGATATTTTCATAGTGATTGAGCAACACATCCTCCTGCTGAATGCAGCTGAGGATTTTTATCTCTCCAACCAGCCTGGGGACAGCCACAGAGAAGGCTCTATCCCGGTGGTTTTCAACCTGTGGATCCCCAGGTGTTTTGGACTACAACTCCCAGAAATCCCAGCCAGTTTGCCAGCTGTTAGGATTTCTGGGAGTTAAAGGCCAAAACATCTGGGGATCTACAGGTTGAGATCCACTCCTCTATCCCAAGTCCTCAACAACAACTCTATGAAGGTAGTGGGTCTTAGAGAAATCTTTCCCCTGCAGAGCTTAATATTTTTTTAAAAAAAATATTGGTGAGTAATTACTAATCATTCAAGAATGCAGTACTGCATGACATGAATTCTGTTTGCTAATCAAAATTAGAGGAGATTCAATCAATTATGGAATACTAAGTTATGGAATATAGGTAAATACAGTTTACCACAACTCTACGCTAGTCAGGACTACTAATAGTATTTAATCCATAAGAAGTGGCTACACTGTACAGTCATCCCTCCACTTTCATGAGTTTTACACTCGTGGTTTTGATTATTTGTGAGTTTGAAATGTCACATTATTTATTTTTTATTTATTTTTATCCTGTTTTTCTCCCATAGGTGGGACTCAAAGAGGTGAACAATTATTTAAAAATTAGATGATAAAAGCAAGATAAAAGTGATAAACAGAATTACATAAACCATAGACAACAAAGTTAAGAAATACAACATGTTTCATTAAAATTCCCCAGTCCTCAGACCACTGAGGTCACCCATTGGAGCTATGTGAGGGACACACAAAAACACATGCACACAGAAGTAGGTCGAAGAATCAGATGCACAAGATGACATTGCAGGCTAATATAAGGCCTGTTCCTCTGCCTTTTTCCTATTTGCTGCATGTTTTTGTCCCTTGCCCAAGTGAGATATATAATCACAATACACAGGAATAGGAAAAGAAGCTGGGATTCACAGGGCAAGACAGATGGCACATAGGAGCAGCTCTTCCTCCTCTTTCCACTGGGACCATGATTGGTAGTCTCCCCTCTGTAGGGGATCACAGTGACAGTACCCCAATCCTCCCTGAGATTTTTGTGGTTATCCACTTTTGCAAGGGACCTATGCCTGTAACCCCAGCAAAAGTGGAGGGGGAACTGTATAACTCCACATATACAACTGTGAATTAAATATATCTATTGCATGACAACTTAAAAAAGAACTTAAAAATAACACCAGTGGGATTTCAGACATTATGTATTTAGGTGTGCACTCTCAAAAATGTAGGCTGAGAACCTGCATCATCAAAACAACAGGAATGACAGAAATGGGTCATTATAATTATGCCTGGGAATGCCAACGCTTTGCTCCCCAAACCTCTGCAGCCTGCCAACACTGCAACCATGACATTTCCAACACATTGCAAATCAAAACACTGAGGAATGACAGATACAGTTCTGCTCTAGTTGTGGGATGCATCAAAATAGAGACCCCTCAGAGTCCTGCCACAGCTGCTTGTTTCAAAGTGCTCTGTGACCATAAGAGCATTGCAGATGTCTTTTCCCCAGCGCCTCCATCTGCAGAACTTCAAAAATGTTGAGGTGCTTCCAGGCTGCCAAGTTAGATTTTTGGGATCACATTCAGTCATTCGCATCTGTAAACATGAATCTCTAGCAGTTATGAGATTGTAAATCCAGTTTACAATCTCATAACTGCTGAATAGGATGTTAGCTATAATGTGTGAAGACAGTTAATAGGGATATTTAAAGTTTAGTAAACCTATGAAGCATCCCTTTCACAAAGGAGCCTGGCACAGTAGGTCAGAACTAGAAAAACAGCTCCAGTTTCTATAACTGAGAGGTGAGGAAAACCTCATAATGAAGCAGGGACAACGAATCCATTCTGAGATTTGCTTTGAAATGTGGAAGTGTTATTCAAGCTACTGAACCTTATTCCCAAAAGAGGTTCTGCTTATTGGTTATCTTCTTTAAAAGTTCAGACTAAAACCTGGACTAGATGTATTTCCCCCCTGAAACTGAACAACCTTTTGGAAGAAAGTTCAAGGTTGGTCCTGTTACAAAATGAGGCAGCTGCTTTGGGCAGATTATTTTTGGCTGCCATGAAAGACCAAAACATTGTTGTTTCCTTACTATTTGGGGTGCTTTATTTATTGTTACTGCCAAACAAAAGTACTTGTAATTCTGTCTACCTTAGGTTCCAAATTATCTTATCCAAATAATAACCCTAAATACTGTTCATCTTGAAAGGAGATTTTTTTTTGTTGCATTTCAGATAGCATAATGTGCTGAATTGGCCTTATGTGTGATGCAGGAGATGATTTGTCCTGATGATACTTCTAGCTGTATATGGTTCAACATCATATTAACCAATAATTCCAGTCATTCACCACCAAAATGGTGCTGTGGTCTTTGCTTCAGTTGTTCCCCATAGACCAGTGTTCCCATCCCTTTTTTTGACCATGGACCACTTTGGCCAGGGACCAGTCTCCAACATTAGTACCAAAGGGGTTATGAATCAGTTTTTGGTCAACTTTATATGTGGTTGGGGTGCTGATTCAGAAAATTGCATTGGATAGACCACATCAGCTCTAGTTTCTGATACAGATCATATGCCATGGTCAGCAACAGGGAAGGGGTGACATGTAATGTGAAAGGAGGGGAAATAAAATAAATAAAAATAAATAAAAAGGAAGGGGGCTCACGAACCAAATTTTCATCCTCGTGACCCACTAGTGGTCTGTGGCCCACAAATTAAGAACCACTGCCATAGACCCACTGGTGGCAGGTGATACACTGCTGATTTCAGCCTTGCAAGAAAGAATGCAGAATTCCAAAAGTTTTCTCCCAGCTGGGAGAAATTTTAAGAGCATGTTCTTTTTTTTCCTCTTCTCCTTTTTCTTTTTATTTCAACCATGTGAGTTGTGTTTTTCTAAGGTACGCATGCATTTAAGTACCTGTGTGTCATATCCACCCACTACATTTTGGAGTAGATTTACAAAAAATGGAATGTGTGAGAATAGCCATTCTGGCATGTAAAAACAATGAATTTTGAATGTTTTCTACTCATTGAGTTAAGTCATCAGTGATAATGTGTATTTTTCTGAAATATTCTTTTAAATGATTTTTTTAAAAAATGTACAAAACGTTGTATGCTTTTAAATGTTTAAACCAGCATTTTATATTGGATACTATGATTCATGTACACATTTTTGTACAAATGATTTTTTTTACAAAAAAAGTATTGAAAGATAATATTTTGGAAAGGCATTTTCTGTTGTGATGAGACAATCTTCTCATTGAAGATGAAAACAATTGCCAATATTCCTTAGATCCTCACTCCCCACTCCTTGGGGCCATTGCTCAGAGAGAGGAACTGTTTTTTCTTTGGGTTGCTGTAAGTTTTTTGGGCTGTATGGCCATGTTTAACATTTATATGTGACCACTTGCTCAGCTGGTTCGAGGTTTTGGGCTTGAGTGTTACCAGTACGCTGATGGCACTCAGCTAGTGCTGAGGATGGAGGGCAGACCGGACTCTGTACTCGATTATTTTCATCAGTTCCTCGAGGCCGTTACTGGATGGCTGCATGCCAGTAGGTTGAGGGTGAATCCAGCAAAGACAGAGATCCTATGGCTGGGTCGACCGGGCAGTGGGGATATCCAGCTGCCTACCCTGGATGGTGAGGCACTATGCCCGTCATCATTGGTAAAGAGTCTGGGAGTCCTTTTGGACCCTCTGATGATGATGGAGGCCCAGGTCTCCACTGTTAGCAGAACCACCTTTTTTCATCTGCAGCAGGCTAGATGGCTGGGCCCCTACTTGTCCAGGGATGACCTAGCTACGGTGATCCAGGCCACGGTCATCTCAAGACTGGACTACTGTAACACCCTCTACATTGGCCTTCCTCTACTTGTGATCTGGAAGCTCAAGTTGGTACAAAATGCAGCTGCTCGGCTTCTTGCGGGAATTCCGATGAGATGCCACACAACACCAATCTTACTACAGCTGCATTGGTTACCAATTGAGCACTGGATCACTTTCAAAGTGATGGTACTTACCTTTAAGGCCTTGCATGGTCTGGGGCCAATGTACCCGAGGGACTGCCTCACCCCCTACCAACCCCAGAGATCCCTCCATTCTGAAGACCAAGATTTATTGGAAATTCCCAATGTCAAGACCTTGCATCTAACAGAAACCAGACGCAGAGCCTTTACAGCAGTGGCACCATCACTCTGGAATAGTCTGCCACCTGAATCCGTGCCTTGTGGGACTTACCAGCTTTCCGCAGGGCATGTAAGACATATCTGTTTCGACAGGCCTTTGATCTTTGATATTGCTGTTTTTAAATTGTTTTAAAATTGTGTTAGATTTTAGCCTGTTCTTGTAAGCCTAAATTCATTGTAAAGTTTACTTTTTAATATGTTTTAACTGTACAATCAACCTTCCATAACCACAGATTCTGTTTTCATCCATGGCTTAACAATGTAAACAAAATAAATCCAAAAATGAAATCACAAATTTTCCATTTTATACAACAGACAACATTTTACTATGACTCTGTATATAAGGATACTTTAGTAGTCCTAGATTTGATTGGTAACCCATGAAGAAGTCTGGAGCCAAACCCCCATGAATATCAAGAGTTAATTGTATTGTTCTTTTAAACTGTTAACTGAATTGTCCCAATTTTGGGGGAAAGGCTGGATACAAATAAATACCCCCTCCTCCACCTCCACCTTCTCTTGTTGTTGTTGTTGTTGTTGTTGTTGTTGTTATTATTATTATTATTATCATCAGTATCATCATCCTCTTAGTCATTAATTTGGAATTCTTCATAACTTGGCTGCATAAAGAAATGTGCTACACCTGTATGACACACAATGATATTATCAAACAACATACATCAATGGTTGTGTGCTATCACATAATGACAAAAGCATAATGTGCATTGAGGAAAACACAATGCTATATATACAATTCTACTTTTGCTTCAGTTATGCTATTGGAAATAATTCTCCCTGCATGCATAGTGTTGCTTATGCATGTGTATCTCACTAATAGAATGCCAGTCACAAGCAGAATCCCATGTGTTTTCATAGGAAATAACAGAATTCTGATTATATTTGCCAATAGGTCTTCCTGGATTAATAATGGTGGTCTTTCTTAGTCTCCAATATTCATGCCCCACAGACACTCAGCTGTTTTGCTTCTCTTCTTAAAAGCCAGAGCCATCACAATAGGCTGGGGTGGAGGGTTGGGTGGAGTGGGGGGTGGGGGAGGAATAAAGAAATTGCTTCAGGAGATGAACTACACAGACAGGCTTTGATCATACCCAGAAGAAACACAAGTGTTTCTTTTCAAGATATGGAGGTTGCAGATTTCTACACAATGTCTATATGGTGTATTCTGCTTTCAAGATGTTGGGCTTAAAAGCCCATTGAGTTCATAGTGGAGAATTATGAATAGTGGAGGAGAACAAGATTGCAAGAACCACCTTCTCCCTTTCATTGTCCTCTCTCCCTGACTTTTTTGAACAACCAAAATGTTCTTGGAACTGTATTAAAAGTACCTGAAGTACTAGCATTATTTTCCATTCCTGGGGAAAGAAAAACCTTTCACATTTGAAGTTATATTATCCAATACAGAATATTAAGCCTATGACTAAAATAAGATTGCTTTCCCCCTCTCTGTGTCTCTCTCTATTCCTCTCTTTCTCTCCCCCCCCCCCCCCCCCGTCCTCTTCTTAAGAAAGGATTTTGTGCACTACACCTTTCCTGAGAGATTTCCACTGGAAACTATGGCTCACTAGTTCCACTATTGGAGCTTGCCACTACATAGACATCTGAACGTCTTCACACCTGGTAGGGCTCAAAACAAATAATTTTGAGACATGGCAGTGGGTTGTGAAGGGGAAAATAATTGCCAAATATTGTTAATGACATGTGCTCAGACGGTGATGGAAAGTTTGCCAGTGCAAAAACTTTTATATGGCTCATCTACACCAGTGGTTCCCAATCTGTGGTACGTAGATCACCAGTGGTCCTCAAGAACAAAAAGTATGGTCCACAGCCTCACTGTTACTACACCATTGCCTCAATACCATGTGGCAACAAGAATGACTGATTTCATGAAACCCTCTTATCCTGCTGAGGCAACGGGGATGGCTACCCATGAAAGATTACTACTACCACATCAGCTCTAGATTATTAAATATGGTTTATTTTGTGGGTGAGCAGATGGCAACTACTGGATAGCATATGCTCTGTATCAGAAACTAAAGCTGATGTAGTCTATCCAATGCAATTTTCTGAATCAGCACCCCAAATAACCAAACTGAATCTAAAGTTGACAAAAACTGATTTGTAATCCCTTTGGTACTAATGTTGGACTACTTTGACCCCGGTCAAAGTGGTCCCTGGTCAAGAGTTCCTGGTCAAGTGGTCCCTGGTCAAAGTGGTCTCTGGTAAAAAAACCCTTAAATAAATTAAACTGTGGTTTTCTCTACACTATAGAAAAAAAGCATACTCATCTTGTAGTAACTGTTATCTTGACACATGACGTTTTTGCTTGTTCACTTGCAATGTGGCTCTTCAGGCTTTAATGTTTTTTTAAAAATAAAAAAACCTTACCTTTTACCACACAGTTTTGGGAAAAATTGATTTTTTAGCATGTGGCTGGCAGTTGCGGTGGGTACTGAGAGTTAATGGCTTGCACAAAGCATTACTAGTCATTATGGTACTTTACAACTTATTATTGCTAGTATGAGAATGTATGAGCATGCCTAGATGGAAACTAGATGGAAATTCTGTCATTTTCTTAACTCTATTGAGTTCTATCATTAGGGCAGGAAGTTAGGTGGTGAGTGGGGCATTTATCCACAATCCCTTCCAATGGCTTCCAATGAGAAATGACAGATTAAACATTAATTTGAGAACACTGGCCAATTTTATTTTATTTTATTTTATTTAAAAAGAAGACATTTACCTGGTTCATATTGAAAGGGAGAGAAAACCACAGTTTAATTTATTTAAGTTCATAAATGTAGACAAAGCAGGCTGCTAACAATTAATGGCCCAATCATAAATGTATCTTTGATCTTTAACAAACAGTCATGGAGTCAGTCTGGCTCCTTTACAGCCCTTTGTGTGTGGATGTATGCTCATGCATGTCTGAACATGTAAATGAATGCTCCGCTATGCAAAGCTTTGCCCTGAATCAGACTTCAAAATAGTTCAAAATGACATGCTAACAGTATTGACAGAAAAGTGTATTTGCCAATAAAGATGTCATCAGCTATGCTCACTGATTCTGTACTGTCTATAAACTTTTTCATATACCATAGCAGACAGCAGTGAAATGTCAAGACTATAATAATCAAAAGGATTCAAAACAGACATTTCTTCTCCTCCAGGGTTGTTGACCATGCTGTAATCTCAGAGGGGAATATCTTGTATCCAACATCAAAGTCCTGACCAACCACTTCAAAGTTATCCACAATGAGATCAGAAACTTCAAGGATGTGTTTGTGATGTGTCAGGGTTGCCAGGCTGAATACAGGATGGGCTTCTTTAGGTTGAATCAGTGCGGTGGGGCAATGGGTGAACAGCCGAACTGCTGACCTGAAGGTCAGTGGTTCGAATCTGTGAGATGAGGGGAGTTCCCACCTGTCAGCCCCAGCTTCTCATGCAGGGACATGAGAGAAGCTCCCACAGAATGGTAACACATCCAGGCATCCCCTGGGCAACGTCCCTGCAGATAGCCAATTCTCTCATACCAAAAGCTACTTGCAGTTATCTCAAGCCGCTTCTGACATGATCAAAAAAGATATCACATTTTGGATCAAGAAGTACTGGGACTAGTACTCATGGCTTCCTTTATCATCTTTAGGTATTTTCTAGGTCCTCCAGTAGAACTTTATGGCATTCTTGAACCATAAATCCCTCATTTCAATAGAGTTCATTATTATCCAATGGTGTTGCATAAACATGTGAAGTTCAGGAATGTATCACCCATGGATATGGTGATTGTAGTGAAAAGAAGTACAATACAAAACTATTGCACTCTCTTTACCCAACTCTGACTTTTCAGTTGATGCACTCCCTGGTACAGTGGTTTACTGGTCAGTTGAGGCTAGGGGAAGGAGCACACGGCACCTTCAGTGGTGTGTGTGTCCAGATATAGGAACAGAGCTGGAAACATCTTCAGTACCCCCTGTTCTCCAGAGGCCAGTAAATGAGTGTGTTGGGTAGAAGGAACAGCAGCAGTGAAAAAGAGTATGAGGTGGGTGGGTGGGAAGATTTAACACAATTCTGCTTGATTAAATTTTATGGTGTCACTTCCTGATCCAGGGTCTATTGAGAACTACAGCAGCAGAAACTGTCTTCTATATTCAGGATGGCAACCGTAATATGGATTTATGGTACTATAAAGATCCCTTAGACCCTTTTACACAGGCCCTAAAGCCCGTGATTGGTAACTAAGTTATCTGAATCATCCAAACGCACCTCAGGCAAACCTAGATTAATCTGGAGAAAACTGGAATATCCTATTTTTCTCCAGATTAATTTGATACCTGGAAAGATCTGAACCTTACGCAGTCTCAGGGGTCTATCCCCACAGCGACCACAGTGCTGAAGCCCAAAGGAGTAGGATGGGGACCCTCCCTCCCAACCCCCCATTTCCTGTTCAAAAGCATACCTGAGGGGCCTGCCAGCTATACAGGCCCCTCAAGTTAATTTTTGAGGAGGAAATTAGAAGCTGGAGTTTGGCTGGATTCTAGAGAAATCCCAGGGTTGTGGGATGAACTGGGTTAAAACCACACATTTCCTCCAGGGATTTGGTTTAGTGTAGAAGGGCCTTTAGTTTCTTCATTCATTCTCCAAGACAAAGAAAAAATTTCCTGCTCCTCATATCTGCTCTCTCTTAACTTACAATGGCCCATTTGTTTGTGTTATTTCTCTCAAAAAGTTTGAGTTAAAAGATAAAACAAGATCCAGAAGGAGTTTGGGCAGCTGAAACTCAGCAGTACTTATTGTTCTACTCTGCCAAGAAGAGAAATGGACACTCCAAAATTGGAGCCCTTTCCTATAGGGATCTTGTAATTTACCTTGCTCCCTTGCTACTGGGTAACTACTGAATATAAATGACAAGGGATTGAATCATATGTTTATCTAGCCATAGTCAGGCTTTTCGAAACCTTGACATTTGAGTGGTATGCAATTAAGTTGCACAGACATCTCAGTCAGAAGTGAAATTTATTTTAAAACCCTTCTTTGCATACCGGCACACTCAATAATATATATTGGATATACAAAATATTGGATATACAAAATATCCAAGGAAAGCCATTTTCCATATTTTCCCTTTTGCAGTACATGAGAAAACAATTAAAAATACTATTCATTTGCATTATTCCATTTTGTTTTAAATATTTCATATTTCCATTTGAAATCAATCCATTTTTCATTCCTTGTCAGAACATTAATTCTGGGATTTAATTCATTTTAATTTTTCAATTGGTTTCAGTAAGAGGAGAGTTATTCTTTTCATAGTGCTTTTTTTGTTAAAAAAAAAAGCAAATACTAACAAATTAGTTGAGGAAAGATAACACAAGATGGGGAAGAGTGGTTCACATCAGCTATCCTTAGACCTCTTTTTACCTCAACAACTTGGCTGGGTTTCTTTTTTGTAGAAGAGTCAGTCTCCAGTTCCCTCAAAACCCTTTCTTGGCTCAAAGCTCTCTTGGATATATCCTTCCAACTCAGTTAGTCAAGAAAGGCCCCAGGAAAGCTGATACACAAGTCCTTGGTCTATAGCCCTTCACTTCTTCACAACTTTGGGGTGTCTTGAGTAATGTTGGGTCAGGATGTATGGCCTTCACCAACCAACTATCTTGGGGAAAATGGCAAAATAAACTCCCAGTAAATAAAATAGACAAGCTCCCAATAGGTTCCTTAGACAACAGAAAACCCCAGCTATATCGCAACATGCTAAAGAAACTGGAACAAAACGGAATAACAAAGATTGAGGACTTACTAAAACCAGACGGGACTGTAATTCAATGGGAGGAAATAAAAGATAAATGCGGGCATGGAAATTGGTTACAATGGGGAGGGCTGTCTAAAAAGCTAATAGAATTGAAGAATAAGGAAACCTCAGAAACAAATCTCGACAAAATAATAAAATGGAAAGTAGAGAGGGAGAAAGGAATCATGGGATTTATATATAACACAATCACCGAAATACAATACAACACAAAATCTACCCTAATAGAAGTCTGGAAGGAGGAATTAAGTTGCAGTGAGAGAGAAATAGACAATTGGATTAATTCAATCAATAAAATAAAACACCTAAAGATTAAAGAAATGCAACGAAAAATATTGACAAAATGGTACAGAACTCCTGTGCAACTGGCGCATATCACAAAAACGTGCCCAAAATTATGTTGGCACAACTGTGGTAAAATAGGAACATATGCCCACATGTGGTGGGAATGTGAAAAAATCCAAAAGTTCCAAGAAATAATCAGGAAAGAAATGGAGGAGCTATTAGGGATCAAGATAGAATGGAATAAGGCCCAATTTTTCACTCAGAAATTCGAAAATAAAGAGGAATATAAGGAAAGTGAGGAAATAATAAA
Organism: Anolis sagrei; assembly: GCF_037176765.1. NCBI lineage: Eukaryota > Metazoa > Chordata > Lepidosauria > Squamata > Anolidae > Anolis > Anolis sagrei. The sequence goes on from NC_090022.1 coordinate 274,698,725, forward strand.
ACATATGATAGAGGGAATTAAAGCCTCAGTGGCCCTGGGCTGGAAAGACCACAAGAAATGGGATACAAAAACCTGGTACAAATATTTAGCAGATTACCTTCTTCAAGATTATATTAGCGAAAGGAAAAGTTACTATATGACGGGTCAAAGCAAAAAGACATGGAAAGCAAAATGGAAGGGTCTCATATATAGAATAAAGGGGAAAGATAAATATACGGTGTTGAACAAAACTATTCTCATGATAGATCAATTGTAATAAACACAGCTAAAGTATTTATTTGTTCCCGGGGGGGGGGGGGGGTGCTGGTGGCGGGATTGGGGAAAAAACTGGTATTTTGTATGTTATTTTCAAAGATGGTAAAAAAAAAAAAGCTTTAATAAAACCATGAACATATATCAGAAAAAAAAAGGAGTGTAATGCTTTAATAATTTTCTTCTTGAAGAAAACAATAAATAATTTGAGAAATTTTCTTTCTGCAGTGCGAAAGTCTTCAAGAACTGCCATTCCCAGTCTATTCATAGTTCAGGACATTTTCTGAGCAAAATCTACAAGTGGTGTTTTTGTGAAGAAAGAAGTATTTTCTGCAGAAGAAATCACATTTTTGCTATTTCTGTTTTCTTGTGCAGATATATTATTTCCTTAGCAGAAAATGCCATTTCCTATGTAGTTAATAATGTTTTCTGGTCAAAACTGCTACTTGCAAATTTTGTGCTGAAGTAGTCCTGAACTGCAAAGATTGTCATTGGTTCAGGCTTCTTTTCATCAGAGTCCTACTCTTTTCAAATATTTCGCAACCATGGTTTCCACCATCTAGAGCTTGAAGGTATTTACCCACCCCCCCCCCCCCAAATCCCAAAAGAAAATCTTAATTTTGCCATTTTATAAGGGGTGCCCTTTTATTACATCATTGTTTATAAATGGGACTTGAATATCCATAAGCAGGGGCTAGACCCAATCCCTAGTAATTACTAAGGGCCAACAGTGTTCTTTTTATATCTATTTCTGCTACCAAAAAAGAAAAAAAATACACAAGAAAATGTGAATGCCCATGGGGCATCTTTTAAAAGGAAGGGCTCTAAGAAGCCTCTACTTCCTGTCCTTATTACATTATTTCATTTATGTCCATAAAAAAGATGGCAAATTATCCTAGAGTCAGGTGATGGCTGAGCCCTCCACCTTTATTCTGTAATGAAATTTCCCAATATACCTAATCAGTAAGCAGACAAGTGGACTCAAATGCCAGCGCACACATTTCCATGATATTCTCACTGGCAGCTCCGGTGAGGCAAATATGTAGAACCTGACTCCTCAGAGGCCTGCTGCAATATTGATTCTTTATTAAGCTACTCACAGGCTTGAAAAGGGATTTCTGCATGCTCCACCAAGAAAAAAAAAAAAAACAACCTGCTTACAAACACTTTCATTTGCTAATTTTAATTTCCACTTTTCAAAATTGCTCAATCATAATTTTGAATTAGACCATTGACTTAAGCTTCACAGAAATCATAATTCCTTTCGTGAGAGCCATAGTGGTTATTGAAGATGCTTATTCTTCCTCTTGTGGGATATTGATCCATTTCTGTCTTACAGGAAAAAGAAACAGAAAAATGGTAATTATAGCAAACCGGTTCAAGCTTACTGGCAGACTCATTTTCAGCTGAACTGAAGAGCAGGATACTGAACTCCAACAAAAGTGCAAATGCAATAGAGGGTCAAGTATTTTTGATACATGTGCTCACACATTATTTCCATTGACAGCGTTTTGAAAAGTTACATTCTGGAAAGGCAACCCCCCACCCCCACCCCATGGCATAGATGATATTTAGGTCATGGTGACAACTACAATGCCCTAAACATCATTTATATTACAGATAACATAAGCATGACATATGTAATGACAAAGGATGCCTAGGTCAGTCCATTCTGTGTTAGCTTTTGCTGATGGAGTTGAAATTTTATTACCTGTTTTTTATTGCCTTTTGTCCCTGGTCACCACATGGCCAAGAAGGGGGGTGGCCTCTGTCTACACTGAAATCTCTCTAGATCATTTTAACAGACAACAGAAATAACATATAAGTCATAGTAAGTCTTCAGCTCTATCATTAGTACTTTTCATTTCCTGCATGATTTTAACATCTTTGCCTGATGAAGAAGGCAGGGAATCTTAAAAAGCTTGCATGATGTATTTTCTGCATTCTTATATCACTTTCATGGATTTTGTATTCTATTCTTTTGCTGCATGACTACTTCAAATACATTTACCAACTTTTGCATGACTGTATTTATATGTACATTGTATCCAACTGCCAGTTTAACTTGTGATTTAAGGACTATCACAGCAAAATAAAACAGATTTAAATAACTATTTTGATACGATACGGGGAAGTCAGGATACCTGACCAAGAGACTTTGGGTTACTGGACATACTCTTTCCCTGCTGCTCTCTATTAGGACCCCATAACAAAGGCCCATGGGTTCACCATGTATTGTGGTGAATCCAAGGGGTCCTGGCAATGGGAGGGGTGGAGAACCTATCGCTCCATGCCCTGCATCACCTGCCTTACCTTGACCCCCATCCCACAAGGGAAGCATTACAGCCTGGCTTTCCTCCTAAGCCTCCCATTTTGCTGCCATAGCAGTGTATGCTGCTTGCTCTCCTCTTTCAGCATGGAGCTCAGCTAGAAGCCCCTGTGTTGTATCATGGGCTCCATGTTGAAAGTGGATAATGAGTGCTGTACAACAGGCAAATTAGACCATTTCATTTATCTTGAACTTTTAGTTGGCCTCACCATCCACATTTGAACATTGAAAATGGCACAGACCCAAAACTTTTGGGATAGTTCAATTGGCCATTTTTCTGGTGAACATTTTTTTCAGTGTGCATATTTGTGCACTTTCTAAACTGTGAATTTGGAGCTCTGTTAACAATTTGAGACCTGTTCTTCATCCATCCACTCCTCCTACCACACATATAACAGAGAGAGAAAGAGAGAGGGAGAGGATTACTGCATAAGGATGCTACATTTTATTGGACTAGGATCCCACTGCACCTGTAAATATAGTCAGCATTTCTGTAAATGGTCAAAATACAGTACTTGCAGAAATCAAAATTTAAAACTATATCATTTTAAAAAACCAACTAATTTAAGAAAAGAAATCAAGAGCAAAACATTTAAACACAAAAAGTAACAGTAGCCAAAAATAAATTTCTTATGATATTCAGCATGATATCATTTCCTTAAACTAGACCATGACAAGAAAGTCAACAGTGAATACGTATCTGAACCTCATTTTCAGATATTACATAGCCTAGGTTATCTAATATCTAGTAAAAACTGGGGAGTTATCCATTCCTACTGGTCTTTGTTCACTATATAGAACCAGGGTTATCAAACGAAACTTTGGGAGACCTTGTGTGGATGGGTATACAAGCTCCAGGCTTACTGGGGCATTACCTATTAAGACTGGCACTTAGAATGAGTTAAGAAATGGAAATCAACCTGAAATAAACCTGCCAAAACCTGAGGAAAACAAAGCAAATTAAAAGCCAGAAATGGCTGGAAGTTTGCTTCTTTTTAAAATATATATATATGGACAATACATTTGTAATACGATAGATATTTAGTATCCACAAAGTAGTATCATTAAATCTACTATTAATTTTGCTCTTATATTTTCCCCAACATTCACCTCAGTGCTCACCTCTCCCCAAGACACTCCTTTTTATATATTCAGTTCAAAAATTCCTTTCCTCTTGTGGACATAATGTTCCATTTCTCTTATTTAATCCTCTTTCAATATATTTTCCTCAAACTTCATCATTTTTTCATGATCCTCTTTTAACTTTTAGCCTACATGTCAACTTATATTTTATTGCTAATTTCCATAGTTCCTTGTACCACTCTTCAATTTGTATATTTATTTCCGTTTTCAAATTCCTTGCTATAAGTAATCTTACTACCATTAATAAGTTGGATATTGCATATTTTTCTTCTTTTTTCAACTGTTTACTGTTAGACAATGATCACAAGGCAGTACTAGGACCATTTTAATGTTCATAGCAGCATCTATTTCTCTAAATACTTTGTCCCATAACTTACTTATGTATTTACAATGCCACCACATATGTATATATGTTACCACTTCTTCACATTCCCTCCAGCAGTTTTTTGAGTAATTTTTACTGGTGTGAAATGCTATTTCCATATTAATTTGTAACAGTTTTTTTAAAACATGTATTGAATTTTTTTTTAAATGTTTTTGTTCCCATGTTGTGTCCATTTCATATTTCACTTATTTTAATCTTCTTCCCATATCTCATTGAGAATATTGTTCTTTGTGTTTTCCTCTTTAATTTCCACTATTATCTTATACATTTTACTCGTTATTACTTTAAGATTTTTATGTTCTTCCATATCTCTTCCATTTTGTACTATTTGCTCAAACTGGATAAGTTTGTTTCTATTTCTTTCTTTTTTTAAAAAAAACAAATTCTTATACTATTGTTCTAATTATATATACTGGAACCATGATAATGTTAATACATGAAATTCCTCCATCTGCTTCTGATTTTGAAAATAAGGCATTTTTGAACATGTTCAACTGTGGAGAGGGCTCCCAAAATGTAGTTTCAATGTAAACTGCTACTTCTGGAGGCTGCCAGGGGACACATTTCACCCCTTTTCTTATCAGGAAAAAGGTCCATGAAAGTCTGCAGAGCTAAGAGACAGAAAAGAACATTATTTCCCCAAACTCAGCATAGAATCATAGAATCATAGAATCATAGAGTTGGAAGAGACCTCATGGGCCATCCAGTCCAACCCCCTGCCAAGAAGCAGGAATATTGCATTCAAAGCACCCCTGACAGATGGCCATCCGGACTCTTTTTAAAAACCTCCAAAGAAGGAGCCTCCACCACACTCTAGGGCAGAGAGTTCCACTGCTGGACAGCTCTCACAGTCAGAAAGTTCTTCCTAATGTTCAGATGGAATCTCCTTTCTTGTAGTTTGAAGCCATTGTTCCGTGTCCTAGTCTCCAAGAAAACAAGCTTGCTCCCTCCTCCCTGTGGCTTCCTCTCACATATTTATACATGGCTATCATGTCTCCTCTCAGCCTTCTCTTCTTCAGGCTAAACATGCCCAGCTCCTTAAGCTGCTCCTCATAGGGCTTGTTCTCCAGACCCTTGATCATTTTAGTCGCCCTCCTCTGGACACATTCCAGCTTGTCAATAGGCTTATTTTTCATTTCTGCTTTTGTTCTGTCCTTTAAAGGACCATTTTTACTCTTCCACATTTGCAGGTTTGCCTTTTGTGGATTTGATTATTCATGGATTTGATTCAAATATTCTCTCCAGGAATCTTTAGTTCTTCCTGTGGCAGAAGTTGACTAGAGAGTCATGCTAGTGGACTTAAAGATCCCTAGAGCAGTGTTCTCTCAGGTAAAAAATACACAGTATTTCATCCACTTGTTTTCCGCTTTGGAGCCGGTCCTGTATCCCTAATGCTGACTGTATAATTAAAAATAATTTTAAGGCATATGTCACTATTTCTTGTGATGACGTTAGTGTGTAATGGTGCATAGAACTCTGGTATTTAGCTTGTATGTACATGAGCTTGCAATAAGAAAGGAAAGAGGGATTGTAGCCTCTTAGCTACAGATGAATGACAGTTTGCCATGCCCTTGCATTACATTATTATTGGGATAAAGAGACTGTTGCATAGTGCTCCAGTGCAAATACTGTGTATTCTTTTGTGTTTCTTTTAACTATTTATTCTTCAGCTCAGTTTGATTTAACTTTGGTCATGGTTTGCAATATACAAAGAATGGTTAAACTCATTTCAGGGGCAGTGACCTGATTGACAGAAATCTTTGCAGTGGAGTGAATGGGATTGCTTTTTCTCTTTCTTTAGGTAACAAGGGAAAATGTAGCAAAATGAAACCGTGGCCTCCCTGGAGATGGCTGACATATGCTGGTGCAGATGCTACCAGGCTTCCCCTACTGGGAGTGATTATTGAATATTAGGGAAATTTGTACCAACGAGGATTAAAGGCTGTTTGAGGAAACCGTGTCATTGCTCTGCGATAGGAAAGAACAAAAGGCATGCAGCTGAAGTTCAAGTTTCTAGGTTGCTGTCCTTTGATGTGTGCAGAGTATTACATCCTAAGCCACAGTGGGTTAATGGAGAGATCTCTCTTCTCCAGAGACCAGAGTTTAAATCTAGGTCAGCTTTTCCCAGTATCTGTTGTGCTGGAGTCTAAAAACCTTTAACTTCTGTTCCTAGCAAAGAAACACAGTTTTTCTAAGGTCACTTTTAAATTTATATGTAGAACACATGCATACATGAAAATGTGAGAGAAATAATTACAATTTCCCTGTGGTTCAGTGTTTTTGATTATTTGATGAGGATAATAAATATTTTCTCCTTCTGATAGGAAAATTATAGAAGGCAGTAAATGAATGACTACAAAGAGAAAATATTATCCTCCATTTGAAAGAAGCTCATATTGTGATGGTTTAACTGATATTGTTAATTGCTATCAAGTCATCTTTGACTTATGAATAAAAGTACTCAATGTCATCCTGTTATTAACCACCATGCTCAGGCCTTGCAGATTCAGGGCTATGGTCTCCTTGACTGAATCTAACTACCAGTACATTTACCTGATACAGTAGACTTTGTGCAGAAGGATTATTCAGTCAGATAGAGGCATTACATCTTGAAGTCTATTGGTTAACTCCAGTGAGAATAGACACAGTGGATCCATTTTTAATGGTAAGTTAAAACATAGGTAAATCCCACTGATTCAATGGATCTACTCTACTTTGGACTAACAACAAGCCCAATGAGATCTTGAATAATGGTGTCATTGCACATGTTTAAAGGAATGAAATCAAAGTATTACGATATATTCAAAATTAACAGTTCACATCTACTGTTATTAGATTTGTTTACAAAATATTTTCTTACCATTATATCCAAAGTATTTCACTGCAAACTATCACATAAAATAACAATTTACAAAAAGAAAGACAAGTTATGAATCAAGTGAATCCAGTAGGCCCGTTCACATTTAAAGGTTTAACTTTTGCAGGTTTGATTATCTGAAGATTTATCTTTGGTGGAAAATAAAGACAGAGGGGCCTTCGACACAACCGTATAATTCAATACCTGGTGTGAACTGAATTATTTGAGTTCATACTGCCATATAATCCAGTTCAATGTGGATTTTATACAGCTGTGTGGAAGGAACCTCAGTCACACTGAAGGACCTATAGACAGATGTTCTAGTTTTTCTGTTCTTGTGGAGATCCTGCACTCCCAATCCACATGGAAGTGGAGATCCTACTGTAAACAGAACCAATAGGGCAAATACAAATGGCAAATTATAGGAAAGGTTTAGTATCAGACACATAGAAATGCTTGCCAAAATAACTAAATATTCTTGTCAGATTTTACAATGTATTGTAATGTAATATAGCTGAGTCATGCACTGCTAAAAGGCTTCTATTGGAAATGCTGAGCCATGCATTAACTGTATATAGAACTTCATTTGGGGAATGTGTTCTGGCCTAGTCCAGGTGATTGTGAATGATGCAATCCTGGGTTTGAGTTAAGTCAATGAGTTGGGAATCAATCAGAGATTGCTATGTGTAATTGGATAGAATTGTATATAAGGAAGTCATGTAGAGTGTATACTCTCTCCTTGTGCTGTGATGCTGTTCATCGAAGGCTCTATGTAATTGATTAAAAGAACCTGTCTGCTAAGACAAGATATAACTGTGTGCTGTAGTAAGTTTGTAATGTCATCTAGACTGGGGGAAAACAATAGTAAAACTGACAATGGCCGGGCATGTGCTCAAGTGTCTGCAAAAGAGTTCCAGAGTAACTGCAGTTTGTGGGAGCAGTTGACTGAAAATACTGTGCAGGAAGAAGCTACTGGAAAGCGCTGAAGTTGTGCAACTGATCTGCTGCTGAATTGTGAAATTAATCTCAACAATTCCCTTGGACAGTGTAAAGAAAAGAGGACAAGAAAGTGACCAAATATTTTTTTTCTCTATTTATACGAAGTTTCATGATCACTAAGAAGACCCTACCTCAGCACTGACTGGTAACAGCACACAATCTTACTGTCTTTGAGACCGTCACTGTAATCTCTTAGAAGATGCTAATTTAACTAGCCAGTCAGAAGATCTAACCTCTGTCGATAGCATCATATCTAAAGTGATTTTCTGAAATTTCCATGCTTGTAATGCTTCCAGAGATTTCTTAGGCACCTTATTGGGGTAGTGGGGAGGGACCTCAATATATGAATCGAGCCTTTTACATGGAGTGCAATAAAAAAAAATAACCCACTGCATCCATGTTAATAGTCCTGATCATCCACTGTAACTTTTGTGATCTTATCAGAGATCTTGAGAAGATTACTTTTTCAAAAATACCACTCCCACAATCCCATTGCTTCCCCAGGTATTGCCATGCTGGGTAGGGAATTCTATGAGTTACAGTTCTCTAAGTTCTAATTTATAATATAAAGCATGCCATTTTATATTTTTTTCAAAAATTATTATCATTAATTTAAGCTTTGTTCTTCTTAGTGTCACTGACAGAAAAATAGGTTTTCAAAAGAGCAGCTAGAATATTCCAAGATGTTGAGAAATTGAGAATCCCCTTTCAAGCAACATGGAAAGAAAATGGCTGATTTTGAAGAGTAGCCTTTGTAGTTGGAGTTTAGGAACTGGGATTACCTTTAGGAAAAAATTACACCCACATATGGTGCTAAGCATAATTATATAACATTTAGGAAATTGATACCAGTGGGACTTGCTTTTGAGTAAAGATGACTAGCATTAGACTGAAGAATAACAGGCTGCTTACCTGCTGAGTTTGATCCTCTGATGAGACTCACTGGTTTCTCCTTCTCCATTTGAGAGGATAATAACCCGGTTACTTGTATCCTCAATTCTGACAGTTTGCAAGATTACACTGAGTGAACATTCACCAAAGGCAGTAGCATGGCAGTCAGTTTTCAAGAAGAATATGGATAAAAATGGCTCTATCTAGATATGCAAAGGATTTTAACCCCCCCCCCCTTTTTTTTTAAAAAAAAGCCTTTGTTTAAAAATCTTCAACAACAGCAAAAAGAGTCCACCACCTACCTAAGATATCTGTTCCACTATCAAACACCTCCCGGCTTCAGGAAGTTCCTTCTAAAGTTTACGTGAGATATCCTTTCTTATAATTTGAATGGCTGCAATTCAGTAGTTTCATCTAGATCAGTAGAAAACAAGCTTGTTCCATCTTGCATAGAACGTCCCTTCAGATATTTAAAGATGGTCATATCATCTCCCAGTCTTTTCCTCTAATAAAATGTAGTGCATTCCCTCATCAGTTTCTCATAGAACTTCATTTCTACATTCTTTACGATCTTGGGGTGCATCTCCACTATGGCAGGTGGTGTCAAGCTGCATTAAATCAACATTATAAAGCCAGTTTAACTTGTCCTCCTCCAGTCATTTTCTAGGCTTTAGCAGCCTTGTCAGCAACCCCTTCCCATTTTTCTACTCTTCTATCCAGGTGAAGGCTAATCCTATCCTTAGGTAAGTGGTGTCACCAATGACAAATTGCCCCCAGACATTTCTATTGCCCCCAGACATTTCTTCTTAAGCTCCTGGCTATTGTCTCCTGTTGGAGAAACCTGCCGTCCTCAGATGTGATTGAGAACACATTGTAGCTATCCATCAATGCTGTACTAATATTCACCAGCCAGTTCATCTTCTGTACATAGAAAATACATAGAAATGCTGACCCTTTCCGCTACCTTGGCAGCCACCTCTCCACAAAAGTCAGCATTGACACTGAAATACAACACCGCATGAGCTCTGCGAGTGCAGAATTTTTCTGAATGAAGCAGAGAGTGTTAGAGGACCGGGACATCCATAGGGATACCAAGGCGCTTTTTATAAACCATTGCCCTTGTGCTGTCGCACACTGGGCTTGTGCATAAGACTGTAGACAGGACATAAATTCTGTGTGTCCAACAGGATGCTAGGGCTGCCTCAGATTAAAGGCCTTTGGATTTCCTTAAAACAGAGTCTTTAGATTGCTTAAAGGTTCAACAAAGTTCTTTATTATTGAAAACAAACAGGTACTTTAAGGCTTCTTTAATAGTCTATTGACTCTCTCAATCTTGTCCACAGGGAACAGGCACTATCTTCATAAACTGTATTTTAACTAATGGGGAAATCCTTAACTTCTAATCTGGGCAGTCTATCTTTGCCTCTGTTGGCGTGGAGCCCCTACACCCGGTACCAACTGCTTCTGGCTTCCGCGAGTGACCCTTACCAAGCAGAGCTTTGTAGACTTCCAGGGGAAAAGGAGTTCAGGTTTTAGTGATGGCTGACTGAAGTCCCCCCACAAAGGAGCTGTAAGGCTGTATGATCCTCGGCCAAGCTGTGGGCTGTATAACCCCGGCCAAGCTGTAGAAGATGAAGCTTTCTACAGGAGCTCTTGGTATTATGTCCTACTTGGAAAGCTTCTCTGTGTGGACTGAACCCAAACTGGCTCCTTTTCCCTCCAAAAACCCAAAAGGGGGCGGGACCAGGGAACCTAACTATAATTGACAGGTGGCTTTCCCTATGACTGCAGCCAAAAGAAGCCACCTATCTGCAGAGTCCCTGAAATTGGGACTATAACAAACATTAAATGCAAAGCAAACAGAACTGGAGCTCCTGGTGCAGCTGTACCTGCACAGCCATCCCAACCCTGCTATATACCTGCAAAATGTGGACTATCTGCAGATGTCATACACAACTCCTGGAACAATTCCATCAGCGCTGCCTCTGAAAAATCCTACAAATTCTCTTGGGAAGACAAGCGGACAAATGTCAGTATGCTGGAAGAAGCAAAGACCATCAGCATTGAAGCAATGATCTTCCACCATCAACTCTGCTGGACTGGCCACGTTGTCCAAATACCCGATCACTGTCTCCCAATGCAGTAAATCTGCTCCGAACTCAAGAACGGGAAATGGAATGTTGATGGATCGGAAAAGAGATTTAAAGATGGGCTTAATGCCAACCTCAAAAACTGTGGCATAGACACTGAGAACTGGGAAGCCCTGGCCCTTGAGCACCCTAACTGGCGGTCAGCTGTGACAAGCAGTGCTGCAGAATTCAAAGAGGCATGAATGGAGAGAGAAAGGGAGAAACGTGCCAAGAGAAAGGCGTGTCAAGCCAACCTGACTAGGACCACCTTCCACCTGGAAACCGATGTCCTCATTGCGGGAGAATATGCGGATCAAGAATAGTGCTCCCCAGTCACCTATGGACCCACCACCAAGACACCACATCTGGAAGACCATTATCCTCGAGCTACAAAGGATTGCCTAAGTAAAGTTCATAGAAAGTGGAGAGTCACCATCATACCATTTGTATCAGGCCACACTTGCCTTTATCTATATCTATATCTATATATATAATAAAGAAGAGTGTTTGTATGCGAAGGGCGGAAGTGCGGAGGGCGGAAGTGTGGAGGGCGGACGTGTTTGTGGCAGCTTTCGGATTGGCTAGCCTGAAAGTTCCAAGATTCTGATTGGCTGCCGCTGTGGAGCTATTTGCATATGGTCTCTGATTGGCCAGCTTCAATAGGAGCCCCTGGTGGAGAAGAGGGTTCATGGCAGAAACGGGGCATGACAGAAGGAAATTTGCATATGGTCTCTGATTGGCCAGCCTCAAATCCAACATTCCGAGATGAGAAAGAGAGGAAAGGAAAGGCCGGGGGCTGAGTCAGAACACTCCCAATACAGACCGAAATAGGCACACAGAGCCCCCATCACCCACTCTACATCCTACTGCAGTTTGGAGGAGGATGAACCATGGATGATGGGACTTGCAGTACCACCACTCACATTCTGAGACCGCTGTTAACCTTATCCAATGACTGATCAGGACCAAACTTCGCACAGAGACCTCTCATGGCCCACTTTACGTCCTGGTGTGGTTTGGCTGGGGATGGACCGTGGATTATGGGACTTGCAGTACCAATGCTCATTCTTCAGACCACTGCAACCCTCATCCAATTACCAAAAAATACCAAACTTGGCACACTGAGTCTCCATGACGCACTCTACATTCAGGTGCAGTTTGAAGGAGGATGCACCATGGACGATGGGACTTGCAATACCTGCACTCCCTTCCTAAGACCATTATAACTGCCAACAATGATGGATCAGGACCACAATTTACACAGAGAGCCCGCATAATCCACTCTACATCCTGGTGCGGTTTGGAAGAATTTGAAAATGGATGATGGGACTTGCAGTCACTTCACTCACTTCCTGAGACCACTGAGATCCTTGCCAATGACTGATAAAGACCAAACTTGGCACACAGAGTCCCCATGACCCACTCTACATCCTGGTGCACTTTTGAGGAGGACAGACCATGGATGATGGGACTTGAAGTACCACCACTCCCTTCCCAAGACAGCTGCAACCCTCATCTAATGTCTGATCAAGATCAAACTTGGCACACAGAGCCCCCATGACCCAACTGCATCCTGCTGCAGTTTGAAGGAGGATTGACTTTGGATGATGGGACTTACAGTACCATCACTCACATTCTGAGACCGCTGTTAACCTCATCCAATGTCTGATCAGGACCAAACTTGCCACATAGACCTCTCATGACCCACTTTACCTCCTGGTGTGTGTTTGGCTGGGGATAGACCATGGATTATGGGACTTGCAGTACTTTTGCACAATTCCTGAGACCACTGCAACGCTCATCCAATTACCGATAAAGACCAAACTTGGCACACTGAGTCTCCATGACACACTCTACATCCAGGTGCAGTTTGAAGGAGGGTGCACCATGGACGATGGGACTTGCAATACCTGCACTCCCTTCCTAAGACCATTACAACTGCCAACAATGATGGATCAGGACCACAATTTACACAGAGACCCAGCATGACCCACTCTACATCCTGGTGCGGTTTGGAAGAATTTGACAATGGATGATGGGACTTGCAGTACCTTCACTCACTTACTGACACCACTGCCACCCTCATCTAATGACTGATAAAGACCAAACTTGGCACACAGAGCCCCCATGACCCACTCTATATCCTGCTGCTGTTTGTAGGAGGATGGCCCATGGATGATGGGACTTCAGGTACCTTCACTCACTTCCTGAAAATAATGCAGTCATTATCCAAAGACCAATAAAGTCCAAACTTGGCATACAGAACCGCCATTACCCACTTTCTCTAATAACCCGGGCAACGCCGGGTCCCCAAGCTAGTATTAAATAAAAACAGCTTGGAACCTGCATTTGACCACAATTAGTACAGGAATCATCATTTGCATTTTTAAAAAAGTAACAACTTGTTTCAGTAAGTATGCACATGTATATAGATATAGATATAGATAGATATAGATATAGATATCATGTAATTAGCATTTTCGTTTGAGTAAATACAGAAGGTGTTTTAGTGGACATCAGCCAAAAAGTTTGAATATGATAACATTTAGGAATTCTTGGAACATTTCATTATTTTAGCTGTGCCATTAATGTTTGGTGTCACGCAATCTAGTAACTTATCATGTTACCTCCATGAACCAGATCAGATTATACAGTACCACAGTATTGTAGCTAAAATACCAGTAAATTTGACCAAATTGGTGACTATAAAAAGTCACACCAATAAAACAAACAACAGCACTCACTTGTTGGACATGGAGAAAAAGCCTCATTATTTTAAAGTGTCATTGTAATTGAGTGATAATGACAGCTCTGACTAGAAGTTCAAAAAGCAAATTAGCATAGAATTTTAACCTCATAGTTTTATTTATGCAGTAAATGTAAGTTGGACTCAGGAAACATGTTTTTGAGGGTATATCTCACTATGGGGATATTTCTATTTTCAGAAATAATACATTTCTGCTGAAATACTGCAGAAAAGAAATAGCTAGGCAGTCATTTTACTGACATCCTCTCTCATGCTATCACCTGGTGAAGTTTGTGTTGCAGGTTGTAAATGAAAATAAACAGAAGCTTTACCACAGTTTCTGAACCAAAATATACCCTGCAGTACAATGAAGTGTCACTCAAGCTTGTGTAACAAGTAACTATCTTTACTTCCGTTCAAAAGATCAAACAGGGCAACAATATATACAGCAGTCTCTCTGAATTCACACAAAGAAGAGAGGAAATAAACAGTCCCTTTAAACAGTCTTTAAAGATGCCTCATTTGCTTTATAAATAATGAGGCTTCGGAGAGTTGGCAGCCATTTCCTTCCCAACTGTTTTCAGTCAGCACTCTCTTCACTCACCGAGGTAAAAATGGCAGTTAAAACCATTTGTCTCAGCAGCAAGCCAGAGACAGTAGCCAATCAGAATTCTGACTCCTGGCATGTTCAGCCAATCAGCTGCCGATACATACCTTTCCAGTCAACCCATTACATCATGCTGCCTTTTTATAAATCCCCACACCTTTTGCACTCCCACACCTTCCCCTGAATACCACTGTATATTACAGCCTTTGTAAGCTTTCAAGATAGGATGGAGAAATGGGAACACATAAATGGCAAATACATTTTAAAAGGTTAAAACATAGTTTATAAAGAATCGAAATACAGCTTTATTTCTCCTGCACAGCCCCTCTATCCAAACAGAAATTTCTGAAGAGATTACATCATTGACTGGGCATCCATGCAATGACCAAGCCTTATGCCAAGAAACTACTGTTGGAAAAGTATATATTTCACTACTTGACATCTTACTATTGGAGCTGCCAAGTCTGGGTTCAGCTATTGACCTGATTGCTCAAGGATGTAAAGTGGGGGAAAGAGGCACCACAATAAGGTAATCTTTCAGTATTTCTGTTTCTGTTGAAAATGTAAGATGAGGATTTAAAAAAAGATTTATTTATTATGTAAACTGCCTGAACATTCCCTTTAGCATAAAAACATGATGCAATATTTAAGGGAAAAAACAATCACAAATATGAGTTTCCAAAAGAGCCAGTATATAATTGGAAGTGGGAAACCTGTAGTCATTGAGATGTTAATCCAGGTAGGGTAGCCAGGCTGTTAGGAATTGTGGGAGTTGAAGTCCGAAACACCTGGAGGGCTGAAGTTTGTCCATGCCTGTGTTAGACTCTGGCTCCCATCCTTTCTGATTATAGACTGACTGGGGCACATGGTGGTTGGAGTTAAACAACATCTAAAGAACAAGACATTCCCAATTATTGTCGAAGGCTTTCATGGCCGGAATCACTCAGTTGTTGTAGATTTTTTCGGGCTATATGGCCATGGTCTAGAGGCATTCTCTCCTGACGTTTCGCCTGCATGTATGGATGCTTGCCATAGATGCAGGCAAAACGTCAGGAGAGAATGCCTCTAGACCATGGCCATATAGCCCGAAAAAACCTACAACAACCCATTCCCAATTACTCTAGGGTTCTGAAAGACCTTATAGAACATTCTCTCTAATGAGTCCATTTTGATCTGCAAGCCTTTGGACATCTAGATTATGAATTGTTGCAAACCTCCAACAATGTTGTTGTTGCTGCTGTTGTTGTTGTTATTTCTTCTTACCTGATTCTTGAAGTGGGGAACAAAAAAAATAGCATTGATTAAAAACACATGAACCACATGGTCACATAATGTTAAAAGAACACACACACATTAAAACAGTCAGTCAATATGACCTTTGCGTTAGATGAGAATGGTGGACTTTGATGCCCTCACAAGATGCCCTGAATATTTAACTGATGAAAGAAATGCAATGCTTCCCAGTAAATGAGAAATTAATTGAATACAACCTTGTTTGCAAAATATGGATAGCTTTCTTAGGGAAATACACTAATCTGACCTTTGTCATAAAAGTTCCGATGAATTTCTGAAGATTTTAAAGTCAAGTTCTTATACTTTACTTTTTGGAAAGAAAAAGCAAGACAACCTCTGATTGTTAATTAATTTTTTGTATACATGTTTAATATCTTCAAGTAAGTCCAAAATGTCATGTCTCTCCCCCATTCATGTAACTTGCAGCCTGGTGGTGGATTTATTTGACTAGGTCAATTCTTGAAAGACAATTTTATGGTTCTTTGAAATAGATTTATGAAAGTGATAGGCTGGCATACTTTTTGTTTATACATCTTGTCATCTCCTATAAACCCCATGAATCCTTTGCATTCCAACACTTGATTCCCAAAATGTATAACTACTGCTGACTTTTCAGATATGGCACACTTTTACCATGATGTTTATATCCAGCCATATAATTCATTAACAAAAGTCTGCCCTATCTCAGTTATATGTAACTTGTTTCTATTCCATAAGTGCAGAAATTAGTGATGAGCAAAGGTATTAACATTGCAACAATTTAGAGTTCAGTAAAATTGAAATGAACTGCTTCAGCCAGAAGTTACCATAAAGTCAACCCAATAGACCTAAAAAAAATCCCAGATAGGAATTCTGCTTAGGAATTTTGTAGATCTTCTACTGCTACTCTGTTAATTTCTGATGGAAACACACCATAGAATTACTAGAAGGAGTTAGAAAATCTCTAGAGACAACATTTTGTCAGATGTGTGTAGGTGAAACCAGTAGTTTTAATTGTTTGTGTTTCATATGGCTTTGATATTGGGAGAGGGAGATGTGGGAAAGGGAGACCAAGGCAATTTCATCAACCTAGGAAATATAGGAGAGTTCTTACAGTCCCCAAACTTTCTCCTGACATGATAAACTTGGGTGAGTAGGATTTTGGTCCGTCCAGGCAAGGAGGTGGGTCCACAGTGGTCTACCGGGATTCCATCTCCCTGACCAGGTGCCCCATCCCACAGTCAACCACATATGAGTGTGTCCATCTGAGGGTAAGTGACCGGGATAGAATAGAGATGCTGTTAATGTACCAACCACCCTATTTCATTATGGTCTCCCTGTCTGAGCTAGTAGGGTGATCACAGGCCTGACGTTGGAGTCCCAATGGCTCATAGTGCTGGGAGTCTTTAAAGTCCATGTGGAGGCCACCCTGTTAGGGCTGGCTCAAGACTTCATGGCCACCATGGCAACCATGAGGGTGTCCCAATTGGTTTCTGGCCCTACCCACAGAGCTGAACACACACTAGATTTGATTTTCTCTCAGGGATGGGAGGAAAGTGGTGGTGTGAAGGAACTGTCTACAGTTCTAATGCCATGGATCAACCACTACCTGATTCAAGTTTAGACTTACTGCACCCCCTAACCTCTGCAGGGGTGGAGGATCCATTAAAATGATCCACCCCAGGAAGCTTGTGGATCCGGATGGATTCCTGACGGCCCTTGGGGAGTTTCCCACCACCTTGATAGGTGACCCTGTTGATACTCTGGTCACTTCTTGGAATGGGAAGATGACTAGGGTAATAGACACAATTGCTCTGAAATGTCCCTTCTCACATAGCAGAGCTAAATAGGCTCCCTGGTTCAACAAGGAGCTCACAGTGATGAAGCATGTGAGATGGGGACTAGAATGCATGTGGCATTCAACTTGTAGCAAATCAGACCAAACATGGGTATGTGCCTATATAAGGACCTACTCAGCGGCAGTGGAGGTTGCAAAGAAATATTTCATTGTGACCAACATTGTGTCTGCAAGAAACTGTCCAACTGAGCTTTTTCGCATGGTCTGAGATTCAATATTGTCCCCCATGTTGTTTAAGATCTACATGAAGCTGCTAGGAGAGATCATCTGGAGTTTTTGAGTTCGATGCCATCTGTATACAGATGTTGTCCAACTCTAGCACTCTTATCCACCTACTGCTAAGGAGGCTGACCAGGTCCTGAACTGGTGCCTGGCAGCTGTGATGATCTGGATGAGGGTGAACAAATTGAAATTGAATCCAGACAAGATAGAGGTATGAAGTTAATGTGATTGGAATGGATTTTGGACTATGATTTTGAGACTATGTGCTATGTTTTTAACTGCTTATTTAAATGTATTTATATGTTACTGTTTTGTGATTTTAATGTACAATGTATTTCGTATGTTTTAATGTCTTAAAGCTGCATTGAATGATTGCCAATTTGGAGGCCAATTTGGGGTTGAGAGTGGGGTAAAAATACAGTAAGTAAATAAATAAATAGTTTCAAATTCATATTTCAAAAATAATATTTTAATTGATAGTTTAACACTTTTAAACATTGTAGATACGATACACAAAAAGCGTTTCTCAGTTAACACATAAAATATATTGCTGAATCTCTGTTCTGTAACAGAAAATATGGTACCAAAGGAAAAAACAAAATTGAAAGAAAGGTTATAAAAACACAGAAATGAAGAGCAGCCCAACAATAGTCACATGTGAAATGAAACATCCAGATAAGGTAAGTCAATACAATCATTTGGGATCTTCTAGAGAACAAAATGCATTCAATGATATATATGTATAAATGGCTTTTTTTTAAAAAAAAAAAAAAAGGAGCTTTGTTTAACAAAGTATGCCGGTTTTCCCTTAAAAAACAAAACTATTTAGTTCATATCGTAAGCTGTTTTTGTATCTCATTTTTGGAGGATGTCTTGATAGATAAATAAATCCAACATAGATAAATATGCTGCACTCAGATGTGGTGAAGAACACAATCTAGTTGTTGGTGAATGCACTTCAACTGCCACTGAACTATAAATAAAATTGAAGGGTTCCCTTTCGTCACAAATAGCAACATTCTTCAATAAATTTTGACAAGTCCTTTGCAGAATACTGCCTTTAATTGCCTGCAAGGGGAAATCTGGATGTTACAGTAGATGGAAATGATATTTTACTGCTTGAAGAGGGTATTTCATATGGGGAGTCTGTAGGAGGAAATGGTGACAGAAAGAACCCTCCAACTAGAAAATAACAATTTGACCTTTCTATTTTCCCTAGTGTGCCCTTTCCTTAAGTAATCTACACTTTTCCAACAAAAACATTGTCATATTGTTCTATTTCTTTCTGCCTCTCAAGAGCTCTGATTAGCATTTAAGACAAAGCTAATGATTAAATTTTATGATATCCTAGAGTAGGCGCAGGCAGACATTCTTATTTCTTTATCCCCAAAATCTCAGGAGAATTCTCAGATTTGTCTTGTTCCTAGAATAGGCTAATCTAATTAAATCAACCTATATCCTTCTGTGTTTTTGTTTTCTTATTGATGCAAAACTGCAGATGAGGAATGGGGGGGTTAATGCCTGCCTTCTATTGCAGCAAAAGAGAAAGAGAGAGAGAGAGAGAGAGAGAGAGAGAGAGAGAGAGAGAGATTATAGTAGCATAAAAGCAAATGAATATTAATTGGCATACACTTTTGTGAACTTCAGCATCTTTCATTGGTCACATTTGATGAACTGTGTGCTGCAGTCCACAAAAAGTGACGCCAAAAAACATTGTTAATCTATCTGTGTGTGTGTGACACACACAACACACACATCAGATTTTAAAAGCATGATTAAAAGAAGTGGCAAGAAAAATAGGTTGAAAGGACCCCTCAAACGTATAAAGACGTCGACTGGGCATATGCATTATATAACCGTATTTCCAACAATGCATTTTCCTGAAGTCGATGTCTACAAAATACATGTTCATGTATCACTTTAACAGTAGGATCTTGAATGACAGGAGGTGAATGCTTACCTTTTCAGTTTTAGAGTAATAAGTCATTTTGCAGCAATAAAAGCAGGCAGAATCCAACCAAAAGCTTTCCCAAACTCCTATTGAGTCAGCCAGCATATACACACCAGATCCTATGTTCAGGTTCCCCATCACACCCCAAAGGCCCATTCCAGCTGCAAGCAGAATGGGGAGAAGTTATGTCCAGGTACAATTTCAGACTGCCACATCACATTGTATACTCACATTTAGCTTGAGATCTACTAAGATCCTGCAATCCTTTTTACCTGCACTGCTGTCAATCCAGGCATCATATCTGTGGATTTCCACTTTGATATCATTTTGACTATCATGGCTTTATCGTGTAAAATTCTGGAATTTGTATAGTGGATTCTTAAGAATTTACTGCTTAGAATTTACTGTCCTGAATAATGGTGCCAGAATCCAGTTGGTCAGTCCTTATTAGAGTAGACCCAATGAATCAATTGCTGAATGATAAATCAACAAACACTCTATTTGGGTCTAATCATACATTTCAACCATAACTTGTACACACAATTACATATATGCACATGTACACCTGTCTACTGTTTCAATTTAAAGAATCTCTATTTGAGGTTTTATGATAATGCACCTCAACAGAATACTGCAGTTAAAACAGACATGGAGAGCCTCCAGACCCTGGGCATTATGTGACCAGAAGAGATATTCAATCCAGGTGCAAGCCATTTCTTCTGTGATCAGAGATAAGCTATACACCGTTTTTTACAGGGCAGGAAGCTATTACAAGAGCTCTGGCTTGCTGCCTAGACAGCCATTGTATTAGAAGTTCCTCCTGTATAGACATCTGGTACAAAGCTCATTGCTCTGGTCCTTCTGCCTTAGCTCCATTCATATTCTTGGGATTTTTAAGCCTTTAGGCCTTGTTCACGTTTCTTTTCATCTAGTAAGTAGTATGCAGACTTTATTGTATAAGGCATGCAAATCAGTCTTTCATTCTATTGCACAATGTTGTGTGCATCCTTCTCATATCTACACACATCCCATAACTCTCCCACCCCTAGCTATTCACAGGTAAAACATGTGAATAGGTTGCAGTCCTGCCATGTTCCTATCACTCATCTTAGTGAGATAGGTCATTTTTGCTTCTGTGCCTATGTACTGACTGTGAACTGATATCAGGAGATAAGGTTTTGTTCCTGTCCACCTCTCCCCCTATCCAAGCTAATTGTTTTTCTTTTATTTGATTGTTTTTCTTTTTATTGTTGTTTTTAAATGCTGGGATTGCACAATTTCACATAAGGAACAAAAATAGTGCAGGAAGATGGTTTTACGAGGATGTGCAAAAATATGACTGCAGTACATGGATTGGCAAATTGGCACAATTTCAGTAATGAAGAGGTTCAATATTGAGAGTGCTTAATGCAGTGTGTATCTGCTATCAGTGATAATGCCTCTATGATGGAATAGCGGGTTTATGTTATAAAGCCCTGAGAGTTTCAGGTCCAGACATTTCCGAAGTTACATTTTAAATAGTACCTGAGGAATCCCTTTGAGAGCATATACAGGTCAAAATACATTATAAAATGAATTATCCACCAACTGAGCACATTGGCTCATGTCTCCAGTTTCTTCTGTGAATCTTTGACAATGTACACTATCCTAGCTAGGATCTAACATCATTTGTGAGAAACAGGAAGTGGGGCAAGATATGTCACTCACCTGTTCCAACAAGGATTGTCTTGCAATCCCACAAATCTGGCTGCTGTGGATTGTAAAGTGACCAAAGAAGAACAGATGTGCAGTCCCTTTAACCATTTAAGCAGCTGCAAATAGACCAGTAAAGACAGTGTATATTTTCTTCAACCAAATGACATCATGTCTGAAGCAACAACAAAAACAACTATAATTAATTTTATTTTTATCATGTCTTTCTCCCAATATAAGAACCTACAGTGAATAACAAAAAGTGACACAATTAAACAAAACAAATGCATTAAAATATGAAAAAAACCAATTAAATCCTCTGTGTCAAGAAATATAAACATACTAGCTGTACCCGCCATGTGTTGCTGTAGCTAACCTTCCTTCCCTCTTTCTCTCCTTTCTTTCTCTTCTTCTTTCCCTCCCTTTCCTTCCTTCCTTCCTTCCTTCCTTCCTTCCTTCCTTCCTTCCTTCCTTCCTTCCTTCCTTCCTTCCCTCCTTCCTTCCTTTTTTTTCTTTCATTCTCTCCTTCCTTCCTTCTCTTCCTTTTCTCCCCACTACATTTTCTTTCCCTTCTCTTTCTCCTTGTTGTTCCTTCTCTACCTATTCTTGGACTGCAATTCCCAGCAGTCCTGATCAATCTATCTAGCTACTATCTCTATCTAATCTGTCTGTCTGTCTGTCTGTCTGTTGTATCTATCTGGAGGATTGCTAGGAGTTGCAGTCCAGGAATAGGAAACTGGAAATATGCAGAGATTGGGATGCTCTCAAAGAAATCCAAGGAGAAGAAAGTTTGCAGCTTGGAAGCAGTGCATTTGGATTATCCTCCTCTCTTAAAGGGCCTGGTCTAGGGGATGATGGGAGCTCTAGTCGGGATGAGAGTGTGGATATGCTATTGTGTGTTGTGTTTGCCAAGGGGAATCATTTTGTGCATGCGCTGTAGCGTCTCTTTGCTTTTTTTGGCTTTTAAAGTCCCTTCCACTGTGTTTTTCAGTGTTTTTATGAGTGATGGTCACTTGTTGGCCTGATAGGTGTATTGTGTCCAAATTTCATGTCAATTTGTCCAGTGGTTTTTGAGTTATGTTAATCCCACAAACAAACATTACATTTTTAATATATAGATTTAAATACATTTTAAAACTACACAATGCTCCCCCACTCCCTGCCACCAAATCCAACTCACACTATCTCTAGTCTCTCATTTTTGGAATACAATCCCTCAGAAACAATCTTTTTCCCCATACAACTGTTAAAGGTATAGGGAGTCTGTTTGCTGGATCTCCCTCATGGACAAGAAGCACAGAACTGACAGTACTAGTTTCATCAGTTGTGCCCACCTTCGATGTGATTTTGCCTCTAGTAAGCAATGGTAAGTCAAAGTACATATTTTACCCCCCAAGCAATCAGAGCAGAGAGAGCTGGCTCGCAATCTGTAAACAGTATTAAAAATGAACAAAGGATCTTAATGTGGCTTATGAAGAAGTAACTGCTTGAATAATTAATGTTAAAACAGATGCCTACTCCACCACAGCTTGAAGTTGGTTGGACATGCCAGCAGGTTGTACGTCTTCCTCCCCAGAGCCTTATTGGGCAACATGAAAGCATTTCTTTTACTGTTCTCTCGCCCTTTGCCTTGCATAAAAAGCACTCTGAACAACAACCGCCTCTTGATTCAGTTTATTAGTTAGATAGAAACATCACTTGACTTTTCTTCCCTCCTTTTTGATAAGAAATGCACCACTCAATGCACCCTCAATAGTGCTTGCTGAAATATTAACCATGGTTGCAAAGTTGTTCGTGTTGTATGTATGCACGTGTTCCACAATGGAAGCAAATAGATATTTTGTCCATTGTAGAATGTCTGCATTAGGTTTAAGGTTGTGGAAGGAGAGGTTCATTTGGTGCAATTGTGCATGGAGATACACGTGCATATTTAAGTATGCAGTTCTGTATGTTCCTGCAGTTGCCCATACACATTTGGCTGCACATTTTTGTTGCTTATTCAAGGGTGTGTTCATACACAGCATTGTAATTCAACATAAAGGGTATGTAGCATCATCTCTGTGTGACTTCATATGGAAACATTTATGCTACACAAGGCCAATATCTGATACACAGTGTATATATGAGGTATGAATCCATATCATGTAGAGTGGTCTGCAGAGAAAGGGTAGACAGGTTTGAGGGCCCGGAGGTCATTTTGTGTCATCAGTGCACACCATGGCAGACATAGCCTCCCAAAAATAAAGTGGGGAAGGAGGAGAAATTGAAGCAATCAGAAACCTACTTGTAGATTGACTTAAGAAAAACAGAACATGACATGACATTTAAAGAAAACCCACTGTATTGATTCTGGATCCCCCCCCCCCCTCCGAAGGAATCCCGAGGGACCTTGAGCCCATAGAAATGGCCTATAGAAGTTACATGTAGCATTTCAGCAGCAGCAGCTTTCCCCTTGTACTGACCTGGAATTAGTGTGCAGCATATTGTACTGTGATCATGGACTTCAGAAAAGATCACATAAACATGGCTAATACGATAAGAAGATTGAGGCTGAGGGCTGGCCTTTCATTAGATGCAAGCTTTTCTAGGCTACTGTATTTTCAAAGTATGCAGTGTTTCAGAAATGGTAGAACAGATCTTTTGTCTGGGTAGATTGGCCTAATTCCATTCATTTAATGGAGCTGAAGTTGAAAAAAAATCCACATATTGCATCAGGTAGCCTTCAAACAAGAACTGCAACAAAAACCTCTTTGACAGCTGAGCCTGGAAGAGCTGATATAATTTTTCTTTGGTGTTCTCAAGATGAGTTGTCTGAAGTGGTCTGGATTTCTTATACAATATGTCATATCCCTTGTGGCTATAGAGTTGTTCTGTTGGAGAGAACAAGGTTTATATGTTGAAAAATGGAGAAGTATGGCAGAGGTCAAATGTACATATACTGTACAGCAAATATGAGAAGTAATTCATTCACCTGTATTTTGGGAAGATATTTCTTTTGTGTGCAAATAGCAAAGTGCTTTCAAGTGCCAGGAATGTCTCCTGTGATATTGACTTAAGTTTTCTTTGCACTAGGAGATGCTAAAATGCAAAGAACAAGTTAGGAGAAAAAAGTGGTTTGCAAGTGCTTTCTCTCTGTTTATAGTTATGAAAACAATCATCATAGGTACATGATTTCAGAACTCAAGGATGGATCGGCATGTCTCTTCATGTGCAGGGTACATGGACATAATAAACTATTTAAGTGAGGCCCTACAAAATGCATTATTAATGCATAATACATTTTAGATGATAACAAAGAAACGTTCTAGTATCTATTCTTAGGCTTCCGTATACATTCCAGCAGCCCTACCATTAGAGCCAGCAGAGGAAGATGAGATGAGACGTGATACCTCTTTTTATGAGTAATCCATTGTGGTGCACAACAAACTGTCAAGTACCAACTTAGTTCAGTAAACAATGTTCTTAGGAGATAGAAAATTTATTTCAGATAACAAAACATCAGTGTATACTAAGAGGATTTGTGAGGTCTAATGCATATTGATTGCACCATATACTTATAGGTAGCACAATTCAAATAATAGGTGGACTTTCACCCCATTTGTTAAGGTGTGGCATCAGTACGTCTTGCTGGGATTTTTCTCCATTGGCCAATTAATCATAACATTATTTAGCCCGTTTTCTGTGCTAGTCTCCCATGAGAATAACCTTGCTGAACATTCTCACATCTGCATCCCAAATCCATTGAACATGGAGAAGTATTTTAAGCTAATGGGAGCTTTTCTTTCAAGTTTCTACTAATGCAAGTTAATATCAGCATGTTTGAAAATACGATAACACCCATTATCTAATATATCTATACATAGCTCTATTAGAAAATATATGAATGGACCCACAAATAAAGAACTGAAGACCGGACAGAGGTAAAACATGGTATGTCTTAAAAAGCTTGGTAGGACTTAAGTTCCTGCACAAACCAGGATCTGCCACTGCAGCTCTGGATTCTTTGAAATTTTGCAGATAAAAATTGGGATGTGTGGCCAAGCAACATCAGAGTGTCATCAAGATGGCAAAAGCTACTGGTGAGGAAGAATATACATGCTACAGTGTAGATGTACCCGAAATCTCTTGACAAATCTCATCTTTACAAAGAGTTTTTTCCCCAGACTCTATCTCCTTGACCTGTTTCTAGCTGAAGGTTTGTTTATTTGTTTGAGAGAATTGACATTGAGAGGACTGGTGGAAAACATTATAAGAGCACAGACATTTGAAGTTGTATTGCAGCAGTGTGTCTTCAGTAAACAAAACAATAAAGCTTAAGATGAGAAAGAATGATATTCTACTCCCACTAATCCTACTATAGCTGTGTGTGCCTGCCTACAACAGGCAAGGTAAACAACAGCTGTCTGAAGCATATGAAAGAGGCACAGATTTATAAGTTTGTCCACTAAAATAGAAACCCTAATACAAGTAGGGGATAATGAAAGAAAAAGCCACCCCTGGATGCACTTTCAAAGATGCCTTCAAGTGGTCTCTAAAACATTCAAAACTTGTTTACCTATCTGTCTTGATTATTTCTTTTCACAAGTACATATCATTAGTTCTGAATAAACTTTTGTGGAAAAATGTTGAACCACTCTTCTTTTGGTGATGCAAAAATATATCTCTACTCTTCCCATGTTATTTTCTGCCTCGAGTACCAAATATTAGAAAAGAGACAATGACTAGGAACACATGCACTTTATTAACTACGGTATACATTACTAGATATTATTTCTGACTTTTTCACATATGTGAATCAGCTCTATAAAGGCAAAAGCAAAAAAAACTTTATATAATGAATAAAAAAACAGTTTACATGATACTAACAGCAGAACAGGGGTAGTCTAAGACATTTGTTACCTGAAGTGGAGAAGCTAACAGCAGCCCATTTCATGGGACATGGTACTGAAGTCCACTTGAGTACTTTTCGGATCTGTAGCAGAAAAAAATCACATGCTGATCTTTCTGGAAGTACACATTCAAGGGAAAAACAGTTTTTTCACTGTTCCATGTGTGTGTCACTCAGATTCTATCACCTATGGAACAACTCCTTCCAATAGCAGGGTTGTATCTATGAAGGAGAGAGCAGAATGAAGGCATCACCCCTCCAAATTAGTTTTTTCCCCTCCCCATAATGTTTCCTTGGATCTTTCTAACCAAGGCATTGCAAAATGTCCACACCCAGAAATCTTCTATTTACTATGTTGGCTAGGCAATGTTGCTTGAACACTTTTTTTTGATGCCTAAACTGTATCTCTAAATGTTCAACTCAAGTTTTAAGTTCTTGTAATGACAGAAATTTGGGCAATAAAGGACAAATTCATGGGTGGGGGAGAAAATTATTCATTCTCCCCCATAGATACATCCTTGTTCTTCTCAGGCAGCAAGGTAGAAGTCTCACCTCTATTTCTGGCTATTCAGCATCTTCCTATTCTAAACACCAAAATTATATTTAAAAGTGGGCTGACAGTTCAACTGAATTGGTGCTTTAAAGCCAGCACTGCCTGGAAAAAAAAACAGGGATGAATCAGAAGTTGATAAATAGATCTGGCTGTTATTCTTTGGTGGATTGTGTTGAAGAGTTTTTGATGCAACAGCATGAACATGAAGGCCATTACCTAAAATATTGGCCTAATTTTTTTTATGTTTTTCAAAATGTCAATTGATATTTCAATTCTTTGCATTTACTGTTTCCAGTGTGGGTGAAAACCAAACAGTTTTTTTTAGAAGATAAAGACCTTTAGGAGTGATGCTTGTGTGTTGACTTTTGGTGGTGGAATGGCTTTCTGAAGCATGTTACATCGCTGCTAATGAAGATAAAAATTGTAAGGTGAAGTGAATATGTATTTGGTACCCTATGTGGTTTGTGTTATTTCGAGGGCAAGCCATCTTTTAACATTTTGTGTGTGTTTTAACACTTTTCATCTTGCATTTCAGCATATTTAGAACTCCCCTTTTTGCCTGACTTTTCCAACATTGCCATTTCTAACACTGCATTTTTGTATTATTTTTTTAAAAAAAATCTGACAAGGTCACACAAGCTTTTTTTTAAAAGGAGAAGGAGGGTCATCAAAAGGGGAAAAAAATAACAGCGCTGTGGTGAAATGGCTCTCTCTTGGCCTTTGTATCGATTCAGAGTGTGTCAAAAGGGGTCTTTTGTCGAGCCCCTACCGCAGCACACTAATTTGCTAGATCAAGTCTGTCAGAATATCGACTGGAAGTAAAGAACTACAGTGGCAGCTTTTGTGTTCCCTCCAGCAGGGAGCCTGTGTGTGAAACAGGATTATCAGGGGGTCACAGAGGAAGTCAAGGGATGTCCATCACTCCCCTTCTGGTAATGTAATGGGGCGGGTGTCTAGATGTGATTAAGATGTAGAAGACAGGAGGCATAGCGGTGAACAAATCAGGAACACGCGCATGCAAATCAGCTTGGCCGCTGTTAACCACGTATTTTTAATGAAAGAGGGAGGGGAAAATGGGAGAGCAGGACAAACAAATTGCTAAACAGCTGCATTCAGATGAAACACCCAACTGCCCATTCTGCTTGTATGTGGAACATAATGCGAGAGTTGCAATGGGGCGAGGAAGGGAGAAAATGAGAATTTTCTACTGAATTCTGTTGTTCCATTTCAGGGGTGTAATGTCCTTTGATATGGATCAAAGTTGTATTCCACCTACTTTTTAAGTAAAATGACTTATTAGTTGATTACAATAGCTTTGGTTTTGTGTAGAGACCAAAGAAAAAAGAAAAAAAAAGCTTTGTATGACTTGTGGAAGACACACTCAAATAGGAAGCCCCATTACATTGCCAGACTAGCCTTGACTTTATGTGGCATTGTCATTCAAATGTAGCATGAGCAAAATATCTGTGTAGTAACTGAGGAGGAGGGGGAGATTATTTGTGTGCCTGAACAATGCACAGCTTGATAAGTGCTGTCCCCCTCCTTTTCCGACCTACAAAAAAAGTGCATAGTGGAGAGTGTTTTGTAATCTGAGGATGCAGAAGATAGGCTTTTGCCTTAGAGCTTTTGTAATGTGCACACATACACACTCACCTGCATATACACATTTGTAAATTGTACCAGCTCGGGTGTGTGTGTGTGTGTGTGTTGGGGATCATGTTTAAATTTGGTCTGTCACTAGGTAAGAGAAATTATACATAGGTCAGTTTTAAGCAACCGATCAATCAATCAATCAATCAATCAATCAATCAATTAATTACATTTATTTAGGAATAAAATCTATTGCTATAGGGAAATTGCTATCAATTCTTTTTGTTTTAGAGCAGTATCTTAATGACAACAGGAATATAGCTGCCATTTACTGAATTAGCGCATTG
This sequence comes from Anolis sagrei, assembly GCF_037176765.1. Taxonomy (NCBI): domain Eukaryota; kingdom Metazoa; phylum Chordata; class Lepidosauria; order Squamata; family Anolidae; genus Anolis; species Anolis sagrei. The sequence goes on from NC_090022.1 coordinate 274,727,436, forward strand.
GTTCATCTAATGCAGTACTGGACATTCTGATTGGCTCAAGACTCCAAAGTGTCAGGCAAAATTTATTTTCCAGCCTTACCTGAATGATTTCCTTCCACATACTAACCTGGCCACAACACCTGCCTCATGCACAGAGGAAGAATTGTTTAAAGCTACAGACAATGCAGTTGCTGTTGCCCGATCCCTGAACCGATGTTTGGCCGCTGTGATTATCTGGATGAGGCAGCATACAACCCCCCTGCTGCACCAGCTCCACTGGCTGCCAGTTTGCTACCGGGCACAATTCAAAGTGCTGGCTTTGGCCTATAAAGCCTTAAATATTTCTGGCCCAACTTACCTGTCCGAATGCATCTCCCCTTATGAACCAAGGACCTTAAGATCATCTGGGGAGGCCCTGCTTATCACAAGTATCTCTAGCGGGGATGAGAGACAGGGCCTTCTCGGTGGTGGCCCCTTGGCTATGGAACGCCCTCCCTAGGGATATTAGATCAGCTTCTTCCCTGTTAACATTTTGGAAAAAGCTCAAGACATGGCTTTTCGAGCAAGCATTTGCAAATCCAGAGTAGCAGATATAGGACAATGGAACAACTATACAATGGGACTGGACAATGTTTTAATATGGATTTATTAATGACTTATGTTTTATTGTGATTGTTATAATTTTATATATGTTAATGTTTTAAAATTGTACTTGTGCTTTGTGGCATTAAATTTTAGCTTGTAAACCACCTCGAGTTGCCTGAGGGCTGAGAGGGGCAGTATACAAATACAGCAAACAAATAAATATATTATCAGTTTTAGATACATTATTTTATCAGTTTTAGATAAACTATTTTATGCAATGCTTTTGACACTAAATAAATAAAACCCGGCCTGAGCTTGCTTAGGACCCTTCTACACTGCCATTTAAAATTCAGATTATTTGCTTTGAACTGGATTATATGCCAGTGCAGACTCAGATAATCCAGTTCAAAGCAGATAATGTGGGTTATCTGCTTTGATTATCTGGATTTTATGGCTATATAGAAGCGCCCTTCAAACAAATAGCCTTTTCATACTACATAATTAAAATGCTGTGATTCCACTTTAACAGCCATGGATGCAAAACAATGGCTTCCAACTACAGGAATGGAGATTGGTAATGTTCAGTTGTGTGGGATGGCAATGCATTATTTCATCATCCTAGATTCAGTGTTTCAGATAATCTAGTTTTTAGTTAATGAGCCCAGGGAGAACTAGAAAGAGAAGTCTGAGTCACGTCTAGTCTGTCAAAGGCTGAACAAATCTAAAGCTAATCATTTTAATGCCAAAAGGAGGAAGCTCCCAGCATGTGCCTCACCTTCTGCACCATCATGCAATTCCAGGAATCAGTAGGCATTGCTACTAGAAGTATTCCTATCATATGAGGGAGAGGGAATGTCTCTTTTCAGATGATGCCTCCTACCTATTCGAAATGAATGATGATGCAAGCACTATATACATCTAGCAAAAAGATATAGCAGTGTATGCTGTCTTTTCATGTAATCTTATCCTTTTACACAGATTGCTCTATATACCATGCTTATAAAGTGCTAGTTGTCCCCTGCCATGTATTGCTGTGGCCCAGTCTGGTGATCTAGAAAAGACAGCATTTCTCTACCCTGGGGGGGGGGGGGAGGGGTCATGAGGGGGTGTCAATAGGGTCACCAAAGACCATCAGAAAACACAGTATTTTCTGTTGGTCATGGGAGTTCTGTGTGGGAAATTTGGCCAAATTCTATTGTTGGTGGGGTTCAGAATGCACTTTGATTATAGGTGAACTATAAATCCCAGTAACTACAACTCCCAAATGCCAAGGTCTATTTCCCCCAACTCCATCTGTGTTTATATTTGGGCATATGGAGTATCCATGCCAAGTTTGGTCTAGATCCTTCATTGTTTGAGTCCACTGTGCTCTCCGGATGTAGCTGAACTACAACTCCAGAACTTAAGGCCAGCGCCCATCAAACCCTTCTAGTGTTTTATGTTGGTCATGGGAGTCCTGTGTGCTAAGTTTGGTTCAATTCCATCATTGGTGGAATTCAGAATGCTCTTTGATTGTAGGTGAAGTATAAATTTCAGCAACTACAACTCCCAAATGATAAATTCAGGGTTTTTTTTTAATTTTGAGTGATGGTCACTCCTTGGCTTAGTAGGTGTCTTGTGGCCAAATTTGGAGGCAATTCGTGCAGCAGATTTTGAGTTATGATGTCACTCAAAACGAACAGAGCATTTGTGTATAGATATAGATAATCATAGTATTATATTTTCTCTAGAATTCATTTATTCTTGTAATTTGTTGTGCATTGCTGTGCTCAATACAGGGACTTGATTTCCTATTTAGCCACTGTTGTTTTTATATAGGTTTGAAATGTGGATGGCCTTCATTCACCTTTAAATACATTCTCTGACCTACTGGAGCAAGTAAAGAATCCGCATTCCCATTCGCAAGGGAATGCATTCTCCCCCCATGTGCCCTGGGTGCATGAATGCAAATTGCCATTACCAGAGCTCAGTGCTGCGGACTCATGAGAATTGTAGTTTTAGAAGGTTTTTAGGAGCCCCTGGTGGTGCAGTGGGTTAAAGCACTGAGCTGCTGAGCTTGTTGATCGAAAGGTCGCAGGTTCGATTCCGGGGAGCGGCGTGAGCTACCGCTGTCAGCCCTAGCTTCTGCCAACCTAGCAGTTCGAAAACATGCAAATGTGAGTAGATCAATAGGTACCGCTCCGGCGGGAAGTTAACGGTGCTCCATGCAGTCATGCCGGCCACATGACCTTGGAGGTGTCTACGGACAACGCTGGCTCTTCAGCTTAGAAAGGGAGATGAGTACCACACCCCAGAGTCAGACATGACTGGACTTAATGTCAGGGGACTACCTTTACCTTTACCTTAGCTTTATCTACTAGAGTCCTGATGCCTCACCAAACTACAACTCCCAGACATGTGTACAATAAATGGGCAAATAGATACAGGGCAAAGTCAATCACTGCCCAAAAAGCCTTTTGCTTATTGAAGAGACTTCATTCTCTTTTGACATTCTCTTCAAACAAAATGGATTAGAAGGGGCATCCCAATTCTATGAAACATTTTTTAAAAGGGATATTTTCACTTTACATACACAGCTATTGCACTGATTCCACTTTAGCAGCTTCTATCCTATAGAATCTTTGGGTGCACCCACACTGTAAAATTTATGCACTTTGGTACTACTTTAACTGTCATGGCTCAATACTAAGGTATCATGGGAGTTGTAGTTTAGTGAAGCATGAGCACTTTCTGGAGGGAAAGGCTAAAGATCTTGCAAAACTACAACTCCCAGGATTCCATATGATCATTGAGGTAGTGTCAAACTGTATTAATTCTACATTATAGATAGATGCAGCCTTAGGCTTAGTTTGGGTTGGGACTAGAAATCCCTGAATGTAACCCCTCACTGATAAGTAAATTCCATGATTCCATTGGATGCAAGTGTGGAAGTTAAAGTGCAACCATAGTGTTATAACTGTGTAATGCCAAAGGTTCTAAGGCGCACAGAGAGAACTCTTGTCCCAATGATGCCTCAGGTAAAACCAAATTAATCTGAAGAAAACCGGGATTTCCCAACTTGCTCTAGATTAATTAAACACCTGGAAAAAAATCTAGATTTTAAACTAAGGTCCAGATCTTTCCAGCTGTGGGCCCTGTAGGGACTGACTCCCAGGACTGCTTTTGCAGTCCAGGGGGTCAGTCCCCACAGCCATCCTGGTTCTTCAGGCTCCTGGAGGCCAAAGGAGCAGGATGGCACTCACTCCTCCCCACAGACTCCCATTCCCCACCCCTCCAAAAAAAAAAAAAAACTTACCTGAGAAGCCTGCTAGCAGCACACTCCTGACATGCAAAAATGAAATCCCTCCTCCCCTCCCCTCCCCCACTTTTTGACATGTCATTTTAGTACATTCGGAGTACTCTGTAGCGGGACCTTTGCTGCCAGCTGGCACCTCAGGTAAGTTTTTTAAAAAGGAGAAATAGATTGGGGGGGGGGGCTGGTTGCCATTCCGGGTCAACTTTGGTTGACCTAGCATGGCATCTTGCAATCCCCCAAAGGGAAAGCCTGGGGTTAGGGTTGGGGGCAGAAATCCAGAAGGAAGTGGGTTAAAATAATCCAGTTTCTCCTAGATTTCTGGCCTGTCCGGGGTCTGTCCAAACATTACCTTTATCCCAGAAGCAAACATGAGGGTGACCAAATGCTGTTCCCTGTAAATGTGAAAGCAATAGGTACAAACAGCAAAAAAGTGAGATTTTCAGGTGCGGGAATATCTTGAATTTGAACTGAAAATCTGCATCTTCTAATGTCTGTATGCCCTTACACTTAGAATACATGGGATTCTTTATCTGGCTTTGTTCCTGGGTTTTAGATGTTTGTTTCTTATCGGACAGTTCCTACAAAGATGGTGATAGTTGAGTAGAACACAAAAACTTTGTGTGCCAGAAACTTCATGAAATGTGTGGCAGGCACATTTTCTCTGGCCAGGACAAAGTTGTGCCCCCCTAGTCAATGTTGTATATCTTTTTCACAATAAGAGCAACCATGAACAGACCCAGGAACAAGACCCAGGAACAAGACCCTGCCAGGACAGGTGACCTTGCAGTTTATATAACCCAGGAACAGCAGTTATACAATGATTTGCATATTTGCATCTTATGTTTTTTTTTTAAAAAATGCAGAGATTTCCAATGGACGTCTTGTGGCGGTCATCTTGGGTGCTTCAAAATCCCAGGACAAAGCAGCAATTGTGGACAACAGAGGCAGAAATCTCAGAACCCATAGGTCTGTATCTGGACATCTTCTCAAGTCCTCAGGTTTTTTTGCCTGTGACTAAAGTGTGCAATTTGGTGCTGTCTGGAACTGACTTGGAAGGGTTCACCACTTCCATCACTGGAAAGACCCAATTGTATTTCACCCAATAAAATAATTAGCCTCCTATCTTCCGAAAGTCATTTGCATTGCATGAAATAATTGAATATAACTACTCTGAAACAGAAAATTGTTATCCCAATGTGATGGATTTTTTTTATTAAACCAGGAATTGGATGCATATTTGAAAGCATCCTGGCAAGCATCCCAGGAGCAAGTTGACTTAACTTCATGTCAGAAGAACACATATCTTTTTAGAGCTAGGAAGTGCTAGTGTTGATGCAAATGAATTAACATTAAAAGAGATTCATTTATTAATGTTAAAGTGATCAGATAAGTGTGTACAATTAAACTGTTAAGTCATTGTTAATCAAAGCAGTTAATCACCCATTTAAAAGTACCAGAATTGGCCAAGATTAACTCCCAAAGTTGCAAATTAAAATCATAGCTAATTATGGCTTAACAAACCAAGTGTGTTGATATTATTCAGTTATCAAAACAATAATTCAAAATGTGTTGTTGGAAAATATAAAAAATTAGGAGTAGTGACACTATTACAGACACGTTGTGCCACCCTCTTATCTTCCCATCTACATAAGATAGGATGTATAGAAAACTGTGTATGGATTTAAATGTACAGTCTTGTAGCCCTTGGGTTGGATCTACACTGTAATATCCAGTATCTGAGCCCAGATTATTTGCCTTGAATTGCATTAAATGAGTCTATATTGCCATATAATACAGTTCACAGTAGATAATCTGGGATCAGTTGTTGGATTATGTAGCAGTGTAAATGGAGTCTGAGTTTAATAGAACTCAGTCCCAAAGGAAGTATTTCGAATGTAGCCCAAAACGGTATTACTTAGATATCTCATAACACAGCCCAAAAACAATAGAATATCTTGATGTCTTGGTTTTTAGGCCTGTTCCTAGGGTTATTTGGGGTGCCGATTCAGAAAATTGCATCGAACAGGCTGCATCTGCTCTATTTTCTTAGATATGGTTCTTGTGACTTTCTATGGGTGAGCAGCAGCTGGCAGTTTGTAGATGGCATATATTCTGTAACTCAAAAACTAGATAGGCGGGAAACCAGTGCAATTTTTGGAATCAGCAGGTCAAATATATTCAGAAACAGGACTAACATTTGAGGCATCAAAACGTGTGTTGGTAAGAGTAATGCATAATATTGCTTCTAAAAATGAAACCAAGTACAGAGAAAGAAGCAAAGTATGTTGGATTTCTTTTTCTTTCTTTTGGTGATATATTAGTACAGGTTGAGCTTTCCTAATAAAGAAATCTGAAATTTAAGAACTTCCAAAAACTGAAACTTTTTGCTATCAGCCACCTGCTTCCACCTTTCTGCTGTCTATAGGCAATCTGCATAGGGGAAATATCAGGTGCTCAATTAACTGAGTTCTGTCTGTGGAGTGCCCAAATATCCAATAAGCTGGTGGGGACACTTCAAGGCATGATGCAATAGGCGCAACCATCCAATATTCCATAGAGGGACACATAAACATCAAATCTGGCAGACCCCCCTCTTTGATATGGATGAATTGGCAGAAAATCCATTAGAAAAAGCAGGGTACTAGTTGGCAAGTTTTAGGTATCTGCACAAGTAGTAGCACATCAACACAGTGTTCTTCTATTTTCTAAGCATCTGGTATGGGTTCTGCAAGGTGTGGTGCAAACCACTGCCAAATTGCATCAGTTGTTTCCTCTGTTCATAGTCTGAAACTAAGCATCCAGGGACTCAGCATTCTCTATGCTCACTGAGTGATAATGGTTGTACACTGGCCAAAAACACATCCAGGTTACTGAAAACTTTGGAACACATCCAGATGAGGGGAACGTTACACATTGCTTCTTGTAGGCTGTCAAAAGGAAAACCTTGATTGTGAACAGCTGTACATTAATTCAAAACAGAAGACAGCAGGTCTTTTTTTATAGAGAACCCCATCTTTTTATGAATAACCCCAACAGCTGCTTTTGAAAAACAATTTAATTTGTTCTATGATAGCATTGAGTTATATACATTATGACTGGCATATTGTAGGCTACAGATTTTGGCCACTGTGGAGTGGGAAGGGAATACCAGCTTCTGTGGTAACCCAAAATACACGAGTAAGGGGTCCCACCAAGGATGCCAGTCAAAGTCTTCCAACTGTGGTAGATTACAGACTCCTTACACCTCTCTGAATGGTAACATACCAAGAGATTGGCAGCACACTGGTGTGAATCCGTTCTTGTGCTGTATTACAACCTTCTGCTGTTGAAGTGCCTGGTGAGCTCCTTAGCCATCCTTCTACACCTGTAAATACTTCTTGTGTTAGTGTCTAGATTGTGCTCAAATTAGCCAAATAAACCTATGCACTAAGTTTCTTTACTTTTTCATAAAGAGCACAATAACTCAGTGGCAGAGCACATGTTTTGCATGCAAATAGCTACCCATCAACTACTGTTTACATGCTATTTCATTGTCACATGCAAGAGTATTTCAAGTATTTTCATGACAAAATGAGTTTTTGCTGCATTTTCCTCACTGCTTGAAACTGTTTTGAAAAATTTTGTTGATAAAAAGCTTTTCCATAAAATGATTTTTTTTGCACAGAAAATGGCATCTTTATTCAAAATATACAGTCCCCTGAGCACACGCTTTGTCTTCATTGCAAAAAATTTACAGTTTTTGGACCAAACTTCCAGATTTTAGTAAAACAAACCAAAGCTTCTTTGCACATGAATATTTCACACAAAAAAGTCTTGAAATGTAAAAAAATTAAAACTATTCACTATCTTGTGGAAGCATTCTTTCTTATCGAGGAAAGAAATCTTGCAAGTATTATTTATATACCTTTGCCAAATAAGGTTCTTGAAACTGCATTTTAGGATAACAAGTTCCCAATGCATGTTCAAATCCAGTCAGGGATGGGAGTGAATTTTTCCCCCTGTATACAAACATTAAGCCATTTAAATGTTTATTAGGTCAAAAAAACAATATCATCAGCTCTGGGGATGATATCACAGATGGCAGCAAATAAGACAAATTCCAGAGATGTAAATCTCTAACTCAGGCTGCACAACAAGCAAAATTATTTCCCTGTCTACCAGACACAGAAGAATTAGTATTAGCAAGACAGTCTCTCTTAGATTCTGATAATGTTCCATAAAAAATCAGTTGGAATTCCTGTCATCCTCAAGCAGCAAGATAAATGTGCCAGGTTAATGAAAAACTCTCTCATTGGTACTAGTCATTGCTGATATTTGTGTCATTGCCAGAAAGATCTCAGCCACTCCTAAGCAGAGCTGTTCATTCAACATTGTGTGTTTTTTTTTTTCACAGGACACAATTTTAGTGCTAAGATTCCACTTCATCCACTCTGGCTGTGTCCTATGGATTCCTGCGGAATCATAGCCAACATTCCTGATGTGAGAAATTCTGGGATTTGCAGTCCAACAACATAAGGGCAGCAGAATTCATACCTGATATAGTCCAAACTATATCTATTGATTAAATTGTTCAATTATGAGTTGACACATTGTGTAAATCCCATTGATCCAACGTGTCTCTTCTAGAGACTTCATGCTATAATGTGCAACAGTTTAGGTATGCATATGTGCATGCATGCATGCATGCATACACACACACACACACATGCAAATATAAAATATTTCTAGCTATGGCTCTTAAATCTAGATGGTAAAGAAAACTGACTGCATGAACCTAACACATTGGAAATGTGGTACAGGAGGAAAGTTCTACAAATCCCACAGATTACTTAAAAACACAAATGAATAGGTCTTGGAATAAATCAAGCTTGAAATCTTACTATAGATGAAGATTACTAAACTGAGGCTATTGGATTTGACACATCATTAGATGACAGGGTTCAATGGAAAAGATAATAATGGCTAGGAAAAGTGAAAATCAGTAGGAAAAAAGAAAGGTGGATGGAGTCAATCAAGGAAGCCACAGCCCTGAGATCACAAGACCAGAACAGGACTGTAAATGATCAGGTCTCTAGCTAGTCTTTTATTCATAGGATCACCATAGGTTGAAATTAACATGAGTACAAATAATAACAAGAATGAATCCACATACACATTTCTGAAGTTTTTTTCTGGATAAATACTACACATAGCAATGGTGGCTGGTTGCTTGCATGCCAGGGCAGTGGTAAATCCATTCCAGCTTTTGATCTGAATTATGGAACTGTAATATAGCATGTAGAACTCTATGTCCAAAATAGGATCTGAACCTAGGAGAGTCCCTTTAAAGTTTGGACTGAAACCTAGAAAGGATTTAGTGTCCCAATGCCACGGGCACTACCAGCCACTACTGACAATTAAATTGTGTGCGTGAACATATATGCGTGCAGGCACACACACTCATATGGCTTCCACCATGCATACGTGAGCAGTTTCCATCACCTCAGAAACATTAAAAACTTCTTGACAGTTGCAAGAATTGTAATCCCAAGAGACCGATACTTTTCACTTCACGGCAGATTCATACTGCAGATGACTTTACATCAGTAAAGTGAAGTATACTATGCATTGATTTAAGCTGGGAAAATGGTATGGAAATCTTCGTTGGCTTATTTTAAGACCAGCATTTATTTCAGAGATAAAAAGGAATTCTTGGGAAATGAAAATAACACTGAACATCTTTCTCATTTTTACTCAAATTGGTTTTTTTAAAAACTAAATGTAACATTGTACTATTTTTTTCTCTTTGGTGTGACTTATCAGAAGCTTTCAGCCAAAGGATTAGCTTAATTCGGCATGTAATAAAGCTCTCTCTTGTAAAATCTAGTTGTCCAGTGGGTAGTTATAGGCATCCAAATGTTTTGGACTGCATCTCCCACACTCACCACCAGCTAGGCTAATGGAAGCAGTTGGACATTCTAGGGTATCACTATCTGGAAGAGCACAATTGATTTAAACCTGGCAAGCTTGCTTCTCCATTTCATCTATTCACTTCTTCTTTTGAACAACTCTTAGCTTGTCTTGACCTGGAAAGTGCAGTCACTTTGACCTTGTTGCCACTTGTTCATAAGCAATCCTCTTGGTTGCCAGTGGTTTCTTACTACTCTCCAAGGAAATTGACATTCTTAATCAAGTCCTCTAAATGCTAATAATTGACTTCCATTTCACTAGAGAAGACAATAGAAGTAAGGATCTTTCCATTTTGCCACCCTCTCCCTGCCTCCATCAGATGCCCCATTGCCCTTTCCCCCATCATATGGGGGAAAGGGAAGGAAATTGAGGCTAGCTCCATCGGAGGTACCCAAACTAGACTTTCCTTCCTGTAGTGGCATTTCCACCCCACTTTGGGAGGAATGTAGGTGGGGCCTGTTATGCGTTGTGTGATGGTGCATGGCAGGCCCCATCCTTGCCACGCAATAAAATGGAAAAATGGGGCAAAAATGGTCCATGTGAAGAGGTGGCAAGTTTGTTTTATACTGCTCTAGAAACTAGAACATGGAGCAATGAATTCAAATTACAGGAGAAGATATTGCATCTAAAATAATGAAAACATTCCTGATGCTATGAGCTCTTTCAACACTGTCTTGGAGAACAGTGAAATTTCCTTCTTTGGAGATTTTTAAACTAGTGCTGGATGACCATCTGTTGGGAATCCTTTGTTTGTGTATTCCTGCATAGCCAAGAGTTGGACTGAATGGCCCATGTGATCTCTTCCAAATCTATGTTTCTAAGATTTCTAAAACATTATGCCTATTAAATGGATCATATCACCTGGAAGAAGCAAACCTGCTTAGAGACAAGTTGCAAATATATATATATATATATATATATATATATATATATATATATATATATTGTACTCTTGCTTACTGCATGTTTTTGCTTAACAACTCATTTCTGGGAGGTTTGAGAAATCACCTTGTCTTTTGCAATCCTGTGTCATCTGTTCATGCTTCTCTGATTAGTCTGGTAACTGTTCATAGAGTAGAGATACAATTCTTCATTAACTTTATTCTCAAAGTAAGCGATAATTGTCATAATTTTCTTCTGACTGTGAGTAGAATTGTCAAAAGTCATACAGTTTTCAAAGCCCATTTATTTGGGACATAGACTATGCAAAATCTGTACACAGTAGAGTTGCTCAGAAAATGGGATTTTTAAGTACCTCCTTAAAGATGGTCCTGACTTTGCTCTTCTTCCAGATGCAGGTCAAAATATTTTTGTGCCATCAGATTTTTAAAAACTGACCAGAATTGGGCTTTGAATGTTGTGTGGTGCCATTTTTAAAAAGAGTAAGGCCTTGTATGTTGCCTTTTAGTGCATTTTTAATTTTTTGAATGTAAATGTTTAAGCTGAGAAATAGTACAATTGTTTTTAAACCCAGTATTAATATCTTTGGGTTGTGTGTGTGTGTGTGTGTGTGTTTAAATTGGTATTCCTGCAAAGAAGTTGGGATTTGCCTTAAGTGCCATTGCCAGAAAAAAGGCAGAATATAAATGAATAGAAGAAAATAAGGAAGAAGGTGGAGGAGAAAGAGAGCATTTTCTGTAGATAAAATGTTTATTTGTAGAAATAAAATCTTCTGTTCTGAGTTTCAATTGTATACCTTTTTAAACAACTAGCAGAGTGTAGTGTTTTACATTTTGGATTAGCCTTCAGGGCATCAGTCATGATAACATCCTGCAAGAAGTTACTCACATACTCTCAACCTAAAAGAAAAGCAATGGGAAATATCCTATAAATAAATCTTGACAAGAAAACATAGGTCAGAGGTGAATTGAAGACATATTCAAACAACTGATGATTATTTATTATTTACCCCACCCTTCTCCTCCCTCAGGGGGGGCTCAGGGCGACCTCACAGCAAGCACCATTTGGTGCCATCACAATCATAAAAACATTCAACAAATTTGTTAAAACACATTAAACAAACAGTTGTTAAAAACACGTCAGTTAAAATCAGAGTCTGGGTCAATTCATTGTCACTTCAAATTGCTTACATCTTCTTCTCACTTGCTGCTATTCAATAATCAAATGCTTGGTCCCACAACCAAGTCTTGAGTTTCCTTTTAAAGGACAGGAGGGAGGTGGCCAATCTGATGTCTCTGCATTTGCAATCACCTCTCCAGATGATCTTAACCTTTGAGATGGTTTGTAACAGGAGATACATTCTGACAGGTAGTCTGGGCCAGAACCTATTACTCTTCTCTATGTTTGGAATATATGTGTGATACCTGTGTGGTCTTACATGCATTCTATTTTTAAATTAAATATTTATTTATGTATTTATATCCCACTTTTCTCCCACAGGTAAGACTCAAAGTGGAGAACAAATGGTTAAAACCACAGAAATTACATAATACAGGACCACAACATCATCCTCCCAACCCAAACAAGTAAACAAAAAACAAAACACATTGCATAATGTTGCTCAGGTAAAACCTTTATTGAGCATTACATAAATGTTGTTAAATAAATACATTTTTATAGATAGGAACTGGCTATATTTCAGCTACAAAATGTGCCAGAGGTTAAAAAAAATCACCCAAAATTTTAGGCTGAGATGCTGTTTCAAACTTTGTAGAGAGGAGAACATAAATCACCATAGCAACAATAATGATATGGAAGAACTCTTTTTTTAAAAAACAAAATCACTTATAACCTTTAAATCCATACCCAAATAATAATATTGCATGTCACTTCTTGTATTGTTTATGCTTATGCTCTAGATGAGAATTAAATCTTCACAAAAAATGTAGAAGGCAGAGATCCCCTCCCACTTTACAATGTCTCACTCAAGGGGTACAGCCATAACAACTCTAGGTGGACTGATCAAGATTCACCCTTGTAAGTACACCTTCATGACTTGGCCTTCAATGCTCCCTTATAGAGTGCCAAGTTACTGATTGTACTACCAATCAATTCTTACACAGCTACAGTTCAGGCATCTGCTCAGAAAAAAGAAGCGAGAAAGGTTTCTCTGAATGGATTGCCAGTAAAGAGAAAATGGCCAGATAGGCAGGAAAATGCCTAGGATGTTCAGGTGGCTTTGAACACAACTAGAAGAAAGGCCAATGACCTGTGGTACAAGAAAGAAAGGAAAGGAAAACAAAGAGAAAATGAACCTGGCATAGCTTTCAAATTGTTTTTTTTTTTTTAAAAAAAAAAGACAACCATACTAATCCATGTGAGGGGAATCCCCCTCTCTATCCACAGTTTGAGAGTGCAGCACAGCTCTACTATCCACTAGCCATCCTCTGCCACACGTTGCTGTGGCCCAGTCTGGTGATCTGGAAAATAAAGTAATGAGAAAGTATTGGTTTCTAATATATGTAATTTCTTTATGTTTGTAGGTAAAGAGTATTTCTTGCTGTTTTTTTGTCAGTGCTGATGTGGAGAGTGTTTGGTTGTGCGTTTAAGTAATCAGATCTAATTTGCCAAATAGTCACTGTTGAATGTTTTTATGTTGAATGTTTTTATATTGTGTAAATGCTATTTTAGACTGTAAGTCGCTCGGAGCACCTTGGTGGAGAGTGACTAATTAAGAAATAAAGTGAAGTGAAGTGAAGTGTCTGGTTTGCCAGCTCTGGAACATGCAACTGCCCTGGTGAAGGGAGTTGGACTGGATGGCCTTAAGTATGTGGGTTCTGTGTGGGAAGTTTGCACCAATTCTGTCGTTGGTGGGCTTCAGAATGCTCTTTGATTGTAGGTGAACTATAAATCCCAGTAACTACAACTCCCAAATGTCAAGGTTTATTTTCCCCAAACTCCATCTGTGTTCATATTTGGGCATATGGAATATTTGTGTCAAGTTTGGTCCAGGTCCATCATTGTTTGAGTCCACAGTGCTCTCTGGATGTAGGTGAACTACAACTCCCAAACCAAAGGACACTGCCTACCAAACTCTTCCAGTATTTTCTGTTGGTCATGGGAGAACTGTGTGCCAAGTTTGGTTTAATGCTATAATTGGTGGAGTTCAGAATGCTCTTTGATTGTAGATGGACTATAAATCCCAAGAACTACAACTCCCAAATGACAAAATTAAAAAAATGAGTGAAGGACATACATTGGGTTGTTAGGTGTATGCTGTCCAAATTTGGTATCAATTCACCCACTGGTTTTTGAGTTCTGTGAATACCACAAATGAACATTACATTTTTATTTATATAGATTAATTCAGTGTCAATCATGGTCAATCATGGTTTCACTCACCCATGATCCAAAAAAAAAAAATCCTTTCCCTGGACGTGTTTGTGGATGTTTCTTGGTCCTCCAGTGCAATTCTTTGATATGTGTATGTGCCCCAAATACAGTCAAAATATATGGTTTACTATAATCTGTGTCTTCAGATCTACATAGGGGGAGGGTTATGCTACGTCTTTATTAGGATCCAAATGCAACAAAAAATGCTCAAGGTTTTGAGTTTTCCACACTAGACTTGTTGGTACAAAAATTAGGTAATGGGAGGGGAAGGAGGATCCTCTGATACAGCTGGAACACCCTTTACAGTCCTTTTGCCTCCCATTAAATGCCAAAGTTAAAGATTTAAATAGTTAATAAAGTGTCTCTTTGGCATCCTGTTCTGTTGTCTGATCTCATCATTTCCTAGTTAGTAAGCAAAATTCATTTCTAATGAAGAAGCAATGCAGTGAGACATATTTTCAATCTAGTGATGGAGTATCATCGAGTCCATATATAGCAAGCAGGAAAAAACAGACAATCCAAGAATCACATTTCAGAAATGAAAAGTTGAAGAAGAAGCCAAAACAAAGAAGATGGATTGTCAAAGATTTTCATGGCCAGAATCACTGGGTTGTTGTAGGTTTTTGGGGCTATATGGCCATGTTCTAGAAGCATTTTCTCCTGACATTTCACCTGCATCTATGGTAGGCATCCTCAGAGATTGTGAGATCTCTTGGAAACTGAGAAAATTGGGTCTATATATCTGTGGAAAGTCCAGGGTGGGAGAAAGAACAAAACTCAAACACAGTGGTACTCCAGGCAAGAAACAATCAGGAATAGCTAATCACCTCTCAACAAAAGATTCCCCCAGGCAGTAACAAGCCACACCTAAAAATGATCAGGCCATCAAATGCTAATCAAGGTGGTCAAGTGAAACATTGGTGTGGCTGGGGCCAGCCTCTCCCTTCCACCCAGGCAGCCTACTTAAGGCTGTGCGGGGCCTCCAGCAGGCACTGGGCCTGCTCCAGCTTTTCCATCCCACCCACTCACCCACCCTGCATGCCTGTTTGTTTTGGGGTTTCTTGTCAACCTGTCTTATTAGCTCATTCTTGTTAGCTTGTTGGTTAACTCGTCACAACTCTGTGTTTGACGTGTGGCGTGGACCCTGGATCTGGCTAGTTTATCACCTCTTGGTAGAAGGGGAGGTAATGCCTTTGTCCCCTGGGGTCCTGATTTTACATGACTGGTATTCGGCCAGTGACACCCAGGCGTGTATGCAACATCGGACAGCAGCAGGCTGCCCAATCCCTGATCCAGGACCCACGCATGGCTGCCAACCCTTATTCCTGTAATCAATAAATGAGTTGTGACCATTTTTCACGCCAATCAACTTGTGTGTATGTTTCCTTGGGTTAACTGGAGGGAGGTGTATCACCCATGCACACACAATTGGATGTATGTGAAAAATATTAATAGGACATTATTTTGGATATACATCTGGGTCAACAAGATATAAAGTCCTTCCTTCTCACATCAATAAAGTTGTTGGGTGATCTTTTCAAAATGTGTTTTACTTAACAAAAATGCATTCTTGTATGGTTAAAGACAAAGGGTTTCTAAGTTCAAGGCTTGCACAGTCAGTATCTCACTGTTTTCTCTTACATATTTGTTTGCAAATTCTATAGTGACACTCATTTTTATAAGCAAGGTATTTTTATAAGATATTTTTATAAGTGAAATATAAAGTGTTGTTTTCCATTTTACAAAAGCTTGATACTGCCCCACTTAAGATTCTTTCCCAGCTTTGGATACAGCTAAAATATACTGACCTTCAAAACATGCTGCAAGGACCATTGAATTTCTCCTTGGTTCCTCCCCTCTTTTGTTTCCATGGAGGAGGGAAAAAAGAAGACAGAGAGAGATGCCTGGAGGGTGACACTGATGTTTACTCATACATCTTGTTTGTGCATGAGGAAGGAAGCTTCAGCCAATAGAAACTTGATCCCGAGAGACCTGCTTTGAGTTTCTGGATCATTCACACCTGACCTTTGCAGCTCTGGAGAAGCTTGTACCTGTTCACCTTGTTCCTGTATTACTCATCTGAACACTTTCTTACTCAGAATAAGGAGGGGAAAGCACTCACTATGCTTTGAGCATTTTTACAGCAGTGGATATATAGATGTTAAAGTAAATGTAACAAAGGACTCATTCATACACAGAAACACACACACACACACATTCCACTGCCATCCATGCTTGCATGAAGTCTAGTAGATCATAGATATCCAAGGCAATTCACTGTTAATGTTAAAAATAATGTTTCCCTATTTCAATTGTGTATAAAAAAGGCAAAGCTTTATACCATAAATTCCCTTTTACTGTCACTTGAAGTTTGATGCTAGTGACATTTGAGAATAGGTGGTACTCTACCATAAAGAAGTGTAAGGATCTTGTTTTTGGTGGCAACTGCTGGGGGAGCAGGGACTGCACTGCACAATCACCCTGTGGAATTGAGTCAGCTGCAGCTTGATCCACTTCTCTGGATGGAAACCAAGATGATTTCTTGTTCTTTGTTGCAGACAGCAAAATATCTTAGGCAGTTCTGATATCTGTGGAAGAGCTTGGAAAGAGAACTTCAATAGGAACTCATCAGCTTGATCCCAAATTTTCTGAGCCTGGAATCGAATTGAAATGTGGATTTTCCACCTTTCTTCAGCTTGCTCATTCCCCATCAGCATGCATATGCTGGATTTACCATAAGTAGCCAGTTGGAGTGCAGTTAGTTATCTCTAATATTTCCATGAAAACATAAGAGCCCTGCTGGATCAGATCAGAGGCTTATTTGGTCCCCCAATCTGTTCTCGTCATGGTCAACCATTTGTCTATGGGAAGCCTACAAGCAAGAGTACTATAACTCCTGTTAGAAGTGTGTATACACACACACACACACACACACACACACACACACACACACACACTGGAGGAGGCCCAAATGCTGGAGGCCCAAAGAGCTAATCTGGAAATGAGTTATTGAACCACATTTGATGACCAATCTTTATTTATTTTGTGTCAAAAGCATTGTATAATAAATAAGTTTAAACTGATAAAGGGATCACAAACAGCTAAATAATTTTAGATCAAAAATGGGCAACAATGACTGCATTGTCTGTAGCTTTCAGCAGTTCTTTCTCTGTGCATGAGGCAGGGCATTGTGGGCAAGCATACAGATGCTGAGTTGTTTGTTTTGCTCCACAGTCGCACAAGGTGGAGGATTCTTCTAGGTAGTGCCATTTAGCCAGGTTGTCTTTTGATTTGCCAACTATACTTATGAGCCTGTTCAGGGACTTCCAAGCTGCCCATTCTTGGTTTGCTGCTGGAGGAAGACGAGTTACATTATTATTATTATTATTATTATTATTATTATTATTATTATTATTATTATTGGCTGATAGTCATACAGTGGGTTTCACAGTGTTCAACCTTATTTCTTTCGTCTGTTCATTATTCCATGCCCAATCATGGAATAATAAGAGCAAACATAGAAAATTGGGTTAAATAAGAGACACTTTTTCCTTTTTTTTTTTTAATAATCTTTATTCATTTTCCAAAAGTTAAAATACAATCTTCGTCTGTACATTCACCAGGTTGCATAGCCTCATTACATTCACAGGGAAGGGGGTTGGGTAGGGGAAGGGTAGGAGTAGGGGTGATACCTCTGGGAGGGGGAAAGGGGAGAGATGGGATGTGGCATGGAAAGAGGGAAAGGGTCAGTGGGAGAGACACTTTTTCCAATTGTCCCTGAAATTAAGGGGAGCAACCTGACATAAATCCAGTTGATGCCCAGACTACCTCCTCAGCCTTGGGCAATATCCCGAGTCCTGAGGGCAATCCAGTAATTGAATTTTTCTCTAGCTGAAAAGGTAAGCCCAGGATACTCCCACCCAAGTCACAGGACCTTGCAAGTGAGAGCTAAAGTATTATATTTTAATAATGATTTTAAATGGATGTTAATGTGCTATTTATATATTTTATGTTTAATATCTGTTATGTTTAGATTGGATTAATTGATTTCTTTATTTTGTTTCTTATGTATCAGAACCTGGCATTGAATGTTTGCCATTTTTGTTGTAATCCACCCCGAGTCCCTTCAGGGAGAGAGGGTGGAATATAAAAGAAAGTATTTACTTATTTAAATATGCAGATGAGCCTAAACATTTCTTGCTTCTAGAGTTGAGTTTGTGGTTTTCAAACCACTTACTGTGCATCTTCCTTCTCTCATTTATTCTTCTACACCTTTGCAAAGAAAATGATTTGTTGATTAAATGTAAGATATGTTTGTGTTGTCTGCTCAGCAATTATTTCAAACAGGGCACCAACTACATGTTATGCCTTTCCATCAGAACATCAACATGTTCCTTCTATTCTTATTTTTTTAATCCTATCAAAAACATTGTGTGTGTTTTACATGGGTTTGGTATTCATGGATCTAAGCAGTATATAAATATTTGCTAGTAAGTAAATACATAAATACTAGAAACACAATAGTCTTTGATATTCTACATCAATGCTAGCCTCATGAAATTGTCTAATCTTCTTTTAAAGCATTCCAAGTTAGAAACCATTGCCACAAATTAGTCAGAGGTCAGACAAGGTACTTTTTGGATCCCACATCCCTGAATTCCTCCAGCCAGCACTGTTATTTTTGGATGGGGGATTTGAGTGTTGTGAATCAAAAAAGTAAATCCCCAGCCTTAGCTAACCTAAGGGGTTTTTTAAGTGGGGTAGATATTACTTCTTTTTATGAATTATTAACATTTTCCGAGACAAACACCTCCAAAGCTAAAGCTAAGGCTGGTGTTACATGTTATTAATGACACAGTATTATAGATAGATACACAGTTTAAGTTCTATTGAGTTCAGAGAGATTTATTCTCAGGTTATATGCTAGGGTTGGGAACTTCTGGTCTTCAAGATGTTTTTGACTATAACTCCTTCAATTTCCTGCCATTGATCATACTTCTTGCAGCTGATAGGAGTGGTAGTCCATAACTACCTGTTATTCACAAACATAGCTAAATCACTTTCACTCCAGGTCACATATGAAATATGACTACAATATAATGCAGATTTACCTTACAAGACTTTTAGAGAGGATGGTTCAGAATAATAATAAACATTTTAAGGCCTTTTAATACTCTAAAGTGCTTCATAAATGCAAAACATTGTTCTTATTACTTTTTTGGGTCTTCACAAAATGATTGCAAAGCATAAGTAACTTCAGTTATTTCCAGATTAATTTGGAAAGCAAAGCATGCTCTTGGAAGATGGCAAGATCATTTTTAATTCAAATATGCCCAATCATCTGAGTGTCTAATTCTGAATCATTTCATAGCCAAGATCCCAGTCAATAAAGTTTGTTCATGCTGGCAGGATTGCCAGTTCCTAACAGAATGGAGTAGATTTCAGAAAATCAAAGACGTTTGTAAAATATGTGTAAAATATGTAAATAAGACAATACGAGCATCTTGAGGTATGTAGTCTCTTTTGGGTGAGATGCACTCTTCCTGAGTAGGAGGGTTGTGCTTTTGGGTGAATCTTGCCTCATTTCATGTCCCAGATTTCATTTGAGGCCCCAATCCATTTTTGGAAGCTTCCCATAATTGGAGGGATTGTTTTTGGTTTGGGGCCCCAAAAATCTCACCATTGGGGGGGGGGGGCTTCCTACCCACTGGCTCCCCTTCCCAACATGTGCTTCCATTTTTCTTAACTGGCATCTGCTGTTTCTACTCTAGAGTAAGAGGCTCTTGGCTGTAGGGACTGGCAGGCATGCATGCTTTCCAGGCCTGCCTGCATGCCCCACCACACACACACTCTCCTTGAAAAGAGAGTCCATGTATGGCAGGGCATGCAAACAGGTCCAAAGTGCACCTGCAGCCAAGCTCTGGGCCTGCTGTCCCACCACACATGCACTCTCTTTCCAAGGCAAGAAGGCAGGTTCAGTTGCAGACAAAAAAAAGTGTTTGTGTCAAAGAAATAATAATAATAATAATAATAATAATAATAATAATAATAATAATAATAATAAATTTATGTATTTATTTATTTGACCAGTCATATAACAAGGCAAAAAGGAGAAGACAGCAGCTCACCTTCTATTTACAGACATAATCTTATTTTCTTGGTTCTTCTTTCAGGAAATGTGCTCTTTTCTTGATAGCTTTCAGAATAAAAAGGCTTGCGCTGATTATGGTGGATCTTTCCTGTCCAGAAGATTTTTGTGGAGGGAGGGGGTTTCTCATTTCATGCTCCCAAAGAAACAGAAGACACAAAAATTGGTAGAAACTGTAGGAACGAATTTTGCGTACAACTCTAGTAGCAGTTGCTTGAAATTTTTGGGGCTATCTTCAAAGGGTCTGCCAGCTACAGGGATAACTTGCTCACAGTTATCCATGCACTAACTGTTTGGGAATTATATTACTACAATGCACTCTACATGGGGCTGCCCTTAAAGACAACTCAGTAGCTGAAGCTTGAACAGTCCGCCAGTGCCTGACCAAAGCTTTTCTGAAGGGTAGGAGAGTACTGCGTAATGATGTCTGAAGCACTCTCCTGGTTGTGGGATGCTTTAAGTACAGGAAGCTTCAGGGACCCTCCATGGGTATAAAACCACTGTTTGTCTCAAGACACACCTCAGCTGGCAGCATGATGCAAGCATTTTCGGATACTTTGATTTCCCTGCCTCTCAGAAATGCCTTAGTCAAGGCACTGCCACTGTAAATGTAGATTTTTTGAGGTGACATTTACTTGTTATTATAAACTTGAATAACCAGCAGTTAGACTATGATATGTTCACCTTAAGGTATTGCAAATGCCAAACAGGATTGTGTTGTAAAATACATATTCAGGTTATGCATCCCTTATCTGAAATTCCAAAATTCAAAGTACTCCAGAATCCAAAATTGTCCACATGGGTTGCTGAGATAGCGATTCCTTTACTTTGCGATGTTTCAATGTACACAAAGCTTGTTTCATGCACAAAATTATTTTAAATGTTGTGAATAAAATGGCCTTCCAACTACATGTAAAAAGTCTATATGAAACATCAACAATTTTTTTGTTTAGAGTTGGGTCCCATCTCCAATATATCTGGAGTCCAAAACACTTTTGTTCTGAAGTATTTTGTATAAGGAATATCAACCTGTAGTGTATTTCCCTTTAAAGCTAGTCTATCAAAAGCTGCTCATTAGTTTGTGGTCTGCTAGAAACACCACTGTGCTTTGGTGTGTAGCAGTCTGAGTGATCAGGTACACAAACACCTCCTCATCTAAACAGAGGTGTGAAGTCATCGATGAAAACATCAATGGATTGTGTGCAACTACCAGCATGAAACCATCCATGAATCATCACCTTAATTCAGCTTCAGAATAACTACCTGGCAATCGACAATGTCCACTCGAGTTACTCCCAGAGACAGCCCAATGCCCCATGATCTGCCCAAGCTCTGCTTTCTGCTTCTTAGAGCTTCAGCCACTTTACGAAAGTGAGCAAGATGTGAGATGACAGGCTGGAAAGCCTAAAGAGATCAGCTTCCAATTGTGATCTCCTGAAAATTTAAAAACTGAAAAAGAAGTGCATATTGCAATTTAATATTGATAAGGGTTGGAGGAAACCAAGGCATCTGTAAATCTTTAAAAAATACCATCACCCATTGTTTGGACTTTTATAGCTGCTGAAATCTAGCTTCGTGAATTAGTCCAATATTCTACTATAATGTTACTCAGCATGTAGTAAGGCACAGTGTAATGGTGACAGTAACATATTA
The DNA here is from genome assembly GCF_037176765.1 of Anolis sagrei. NCBI lineage: Eukaryota > Metazoa > Chordata > Lepidosauria > Squamata > Anolidae > Anolis > Anolis sagrei. Next base: position 274,749,338 of record NC_090022.1, read on the forward strand.
TTCCAAAAAAGATACCACATAACCCCAATTTTGTAATAGAGCATAAATGATGTCAGATTAAGTACTGTAGATTCATCTTGCTGGAAAATATTACCAGTTTTCTTTTTTTAAAAAATCTAAATGTTTCTAGCCTCCAGGTTTAAAGCTGAGTTAAATATTCCCAAACTGTGAACCAGTGTCTTCAGGGGGAATGTTAATCCCATCTAATACAAGTTGAATTTGTATTCTCAGATTGACCAGGAGCATGTCTGTCTTTTCTGGGTAAGGGCTTGTCTACATCACCAAAATAACTCAGCTATAATTAAAGTAGTGGTTGTTAACCTGTGGGCTGTGGACCACCAGTGGGCCACGAGGACTACAATCTGGTTCTCAAGCCTCCTTCCTCTTTATTTTATTTTATTTTATTTCCACTCCTTTCATGCCATCTGCCACTCCTTTTTTGTTTCTGACCATGTCATATGTTCTGTATCAGAAACCAGAGCTGATGTGGTCTATCCAATGCAATTTTCTGAATCAGCACCTCAAACCGAATTGAAAGCTGACCAAAAACAGATTCGTAATGCATTTGGTACTAATGTTGGAGAGTGGTCCCTGCTCAAGTGGTCCCTGGCAAAAGTGGTCCCTGATCAAAAAGAGGTTGGGGAACCACGAAATTAAAGTATTCAGCACTGGAACTGCCCTGAATTCACTCCTTCAGTACCACACTGCCTGTAATAAACGACATTAAAATTCCATTACTGTCCACACTCCAAATTCAAATCAGTACTGTTTTAGTGGCTTACTATTGAATAAGTTATTTACTCTTAACCAAGTCAGGATCAAGGTCAGTGTAGATGAGCCCCAAGTTTCAATTTGCCTGGACTAAGTTTCAATCTCATTTTTGGCAAGGTCTGTCATTACCTTCTTTTTAGATGGGAGAGTGCACTTTGTCCAAGATCAACCAGCAGGTTTTAATGACAAAGCAAGAACTTACACCCTGATCTTTCTGGTCCCTTCCACACAGCTGTATAAAATCCACATTGAACTGGATTATATGGCAGTACGAACTCAGATAACCCAGTTCAAAGCAGATATTGTGTATTATCTGCCTTGACATTCTGGGTTATCATAAACACAATTTTTGAGATCCTCTGTATCATCATCAGACAGTCTATATTTAACAGATGCTTCTGTCTCACTCTCTTTGGCTGGTCAATCTGTACAGACAAGTGCTCAGGATCTCAACAACAATAGAACATTTAGCAGAGGTATAATACCAGGAGAACACTGGAAGACGCACAGGTTGAATAAGCTGGATTCCGTCGCTCATTCTTCACCATTGATCACATCCTGACTGTTAATAGAATATTGGAAGCCACCCGCGAATACCAAATGCCACTTGTCCTCACTTTTGTTGATGACAAGAAAGCATTCAACAGTGTGGAACCAGAGTGCAGTCTAAGGGAGCAAGGAGTATAGGCAAAGTACATCAACATCATCCAAGCATGCTATAGTGGATGTAAAACAACAGTAATACCTTAAGAACGAGAAGTGCTTATACCTGTAGAAAAAGGTGTATGCCATGGTGATTCTATCTCATCTAACCTTTTTTCTGCTGCTCTTGAAAGTGTAATAGGAGGCTGTAACTGATCGGACAAAGGTCTACTCATTGATGGGTGCAGGCTTAATCATCTGTGCTTCACCGACAATGTAGTTTAAATCATGCAAACAGCTTCAGAAGCCTTCAACATGCTTAGCGAGCTTTGTAGTAGAAGTCAGTCAATTGCACTACATATAAACACATGAAAGAGTCCTCTAAATGCAGAGAGAGCATGGACTGCACAATGAGGATGTTCAAAAAATATCAAAAGTGAAAGATCCTCTATGCCATGTTGCCCAACTCAAACATCACCTTGCAGGCCACATGATGCGCAGAACAGATGGGTGCTGAAGCAATGCCATAGCAACATGGTACCCACAGAGATGGGCCAGATCTCTTTTTTGTCCTCTCACCTGATTGTCTGATCCATTCTTATGACATATAATATGAAAGACTAACATGGTCGTACAGTGGTATACTGGACAACTTGTGCTTGAAATAAATACAAATGGAGAGGACTAGAGAAGATGTTGTGATCCACGTGAAAGCTGAGGAATGGATCATCTAAGTAAGATAACACCATAATCATATCTAAATGCCATCTACCTTTCAATGTCTATTCTGGAAATACATTGCAAGACTTAATAATGTCAGCCATAACTTTAGATATTCATACACCTTTCTTTCACAAATATATCCTATTGTAAAGGACCATTTTGATCAAATACAATGCAAAGGAATTAACCTGAAATCAAAATCAGATATTAAAAAGAGCAGTAAACAAAGAACGTTTTATAAAGCCTCTTCAAGTTAGAAGACTTTCTCTGGCATCAGGGTAGTATTTCCTGGAATAATACTGGAACTGTCTTTTAAATGTGATTATTTTAATAGTATTATGTCTATGTTTATATTTTATAATGTTCATTTTGTATGATTTTGTGTTGGTTTAATGAAGGCTTTGTCCTATGTTGGAAGCCACCCTGAGTCCCCTTTATAAAGTTTTATAAAGTCTCTTCAAGTTAGAAGACTGTCTCTGGCATTAGGACAGTATTTTCTGAGCAAAAGAAGATTGAGCAAACATGTATTCCAACATGAAGCAGCCCTTGCTGAAGTTCCGTTCTATGTTCACTAGCAGTAATAAAAATTATCCAGCCCTCCAGATGTTGAACTGCAAATTTACATATTCTTTTTGGTCATATTTGCTGGTGTTGATCAGGTTTGCAATCACATCTTTCTTCTAGTACTGGGAATAACACATTTGATCCCTTCTTTTTCTTCTCTCTCTCTCATCATCATCATAATCATCTGTGAAGTATAGAAAGTCCTGTAACTAGGACATCTGGTGCATCCGTTACTGCAAGACAAGGGATCCACTATTTACTTTAATGGCAATTGCTTTGGGTTTTTTAAAAAGGAACTACCCAGGTGCTGAACCTTTGCTGTGAGTAGGATTCAGCACTTGGATAGCTCCCAGACAACCCAAAGCAGCAGCTGTGGAGGCACTGCCATTTAAATTGAGGGCTGTCATGAAAATTAAGGGTTCCTTCTGTGTCCTGCAGTAACAGAGCTACCAGCCGACTCTGCCATACCCTTGTGACCAGCTTCCTAAAACCAGTGGCACTGCAGTCTGAGTGAACTTTAAGCACAGTTTCCTCTGCTGTTGCTAGTGTTTTATTCATTTGAGTTTTTTTTACTTTGTTTCTTCTTTTAGTCAATTATGTATTTTTATATATATATATATATATTTTATTAGGTTTTTATAAACTACAACTACTACAACGAAAGAGGGAGAATAATATGAAGAAGATACGACAGTTGGAAATGTAAAAGGCGTAAAAAGCAAAAAGCAAAAAGAGCAAAAAAAAAAAAAACCACACACAAAAAATTGGACCTCCTTCCAGCTCTGCTCCTGTTCATCTTTCTCAGCATCTTCGTACTACTAAGATTCTTTCCAAGTTCTATGATAGCTTATCTTTGGACCAAGTTTCTAATATATTCTTCAATTATTGACCAATCAGTTTGTTTTATTGGGTTGCCTGTATTCGTTCTTAATAAAAAAGTTAGATTATCCATGTCCTTGATTTCATTTATCTTCTTCACCCACTTGAATTTGTCCGGTATTTCTGTCTGTTTCCAGAGTTGTGCGAACACTATTCTGGCAGCTGTCATCAGATATACAAATAAAATATCTTCATTTAAGTCTAAGTTTATATCTCCATCTGTAATTCCCAACATGTAATATTCCGCTTTTCTGGGGAATTTTTTCTTAAAAAGTTTCTGCATTTCGTCATGTATTTCTTTCCAGTATTGTTGAGATTTTTCACAGCTCCACCAAAGATGAAAAAAGCTTCCGTCATGTTCTTTGCATTTCCAGCACGTCTTAGATACATTTTTGTACATCTGATTTAATTTAACTGGTGTCATGTACCATCTGTGGAACATTTTCAACCAGTTCTCTTTTAAGTCTGTGGCATAAGTGTACTTTAGTTTTTTATTCCACATTTTTTCCCAATCTGACATCGCTATTGGTTTTTTAAAATTCTCCGCCCATTTTATCATACAGCTTTTTATAAGTTCCGTTTCCGTAGACCAGTCTAGCAACTTGTCATATAATTTTGTAATACATTTTGTCTCCGTTATTAACATTTTATCCCAGAATTCTTCCTTAAGTTGAAAGCCCAACTTTTTGTCTTGATTATATTGTTCTTTTATTTGTAAATAGTTCAGCCACATTATCCTTGAATAGTTCTGTTTTATATCTTCGTACGTTTTTAGCTCTGTCGAGCCTTGTCTTAAAAGATCCTTATAGGTGGGCCAGTTTGTCCAGCCCAGCAATCTTCTCTGCTTTGCTTCCACAGGGGATATCCAAAGCGGGGTTTTTGAATAAAAATAATTTTTATATCGTTCCCAGATTCTGAGTAGTGAGGATCGGATAAAATGGTTGCCAAAATTTCTTTCCTGTTTCTCTTTTCCATACCATATATAGGCATGCCAGCCAACCCGAAGATCATGGCCCTCTAGTGTAAGAAGTTTTTCATTCTTCAATTATGTATTTTAAAGAAATAACCTATGTACTTCTTCTGCTTTTTTATTCACTACGGATATTCCAGTATATAAATGTATTAACTCTTGGAGCACTATGCTAATGTACTAATGAGATATACTAGTATAGCGGTAGTATAGTTCAGGAAAATCAATCCCCTTGCATTCTGTTCTTAGTTATTTTTAAACTGGGCAGACTCTACAGATTGTCTTCTTTAACATGGCCACACTACTTCTGTAGGCAAATTATTAGTGTCAACTAGAATTAGCTCAAATAATCAAGGTGAGTTTAGTAAATCAACATCTATGTAAATACAACTAATTTCATGGAAATATTTTAGTTGAATTCAACCCAACCAGGTTTAGCCTTCTGTCTATTTTGATTTTAATAAGAACCACAGAATAGCTGATAACCTCAACTAAAGTGCTGCTACTGCTATATTTATGTACATAACAAGAAAAGTATTTTTTTTCAGATGTTTAGAGCTTCAAGTTCAATTAAACTCCAATTTGGAGATATAATTCAAAACATCACGTAGATACCAGATTAGAGAATAAGGAAATGTTTTCTCCTAAAGTCTAGAATACTGGTAAAGTGTAAGAGTTAATGGGCTACATTGACCACAGTGGGAGGTGGAAGTTCATCCTTCAATGTAGAAAAGGGCCTTATCGCCATTCAATCCAGGATGGTCAGTACCTGTTGGAACATTCTGAAAAAAAGAACTGCTTCTGCAGGGAAACTTACACATGCATAAGACATCAACAACATTACAATCTTTGATGGCATCAGTCTCCATGAATTTATATCATCCCTGTTATGGTCACTTTACCCTTGTATTGTTCCTGAATCTCCCACCTTTTAATTTTAGTGCTTGACATTAGGTTTTAGTATAATGAAAGCAGATGATAAATTCAAAAACATGTAGATAGAGTGATCAAAAACAAATCAAAACAAAAATCTAGTGCAAGCAAGAGATTCTCAGTGGATATGGACTCAATGCAGTTTGAAACTGCAGATATTTATATCTTGGCACAGGCTGTTTATCTGAAAGGAATCCTACAGCCCTAGAATTCTGGTGTATACAAGCCCACCGTGTCTCATGCTCAAATCATGTAACTCCTTGGTTTGTCAAAAGGCTGTGTTCTTTACAGAGAGCTGAGTGTAATCAGGAAAACATCAGCAGAGAGTTTCACAATTGTGCTTTTTCGTTCTCCATACCTGGCATTTTATCACTAATTTTAGATCTGCAGAGCCTTGTCATATCATTTTTGACATTCCATGCAGTATGGGGAAATGATATAAGGTCCATATGTTGTAAGTGCCTTATTTCTAGCATGACTCCTTTGTTCTGCTGTGACGTGTTCATATTTTTGCTGTCTCGGGTCCTATGGAAACAACTATGGCCATAGGACCCCAGATTGCTCTTAATGAGACATGCCACATTACCACAGGATGTCTACATCCCACACCACTGGAGAAATTATACTGTTTGGCCAGTATTGCACCAAGTAGCAGCCAGCAATGAAAGGACCAAGGGGGTGACATCTCCAGCCCATCCCCTTTTTGGATATCAGTCAGCACACCAATGACTTAAATCAATAAATAATTTTCTAAGATCTACAGAGATACTCGCAGGAACACCTCAGCAAGCGAAAGTCCAAAAGTGGCAGGCTAAAACCTGGAACATCAAGCAATGGCTGATAACGAATGAGAGACACCCTCCTAGGCACACAGAAGACTGGGCAAATTGGAAGGCACTGAACAGACTGCACTCTGGAACCATGAGATTCAGAGTCAACCTTAAGAAATGGGGCCACAAAGCATCCACGACATGCGAGTGTGGAGAAGAGCAAACCACAGACCACCTATTGCAATGCAGTCTGAGCCCTGCCACATGCACAATGGAGGACCTTCTTATAATAACACCAGAGGCACTCCAAGTGACCAGCTACTGGTCAAAGGGCATTAAGTATAAAGCCAAGTTTTAAAACTTTGTGTTTTTAAATATGTTACAACAGTACCCTCAGTTTTCTTCTAACATGATAAATAAATAACTATTGCTTTGATGCTGCAGTATCATGGGAGCCTGGATGTCCCATGTCCAAAGCCACCTGCTACTGACTACATCACACTGTCAAAAATATTTTCCTAAAGTAGCATTTTTTTTTATAGTGGTCACTCTGTTAGTCATATTTTGTCAGCAAAAAAGGGGAACGTATGGGATTCTTGTGGGTAAGAAATTTAAAATATTTTACAGTGAGCTTTCATGGATCTGAAAAAGTGGATCATAATCCAAAATGCTAAATTCCTTTCAAAGATGTCACAAGTTATTGGAGGGGAAGTGCCAAAGAAAATTGAAAAGCAATCAGAACTCCAATCAGGATGGGTCCAAAATGGCTTCTTCCCAATTTGCTAATAAGCAGCCAACTACGATGGTCATTTCAACTCCATTTGGGGGAAGATTTAGGCAGAGAGGAAGGTAAAGAGCTTATTGAACCATGGAATAACAAGGCCAGTCAGAGGGAGTTGGTTCAAATAAAGACCACTTTATTGACCTAGAACCAATTTAAACGGTGATTTCTCTGAAAAGAAACAAGAGAAGTGAGCAAGCTTATATTGGTTCAGCTGAAACCTTGGCTACCTTATTAGTCTTCTCTTGGGAGAAACACCTGAGCCCCTAGGACAATCCAATAACTAGATTGCTCCCCAGCTGGCCATGTACTGGAAGGCAAACCAAGGGCACTCCAGCCCACCCCCCAAGTCCCAGGACTTTGTAGGTAAGAGCAAAACTCCCTACCCAGACCCAAGACAATGAGCCAACCTGCATTAATGTTATCAGAATGGACCATGAAGGAAGGATAAAAAGAGAGGCACATGAAGACAGGACCTTTTTTACCCCTGCCCCCCTCCCCCCTGCAGCATACTGGTTGTTCCTGCCATTCACAAAGCCTTATGGTCTCTGTCCATGGAGGTAATCAAAGATAGCCCATCCCCTGTAGCACTATGCACATGTGAGAACAAAACTCTAAGATTTTTGTGTAGGGAGGATTTTTACACATCCCGTCATTTTTTTACCTTCTTCTTCGCCTCTGATTCCAACACTTCAATACAGCAGACAATGCATTGATTTATAACGTCATCACACCAAATTCAGCATCCTAGAATGCTTCCAGCCTGTTTTGTGGATGGAAGGCCGCACTGGCCATCACATGATGTTGTGTGACTTCTGGCAGAGGCCCTGCCCACAACCAGAGTGCAAATGGAAGTATTCATGGATGCTTCCCTCACAACATGGGAAAACCCAATGGAGGCAACACGGATTCTCCTCAGAAAAGCTACACTTCCCACATGTGATGGGGAAAGCATCGCCAAGAGGGAGCTGCACACGTGGGGTGACAGATTCATCCTGCTGCCTCTCTCTTTCCTCCATGAAGCCAAGCTTTGCCTGGTCTTTGTGATAAGATTGATAGTCAGGGAAAGAAAATGTATATATATGTGGTAGGCCTGATGTGCACACACACACATTCCTTTCCTCTTCCTAGGTGGAGATTCACATCATATTGAAGTGATTGTGATCTAGCAGTTACTTCTTCTTCTCCGGTCATGATAGGTCCACCTCACTGTAATAACACCTGCAGACATGTATTGTGTATCCAACAGCGCATTCCTTCAGTTCTTGTGGATTTTTTCGGGCTATATGGCCATGTTCTAGAGGCATTTCTCCTGACGTTTCGCCTGCATCTATGGCAGGCATCCTCAGAGGTGAGGTCAGTGAAGATGCTTGCCATAGATGCAGGTGAAACGTCAGGAGAAATGCCTCTAGAACATGGCCATATAGCCCGAAAAAACCCAAAAGAACTGAGTGATTCCAGCCATGAAAGCCTTCGACAATACAGTGCATTCTTTGTTATGAAAGTCCAAAGCTCAGAAAAGCTACATTTGGATTCCAGCTCCCATAATTGTACAGGTAGCATGGGAGTTGTAGTATTTCACTATTCCATGGTAATAAAGACTGCTCACAAGAAATAGAAATGTACTATGCAAAGGCTCTGCATCACATAGAAGTTGTTTATAGATGGGATGCTTTATTGGAGAGCGGATACACAGGGTAAGTAAAAAGCAGAGGAATAGAAAAAATGCTAGATATGGTATAGTGGTTTGAATACCAGATTAGAACCAGGAGACCAGGGCTGAAATCCCTTCTAATGGAAACTCCATTAGGCAAACATAAATAAGTCACATGCTCTCAGCCTTAGAAAAGGGCAAAGGCAAGCTTTCTCTGAATAAATCTTGCCAGAACCAATCTCATGATAAGGTCACCAAAGGTCAGAGTTGATTTGAACATCACCAGACTGATAAACCTGTGGGTCAGCTCATTTATTTATGGGATGTTGGACATGATCTTCAGCTGCTGTGTCAGCATGACGTATCAGGAACAGTCACCACCACAGTCATGTCATGCATCAAAGCAGAGGTGGGAATCATGCAAATATTGATGGACTACAACACCCAGCAGCCCTAGCCATCTTACATAATAGTAAGGAATTCTACAAGGTCCTGCATGATTCCCATTCCTGCATTAAGGTGTTCTAATGACTCTCTTTCCCACTCCTTATATTTTGAAGAAATCGTTTTCATGTGAATATGTCCCTCCCCCCCTCTACCTGAGAACAAAAGAGACAAGTTCCACTAGGTTACAGAAATAAATGAATAAAAACCCACATAATCTTACGATATGTGGGGAGATGATGGAAGAAAAGGGAGGGAAACGATAATAACAGGAGCACCAAACTGATAAAATTGTTTCCTTTAACAACGATGAATTGCTGGTCCTTTGTACTGTGTGTCGTTCTGAAAATAGAAACTTTATGTTTAATTGATGGATCTGTAATGATTTCTGGCTGAGGGTAGAGCCTCTCTTGGAGGCTGATTGATCACTGCAATGCGCTTAAAATTTCATACCACAACAAACCTTTTTGTACCAATAAACAAGGGGACAATAATGCTCTAGGGCCCTGCCCATTAAAGCGAGGATTTGCAACTTAAGTATGCTCGGGACATAGTTTATGTGCTCCCAAGAAGCTGGCATAATGAACTCTTTCTTTTAATGGCAGATTATCCCTGTTTCTATTTCCTGGAGTGAAGACCTCGCAAATTGATGTATCTGTCCTCCGAGGTTTTCAGAGAGGCATTATGGCATTTTAAAATATTAATATGAGAGTACATTTAGCTGAAAGTAGCTCGGCTGCGAGTCTCTGGTGGCTTCGACACAGGTCACTAGAGACTGCCTGTCTCTCAAGGCAAATGATTTACTCTAAGTGTATCATTAAGAAGAGCTCCTTCCCCTCCCCTCCCCTCCCTAGTATTTTTTTTTGAATTTATGAGCAAGCTCACACACAAAGTTATACCTTTTTTCATAAAATGTTTAGCATTTTTTATCCTCTTTCTTTCCTTCACTCCACCCACCCATTCCCTTGCTTTTTTTGCTTTCAAAAATCGAGTCAGCATTATGGGCAGTGTCTTCCTGTGTATCTCTCTCTCTGTCATTCTCTGTCACCCTTACTGTGTTCTTCCATAATTTCAATAACTTTAGAGAATGGTTTAGATTTAGCTTTGTTTCCAAAAAAAGATGATAAGATTTTTTTTTCAATTATTTTATATATATATTTTAAAAGCAAACATGTAGGAAATAAAGATGAGGTAAGAAATGGGAAGTCTGGGAAGTCTTGTTCCATGGTGCTTAAGCCACACAGAGTCTGCTTTTGTAGAGAGCTCAGTAATTAAACCATACAAATATTAGTTTAACATTTTCCTTTTCATGACAGATGACACAGTGAATTAGCCTCTGACCTTTCAAATTCCACGCCTGAGTTTTACCAAGTCAACTAAATATTAATCAGAAAGGCATTAGGCAGACAGGGTTCATTTCTGCCTTGTGATCTATGCTTCAGAGCTTGTCACTTTTTAAAATGATTTTTGCCTTTTATTTATACACACATGTATAGGTGTAGGCTCAGTTCTCCAGGCAACCCTACACTATCTCAAGTGGTCAAGAGATTCAGGTGAAATCTTATTGGGTTTTGGGCCTTTAAGGATGACAGAGATGTGGTGCTTTTGAAATACCTGTCTCATCAAAGAGAACTCAACCCAAACCTGTCTGGGATCAAATCAATGTCATGTGGTGGATATTTTTTAAAAAATGAGAACCACTAATCACTACCTCTGAGGATGCTTGCCATAGGTGCAGGCGAAACATCAGGAGAGAATGCCTCTAAACCATGGCCATATAGCCCGAAAAAACCTACAACAACCCAGTGATTCCAGCCATGAAAACCTTCGACAATACATAGAACCACTACTGTCCAGACATTTTTCATGTTAATTTGTCCTGATTTACCTCAATTCCTAAAACTTATCTCTTAAAAATGGGTCCAGCAAATGAAAGCTAAAAGTGCTTAACGTAAGAAAATTTGAATGAATTTTATCTATTGACAAAGCTTAGGGGATATATGGGGTGGGGGGGGGGGGATACAAGTCCCAGAATCTTCAAATCAACTGGTCTAAAGATTCTGGAAGCTATAATACCGCATTTTTCAACCTGGGGGTTGGGACCCCTGGGGGGGTCACAAGGGGGATGTCAGAGGGGTCGCTAAAGACCATCAGAAAACACAGCATTATCTGTTGGTCATGGGGCTTCTGTGTGGGAAGTTTAGTCAATTCTTTCATTCGTGGGGTACAAAATGCTCTTTGATTGTAAGTAAACTATAAATCCCAGCAACCACAACTCCCAAATGTCAAGGTCTATTTTCCCCAAACTCCACCAATGTTCATATTTGGACATATGGAATATTCATGCCAAGTTTGGTCCAGATCCATCACTGTTTGAGTCCACAGTGCTCTCTGGATGTGGGTGAACTACAACTTCAAAATTCAAGGTCAATACCTGCCAAACCCTTCCAGTATTTTCTGTTGGTCATGAAAGTTCTGTGTGCCAAGTTTGGTTCATTTCCATCATTGGTGGAGTTAAGAGTGCTCTTTGATTATAGGTTAACTATAAACCCCAGCAACTATAACTCCCAAATTACAAAATCAACCCCATCCCCACAACCCCACCAGTATTCAAATTTGGCCATATCAGGTATTGGTGCCAAATTTGGTCCAGTGAATGAAAATACTTCCTGCATATCAAATATTTACATTATGATTCATATCAGTAGTAAAATTACAGCTATTAAGTAGCAATGAAAATAATTTTATGGTTTGGGGGGGGGGGGGTCACCACAACATGAGGAACTGTATTAAGGGATCACAGCATTAGGAAGGTTGAGAACAACTGCTGTAATAGAAATTATAACTTTTCCAAGCTTTGCCTATTGGGCATAATCAAATGAAAAATTAAGCGCATCCCATTGATTTCTTTTGACAGTGTTATAGTCTTAACATTGAAGCAATTGGATCTCAAGCTGGTTAGCTTTAGGCTGGAACATTCCCATTGTCCTTCCACCCATCCCAACCATATTTCTTTTGTTAATAAAACATTTGGGTGTCTTTTATACTTAAGACAAAATAGAAAAAGAAAAGAAGGAAACACTGATGATGACAACTATTAAACTGTAACATAGTATAACAAGACGTCTAGGAAGCCAGTGTAGTGCAATAATGTGATTTAAGCACTAGACTACATATCTGGAGACTAAAGATTTCAACCCCCACTCAGCCATAAAAATTCACTGGGTGATCTTGAATGAGTCACACACTCTCAGCTCCAGAAAGCCCCAACTTTAGGGTCACCATAAATCAGAAATGACTTGAAGACATACAAGGAATCCGATGAACATTTTAGTCTTTTTGAAGTAGCCACATAATACGTTATCCAAGAAGAGAACATGCATGATCAAAAAGAGAAAGAAAGGAGGATATCTATTTGAATAAAATTGTGTATGGTAATTTATATCTACAAATGTGAAATTAGACATTTTTAAAAAACTTAAACAGAATTACAGTATCTTAGCAGGAGCTTGCCATATCTACTGCTAAATCTTTCTCATTGTAGTTCTTCATCTTTATATCAAAGCTATATTGGACAGTCTTTCAAATACATGACGTCTTCAAAAAGAAGTCTGTCTTTTGCAGCCCTTATGTTCTCTGAAAACCCTGATCTCATGCCACCTGATAAAGCAAAAAAAAATTATTATGCATAAAGAAATATTGAATACCTTTTTCTGTGGAAATTGGCCATTTTGTCTGATGCAACTGTCATTTGCAAACACTTTTGTATGATATCACAATTATTATTATATTGCAAGCAGTGAAAATCTATGATAGCAGAGCATAATGGGTGAATTTTAGAATGTATCTGAATATTTATTTAATAAATAAATCGGAATATTTATTTTCCACAAAGTAAATAGCCAACTTTCTGGAGGCTTAACTAGGATAAGAACTTATTTGTTTGTTTGTTTGTTTGTTTATTTAAAACATTGATATTCCGCCCTTCTGACCCCGAAGGGCAAACACAGCAAACATTCAATGCCGGCACACAAATTCACATACAATACATAAACATTAAAAACATTTAACAAAATATTAAAATACACCATTTAAAACCGTCCTAGTCATCCGTGTGAAATCAATTGGCCTGGTCATCTTTCCTATTGCCGCTTTCTTGCGCTGTCCTGAAAGCTTGGTCCCACAGCCAAGTTTTTACCATCCTTCCAAAAAACAGGAGGGAGGGGGCTGACCTGATCTTACCAGGCAGGGAGTTCCATAGCCGGGGAGCAATCACCGAGAAGGCCCAGTCTCTCACCCCCACCAATCGCACCTGTGACAATGGCGGGATGGAGAGCAGGGCCTCCCCGGAGGATCTTAATCTCTGTGATGGTTCATAGGGGGAGATGTGTTCAGACAGCTAATTTGGACCGGGGCAATTTAGGGCTTTATAGGCCAAAGCCAGCTCTTTGAATTGTGCCCGGTAGCAAACCGGCAGCCAGTGGAGCTGGTGTTACATGGGAGTTGTATGCTCCCTGTATGCCGCCCCAATTATTAACCTGGCTGCCTCTCGTTGGACTATTTGAAGCTTCCAAGCAATCTTCAAAGGCAACCCCAAGTAGAGTGTGTTGCAGTAGTCTATCCTAGATGTAATGAGAGCGTGGACCACCGTGGCCAAGTCTGACTTCCCAAGGTATGGGCACAGCTGGCGCACAAGTTTTAATTGTGCAAAAGCTCCCCTGGCCACCGCTGCAACCTGGGATTCCAGACTCATATGGAAATCATGAACCTTTTCTCAACCAATGTTGTGATCTTACATAAGGTGTAAAAAACCTTCCAGCTGAGTTCCTCTTCAGTCCCATCTGACCAGAAAGTCCCGTTGACAGCACCCCGCCAACACCATCTGTGCAAGCTATTTCATATATTTCTGGCTCAGAGGCATATTTTAAAGCAAACAATGAAAAAAGGAGTCAGCTCAATATAGTAAGAATTTCTGACAGAAGGCACCCATTGGCAACCCATGTTCCAGGTGATCTAGCATCATCGGCCTCCATTCATCACTGCCATGACTCTTATGATTATGCAATGAGGTTATATCTAAATACACAATGCAATGAGATTATATCTAAACACTTTCAAGCCACAAATGCTATGGTTGCCTTAAGACTCAGGGCGGTTCCAGACAGCCCTTTATCCCAGGATCATTCACATTTTAAAAACACAGATGCTCCTGGGGGGCTGTCAACACCCACCCCAGAAAGCGCACGAGACTGGCTCACGAGAACATCTGGAGGCCCTACCCCCCTAACCCGCAGCCTTCAAACCCCCTTGAAAAGTAAGGAAAACTTACTCGGCCTCCAGTAGACTGTAGCCAGGGCTCTCCCAGTGTGTAGCAACCCCCCCCCCCCCGGCTCTCCTGGTGCATCATTTCAAGGGGTTTGGGGGCTGTGGGGGAGGGGAAAAGGGCATTCCCACAGTTTTTCGAACTAATTTAGTCTGGAAAACTGTGGGAATGGTGTCTGAACTGCACTATTCTGCGGCCCAGAACCAGAAATAATGGGTTTATCCCATGCCTTCCAAGAAGGTGCAGAATAAACCCACTATCTAATTGATTTTCCTGGTTTGTGGGGAATTAATTTGAGATTGTCCAGGACATCATCTGGACAGCCCCTTCTTTATTGCAGGAGTTACTGCCATAAAGGGGCTGTTTGGATGCGCCCTCAGGGTTGTGTTGGACTAGGACTGAGGGCCCTTCCACACACCCCTATATCCTAAAATATCAATGCAGAAAATCCCACATTATCTGAGTGTGGACTCAGATAACCCAGTTCAAAGCAGATATTGTGGGATTTTCTGCCTTGATATTCTGGGATATAGGGCTGTGTGGAAGGCCCCTGAGAGTTTCCATCCCTGCTCAGTTATAAAAACCCATTAGATGACCATGGGCAAGTTACATTCTCTCAGTTTTACAGGAAGACTAAGGGCTCTTCCACACAGCTGAATAAAACTCTACTTTTTCCACTTTGAACTGGAATATATGGCAATGTGGATTCAGATAACCCAGTTCAAAGCAGATATTTGCCTAGATATTCTGGGTTATATGGCTATGTGGAAGGGTCTTATGTCAAACCTCATCTGAATAAATCTTGCCATTAAAAATCCTATAATAGATCACCATAAGTCGGCATCAAACTGAATACACACAATAACAGCCGCAGCAAACAAATAACTTATTTTAGCTGTCTGTCCTCTTAAAATGTATGCATAGCTTTGTGTATATTTTATTTCTCCTAAATGCATTGCAAGCTTCACAAATGTGGGGGCAAGATATGCTTTTAAGCTAAAAAATACAAAACATTTTCACCATGAACTTCAGCTCCAGCAATATTTTCCACCCCAAATTCCTGTTCAGATCTTCACCTCCATATACACATATACTTCATCATGGCTGTTGTTTAACTTTAAAAAAAAACACAGGGAATTCAGTTACATAACTCTTGTAGTTTCATCTGCAAAAACATAAATAAATGTAGAATTTGGGGTAGGAAAGAACAGACTTTGTTATCTTTGAAAAATGTTACATTGGTGTCTTGTATATGCTTTAGTTCTTGCATGAAAGTGGTTGGACATTTTTCTCTAATGTATTATGTTCCTGAGATTACAAAACTGGAGTTGCACATGAGATGCAGATGAATTCTCAGTGTTTGTCTCTGCAGAAACAAATGCATAACCATGAGCTGAGCATATGGGTTATGCATTTGTTTGTACATTCAATTACACATTCAGCTGTGCAACATTGCCATTTGATATAAAGTTAAGAACTCTGCAGAGCATGTGGATATTTGTGGCAGAATAGTCCCCATTGTACCATATTAGAAAATGTATAAAGGGACACTTTTCAAATCATTCAGATTTGATCATTATTACAAGAAAAACAATATCTTTTTGTATCTTTTCTGAAATACAGTACAGTTGTCATCATCATTCTCTTGGCTATAAAGTCTTTTTCACAATATTTAAGGAATGTTACATTTCTCGTTACTAAAACAATTTTCATATTTCTAGAAGCATTCTTTTCTCATTATGTCTTTTCAGTGGTCTTAAATCATCACCATCATTATCACCATTATTATTATTATTATTATTATTATTATTATTATTATTATTATTATTATACTTTATTTCTACCCCACTAGCATCTCCCGAAGGACTCGATGCGGCTTACATAGGCCAAGGCCTCAAAACACAACACAACAATAAAACACCTAAAGCAAATTAAAAACAATTAAAGCAATATTAACAACAAGCAATAAACAATACATCAAGACACTATAAAACTGGGCCGGGCCAGAACAGCCAGGTCTTCAAGTTCTTTCTAAAGGCTGCCAATGTAGGGGCCTGTCTAAGATCTTTTGGGAGGGTGTTCCAGAGTCGGGAGGCCACCACAGAAAAGGCCCTGTCTCGAGTCCCCACCAAGCGCACCTGCGACGCAGGCAGAATCACGAGCAGGGCCTCTCCGGATGAATGAAGTGAACGTGTGGGTTCATAGACGGAGATGTGGTCACGCAGGTAGGATGGTCCCAAACTATTTAGGGCTTTGTAGTAAGCACCTGCACCTTAAATTGGGCTCGGAAAATAAACGGCAACCAGTGGAGCTCCTTGAGCAGGAGGGTTGACCTCTCTCTGTAAGGAGCCCCAGTTAACATCCTGGCTGCTGCCCGTTGGACCAGTTGGAATTTCCAAGCCGTTTTCAAGGGAAGCCCCACATAGAGCGCATTGCAGTAGTCCAATCTAGAGGTGACCAAGGCATGGACCACCCCGGCCAGATCAGCCTTCGCGAGGACGGTCGCAGCTGGTGCACGAGTCTCAATTGTGCAAAAGCCCTCCCGGACACCGCTGACGCCTGAGCCTCAAGCGTGAGCGATGAATCATCTTTAATTACTTATTAATCACCTTCCATCCGAGATGCTCCAGGCGATTTACATAGCAGAAATTATACAGGATAAAACACATACATACAAATATTAAAATTAACATGGGTCAAATGCTCTAGTAAAAAGCCAGGTCTTAAGTGCTAGGATAAAATGTCCTAAGTCACACTTGGCTCTCAAATAGGGAGGCAGGGAATTCCATAAGGCAGGGGCAGAAATAGAGAAGGCCTGCGTCTGGTGCTTTCCAAGTGCACTTCCCTAGGACCCGGTAAATAGAGCAAATCATGTTGGGATGGTCGTGGCGACTTCCGATGCATTTGAAGGAATTGTCAAAGCAGCTACAAGAAGGAACTCACAGTTTCACAGCATCTTCGTTTTCCTACTTACGTTGCCTTGTCCTGTGACCAATACTGACCTTCTATCAATGTTTTTGACAATGAACAATATCTCTGAAGTATTCCCATCTAGTTTCTCTGTCTTCCAAAGACATCAGAGCTCTCCATTGAACATAAAGGGGTCCTATGGAGTTCCTTTGTTTTGAAACTTGTATTATATTAATGTCCTCTTTTTCCTTTCATTTTAACAAAGCATAGGTAATGGAACTTGACTAAGTTTATGTCTGATTCCCTGAACTCCAAAGGCACTCAGTAGATCACAATTCTTAGAAACAGGGTGCTCCAATCTTTTCTGTTGTTTGTGTATCATTTATGAACATAAAGATATAGAAGTGTTCTGCAACATCCAGACTTAGAGGGACTCAAGTCCAGTTTAGGGTACATTGAAATCATATTATCATAGAAATGCTAACGTAAACAAGTTTTATATTCTGCTGCTCTCCCTGGTTGGTGACAGAGAGAGAAATCCACTTCTGTGAGAAGGTTAAAAACTTCCTCAAAGATAAGGTAAATGATGTTGGTTTTGCAGAATTGGGAGCTAGTGACAGGACAGGGTAATAATGGGGAGGATGCAGACCATCGGTGGGATGTACTGTAAGCATCGTACTGCAGGGACCATCATACAGCTGCAATGCCAGTCTGTCTGCCTCATACAATAAAGTCCTGGGACTATTGACCATTTGGAAGAGGCCTCATTTATTCACATATATTCTGTAGTCTGCATACCTTTCAAGAGAACTGTCGACAGTGGTGCCTCAGAATTGAATATATTTAATTATTATGGACCTCATCCTATGAGGGGAGACATGGAAGGAATTATCTTCTTTACTGTAGCATTTCATTCTGTCCCATTGATAAGGAAAACAGATAATACATTCACCTCCTTCACATGGAATGTACTCTGTCCATTGCTATAGTAATCCTCTGCATTCTGAGCTATTACACAGGTGAGTGTGGTCCCTGCCCATACCTTCCTTCCTTCCTTCCTTCCTTCCTTCCTTTCTTCCTTTCTTTTAAAATGAGGGAAGTCCATAATCTAGATCTATAAAGGGGGGAATATATCACTACAGGGAATTGGTAATATATCAAATTGTGCAATTCCTGAATAATAAATTGTTTTTTTAAAAAATTACCAGATAAGCTTCACACAAGAAGGTTAATGACATTAAAAGGAGCATTGAGGCACATTTTGAAATCACCCACAGAAACAGCCACACGTTGACATCGCTACAATAACCTAACATGGGGGAATCTGACAGTTCCTACCCGGGAGGTCTGAAAATTATTGCTCCCCATGGGGAACCACCAGAAGTACTCTTGTGTCATGTAATGGGCTCTGCAAAACTCCATCTTTAAACTGTTTTGAAAGTGTGTAGAAATGGGGGGGGGGGGGGAGAGATTTGCATCTGATGAAGTCCTATGACTGTTTGCACAGATAAAGCTGATGTTCCAACTGTGTTGTTTCCTTGAGATTCCAGATGTAAGTATAGTCACATGTCTTCATTTCATCCCATTTGGATTACTGTCCTATATTTTACTTGAGGATGCCTTTGGAAACTGCTTAGAAACTTGATTGGTTTCACAATGGTGCAGGTAGACAGCTGATGAAGCTGGATGTAGGGAGAATATAACTTCCTTAACAAAACAGTTCCACTGACTACTGGTCCATTTTTAAGCAGAATTCAAAGTGCTAATTAAGAGCTTTAAAGTCCTATACAGTGTGGGTCAAGGCTATCTGAAAAGACATCTCCTTATATTAATCTGTTTGAGCTTTACAATCTGTAGATAAGGGCTTGGTCCTTCTACCAGTGGTGAAGAAAATGGAGAGATCCTTCTCAGTAGCTGCTCCCAAATTGAGAAATTGCCTTTCGTGGGAAATCCAGTCAGTCTGTTCCTTTCTGTCATTCTGCTAGAAGGCAAAGAACTTTTTTTTATTTAGACACACATTTAGGGTTAATTTGATGCACTGTGTGTCTTTTTTTTTTTTTAGAGGTCTCTTCCATTTATTCAAAAATTTAGGGACCACAACACTATCAAAAAGTAAAAATGCTGGAAAAATTGTATCCTTTTTTAGATTGCAAATGTAAGACAGTAGACTAGTTGGTGTCAAATCAACTGGGACAGGGAGAGAGAAAGAAAGAAAGAAAGAAAGAAAGAAAGAAAGAAAGAAAGAAAGAAAGAAAGATCCTATGGTAAAAAGAGCAGACTTCAGGTTGAAAGTACAGTAGATGGTTGTAATTGAGTAAAGTGGCAGAAAGCATGACATCAAAGACTGAGGGAGCTTGAATGCTTTAAATGCATTTTTAGAACTATTTGAACTTGGGTTTTTAAACCATTATTTGTTTTTTGAAACATTTGCATTAATAGTTTTTAGTCAAGTATTATTTAAATTGTTATGAGCAGCTTTGGGTTGTGTGCTTGAGGAAATATAAAAAATAAACAAGCAAGCAAACAAACAAAAGACCAAACAAATAAAAGTGACTCTCTCCTTATAAAAATTTCCTTCATATAGGAGATGTGTCTAAACAGACAAACAAATAGACTGAAGAGCAAATCAACCTTGAACTCTTGTTAGGGAAAAAACATTTTGGTAAGGTAGAAAGTAGTAGGAAAAGAGGAATACTGCACAACAAGTAGGCTCAACCAAGAAAGTAATGGCTCCTAAGTTTGGAAGACCTGAGCAATGCTATTGATGATCGGGCAGCTTTCTAAGGTCACCATAAATTGAAGTCTTAATGGCAATTAACAATAAAGTAGACAACATGAGGAGAAACTTTGGAATTTCTCCCCATAAGTCTAGACTCCTGAGCTGTCATTATCGGTTAGTCTGGCTAGGGCTGATGGAAATGAATTGTATCTGCTCAGCTTACCTCATATACTAACATTCTGCTGCGATCACCAATACCATGCCACATCTATACTATACTTCTATAGAGATGTAAATCAGAGGAGGGAATCATACAGCCCACCAAATGTTGCTGAACTGCAACTTCCATCATTCCTCATAATGGGTTAGGCTGGCTATGGCTGATGGAAATTGCTATTCAACAGTATCTGAAGAGCTGAATGAACTCTGTCTCTTCCCTATGTATTAGGATTAAGATTATGTGATTTACACAGACAGTAATCCTTAATCCCTGTGTAATCTGAACACTGCCTTCCCAGACCTAAACAATACGGCAAGACTACAAGGTTGTGATTTTTTTTTAAAAAAAAAATACCATAGCCAATAAATATTATATTGCCTAGCTCCATCTCAAATGCTTTCCTGAAAAATTCTTATGATATGGTGTTTATGGAGTGCCTTCGGTAACATGAACAGAACATTGTAAATAGGTCAGATTTTATTGTTTGTTTTAACAAATGGATCAGTATGCATTAGCATTGAAGAAAATGTATAAATATTGATTTGAAAACCTGGTGCATACAATAAAAGTGCAACCCTTGTAACCCTTTTAGGGAAAGACAGTCATAAATAAAGTTCATCTCTGCCCCTCCTTTTCCCCACTCACAACAAAACAATTAATGCATAATTCATCTCCGAAAAGTATTATCCTCCCTTTCAGTGCTGCTTGGTAGAAACCGTCTTAAGACAGCAATCTGCAAATTATGATGTCCAGGATATTTTTGAGAACCAAGCTACAAGGACAACTTTGACAATGTCATGTTTCAAGATGGTGATGACAAATATCTGGATTATTCTAACTAAGAAAAAAAATAATCTGTAAAGCAGGTATGGGATATTGCAATAGCTGGAGATATGGTGACCAACTGTCTTAGGATGTGCACAGCCCATATATTTCACATTCTTGCCTAGTTTATAAATGGTAGATTCCTGTATATAATTTAGTTTAGTTTTGGTTAAATGAAAAAGCAAGATGCTAAATGATTGAGTTTCATAACCCCTCTGCTGTCGCACGCTGGGCCTGTGCATAAGACTGTAGACAGGACATAAATTTTGTGTGCCCAACGGGACGCCAGGGCTGCCTCAGATTAAAGGCCCTTGGACCTCCCCAAAACAAAGTTCTGTAGAGGCTTAAAGTAAGTCCAACAAAATTCTTTATTGATGAAAACAAACAGGGACTTTAAAGCTTTCTTAACAATCTATTGGCTATTGCAATCTTGTTCACTGGGAACAGGCACTATCTTCATAACCACATAATAACTAATGGGGAAATCCTAGCTTCTAATCTGGGCAGTCTGTACTTGCCTCTGTTGGTGTGGAGCCCCTGCACCCAGTACCAACTGCGTCTGGCTTCCACGAGCGACCCTTACTAAGCAGAGCTTGTAGACTTCCAGGGGAAAAGAAGGAGTTCAGGTTTCAGTGATGGCCGGCTGAAGTCCCTCAGCAAAGGAGCTGTAAGGCTGCAAAATCCTCAGCCAAGCTGTGGGCCTTTTCTTCCCAGCCAAGCTGTAGGGCTGTATAACCCCGGCCAAGCTGTAGAAGATGAAGCTTTCTACAGGAGCTCTTGATTTTATGTCCTGTGCGAAAGGCTTCTCTGTGAGAACTGACTCAAAAAGGCTCCTATTCCCTCCAAAACTAAAAGGGGCGGGACTAGGGAACCTAACGATAATTGACAGATGGCTTGCCCTATGATTGCAAACTATAACAGGAAGCCACCCTGCTGCAAAATCCCAAGCCTGGGATTGCAAACAAACATTTAATGCAAAAGCAAACAGAATTGGAGCTCCTGGTACAGCTGTACCAGCACAACCCCATTAAAGTCAAAGAGTTAGTGGCTGCAATTCTGTATTGCAATCTATGCCACATAACATTATGCAGAAACTTTCTAGCAATTTGCAAATATGCATATCAGTACACCAGAGTGTACTGATGCACATCATGCTCTATTGATGGGAATTGGCATTCCCTAGGCAGTTTCCCATTGTGCATTGGTTCAGTTGTTCAGTTCTGATGCACAATGTCTGCTCTGCTGGCTCCCCTACATAGTAATATAACAACAGCCCCTGCAGAATAAATATGTTGTGAAATGGCACAATTTTATTTCCTGCAGAAATAAGTCCACTTATGAAGGCATGAGTCTCCAGGTGAATCCCACTAGTGTTCATAAAAATCTCCATATTGAAAAGAATTTAACTAAAAGTTCACAGACCTCATTTTCTAATGTACACCACTGACACATAAGGTAAGCTAAGGCTGGGGAAGATCAAACCAGTCCATACTCCAGGAAATAATGCCCAACTGCTCACTGGAGGGAAGGATATTAGAGGCAAAGATGAAGTAGTTTGGCCACATAATGAGAAGACAGGAAAGCTTGGAGAAGATAATGATGCTGGGGGGAAAGGAAGGAAAAGGGAATAGGGGCCGACCAAGAGCAAGATGGGTGGATGTTATCCTTGAAGTGACTGAGTTGACATTGAAGGAGCAGGAGGTGTCGATGGCCGACAGGGAGTTCTGGCGTGGGCTGGTCAATGAGGTCACAAAGAGTCAGAAATGACTGAATGAATAAACAACAAAAAGGACTGGGGAAAGTTGACATTTATAAAATCTAGGGCCAGCCCTACTATTAGGCAAAGTGTGGCAGTCATCTCATATGATATACAGGAGCAAAAGTAGCAGTCCCTAGTTTATTTGAGCACAAAGTTCTATCCTACTAAAGATATAATACTAAACTACATAACACTGAAATTGGAGGTGTGAGCACACATATAAGTTCTTTCTTCATTATCTGAAAGCACCAAGAAATAAATTCAGTCTTTGCCCATTAAGTGTTTTCTGTGAGCAGAAACCTTGGGAAGGATTCATTGTCCACTCATGGAACTTTGCAACCCAATTCAACAGAAATTTAACATACCTCTATGTGCTCAGGAGACATTAGGGGGAAGAACATATATGCACATTTACATGTTATCTCTTGTTTTAGCCCTGCACATGTGCAACAAATGCCTTAACAAAACCAACCTGGACACAGCATTTTATTTGAGAACACAGAAATGCTGGACCACTCTCACAACCACCATGTCAGACTACACAGAGAAGCCATTGAAATACACAAGCATGTGGACAATTTCAACAGAAAGGAGGAAACCCTGAAAATGAACAAAATCTGGCTACCAGTATTAAAAAAACTCTAAAATTGCAACAGCACAACAACAGAGAGGAAGCAGGCAGGGACATCTAATTACCTCTCAACAAAAGTTTGCTCCAGGCACAGTCAGTCCATTGTATGCTAATCAAGGTGGTCAGTTGAAACATTCACACCTAGCTCCAGCAGAAAAGAGTCCTTTGTCTCACCCTGGTCATTCCACAGATATATAAACCCCTTTTCCCTAGTTCTAAAAGACCTCACTACCTCTGAGGATGCTTGCCATAGATGCAGGTGAAACGTCAGGAGAGAATGCCTCTAGACCATGGCCATACAGCCCGAAAAAACATACAACAACCCAAAATTTTGTTTTTATTCCTTTTCTTCAGCTATTTGAATAGTTAATCTTTAAGCTAGAGCTAGTTACTCTATGTTATACTAGGCTGGCACCTGTAGTCTCTTTACACCTTTACAAAATCCAATCATGACCAAAGAAGCACCAATCAATCATCACTTCTGTCATGTCTTTAGGATGTTTGTGTTGGAGAGTTAATTCAGATAAATCAGAATCAACTCTTTGCCTACTGCAGAACCTGCATAGAAAATCAGCTCTTGCTCAGTGAACCTTGAAGTGTTGAAGCAGGAGGTTCTCAGGGTTTATCATCCAAGCTGCTCATCCAGCCTTAAAAGGTGCATTGTTTTAATGGTGCA
The DNA here is from genome assembly GCF_037176765.1 of Anolis sagrei. Lineage (NCBI taxonomy): Eukaryota > Metazoa > Chordata > Lepidosauria > Squamata > Anolidae > Anolis > Anolis sagrei. The sequence goes on from NC_090022.1 coordinate 274,773,532, forward strand.
CTGCAGTCCCTTTATAACCTAACACAGAAGTAGAAAGAGATGTCAAAGAGATACTTGGCTCTTTGGGGAAGAAGAAACACAGCCTGGATCAGCCAGAAAACAATCATATGGCTCTCTTTTGTTGGATAGAGATAAGTGAGAAAGATGGGGGTAGTTAGTACGGTCTTGTTGAGCAAACAAAAGCAAAGGCTATTAGGTTATCCGGTATTAGAATGTAATTGTTGTCGTAGTTATATGCTGCCAAGTTGGCATTGATTTATGACAATCCTAGGAATGAGAGACCTCCAAGAATCCTGGTCTTCAAATGCCTTGCTGAATTCTTACAAATTCAGGGTTGCGGCTTCCTTAATTACATCAATCCATTTGTAGTACAGTCTTCCCCTTTTCTTACTGCATTCCACTTTGCCAAGAATAAGATCTTTTTTAATGAATCATGTCATCTCATGATGTGTCCAAAGTACAACAGCATCAGCTTTGCCATCTTGGCTTTTAGTTGAGAATTTCAGCTTGATGTGCTTTAAGACATGTTCCAGAAGACAAAAAACAATGGCCACAGATAATTTGCATATACTGAAAACATTGAAAAGGTTAAAGATTGTCTATACCAGGGGTCCTCAAACTTTTTAAACAGAGGGCAGGGGCACAATCCCTCAAACTGTTGGAGGGCCAGATTGTAATTTGAAAAAACATGAATGAATTCCTATGCACACTGCACATATCTTATCTGTAGTGCAAAAAAAAACCACTTTAAAACAATACAGTAATTAAAATGAAGAACAATTTTAGCAAATATAAACATATTAGTATTTCAATGGAAAGTGTGGGCTTGCTTTTTGCTGATGAGATAGGATTGTTGTTTTTGTTGTGTGCTTTCAAGTAGTTTCAGACTTAGGTTGACTCTGAACGAGGGCCAGGTAAATGACCTTGGAGGGCTGTATTCAGCCCTTGGGCCTTAGTTTGAGGACCACAGGTCTATACCTTTGGTCATTAACCAAAATGGATTATGTCATCAAGAGAGATGAAGAGAGAGTGTGTGTATTAACACTGTACAAGTCATGTGGCTTGACACAACTTTAACTCCCATGGCTCAATGCTATGGAATCCTGAGATCTGAAGTTTGGTGTGGCATGAGCACTCTTTAGAAAAGAAAATGAAAGGACTTGCGCAATTACAACTCCCATGATTAAAAGTTATTTCAAATAGCATTAATTTTACAGTGCAGATGCACCCTTGGATTTAGAGACGCAGTCATGAAAAACTAAAAAGAATCCTCAAGTATAAATATATCACTAAATATCAGAATTGAAATAATTCAGAACATTATATTTCTACTCCCTATGTAAGATTGTAAAAACCAGACAGTAAAGAAAGTTGATAGGAAGGAAATCCACTAGTGTGAAATTTAGTGCTGAAAGGGAATTCTATAAATATCCTGGACTGCTAAAAAGATACATTAATGAATTTTAGAGTATTTGAACTGTGGGAGGGGGTAGAATATGAAACCCACCAGTTTAATTTTTTGTGAAGGGGAAGCTCTGACATCAATGGGGAAGGGGAATCTCTTCTAGGTTCTAATCCAAATGTTAAAAGATCTGTCCAAGGCACTGAACTCTAGCTTCAGAACTGGTTTAGCACCTTGGATAGCTCCTTTAAAATTTCAGCTACATTTCAGAGTTACTGTGTCTGAGATCCATTAAAATCACCAGTTATTGTCTCTGCTTTTTTTTCCATTGCAGTTACATCCACAACTATTTCAAAAGGGGCACTCTTGCTAAAATTGAGTTGCAGAATTAGAGAGTAAGGCTGGGATTTGAGAGCTGTAATGATGAAATCTTAAGGCCGCAAATTGCTTCCTTACATTTCTCCCAGTTCAAACACTCATGTTAGATCTCCATGAATTTTGACAGTCACTTAAAAGCAATTAATGGAATGTGGTGATTGACCAAGGCAATAGCACAGAGGAAGAATATGCATAACTTTCTGTCCATACCTTTCTGGTTTTTACCTTCAAAATTCACACCTAGACATGATCCTGAAATGTAAAGAGATATCCCTGAATATTAAAGTTCATGCCATCCTATTCCCCATTTCTATGTGCAGTTGTGAAAGCTGGAATTAATAAAGCTGATCGGAAGGAAATCAACTCATTCGTAACATGGTGCTGAAAAGGAGTTTTTCAGACAGCCTTGAATGCTTAAAAGATAAATATATGGGTTCTAGAATAAATCAGGCCTGAACTCTCTAGAAGCCAAGATCTAGGGTTATTTTACTTTGGTCATAACATGAGAAGAGATGACTCACTAGAAAAGATGATAGTGTTTGATAAAGTTGAGGACAGTAGGATAATAGGAAGACTGCATTACAGATTGATAGACTTGATTAGGGAAGCTGCATGCCTGAGTCTGCAAGATCTGAGAAGGGTCCTCTTTTATACAGTCTCCATAAATTGGAGCCAGTTAACAACAAACAAAATTACAGAGCTATGCTCCCAGATAGCATAGAAAGTATGATGAATCCATTTTCTCTTTATTAAAATAGCAGCCAATTACTGCAGTACATGAAAATTGCAATGAAAATAAGTTAAAATAAAATAAAATAAAATAAAGGATTTGGAATGCCTAAAGGTTAGGTAAATGTCTCCCCTTGACATTAAGTCTGGTCATGTCTGACTCTGGGGGTTGGTGCTTGTAGAGATGTGTTTATTATAAAGTGTTATTTATAATGTGTTTAAACTGTATTTATAATGTTTATTATAAAGTGTTAATTATAATGTGTTTAAACTGTATTTATGTATTACATTCGTTGCCATGTCCTAGCTGAGAGAGATAGGTTGCCATGGTGACAAGGCCAAAGAGGACGTGGGCGGAGTTTAAGGAATAAAAGGTTTGAAAGTGACAGTTAATATTCAGTCCGGTGGATGAGACCCGGGGAAGAGGAGCAGAGTCAGTTAGGGCTCTGTGATGTGAAGCTGTGAGAATTCAGTTAGTTCTTAGGATTTGTGAATATTTCTTCAGCAAGGGAGCTGAAGGTGTTACCTTGTTAGATTGCTTAGGTTAAAAGAATCTAACAGAGGGGGTCTTAAGGATCGCCAGTAAAGGAAAGACTGGTGATCAGTGGTTTGATCCGAGTACAGGACAAACAGTGTGGATATTCACAATAGGGAACTCTGAAGTAATAAAAGCACTTCACTAAAGAAGGAGTTTGTAGAATTGTAACATCAGAAGCCTGAATGTATCTCAAACCAGCCATTTTGTAACATCAAGCCTTGTGCCAAGTTCAACTTCTTAAAACTGCAACAATTACGTTCTATTAACAATAAAACTTGTTCTCTTTGTATTTCAAACTTGCCTCCTCCATTGCTTTTACGTTTGGTGCATTCCACACTACCAAAGTCACCTCACAACCCAACTAAGGATAAACAGAGACGTAAACCTGCGTCTCTGAACATATTGGTGGCAGCTTAATTGACATTGTAAGAGAAGGTTTCTCACAAAATATTGGTGGCATTAAAGAAATTAGTACTTCTTCACATAATTTGGTGGCAATTTAACGGACTTCGTTAATTTGGAGCCAGCAGGTGGGATTGGCGCTTCTTTACAGTGCTTATCTCCATTACTAAGCCGAAGAGCCAACATTGTCCATAGATGCCTCCAAGGTCATGTGGCCAGCATGACCTTAGATCATCTGGGGAGGCCCTGCTCTCTCTCCTGCCTGCATCACAGGCGCGCTTGGCGGGGACGAGAGACAGGGCCTTCGCAGTGGTGGCCCCTTGGCTGTGGAATGCCCTGCCTGCAGAAATCAGATTGGCCCCCTCCCTGCTGGCGTTTCAGAGGAAAGTGAAGACCTGGCTGTTTGAACAAGCATTTGATTAAACAGTGTAATTGAACATAGGAATACAGAATAATGGATGATGAGACTGGATTCTGATTTTACTGTTGAGGTGCTAATGATTGTTATACTGATGTTTAATGATTTATGTTACCATTGTTTTTAATTGCCCTATACTTCTCTTGTGATGTTTTGTATCGATGTTATTCACCGCTTTGAGTCATCTGAGGGCTGAGAAAAGCGGTATATAAATAAAGTAAATAAATAAATGACTTCATGGAATGGCATTGCCTCCCTGCTGAAGAAGTGGCTATTGATCTACTCACATTTGCATGTTTTTGAACTGCTAGGTTGGCAGAAGCTGGGGCTAGCACTCCCCAGATTCGAACTGCCGACCTTTCAGTCAGCAAGTTTAGCAGATCAGCAGTTTAACCTGCTGTGCCACACGGGGCTCTTTGAACTTTTAAAATTGTAAGCTTAACATAATATGGGTAAAGATAGATAATAAATAATTGGGCTCACATTTCCTTAACAAGTAATCCTTTAGTATCACCTGAGTGACTGCAAAAATCAGTATATTTTCCAGGCTTGTGGTGAACTTTGCAAAGAAAAGTAAATACAAACCATGTGTGTGCTTATAGAAAAAATGAAAGAATTATAAATGTTTGTATTAAAATATGTCTACATTTTAGTTAATGTAGGAAACACATAAAATCTATACATTGGAAAATGTGTACCAAACTGTGCATACATTTCCATGTAGAGTGGGAAGAAATATCTGTGTTCCCAGTGTGAAACTGGGACAGGATTGGAATGTTGGTGGATTCTAAGAAATGTGGCAAAAAGAGTAAATCTGGCAGACGTTGTCATTCCCAGATAGTGTGGATCGTTTTGAACAGATCAGCTTAAAATGGATCATATTTTTAAAAACAAAAACATATCCAATTCAGAGCATTTTTTTTCCTGTGTCTGAGAAGCTTCATCTAAACCTGAACATCATAGTAAGATGTCAGCCATGATTCATAAGCAATCTGTTAGTAGCAGAGGTCTGAACTAAATAGCCCTTGTGGCACCGAGATAAATCAAGCAGCCTTTCGTCTATGCTGAGATTGGTTTTGATTGATTTCACTGAGATTTCTAGAAGGATAAAGACTGCAGATTAAGTCTTATTATTCCATACAAACTAGAAAATGCCCAAGTAAATGTAAAAATACAGGTCATTATCCGTCTCTACATGGTGCAACGAGAGGCTATCCTGGCAGTATTATTCTATGTCCATCAAAGTGTCAGCTGGCAGAATTTAATCCATGGGTTTCACTCAAATTGCTGATGGCATCAAATAATGTTGAGAGATAGAAATTATTTGATCCCTCCCTCCCCCTTTCCTGCCTTTCTCATATGGGAAAGGGAAGAATGGCATAAACCAGTCATTTGCTAAAATGTTTAAAAGGAATATGGATAAAAAAAATTAAAAATACAAACTTTTCCATAAATTTATACCTGGCAGAGAAGCACCTCTTGAGTATTTTTTGATGGTCTGGTTTAATTGTTTAACAGTCAAGCTATCTTGAAAGCATGTCTTTCCCCTGCAATATATCTCCCTATCCCACACCTGCAGGGGAAAATGCCATTTATTGGACCCCATTAGCAGCAGAAAAGGTAATTTTCAGCAAAAAACCACTCATTGTTTAATAGAGTAATCTAATTATAGCTCATAGTGATCCAACATTCCCCAAGCCCAACTGCAATCTCTTATTCACTGCTCTTTAGGGTTTGAGAACCAACCTTCCTTCATTCCTTCCTTCCTTTTTCTTTCCATTTAAGCTGGGGGAACCTTTTCCGGGGATGCTAGCAGCATATACAGTCTACTGGGCCATGGGTTACCCCATTCTGTCAAAGTACATGACACTGCTTCCTGAAAGGCACAATTCTGCAATGCAGCAAGGAATTAATTAAAAGGGTTGTGAGGTTATGCCATAAATATATTTCAGGTAGAAATACAATGTGTATTTCTTCAGGATGTGAATTTATCTCTGATTATACTAAGGCAATGCAGATATCTTTAGTCAGGGGTGCACAGGATGTATTTGCATCGTTTCCCACCTACTTATCCCTGGATACCTGCAAGTTGCATCCACCCCTTCCAAAACAAAGGTAAACAACAGAAAACTTGCTTCTCATTTTTGGAAAACTGTTTGTTTTCCCTTTGGCTCTCCATATGTTCCTGCTGCAGTTTTCTATGTTTTGGTCAAATGAATGAGTCCACAGATGGCCGCTATTGGCCTCCATGATCTGTGAGCCACTTGATTTTCATCCCTTGATACTAAGAGGCAGCAAATTAGCTGAAGAGGATGAGAGAAAGATGCAGATTCTGTAATATGAACTACAGAAAAGACTGGGGAGAATGCTAGGAAGCTGTCATAAGGAAAGTGCCTCAGGGTGCATCTACCATAGAATTAATGCAGTTTGACACCACTTTCCACATTATCACACCAGGACTTTAAAATGGGCACCCCCATATTTCTGCCAGCTTCAGAATTCTGGGAAATATAGTTTAAGGCAGGGCCTTTTGAATTCTCATCTAGAAAGGACCTTTTCTTCCTAAACTACATTTTCCAGAATCCTTGAGATGGCAGAAATGCTGGATTGCCTGCTTTAAAGCCCTGGTGTGATAATGTCATTTAGTTGCCATGGATCAATTCTATGGGATCCTGGGATCTGTAGTTTAGCATGGCTCTAGCATTCTTTTCCAGAAAAGGCTAAAGGCAATTTAAAAGTACAACTCCCATGGGTCCATAGCATCAAGTCATGGCAATTAAAGTGGTCTCAAACTGCATTAATTTGTATTGTGTAGACATGCACTGAGAGACAAAGGAGTTGCAGGAGGATTCTAGAGGTATGAAGCAAGAAATCTATCTATGCTGACCATATTCCACAAATAAAGAAAAACAGCATCTGGATATCAGATGCAAGTGTGAGTACAATCTTCAAAAGAAGAAACACACAGGGATCAATGGCTCTGGACTGGACCAAAATGGGGTAGAATCTGGGAGATCAAAGGGGACCACAAGAAGGTTCCTGCTGCTGTGACCGAATATAAACACTACAAAATCATGCTTCTGTCAGGAAGGTATAAAAGAAACAAAATTATACACAAAGGATGCTAGGTGAGGTCTATCTGGAGGTGGGGCACTTCAGGATTTGGCCATGCTTCCAGGCAAAGCTCTTCATTGTGTACTTCAAAGGTAAATAATTCTCCCAATAAGCTAATTGAGTGGGATGCTGACCAGGTAACTAGCATTTATCTGGATTTCCACAGGAGCACTATCTCTTAATCTAATCAGAAGGAGAATCAGATGAGAAAGATAAATTATTGTGCTTTACACAATGTTCCTCCTGCTATTCCACCATTATCAGAACATGAATATTATAACTCAGGTTCTACAAAACAATATAATACATTTTCATGCATATGTAAAATCATTATGGACAAGCTTCTCCATCATACTGCTTATATGTCTCTGTAACCTCTTTTCCCATGCTAAATATACTCACCACTTTCAACCATCTACATAGTATTTGGCTTAGAGATGCCTTACAGTTGTAGATGCCATTCTCTATAGTACTGTTGTTCAAGCATGAACAAAATGCCACCTCTTTGTATCAATGGTCTGTAAGCTTAGTCAACATAGCTAGCTAACAGTGATGAAATCTGGATGTTTCAGTCCAATTTTTGTATCATCTATGTTATATCCTTTTTAGTAGCCAATATATATGTCAATAAAGTTTTCTCAAAAAACCAATTCTTACTAATTTGCTTTCATTTAAGCATATATAAAGGCCCATACATGTTATAAGACACATAAACTAGTTGGTTGCCTACTTCTGTAGCCAATAAAGAGTGTCAGATATAATTCCATGATAAGATTGTGGTCATAAAATTGTTATGTTAAATCTAGAGATATATATTTTTAAATGTTAACTTTACCATCAGTCAGAGATCATTATTATTTTATTTATTATTTACCGTACTTATATTCTGCCCTTCTCACCCCAAAGAGCACTCAGGGCAGATCACAGAACACATATATGGCAAACATTAAATGCCGATTAAAGAATAAGACAGACAACAGATAGAGGTATATTTTAGGCTTTTTCTCATCCTTCAGCATCTTTTGGAGGCTGTACTCAGTTGCAGCCACAGGAGGGTGCTGTTGCTCCATCTCCTTGCCAAAGAGCTTTCTTTGTTCGTAAACCTGCCTCTGAAATGCCTAAAATACCTCCCTGCTTAATGCATCTACTCACATTGCTGTTTTCAATCTGTTAGGTGGGTGAGGGAGCTGGGCTGAAGGTCAGAAGCTCATCCTGACCTGGCTTCAAACTCTCAAGTTTATGGTTGGCAAGATTTACTGCAACTACAGCTGGTGATTAACCTTCTGTGCTAAAGCTGGCCCTTCATGGTAGATGTGACCATCTCTTTCATGGTAGATGTGCCTTTCAGACCAAGTCGGTAGCATAGACTACTCAATCTTGATCCAAAAGTGGCAACCCCAGTGTGAGAATCAGCAAAAGTAAAACAAAGTCCTACCAAGTCTGTTCCAAGTGGGAAGTTGCAAATCAAAGGTCTAACAGTCCATTATCAGCAAACCAAGAGGTGAGTAACACCAGACAAAGATAATCAAGTAATGCAACAAAATGCAGTCTGGAAAGATCCAGAAAGGTAACCTGTGATAGGGCAGTCAAATGGAATCAAGTCAGCAAGAAACTGCAAAATATTACAGACAATGTTGGATAATTATTGTCAGCGAGAAACTTACACATTTATCTTTAGGCAGCAATGGTGATGGTTGCTAGATTAAGTAAGGGACAGGGCTCCTTGTCCTTTTAATAGTTGTATGGAAGATAGATGATAGAATTTCAGTAGTGCCCTCACATTCTCTAGCAAATAGCTATTGTTGAAATAAGATTAATTTCCCAGCCCAATTGACACATAAGGTAACATCTTACACTTTGTTTCAGGAATCAGAAGGTCTTATGTTGGCACTGAAAAACACACACATAATTGAATACCAACAATACATTGACCTTTTCCTGTCCTCATGCAGATATAGGATTCTCAAGCAGTGGGCCAAATTTCTTGATAGATGCTGAGACTGACATTCAGAGAGGGAGATGACATCCCTAAAGATTCCATGTCAGGCTTGGAGCCATATTGAATTTTAGAAAAGAGAATCTTCCAGAGTATCACCTCCAAGAAATCTAAGAAACAGCTTTTTGGATGCTATTCAGTCTTTCATACTATTATATTATTTATATTTTGACAGTTTAATAACTGAACTAATGTAGAAAAGCATAGGGAGTTGAACTGAATGGCCCTTGGGTCTCACTTCTCTAACTCTCTCGGCCAGTGGTCCTCAAACTAAAGCCCGGGGGGCCTGATATGGCCCTTTAAGGTCATTTACCTGGCCCTTGCTTAGGGTCAACCTAAGTCTGAAATGACTTAAAAGCACACAATTGCAACAACAATCCTATCTCAACAGCTAAAAGCAGGCCCACACTTCCCATTGAAATACTAATAAGTTTATATTTGTTAAAATTGTTCTTCATTTTAATTATTGCATTGTTTTTAAGTGTTTTTTGCACTACAAATAAGATATGTGCAGTGTACACAGGAATTCATTCATATATATTTTTCAAATTATAATCTGGCCCCAACAGTTTGAGGGAGTGTGACCTGCCCCTCTGTTTTAAAAGTTTGAGGACCCCTGCTCTAAGCTATTCAGCATTCCTGAGAACATCCATACATAGAAGAGGATCTTGTTTTCAGAGAATCACAGAAGGGACCACAAGGTCCACTCAGTCCAATCCCTTCCCATGCAGGAAGATGCAAAAAGAGCACTTCTGAAATATGTTCATCCAATCTCTGTTTAGCTCTCTGAAGATGGAGAGTCTACCAACCTCTCAGGTAACCTATTTCACTGTTGAACCGCTGTTACAGTAAAAAAAAAAAAGGTTCTTCCTAATGGATAGGTATAATCTCTTTTCTCATCATTCAAACCCATTGTTTTGTGCTCTCATTTCTGGAGCAATGGAAAACAAGCTCACTCCATCTTCTACATAACATCCCTTCACATATTTAACAACAGCTATCATGTCACCTCTCAGGGGCCTTCCACACAGCCATATAACCCAGAATATCAAGGCAGAAAATCCCACAATATCTGTTTTGAACTGGGTTATCTGCGTCTACACTGACATACATTCCAGTTCAAAGCAGAAAATGTGGGATTTTATTCAGCTGTGTGGAAGGAGCCTCAGTTTTCTGTTCTCCAAATACATCCAATTCCTTCTGTCATTCTCATAAAGCTTAGCTTCCAGGAAGATTTACAAGTTTACAGTTTGTGATAGGAAATTGAGAGAAAGACATGGTGAGGGAGTGCAGTTAGTGGGTGTACCCTTTCTTGGCAGATCTTGTCTGGAATGCCTGAGTAGGCTTACTGATACATATCTTGGGCTGTTGAGTGTAGCAATACACACAATATGGGTGAATGGAATTGTTTGCAAAGTTCCTTTTGGACAGACTGTCATATGAAGCACCGAGACCCTTCCTCACAGCCTTGTTTCACAATGTAAATATTGAATAATCTCATTTGCCTTCACTTGGGTCGGGAGGTTTGAATAATTTAACAATAGGTCATTTGAGCTCTGTTGTGTCATCAGCTAATTACTGAATTTATGTCCATCAAGAGCAGAGCTGCGGTAGTATTTGAAATTCCATTTATTGCACTTGAGCTTAATGCTTACTGTTATTCTTCCTCTGCATTTTTTTCCCGTCATGAAAATTAACCCACAATATATCTTTTTTTTTTTTTGTCCTTTTCTGGAAAGAAAACAAACAGCTCCCTTGCCAAGTCCTTCATTATAGGGTTTCTTTCCCTCCCTCGTGAATTGTGATCTAACAGCAGCCTAGCAGAAAGCTTAGGGGCCTTTGAAGTGTTGCACTAATTTGATTAATATGTAGTTACATCCTGTTATGATGCACTTTGCTGTGTACATTTTAAATGGAAAATGCAGAGTGAATTTCATTTGAGTTTTTTTAAAAAAAACCAGCATACTAAATGAACAGCCCCAAAAGTGGTCTTTAATAACAAGTAAGGCAGGCACTTTCAACATGCAAATGAGCTATTGTTTGTAGACTAATTGTGATCTAGTGAAAAATACATGTTTCTGTAACCAATAGGAAACCAGAGTAATATTAAGGTGGTGGTGAAAATAGATTAAACTGCAAAATCAGCAGCTGTTTACTGGTGTGGCAAATCTTCATTTTTTTCCCAAAACAATAATTTGTTCATTTTGGTGAATGTGTTGTGTATTTTTTAAAGGAAAAGGCATTTGAAAAAAAAAACTGGCCAAATATGCTGTGCTTCAGAAAAATCCTGCCAATCAAAAAGTCAGCAGTTCGATGGCGGGTTGAGGTGAGCACCTGCTGTTATCTTCAGCTCACCTGCACACCTAGCAGCTCGAAAGCAAAAATGCGAGTAGATAAATAGGTAATACTTTTAACATGGAAATAATAAAGGCACCCTTAAGGAATCAACTGAAGGAAAGCTCCTTGGCATGAAAGATGGAATAACAGTGTATAGTTGGCATTGTATGCTTGCCTTATGCATGTATTCTGTAAACCGCTCTGAGTCCCCTTTGGGGTGAGATTTATTTATTTTTGTCGTGTCAGGAGCGACTTGAGAAACTGCAAGTCACTTCTGGTGTGAGAGAATTGGCCATCTGCAAGGACGTTGGCCAGAGGACGCCCAGATGTTTTGATGTTTTTAACTATCCTTTTGGGAGGCTTCTCTCATATCCCTAGATGAGGAGCTGGAGCTAATAGAGGGAACTCATCTGCGCTCTCCCTGGAATCGAATCTGCGACCTGTCGGTCTTCAGTCCTGCCGGCACAGGGGTTTAACCCAATGTGCCACCGGGGGCTCCATTGGGGTGAGATGGGCGGGGTATAAATACTGTAAATAAATAAATAAAACTTAAAAGGTCTAGTCAAGAACAGGAATTGTTTATGGCATCAAAAATTATCCCAATCAAGGTTGTATGGGACAATAAATAGAGTAAATTTTGGTGTCCTTAAGGAGATGTGATACAGCCAACCCTGGCGAATAGCTCCAAATCAACAAGAAAAAGAACAAAAGATCCTGGATATCACAAATGTAATAGTTCGATGCCTACATACACCTAATTTTGTGTATTTAGGGCTGAAAAATAGAGTGAATCTCCCTAGTGATTTTTTAAAAAATCACAGAAGGAAAGTCCTACATGTACTGAATTTCTCAAAACTTGTGGTTTCTCAAATAATATTTCACCCTGAAACACGTCAGTTGTCAATAAATGGCTTTTCAAACCACATCATTCAAGAACTTTTTCCATTGATCTGAGGGCTATTTAAATATTTTCACTGAATTTGTTTTGGCCCCTTTCATTGCATTGCTGGCCACATGACCTTGGAGGTGTCTACGGACAATGCCGGCTCTTCAGCTTAGAAATGGAGATGAGCACCAACTCACAGAGTCAGACCCGACTGGACTTAATATCAGGGGAAAACCTTCACCTTTACCCTTTCATTGCAACAAAGGAAGCTTATTTCTCACTACTTTATTTATGAAAATATGATGAAATTGCACATGACATTTATTGCTCACTAAAATTTACACATTCTTCCCTCTTTCAAAGTTTTGTCCATTGATTTCATCAGGTTGATTTGTTTGTTTGTTTGTTTGTTTGTTTAATATTCTGTCTTCTTACACCATGTGATTCAAGATGGGATTGATATGTGCCTTGTTTTCTGCTTCCTTGGAGACTAGGATGCGGAACAATAGCTTCAAACAACAAGAGAGGAGATTCCATCTGAACATGAGGAAGAACTTCCTGACTGTGAGAGTCATTCAGCAGTGGAACTCTCTGCCCCGGAGTGTGGTGGAGGCTCCTTCTTTGGAAGCTTTTAAACAGAGGCTGGATGGCCATCTGTCAGGGGTGATTTGAATGCAATATTCCTGCTTCTTGGCAGGGGGTTGGACTGGATGGCCCATGAGGTCTCTTCCAACTCTTTGATTCTATGATTCTATGATTCTCCAGAATCATCAAAAAGAAAAATGGGTTCCCTCCAGAATCATACCATGCTGGCTCTCAGCTTACAACCACTTTAACAACACAAATCAACTAAGAAAACTCTTAATGAAAGGCTAAAACACAATTGGAACAACTTCCATTCTAGTTTTCCATGAAAAGTTGCTTGCTGGTCACTTCAGTAGCCAAAAGACAGAAGAAATCAGCACTTCTGAAGCTAGAAATGGAGGTCACAACACAGCTGTCCCATTAGGCCTATGCAATTTGTCTATTTCCATGGAATGTTGATAGATTTACCTTGAGCTGAATGTGACCAAGATTTTGACTCACATGATTGTCCCCAGCAGATTTTATAGTCCTTTGGTCACCATTCAATCCATTTTGTATGTTTTCATCTACAGTTGTCCTCATTATGCACTCCTGTCCCGTAATAAAGGCCAAAACCCACTGCTCCCCTTCTTGGGCTCCTCCCTTACAAATACACTTTTATACACTCTTTAATTTCCATCTCATCCAAGGTTTTAACATTTTAGCTTGTGCATTTGGCCTGCCCTTTGTGTTTGATTTTTTATTACATTACTTTTCACTATTTATTTAATTCTGTTATTTTATGTATTCTGCTGTGATGCAATTTTTCTGTTGTTTTGTTTCGTTTCTCATTTTGATGTAATATTTTTGGGCTTGGCTTCATGTTAGCCACCCTGAGTTCCCTTTTGGGAGATGGTGGTGGGGTATAAATAAAGATTATTATTATTATTATTAATTATTATTATTATTATTATTATTATTATTATTGGTGTGACTAAAAATAGAATTGATTTTTCTTGTATTTGTAGCTACAACAGTAAGAGACAGAAATAGCCCAGTGCAGTCCATTGGATTATCAGCAGTCTTCTAAAAGATGTTTGTGTATATGAGATGTAGCTTTAAGACATCAGCTCCAGAAGCAATTGTAAGCAAACATACAGCTAAAATCAGTTTTTAGTCCCAAATATAATATAATCATTTTATTCTATCAGAGGTATACACTTTCCACATTTCAATCTGGTCCCCCTAATTTTGTCCTAGGACACACCCCACAAACAATGGTTGGCTATATTATCCATTCATCCCATGGCTTGCTTAGATGACTTTGGAGGGAGAAGAGTCCCACAGCCCTAAAATAAATTTGTGGGAGAGGGTGAAATTAGGGATTTGAGGGCAATAGGTTTTATACAATTTGGAAGATGCAGAAAAAAAATTGATGAAGCCACAGATGATACCATGGAAGCAGCATATTGTCCACCACTGCATTAATCCAATGGGAAATTGGTGAACAATGGATTAAATGGGTCTATTTCAACGGGAACTAACAAATGGATTTACCCCATAGCATTCCATATATTCAACATGACATTAAGTAAGCTAGCAATGGATATTAGCCAAAATAAACTGAGACAATATCCTGGTTCCTCTGGCACACTCATCAACTCTAAGGAGAGTTTGGTCTCTTCTACAGAAATGTGGGGTCAGGATCCTTCCGTTATGTATGCAGGGGACATTTTAAAAGCATTAGCTCCACTGCTGCTTACTTGCTTACAGCAATAAAATATACGAATGCTTTAAGTTCAATGTAAATCCCAACTTCCAGTGCTTTACATAAGTCTAGTGTTTTAAATCAAGATGATGAATCACTGGGATACATTAGAAGGAACAGTTTGAGCAAATATGGTGCAGGAAGAAAAGCATCTCTTTAGTCAACTCTGCTTCATTCTCTCCACCCCATGTGTAATTCATGAAGCTTTAAATGGTGCCAGATTATAGATAGCTAAACTGACATTTTTACTTTCACTTAGTGGCTTGAATAATTGGAACACTGTGAACATTTGAAATGCTAAAGTAATCATTGCTTTGAATTCATCTTGTGATGTCATAGCCACTGATGACTGACATAATAAATTGGACAGATATGAACGCCTGGAGAGAGTGCAGGAAACACTGGTGTTGTGTTTTGTTGTGTATATACACAACAATTAAATGATCTATAACCACCACTAAATTCTCATGTTTTCTGTAATGAAATGCACTTTAAAAGTATGATGTATTGTTATTGTTAATCCACTTCTGGGCAAGGAGTGGAGTTTCATTTAAATTTTTAGTGCGTTTCTCTCAAAGTCAAAGAACTGTACTGTGTATGAAAAGAATATCAAATCTCATTAGGAAGCTGAAAAAGACTGAGGGAGAGCTACTAAAAACTCAGCACTCCATCTGGTAAATTGAAGACACTCTGTCCTTTTCTTAAACTGAGAAAATGCTCTGTAACCTGTTTGAGACAAACAAGTCACTGCATCTCTCTGACTTTCCTGGGAATTAGCATGTTCTGACCCAGATGCCCTGTTCCATGTCCCTATGTCCTTGGATGAGAAATTTGTGATCTTATTCCAGGAATCTGCTCCCAACAAAGAGCAAGAGTGTTTCCAAACACAGCAGGGCTGACCCTATAGTAATATGATAGGTTCATATATAAAATCTAAAGAAGTGGTTCACCATTAAGTCTGAAATGTAAAATTACCAAACTGTACCACTGCTCCCAAAAAGAAAAGCAGACTATGGTTACTCAGGTTGGGTTGACATATTATACATCATACCCAAATTTTGCCAAAAATATAGCTGCACATCTTTGATTTCTTCAATAATATCTATTATAGATTGAGCATTCTTTATCCAGAGTTCCAAAATCTGAAATACTCCAAAATCTGAACTTGTCCATTTGGTTGGCTGAGATAATTATTAGGCATGGTTAGGTCCTTTCGGAATCCTCAGAATTCAGATTAAATTCGGATCTAATTCCGTTTTGAAGTGATTTCGAAGTGATTTGGGAACCCGGAAGTATCCTTGCCCTTTCGAAGCCACTGTCGGCATCTTTGTTCTGAGTCAGGAAGTGAATCGGAAATTACTCAGCGTTTGGAGGCAAGCACGCAGCAAGGCAAGCAGCAGTTTGCATGCTGGGATGCTTGCCTCCAGCCAGGGAAACCATGTGGAAAGGGGCGGGGTTATGGCACAGCAGCCATTGCCCTTTAAAAAGGGCCATGCGTACCTCGTGGGCTCATTGTGAGCAGGGGACATGAACGGGTCGGGTCAGGAAGGCCGCTTGGGTGGGAAAGGTGCGACTGAGCAACAGGATTACAGATAGGGAAGGAAGGGAACAACAAATTGCGGAGAAGAGAACAGCTGGTAGCAGGCCCGTTGGCTGTGAGGCTTACTTGGGGAGGGAAGAAGGGCCGGGCAGCACAAAAGGGCAACTGGGAGAAGTGTTCTTCTCTTGTCTGCCACTGTCTGCCAATTGAATTAACGTTTCTAGAAACCTTGGATTTTGGGATCCCAGAAAGTCCCTTTGAACTTTCAGAATCCCCTTATCTGCTAACAATTTCAAATAATTTGTAATAATAATTTCTAATAATAATATATCTGCTTGGGGTTGCACACTACTTTTTGTACTTTTTTACTTGTGGAAGATAGAAATCTGCTTTTATCTGTTCAAAATTTCCTTGGGGAAACACCCAATACTACTTGCCTTGAGGCGTCCCTGCTTTGGGAGACACACTGTGCTTGTGAGAACTATAAATCTGCTTTTATCTGTTCAAAATTACCTTGGGGAAGCAGTTTTCCGTGTATTGCGCAATTGCACCCACCATTAACAAAGCAATTTGGAAAATTTGGAAAATTTGGGAAATTCCAACTTTTTCTGGGAAATTTCGGAAATCATCTCTGAACCAAATCGCCAGAGCCCCCTACATCTGAAACGGGATTTAAACCATTTTTTTCATGATCAAACAAGCCTAATAATTATATCTTTCCTTTTGATGGTTCAATGTTTGCTCACTTTGGTTCAGGAACAAATTATTTAAACTACTATAAAAATACTGTCAGGTTATGTATATAATGTGTATATGAAACATAACTTAATTTTGTGTTTAGACTTGGGTCCCATCGCCAACATATTTCATTTCATAACTAAAAAAAGATTCCATCGACATGTTAGAGAGGTCTTCATGATGGTAAGAGCAGTTTTTCCTGTGTAATACTCTGCCTTGGAGGGTGGTGGAGTCTCCTTCTCTAGAAGTTTTTAACCAGAGACTGGATGGCCATCCGTTGGGAGTGCTTTGGCTATGTATTCCTGCAGGACAGAATAGGATTGACCTGGATGGTCCTTGTGCTCTCTTCCAAACTATGATTATATGATTCCAGTAAAAATTCTCTTTTCCTAATGAATTTACTCATCATTCCCAAATGATTTTGTTTCTCTCTGCATGCCGTTCACACCTAAAATTATTCCAAGTTCACATTCATTCAATCATCTCCCCTAATCCTCCTCACTCACAGAGCTGACTTTAGATGCTTAAGCTTTATTTCTATTTAATTTTAAGTTAACTGAAATGCTTCCAATTTGGAGACTTCTGTAAAAATTAATTTGGGGAAGCAGAATTGTTATGGGGAGAATAATAATAATAATAATAATAATAATAATAATAATAATAATCAACTTTATTTTTTACCCACCCTCTCTCCCTGTGGGGACTCAGGGTGGCTTCCAGAGTAAAAATGGCAAACATTAAATACCAGTACAAAACATTATAGATAATTAACAGACAACTATAAATAAGTTGCCCTCATCCCCACTCCCATGGGTATATTTCTGCTTGTTTGCATGTTCAAAAGTGGAAGTTTTGAGCTACATCAATGATCAAAAAATTAATGGGACTGAAGCACAGTTCCTGTTATAGTTCAAGTGCTCCAAGCTCCTGTAGGCTGCCAACCCATCAAATAAATAAATGCATATGAAGTCACAATGATCCCCGTTTTCCTCTCATATCACTATTCATTATCATGTCTGATTGAATAAGCAGGGCTTTTGACAGAAATCTTTAAATAACAGGCACATCTTTGTATTCTTTCCCTTGCAAATGCAGCCCTTCATGCGCAGTGTGAAGGACTCCTGCCCCTCCCTCCCCGTTCCATGTCAATGTGCTCCTCACACTCCAAACACAAAAGTTAAATGTTGACAAGTACTACTGCGACTTGCCAATGTTCTTAAAGGATGCAGCCATGTTGTAAGAGAATGAGGCAAGAGACACAAAAGCACCATTGAACACGATGGGACAAGGTGGCCTCCCAGCTTCATCACTTTCAAAACTATCCTAATTCTACTCTAATTAGCTCATCCTGGAGAAAAAGTTCCTGAAGTCCTTTCTGGAAAATAAAGTGGCTTTTAGCACCACATCATTAATAACAATGATGAAAGCTTCTCTTTTGTGACCGACAACAGTACCATCTTACATATGTTTACTCAGAAGTAAGCCCCTTTGAGTTCATCCCAGGTAAGTGGTTATTAGCATTGCAACCTGCTGTAATTTTGATGACAAATTGCTCATTGACATCCTGAATAACAAAACAGAATTGGAACACTCTATAGAGCAGAAAAATGCATTGACATGCTGGATATAGATGAAGATTTTAAAAAGAGTTGTAAAATAAGTGGGAATAATTTCTCATAATTCCAAAAATTGATGTAATTTGGTAAAAATCATCAGAAATTCAAGATAGGTGAACAGAGAGGCATAGTGAAGTGGTGAAATACATTGCATTCTCCATAGCCACACTCCCAAGAAACATCCAAAAATACGAACAGTTGAGTCCAGGTCTGGCAGCATTTTTAGAAGTTAAATCATCCTAAACCAATTTATGATATTTGGATGGCACTGTTGTATAATCTGGGGAAGGGAGAAGAGGTATAGCTGCAACTGATTCAAGAATGAACTGAATCAAAATTATTTCCCATTTTCACCAGTCAAGTTCAATAAGTACACCTATTACTAGAATGGAAAGGATCATGTTCTACCTATCTGCCATATGTTTGTTAAATAAACCTCTCTGGAAAGGTAGGGAGGGAGGAAAAGAAGGAGATGAGACAATGCTATCTCAGGAGTTATGTGGAATATTCCATAGAGATTGAAAACCAGACACAGAAAGGGCAATTCTTGATTTGGAGGGAGGAAACTGTCAATCTCCCCTTTAGTCATTTTATATATATTGTATTGTCGAAGGTTTTCATGGCCGGAATCACTGGGTTGTTGTAGGTTTTTTCGGGCTGTATGGCCATGGTCTAGAGGCATTCTCTCCTGACGTTTCACCTGCATCTATGGCAAGCATCCTCAGAGGTAGTGAGGTCTGTTGGAACTAGGAAAAAGGGTTTATATATCTGTGGAATGACCACGGTGAGACAAAGGACTCTTGTCTGCTGGAGCTAGGTGTGAATGTTTCAACTGACCACCTTGATTAGCATACAATGGGCTGACTGTGCCTGGAGCAAACTTTTGTTAAGAGGTAATTAGATGTCCCTGCCTGCTTCCTCTCTGTTGTTGTGCTGTTGCAATTTTAGAGGGTTTTTTAAATACTGGTAGCCAGATTTTGTTCATTTTCATGGTTTCCTCCTTTCTGTTGAAATTGTCCACATGCTTGTGCATTTCAATGGCTTCTCTGTGTAGTCTGACACTGACATGGTGGTTATGAGAGTGATCCAGCATTTCTGTGTTCTCAAATAAAATGCTGTGTCCAGGTTGGTTCATCAGGTGCTCTGCTATGTCTGATTTCTCTGGTTGAAGTAATCTGCAGTGCCTTTCATGTTCCTTGATTCATGTTTGGGTGTTGCATTTGGTGGTCCCTATGTAGACTTGTCCACAGCTGCATGGTATATATTCATTCATTCATTCATTCATTCATTCATTTAATGCATTCAGTTTTTTCCCCAGTATGTAAACCATGATGGTGTAAAAAGGTAAAGGTTTCCCCATGGCATTAAGTCAAGTTGTGTCCAACTCTGGGGGTTGGTGCTCATCTCCATTTCTAAGTTGAAGAGCCAGCATTGTCTGTAGACATCTCCAAGGTCATGTGGCCAGCATGACTGCACAGAGCACAGTTACCTTCCTGGAGAAGTGGTATCTATTGATCTACTCACATTTGCATGTTTTCGAACTACTAAGTTGGCAGAAGCTGGGCCTAACAGCAGGAGCTCACCCTGCTCCCTGGATTTGAACTGCCAACCTTTCAGTCAGCAAGTTCCGCAGCTCACCAGTTTAACCTGCTGCACCGCAAGATGGTGTACACACCTTAAAAACCAAAATACACTTTTAAAACTGTGTACATAATTTTGAAAATAATGAAACAACGTGTGAAAAAAGCATTAAAAGGTATTTAGCCAGCCTAAAATAGAAACAATCCTCTCTGTTTAAAAAACTCAATCTTCTGTCATCAAATGCTACCTGAAATGAAAAACCTCTTCACCTGCTGGTGAAAGAGAACAGGAACCACCCCCGCCCCACAATTCTTTCTACACAAGATATGAATAAATTTAATAGTTTTGAAACAGGAATGTTAATCAAAAACAAAATGTATCTTCTTTTGGATGATAACGGTCTTCTTGACTATGGCTATCCTGAAGACCAGGAATTGACAAAGTGTTCACAAGTTTCAAGGAATAAATAAGCAGATTTCTTCTAGTATTGACACAGCGGTTACGTGTTAATATTCAACATAGACTCAGGAGGAGTATATGTACCAAAAAGGGGGCAATATGAAATTATTGCCCCTCCAAATGAGAATTTACACATGCCCTTGATGTTTTCCATCAGTCCAACAATTTTGAGCTTTACAGAAAGCGGAACTCTGCACAACATTTGTGCCTAGAACTCTTTCATATTTCTCTATGCCTTCCACTGGTAACTTTGCTCCTATTTCAGATTCCTGAACTGTATTTCGAAACCCATCTAACCATCCTTCACTTTATTTATACATTTTCTCTCTTCCAGACAAGGGATGTAGCCACATTGCACAATAATATGATTGACATCACTTTTACTGCTATGGCTCAGTGCTATAGAATTCTGGAATTTCTAGTTTGTGAGATATTCAGCCTTCTCTGTTAGAGAGCTCTGGTGCCATAAGAACCCACAAATATCAAAAGTTTATAGCATTGAGCCAAAGCAGTTAAAATGGTGCCAAACTGCTATGATTCTAGATTTTTTTGGATTTCAAAACACTTGATTTTGGCTGGGATCTAGGAAAAGGGTTTTTATCTTGCTGCTTTGGTTTGGGGCCACTGAAAAATATTCTAGGGAACCCATGCCAAAATTCCAGCTTCTATTATTTGTCTGTATTTGACTCCCAACCAGAACCAGAAATCAAAACAGATGTTGCTGTTGTGATTCCCCCAGCTGTCCTTGTGCATTTCTGCCTCCTTTCCTATCTTCTCTGCATTGGTCTCCTAATCTTTGTGAGCAACATGTGAGATAAAATGCTGCCTAATAAAGAAAGAAATTTGTGCTTATGTTTACTGTACAGAAGGAAGGGAAAGGCCTTTTTCAACCCACAATATACGGTATGTTTGTTTGGAAAAGAGAATTAGCTTGAAGAAAGAGAGCTGGAACAATAGTTCTACAGTTACATCTCACAACAGATGTTTCCATTTTTTTTAAAAAAAAATAAAGCAAAGTAACATATCATGTGCAGACATATCCCTTTTAGAGTGGTTTTTCATTCTCATCAAATACTAAAAAAGACAACATTGAGGATGTCATCACATTGAGGTCCAAAACACGGGTGACAGTGGGGGGATTTGCTGGGCAGCATGACAAATCCGTCAGGCAGTGGGATAAAAAGTCACTCCACACCTCACACTGCCTGAATCACCACTTTCCCCATCACACAGAGGAAAAGAAAAAGAAAAAAGAAAGTGTCACTGCCTGGCTCTCCTCCCCCCAATGGTGGCCCCATTCTCAGCAATGAGAACATGACCTCCCAAACCAAGGATGTGGATGGGATACTTGGAGAGTGAAGAGCAACCACATGAATCCTGGACCCATGCCCTTCCTGGCTAATGAAAGTAACCCAAGGGGGATTGTCAGATTGAATAAGGAGAATACGTAGTGAACCCTTTACTAAAGTAAAGTCTGTCCACCCTTTCTAAAACAGGCTGTGGTGAGGCCACTACTGAAAAAATTCTCCTTGGATCCCACCATACTGAAGAACTGTTGACAAGTCTCTGTTATTCCCTTTTGGAACAAGGGCTGGTGGTGATGTCCCAGGTCCAGGCACTTCTGGAAGGAATGATCTAGATTTATTTCAATCCCCCTTCAGGCCTGGCTATGGGGCAGAGAGAGCTTTGGCCATCTTAGTAGATGATTTATGTAGGGGACAAGATGGGTGTGTGTGCTTGATAGACTTTTCAGGGGCTTTCAGTACTATTGATCATGGTGACCTCTGAGTTGTCTTTGTGTGATGGGGCTTGGGGCACTGTTTTACAGTAGCCCCAATATTTTTTGAAAGGGCAGATTCAGAAAGTGATGCTGAGGAATGTGTGTTCTATATCCTGGCTACCATCCTGTGATGACCCTTGTGTGGTTTAACATCTGTACTTAGTAGATGATTTATGTAGGGGACAAGATGGGTGTGTGTGCTTGATAGACTTTTTAGGGGCACTTCTGGGAGAGATTATCTGGAGTTTTGGAGTTCAGTGTTGTCAGTATACTGATGACACACAACTCTCCTTTCTATCCAATGTCAAGGTT
Organism: Anolis sagrei; assembly: GCF_037176765.1. Lineage (NCBI taxonomy): Eukaryota > Metazoa > Chordata > Lepidosauria > Squamata > Anolidae > Anolis > Anolis sagrei. The sequence goes on from NC_090022.1 coordinate 274,796,090, forward strand.
CCACTGACTTCCATCCAATTTCCATCAATTTCCTGCAGTCTTCTTCCAGCAGTGCTTATTCAGATGGTTCTGGAAGGGTTTGAAGGCAACTACCTTCCTTAATAATTCAAACCTTCATCCCAATATGAAGGTTGCTCTAGGGAGCAGATGCTGGAAGGTTGTAGCAAAATGTTGCAGTTGCACTAAAAGCAGATTCAATAGATGGTAGCAAAGTGCTGAGAGGAAGAACGGTGTATTATGAATCTCACTCAGAGTTTGGATAAATTATTTATTTGAACTACAGTTCCTATAATACCTGAATCAGTAGAACTCTATGAAGTCATTTTCCTGTTCAGAACCACCTAAGTTTTGAAGAATTTTGCTCCCACCAGTGGTGTTGAAGACAGGTTCATCACCCCACCAAATCAGCTTTTTCAAATAATATGAGGAAGAGCACCATGTTATTTGCCTCAGACAGCAAAATGATCTGGTCTGGCTCTACCAGTTAGCATTATTTAGAGACATGTTGTCTCTAAACACAGGGATTATATGTTGTTCTCATATCCATTAGGGACCATAGCCCTGCCTTTGTCTAAACTAATTTTTAAAAATCACCTGAATTTCATAAGTTATTAGTGTGCTGTCCAAGCCCACCCACTAAGCTAGGGATGGGGATCAAACTCAGGCACAGAGCCAATGCTTGATCATCATGTTTGTGAGCATATTGGTCAAATCTAACAATGCAGTGGCTAAGGGCTGAATATATTTATTTCAAACTTTTATATGTAAGGAATAATTCATCGACAACAGCAACACACGCACACAGACAGAGAATGTTGGGAAAATTGAAATAGCCTTGCTAACATATCCATGAAGGGCTTAAGATCACATTATTTCTCAATTACTTATCGTCATTGATCAGCACAACAGTGTGACATGTTATTTATGGGCTACCATGATGGATGACATCCGTTTCCATAGTAAAGTAAGCAAATTCTCTGTTTATATCTGATTAAAGTTGAAGGTCATTTTTTGATTATATTTTATTTTCTACTACAGCAATATCAGTCATGGCCTTTAGACTTGAAAACTGGCAACAAGAAAGAAAAAGATGTTTTTCTACTTAAAAAGTGACCACAAATCAGGAGTAAAATACAATTTCCATCTCAGCAATGGGGAAATTGCCAGAAGACCGCAGATAAAATGCATATAGAGCATTTTATGCCTTTTTATTTAAACTCCCTATTTTATGAGAAATACCTAACTACCCTGAATCCCTTACTGGAGATAGGATGGGTTACAAATAAAGTTATTTATTTATTTATTTACCTGTTTTAAGGAATAATAGCATTGTGTTTCTAGAGTGCTTTAGTGTTCAGGGTACTTCAAATGGATGGGTGGATGCATGGACGAGTGGATGACAAATAATGTTTGCAAACCTTCACATGAGGCTCCCTATATTGTTTCATCATTGTTCCATCCTACCTAATATTAAATTATTTACTCCTGAGGCTGTAGATGAAGCTTTCTGAATAAACATCATGTGACTATTGGTTGTTGTTGTGGTCATTATGTGCTTTCAAGTTGACTCCAATTTATGGCAAACCTATTATAGGGTTTTCTTGGTAAGATTTTTTTCAGAGGAAATTGGCTCTTACTATTCTCCTTTCAGACTTAGAGAGCATGACTTGCCCAAGATTACCCAGTGGACCTTTGGTCTCTCAAAGTCCTCATCCATCATCACTCAGATCAGTTCACCATGATGGCGCCAACATTCCACTGGTTCCAATTCTCTACCAGACCCTTGGAAAATTACTTTTCTGGATGACAGCTTCCAGAATCCTACAGCTCACACAGTCACTGACATGTGGGATTCTGAAAAATTGTGTTCTCTTTTGTTTTTAAGGAATGGTTCCAAGCTCCTTAGCACTGCTTCCATTTCCAAAGTTCAAGTTTCTGATGCTGTTGTATGAATCACCATGCAGCAATGGTTACTCATGTTCAAGAGTGTCTCAGCCAATTGTGGTAAAACCGCAAAGTTTTAAAAAGCACAATAAACATTTGCAGAGGGGAAAAATAAGGGAGGGGCACATACAAAATAGCTGAATGAGGTCTTAGCATGCTCAGTCTTTTCAGAACATTGGTAGATATTTGTGGAACTGAATTTAGGACTTGGGTGGAATGGAGTGATTGGAACCCTGAGCAGCATTAACTTTAGTGTGGGATCTTAGATGCCTTGCCTCGGGCCAGTCGCTAAACTTTTACCTGAGGTAAGATTTGAATTAGCAACTTCCTAATTCACTGCTCAGTTTCTTAGCCACCAAACTCCATTAGCTGTCAGAGTGTTTATGATGGTGAATGTGTCAGAACAAGAACAAGAGCTGGGAAAGTACTAACCTTTCTGTGCTTTGCTTGTCATGCGCTATTTATCTAACCCTCTGGCCCTCTGCTGTTGAACTTCTACCAGTGTATATTTATCAGTAAGCCATTGGCAGGTGTAAATGAAACTCCACAGGGTCCAAATATATAACACATACATATAATGTAACCCCTTCTTTGCCATTCAGTAAAGCTCCAAGTAATGGGGTTTGGAACTAAAGCCAAATACTAGAGTTGTCTTACAGACCATACATTTGCAATTAGGCCTGTCCAAAGCAAAAGTTCATTCAATCATAAAATTTTAGAATTATGATAATTTGGGATGAAGATAATTTATTCCTGTTCAGCTCAAGAGTCTTGCAACTACAGTAACTCAGATAGATTGCTGTGCAGCCTCTGTTTATATGTCACCAGCAGAAAATAGCTCACTACCTTCTGAAGTAGCAAGTTGCCTGGTCAAACAACTCTAATCATTATGATATTTATCCTAATGTTTAATATAAATCTGCTTCCTTGACATTTCAATTCATTGGTCCTAATTCTGTCCTCTGAAGCAACAAACAGGAAGATTGTTCCACATTTAGATGACAACTTTTTGGAAGCAGGATAATGGCTGCCTTTAATAGCTTGAACTTTCAGCCATTCCTTATATGACCTGACTCCTGATGGTAGCCTCAAATAGAATATATCTACTGTATCAATGGAAGTTATATACATTTTAGTAGGCTATGCAAACATTGATTCAGCAGGTCTATTCCAGTTAGGACTAGAGCAGATATTGGCAAACTTCAGCCCTCCAGGTGTTTTGGATTTCAACTCCCACAATTCCTAACGACCTATTGGCTGTTAGGACTTGTGGAAGTTGAAGTCCAAAACACCCAGAGGGCCAAAGTTTGTTAATGCCTGGACTACAGCTTTCCAAATTTTAAAACCATTACAGGCTTAAAAGGCAGCTTGAGAAATGGACAAGTGCAGTTCTGGGCCTTTATGATGTGGAATGAGTGACTATTGGTGGTCAGTCTAAAGCAGCCCTTATCTTGAGCTTAGAGTGAGTATGACCATTACATTACATTATGTGTCTTATACATAACCATCATAGATCAAGACCAGGATATCCTGGTGGAATCCAACTCAAGTCTTGGAGATTTGCAGAGTCCAGTGGACCAATGAGACCTGGATAACTAGTGATATGTTCGTATGCTAGGGAAAATCTGCACCTGGAGACACAAAGACTTCATCTCAAACCACCCAGAGATCTAGGAGGATGGCATTCTCCTTATGAATCTGGCTGCAATAATATAGGTAGAAACAATCTGGCTGCCCCCTTTCACCCCAGACGACCAAGTAATCATGGGACTGTGGGAAACATACTGACAGACTGGTTGGTTGCATCCATAGGGAGGTGGGAAAGGGTATTGCGCAGCAGAGAATTTTACCCAGCACCCAAAGTCCAAATGCAAAAAGACTCACAGACTCAATGACCAGAAAAATCTTTACACTTTACTTAGCAGAGATGAAAATATAAGACTTGCAATGCATACAAAAATCAAACAATGCAAGAAACTTACACAGTCCACAAAATAAGGTGTCTTCAACTTACAGCAAACGAGAGAGCAAAAATAAACCTTGAATAAATGACTATTTCACCATAGCCTCCTTCAGAGTAGCTCTCCACCATCCAACCCACCAACAACCACCTACCACTGTAAAAACTAGGGCTGGGCGGTTTCGTTTCGTTAATTCGTAATTCGTTAATAATTCGTTAGTTTTTTCAATTACAAAACGATAACGAACCATTCTGGAGCAATTATTTAAAAAAACGAATTTTCAAAAACGTTTTGTAAATGCTTCGTATTTCGATATTGTATTCGTTTCGTTATTGTTTTGAGGTCGTTTCGTTATTATTTCCGCATGTCTGGGCCAGTTTTATGGTTTAATTAGTGAAAAAAATTATAATATCACACCAACAGTCAACAACAGAGGGAGAGGGAAGCTTCAGAAGGTTTTGGAGGCTTTTTAGCGTATTTCGCGGTCGCGTCCGCCATTAACGAATCGATTCGTTATTGTTTCGGAAATCGATTCGTTGATTTTTTACCATTTACAAAATTTCGTAAATATCAAACTTTTTAAAAGGCAAATTTTGTAATTATTTTAAATATCGAAACAAAAAAAAAACCCCAAATACAAATCGATTTTAGAAACAAATTTTTACGTTGTTACCCAGGCCTAGTAAAAACCCATACAGATATACACCATTGGGTGTGGTTCAATCTTGCTGATTGACCTACTTTCCCAGCTGTAGAAGACAATACCACAAGGTTTTTCTTCACACACACACTTGGTCCTGCTATGACTTACCGCAACAAAGGGGATGAGTGCTTTAAAGATTTTTACACTCTGCCAAAACAATGCAGGACTTCACTGTGCTTTTACTTGGACTTTGTAAACCACTTTAGATACCAACTGTATGACAAAGGTAAAACAGTAAAATAGTGAAGTACAACAGTTAATTTTCATTGTAGTTACAGTTGTAAAAGTAAGAGCCCATCCAGACAGGGCCCAAAATGTGTGAGCTCTCACACTTTTACCGGAGGTATACAAATGATGCCGCCTATGAAACCAAATTAATTCAAGACAAAGCTTTGTCCCGAATTAATTTGATACCTGGTAAAACCCAGATCTTTGATAAGCTCTGGGTTCTTCCTGGTGTGGGTCAAATGTGGATTGGGATTCCCGGGCCTAATCCAAACAGCCATTTCAGGTTTTTCAGGCTCCTCCTACCCTCTCTTCAAAACCCCCAAAAGAAGCCCTTGAAAATTAAAACAACTTACCCTCCTTCTATGAAAGTACTGATGGAGTCCTCCTGGTGTGTAGAAATGACACACCAAGAGAAGAGGGTCAGGAGTGATCCCCCCACCCCAGGTCTCCTGGCACATCATTTCTACATGCCAGGAAGACTCCAGCAGTACTTTCATGGTGAATGGGTAAGTTGTTTTAATTATTAAGGGCTTATTTTGGAAGCTTCTGAGTGTCTGGGTGCCCTCCCAGAAGGTACCGGAAGAGCATCCAGACACCATCCCCGAGAAAAGCATGCATTTTGGTGGGAGATGTGGGAATTTAAACACACACTGTACTGGGTTTCTTAAATCCTTTTCGACATGTGTTTAAGTAAAGTCTGGAACCACCCTCAGTCTTTTTTATCAAAAGTAATTAAATGCAGTTTTAGTTTGTTCAATAACATGTACATCTAAATACCACAAGTGAGAAATATTCCCTCCATCCACTCTGTCAGCTCCTAACCACCTGCAACAAAACACAAAGCAGCACAAGCTGACATGTGAACCATGTAATATTGCTCCCAGATTTTAATGATACAACCTCTTGTATATAGAAATAAATTTAGAAGTAGCAATTGTACCACAAAAATAATGATTGTATCCATCTTCTCAAGTTCCAATAATGATCTAATGAAGTTACACTGTCATTGTTAGTGCTAATAGAGACTGAGTCACAAGCACCTGGAATTACTTTCTTTGACAATTGCACTTTTCCATAAGTAATTCCATTAGTTACTTTCATACTCTGAACACTATACAAAGGCTATATTTTCCCCTCTTTTTGGCTTCCCAACAAATGGTATTTCTTGCCTCTGAATGTGTACATTGCACATACTCATTGTACATCCAGGGGTGAGGGGACTTTTCTGTTTGATGCCCACTGCTTGGTGCAAAGTGTACAAAGTTGGCTTAGAGAGGAGAGAAGATGTATATTTAGAAAGACATATCAGTATAGGAATTTGTTTTCTGTTACAGATATCAGACTTCATTCCTCCCAAAGCTTTCATCATCAGCTTAAATAGGGAAGAATAAGGTTGTTGCTACTGGCCAGAAATCCTTGGTGGTTACCCACAAAATACCCAGAAAAATCTATCAGTCGATCATGATAAGATCTACCTGGTAGAATGCAATCAATTTGCTGCTCTTCACAGTGCTGTTTTTAAAACAATTTTGAAGACATCTATATCAAGCCTATAGAGTGCTTGAAAGCTGGAAGAATAGCCTCTTGACCAGAAAATTAAGGACAGAAGACTGGGCAGAAAACCAGATGGTGGCAACCCTGATCTCTCATTTATCAAAGTCAAATGAACAGGCAACTAAATTTCTCTTCAACACTAGCAATGACCCATCATTCTATATATACTCATAATCTGAATGTAGTTGGGTAATGCATTTGGTGTAGAATATGGTTACATGGGCTCAGCATCCATCACTTTGTTACCACTTCACATCATATATCTGCAGCAGCCAACTTACTCAAACTAGCCTTGTTTACTTGTTTATTTATTTACCATATTTATATCCACTGTTCTCAACTCTGAAGGGGACTCAAGGCAGCTTTACAGATAGGCAACTATTTGATGCCTTAAAACGATGTACAATTGAAATAAACATTGAAATTAAAACACTTTAAAACATTTTAAAACATTACATTCATTATTAAGATCACGCTATAGAGCAAGGACTGACCAAAGTTACAGGTTACACAAAACCATAAGATCACTGGTAGGAAAAGAACAAAAAGATGGGGGAATTTGAGGGTGAACTGCATGTGACTTTGGATATAAACATTGATAACAAAATATATTGTCTCTTCTTGATTATTTCAGGAGATCTTCCATGCTCAGGAAAACCACATCTTTTTATTCTGTTATTTAGCTATTCTAGCATTTCTGAATTTAGAGATCAGTAGCTTTACTCACTGAGTATAAGAGATCCCAGCAATAATGGGTCCTAAATTTTAAAAAACCCAATTAATTACTCTTTATCAGCGCCTGCTGACCCCTAAACTACTGCACTATGTTCCAGATGTTCAGTATTTTTAATCAGCTAAAAGCAACCTTTGCTGCTACCATATTAAATAGTTACACTCAGATGTGTTATTTTGGTTTTAGTTGGTAACTACTTTGCTCACTCCCCGTGTTACTATGGTGATTATCTACCCAAGTGGTTGGCTTACCAACCGCTGTGCTGTCATTGTGTGGTGATGAATTTATAAAACTGATCCAAAACCTTAGGGGGAGGAGGGGGAAGTCACCAATATTTCTTACAACTTCCCTTGATTTATTTCCTGGTGTCAGCCAAGGCCTAACATTTATTATGATTCACCTTAGCTTGATGGCATTCCATTTTTCTTATTGAAGAAGATGTTCCTGGAAAAAAAGCAACATCCCCTTAGACTTCGGGATATCACATAATAAATGAGGAGGTCTGGTTTTCCTCACAGCCCCAATAGGAAGGAGTGTTTATGTTGAAGGATCAAGCCCCCAATGGAATATTTACAGAATTTGTTGCGAGGTGTTGAACTATAAATCTCAAGTTTGAAGTCTACATCAAATAGAAGCGAAGATCTATAAAACACAGTGTAAAACAAGATGTCAGGAGACAAAAATGTAAATATTTTAAAGAATTATTTAAATCCTTAAGTGTCTGCCACATAAATAACACAAAATTTATGTTATCAAATGGACTTGGGGGCTGACATTCTAAATATTATAAATGAATTAAATATTTTTCTCTACAGTAAGCCAACAGAAAAAAGGCAAAGGTTGGGCTTTGGGTTGAATTGTAGGGTGCTCACCTGATTATTATTATTATTATTATTATTATTATTATTATTATTTGCTCCAGATAATTGATTTTTTTTAGGTCTTTGCCATGTTCTAATTTTTTAACTGCATCCATTCACAAAGCAATCAAAGAAGCCTGGTCCATAACAGTCCCATTTCACAAATGGTGAAATGAAGCCAAAAGATATTGACTTGACCAAGGCCACCCAAAGAGATTTCAAAATGGATCAGAGAAAATGGCATTCGTTAAGGAATAAAGATCTGTTATAGGACTGCATTGCAACAAGAGTTATCTGATGGGATGTACAAGTCAACAGTGGATGTGACCAAAACTATTGGAAGACAGGGTCAAAGTCAAGCATGACCAGGGATGATCAAGAATTTTTGAATGATTGAGTCCAAACTGACACTTGGCAAAAGAGAAGTTTACTGAACCATGAAGGAACACTCTGCATGCAGAGAAATCAAAGCTGAACCACTGAAGAATCAGAACTCTTAAGTCTAATCAAGGAGCTTAATCTACAAGAAGCCCTTCTTCACTAGACTAGGCAACAACAGCCTATGTGTGTATCAAAACTTCTCTATCTCATACTGTAAATTCAGCTGGTCCATAAGCATAGTAACACAAAGCTTTAAGAACAAATAAACCTTTTAAATGCACGTTTTCTTGTGTGACCCAATGGTAATGTATCCCAAGAAAAGGGCAATTCTTCTCTCTTTCCTCTTCAGACATCCCTTTCCTCATTTCTTCAATTGTGTCAAAACTCATTTAACTTCATTCAAGATTCCTTTTTAAAAACTGACTTCACACTTCAGATGAGATGTGTATGATAAAGTGCCTTTTGCTAAGGAAACTGTATATACCTGATTAGTCCTGGATGGGAAGCCCAGGATGAATGGATATGATAGACAGAGGATGGGTGGATAAATGAATGAATGAATGAATGAAGGAATGAAGGAATGAATGAATGAATGAATGAATGAATGAATGAATGAAGAGAAAAAGGCAGAGAGACTTGCAGCCCAAGAAAACTATTGCATCGTAGCCTACTCCTAAGTAGGCCTTGTGCACTGTCTCTACAGCTACTGAGATTCTCCTTAAACTGGAATTTGGGCCTTGGACCCAGATATCAGTATCTCATCCTGCTCTATGGCGATCTTTGTCTCCCTCCCTTCAGTGTTATCCTCTCAACAACCTTTCAAGACAGATTCTTCTGACAGATAAGCAAGCACTCGCCTCTTTTTTACATCACCATTTTAATCCTATTTTATGATGAATCATCTACACGAGGCAAAATCTTGTCCTATTAATAATTTAAATGGCTTCAATTTAAATATACTGTATTTTAGTTAGTTAGATAACTAATTTATTGAATGTCTACCCTGCTTTGTCACAGGATAGTGTCAATTTAATTTAGAATATTATAACATTTAAAGTGTTTCATTTTTCATGTTTGTACATGTCAAATCACTAGGTGACCCTATGAATGTACTTAAGCAAGGAATATTTAGAGTTGGTTTTTCCAGTTCCTTCCTCTGCCATATAGTCTACAACACCTGATATTCAATTATGTTCTCCCATTCAAGTATGATTTGGCGTCACCAGGACTGATCCTACTTCCAATATCAGACAAGATTCATTTGTGGCCTCACATCCAAGTACTAACCAGGCCCAGCCCTGCTTAGCTTCCAAGATCAGGTGTTCTGAGGGTCTTCAGGTTCTTTTTTGAGTGGGCTGTAATTTCCTCCCACCTTCACCCTCCCACCTACTCTCTAGGCCTCCTCACTGTGATATTTCTGGCTATGGACCTTGAGTTTTTCCACTTGGAAATCCAGGTAAGACAATCAAATAATTCTGTTCTGCATTCCCTCTGGCACACAGTACATATGCTGGAAGACTAATAAGATCAAGTGACTGGGAACACTAAGGGGAAACAGGCAGTTGTTCCATATGACAACAATGCTCCTCGGAGATAAACGTGATCTACATCTTGTAACTCAGAAAACATGAAGCTGATGTAAGATGCTTTTCAGCGATGTAGCTGCAAACTTGACTTTTGCAGGTGCACACATGTGTAAATTTTGGCCCTGTCTCCCTTCTACTGCAATAATCACTCTGGAGGGTGCTTGTCATTTCTTCCTCGATCTTGTCCTCTCCCTCTCCCTCTCTCTGTCTTTCTCTTTCAAAAAGTGAAGTGAAGATGCCTGCCACCTCTATAAAAATGAATTATTTCTTTGAATTTTAATCATGACATCCTTTTTTGTAATTCATGAGCTGGATGCTAATCAGCCCTTGAGTCATACTTGGGATAAATGATTCAGCAAGGTTCACCTTCCTGGCAAGAAGATAGAGGAATACAACTGGTAAATGCAATGTTGCTGTTTCCACTGGGCAATGCTATGATCCAAGCAAATGATAACATTTTGGTTGCGGTTTTAGGTGACACACAGCTTCATCCTCATTTGGCTCTTGTGACAACCACAGTTGCCAGATTTTCAAATCAACAATATGGGACAGAGAGTTGCCACCTCAAGATAGTGGAATAAATATTAGGCAGACCTCTGTAACACAACAAAATGCATCTCTTTGATCCCAGATGTTTCTCTTAACTGACTAGAACAAAACCAAAATTTTGAAAAATGTAGAGTTGTAATTGAATGTCATTTTTATCTTCTACTGTCTGGTTTTTAAAGCCACAGAAGCTCGCATGATATATTTTGGACATTTTTGGTTGTCCATGGAAGATATCACTATTATGTAGATTTTAGGTGTTTTTTTATTTTGTTTTTGTTTTGTTTCATTTTATTTTTGTTGTATGGTTAACATGGCTACCCCTGAATATGGGCAGATCTCCACAGTCCTATAATCCAGAGTCGAACAGCTTAACATATGCTGGATCAGTCCCAGAGGGATTCCCCCAGCTGCTGCGGAGTTGGGAGAGAGTCTTTGAATGTGATTTTCCTGCTTCCTGTCAGGGGGTTGGACTGGATGGTCCATGAGGTCTCTTCTAACTCTATGATTCTGTGATTATGATTCTATGAAATTCTATGAAATATGATTTGGCATCATGGAACATCTAGCCATCCTTACCATTGTCTTCCATGTCACTGCAATCTATAACAACTGCCATCCCATGTCCCCAGACTCCCCATGTCTTAGAAACAAAGGCTGGTAGAGTATGGACAGTTGGAAGGGCAGTTTCATTTCAGAACCACCCCAACTATTCCAACAAGTACAAAGTCAGGAGATAGTTCAAATTCAGAGCCAGAATGTGGCTAACTTTGGCTAACATGGGACAAGACTACATTAAAGTGGCCTTGTACTGGTTACCTGGATCCATTTTGGCTGCCACAAAAATGATCCAGCCTACACCAACCTAAGCAATCAGTGTAGATACACCATTTTGGCAGTGGATGAAAGTGTGAGTTTGAGGTTTCTCATTCATAGAGTTGTCATAAAGTCTCCTTGATAGCAGATAACAATGACAATATAATATCTGCCTCAAGTTTCACAGGCCTCAATATATTCAATCTTGTAGGAACCACTAACTTCTTTCTAGATACTATGGCAAGGCCACCTGCTCCATTAGGCCATAGTGTGTAGAGCCTATGAAAACAGGATTGAGGAAACATGTAGGAATTGGGAAGAAAAACAACAAAAATATTTTCAATTTTCTAATTTTAATGGATATGCACTTTTTGATGTCCATACAGGTAGACAGGACAGGTTTTGGAATGATATGTGTCCGGGCAAGATGGGGAGTTGAATACAAGAGTGCCTAGGGCCTACAAAAATCTTAATGCGGCTCTGTTTTATAATTGAATATTGTGAATGTAATCACAATTGAAGTTCAAATATATACATTTAACGATAATATAGGTATACCTCAACTGACAAAGTCAATCTGTTCCAGGACTGTTACTTCTTTAACAGAAATTTTGGCATCAAGGCAGAAATAACACTGAAGGAACAGGTTCCAACTTCCTACACTACAGAAAAGGAAATACAGGTTGACATGTTTCAGCAAACCTTTTTATTTGAAACTAACTATATGCATATGTGGAATGAAACAACAAGGTGAGGTAAGCATTGCACAGGTAAAATTTGGAAACTGCTAGAGACCATTTGAAGACATCTTCCAAAATGCATCTGCGGGTGCTTTATTTTTTTCCATCAAATTCTGCTTTTTTAATAATGTCTATTTTAGTAAACAAACTTATAAATCTAAGCTGTTTAACATGCTATGGATAGCTGGCAGAGCTTGCCTGTTATCTCCTCTGTTCAAGCAGGCTCAGTAAAATGAGCTGCCTTCTGTCCTATTTGGGAGAAGTTAAATGCCAAGAAGACACCAGATCCAACCTAATCTTAAAAATTAAGCAGAGTTGATCTGGTTAGTACTTTGATGGGAGCTAAATGTGGTCCTCAACCTATTTATACTTGGAAACGTTGAGAGACCATTTCAACACTTCTTCCAAAATGCATCTAGGGATAGCAGCTCATTTTAGACTAAAAGTCAGAGTGAGCTCAATATCTGACTGAGATTGAAGCCACCAGTCACCACTAGTGGGCCTAATCGCCATTACAATGGATCACACCAATTGAAAGGTTGGTAGTTCGAAGCCTGAGTGAGGGCGAGCACACAACCTTCATCCCAGCTCACTGTCCACTTAAGCAGTTTGAAAACAGCTGCGATCTGTGAGTAGAGATATTAGGCATCACTTAAGCAGGGAAGTATGGCACCATAAAGGAAATGCCAGAAAATGCCTGCAATCAGAGAAAGGAGGACGTCTGTAATCCAGGGCTCTTCATAATAGAGGATGGAGTGACAGCACCCCCCTGTGGCCAGAATTGAGCACAACCTCCAGGACACAGAAGTTGAGGAAAGAATGCTGCCATATACCTCTATCTGCTGTCTGTCCTCTCTGTTTAACAGCCTTGAATGTTTGCTGTGTATGTGTCCATTTGTCTGAGTCCCCTTCATCTCCCTCAGCATGAGAAGGGTGGGATATAAATACTGTAAATAAATAAATACTTAGGCAAGAAAATAATAAAGGCTAAATGTTGAGATCTCAATTCTGATTCTCAACTTTCAAAAGTATATACCCAAAGATTGCTGTTGTCAAGAAAATGTTGGGATTAGGGCTGTCCAACCACGGAAAATTTTGTTTCTAAACTCGATTCGTTTTTAGGGGGTTTTTGCGTTTCGTTATTTAAAAGAATTCCGAAATTTTTCTTTAAAAAAGTTCGATATTTACGAAATTTCGGAAATTACGAAACAATTTCGAAACAATAACGAATCGATTCGTTAATGGCAGACGCAATTGCGCAATACGCTAAAAAACCCTCCAAATGGGACAGGGGGAACTTCTGAAGCTTCCCTCTCCCTCTGTTGTTGACTGTTGGTGTGTTATTTTTTTTTATCACTGATAAAACAAACAACGACTATAAAACTTGTACCAGACATACGGAAATAATAACGAAATAATAACGAAACAATTTCGAAACAATTACGAAACAATTACGAAACGAATTGGAAAAATTCGTTTCGTTTTTTAGTTGCTCCTGAATGGTTCAATATCGCTTCATTATCAAAAAAATAATGAATTAATAATGAATTACGAAATTGACGAACGAAACCGTCCAGCCCTAGTTGTGGGATAGTTGATCTGAACTAGCTGTACTTTTTGTGAATTTCTAGGCTCTGGTGGTCTCAATACCCCTTTCCCTTGTTGCAGGAAGAGTGTCTTGCCCATTTAATCTTTCATGGAAAAGGAAGGAGCAAAATCCTAATTATTTTATTGTTGTTTTTGTGCACCTTCGAGTAATTTCCAGTCTATGGCAACCCTAAAGTGTGGGGGATGGATGGGTTCTTACAATCAACAAAGATTTGCCATGGCCTTCCTCTGAGACTGAGAGTGTGTAATTTGCCCCATGGCTTTCACGCTGAGTGAGGATTCAAACCTGATCTCTTGATTTTCTAGTCCCACATTCAAACCATGACACAATACATGATTTATTCTGTTATTCCCACATGTTTGCAGACAGGGACAGGGAAAGACAGTAGGGTCCCAACTACACTAACCATTTAATGCAGTGTGAAGCTTCAAACTGCTGTAGCTGAAAAAAAAAACTATTGCAAAAATGCACAAAAGAAAGCCCTTAATATGGAACAGTGTCGTTTAGGTCAGGTAAAAGTAAAGGTTTCCCCCCATTAGGTTTAGTCTTGTCTGACTCTGGGGGGGTTGTACTCCATTTCCGTAGACACCTCCTAGATCATGTGGCCAGCATGACTGAATGGAGTGCTATTACCAAAGTGGTACCTATTGATCCACTCACATTTGCATGTTTTCGAACTGCTAGGTTGGCAGAATCTGGGGCTAACAGCAGGACCCCACTCCCTGGATTCCAACCACCAGACCTTTCAATCAGCAAGTTCAGCAGCTCAGCTGTTTAATCCTCTGTGCCACTGGGGTTTTATGTAATTCCTATATAATCACCTGCACAGGGAAACCACTTTCTTCCAAAATATTTTAAAACTATATTAAATGGTCAGTGTAGATGGGCCTGGGGCCCCCAGTGGCACAGTGGGGATTGCAGGAATGTTGCAGGTCAAATCTGGGGATCAGGGTGAGCTCCCACTGTCGGCCCCAGCTTCTGCCAACCTAGCAGTTCAAATACATGCAAATGTGAGTAGATCAATAGGTACCGCTCCTGTGGGAAGGTAACAGCGCTCCATGCTGTCATGCTGGCCACATGACCTGGGAGGTTTCTATGGACAAGCTGGCTCTTTGGCTTAGAAATGGAGATGAGCACCACACCCCAGAGTCAGACATGACTGGAATGTCAGGGGAAAACGGTTACCTAGATGGGGCCTAGCTAAGTATTCTGGTGGGTGGTGTAGGGAAATGCTAATGACAGCTCTGCCTCCAACAGCCAAATACATCTTGGGAGGGCCCTAACCTGAAGAAGGCAGGAGGAGGAATGGGAAAAAGGGTGATTCCCTGGATGGTGGGTCCCTTCTTCTTTCTCTCTTTCTGCCAAGCTCTGTCCTGTAAGCCTCCTGGCTCTCTTCAACAGCAGGCTATTGTTCCTTCTAGCCTTTCCCGGGGTCTCATCCGGCTCCAGAAAAAGGGCAGTAAATAATCGGATTGGGAGGTTTTTCCCTAATCCCACCTCGATCTGCTGCTTTCTCCCTCCCTCTCTTCTTTCCCCCTCTCTCTCCAATATCACTAATGTCATCTCTATTGGCTGCATTAGACAGATGTTCAAAAGCTCCCTCTCTCGTTTAATCTGATCCCCCTGTAAGACTTTCACTGCTATTAAAGCCACATGCATCTCTCTCCTCTTCTCTCTCCCTCTCCCACTAAGCCTTTTTTTTTTTTTTTTTTTACTTTTCCAAAAGGACTGGAAGGGAGTTAGACTGTCTTTTCCAGGGCAGGACACAATCTGCTGGAAAACAAGACAATGGGATTCTCTCTCTCTCTCTCTGTCTCCCCCCCCCCCCCCCCAGCTCCATTTTCCCCTCCATCTGTTTCGATATCAAAAAAGAATTCCCTGCAAAGGAAACGAGTGGGACAGCTCCGTTTTTTTTCCTCTCTGGAGTAACTAGGAGCGTGTGACGGAGGGTGAGTGAGCAAGCTCTCCAGAGTGCCATCGCTCCCTCTAGCCAAGGGGAAAATAAGGCAGTTCTGGGAATGGGTTTAAAAAAATACTGGAAAGGAGGCAAGTCAACAATGTCATGTGTCGGCAAAAAAAGCCAATGGGATTTTGGCCTGCACAAATAGGAGTATAGCGTCTAGATCCAGGGAAGCCATGCTATCCCTCTATTCTGCCTTGGTCAGACCACTCCTGGAATCACACTGTGTCCTATTCTGGGCACCGCAATTGAAGGGAGATGTTGACAAGTGGAATGCGTCCAGAGGAGGGCAATTCTAATGATCAAGGGTCTGGAGAACAAGCCCTATGAGGAGCGGCTTAAAGAGGCTTGGTATGTTTAGCCTGCAGAAGAAGAGACGAGAGCCCTCCCACACAGCCCTATATCTCAGAAGATCAAGGCAGGAAACCCCACATTATCTGAGTGTGGATTCAGATATCCCAGTTCAAAGCAGATATTGTGGGATTTTCTGCCTTGATATTCTGGGATAAAGGGCTGTGTGGAAGGAGAGCAGATATGATGTAGGTCATATCTAAATAAGTGAGGGGAAGCCATAGGGAGGAGGGGGCAGGCCTGTTTACTGCTGCCCTGGAGACTACCTTTTTTCTCCGAAAAGAAGACACTGTCTTATATTTATCTTTCCTCAAGAGGATTCACTATGGCTTACTATCAGGGACTGTCTTATTTTTATTCAGTATGGTACAACAATCTGAATCTATGGGGTGATCTCTTTGTGCTCACTAGCAGATTGCTTGCTGAAACTTTCCCCCTATCCCCTGGTGTTTGTGTGGGGTTTATTTTGTATCAACAGCACTGAATAAATTAGTATAAAACTGATAAAAATCGAAGGCGCGCAGGTGGCTAAATATCTTTTGAACAAAAACAGGCAACAACTATGGTTTTGTCTGTAGCCTCCAATAATTCTTTCTCTGTGCATGAGGCAGGGCATAGTGGACAAGCATACAGATGCAGAGTTGTCTGTTCTGCTCCACAATCACAGAAGATGTGGGATTCTTTGAGGTAGTGCCATTTTGCCAGGTTGTCTTTTGATCTGCCAACTCCATTTCTGCGTTGGTTCAGGGACTTCCAAGTTGCCCATTCTTGGTTTGCCCCTGGAGGGAGACCCTCGTGGGGGAGGGGGGCATCCAGTTGGGATTTCCTGGTTTAGCTGTGGGGAGAGAGAGATCCACAGGCTGTTGCTTGCCTGTACTGGGGAGCAGCAGCTTTACCCATGTAAGAGAGACCCACAGATGGTTGCTGGTTGGTGCTGGGGAGAGAGGCCCACAGTGCTGAGTAAAGGGCAGCCACAGCTTTAACTTCTCTCCCCCCCCCCACCCCCCCAGGACACACAATAACTAAAACAGAGTGTCCTGCTCCTCACTTCACTTTGTATCTCTCTATACCTCAGCTTGCAGCAGTCACAGAAGGACCAACTTCGGGGTATGGCTTACATTACGCAAATGCTTAGAAATCCTGCTTCATCATTTTATAGTTATGTATTATTTTAGGGGAAACAGGGTATGACACAGAACAATGGCTTCAAACTACAGGAAAGGAGATTCCACTTGAAAATGAGGAAGAACTTCCTCACTGTGAAAGTTGTTCAGCAGTGGAACTCTCTGCATCGGAATGTGGTGGAGGCTTCTTTTTTGGAGGCTTTTAAGCAGAGGCTGGATGGCCATTTGTTGGGGGTGCTTTATGGTTTTCCTGCTTCTTGGCCGAATGGAGTTGGGCTGGATGGCCTCTTCGAACTCTATGATTCTATGATGGAAGGTAAACTTAAACAAAGCCATGGCTTGTTGGGGACAAAAGATGGCACTGCCTGTCCTCTTCTCTTTTGAGTTCTGCAGTTCTGCCATAGCCTGCAGTGACCTCTAAATCGGGGAAGGGAAGGGAGAGAGGCAGGCATGTAGCCGGGGGGGGGGGGCTCGGGGGGCTTCAGCCCCCCCCCCCCCGAAATTTTCATGGTGGTTCGTGAAAAGGCCTTACTGGTGCATTATTTAAACTGTTATGTTTATTCATATCATGATCTGATCACCATACTCAATATATCCCATATGCATAGGGGTATTGGGGTAATGATACAAAAGGTTTGCTAGGCTAGACCCTCTTTCACTCAGACTCAGCCCCCCCCCCCGAAACTCAGCCCCCCCCCGAACCCCCCCTGAAAAAAAATCACCCCCCCCCCCCCGAAACGAAATCCTGGCTACGGGCCTGGAGAGAGGAGGCGAGATCCCACCACTCCCCCCTCCCACCTCCATTGTGGTCAGACTGACGTCACTGCCAAGAACAGACCCCCCCCCCCCCCCGAAGCAGGTGAGGAGGTGGCTGTCTAAACCATCGTGGACAATCTGGGTTATGCCATGCTGGATCTGCCCTGGGATAATGACTCTAACGAGGCAATGTAGATCTGGAGAGGCAAAATAATTGGGAGGGGAAGTTGAAAGGAAACCTGAATCCCCCACCTCACCTGGGCACACCTACTCTGATATTATGATGCAGGTTGGCACTGGTTTGGGAAGGGATTGGTTTCACTGTGAGGATAACTAGGTCTGGAACTGGCTTGAGGCTAGAAAAGTGATTCCATTAACCGTGGAATCTGCCCCCAAACTGTTTTGTTTACACCCCCACCACCCCAATTCCAAGAGATGTGCATCAGGGCTTCTGGACATACTGAGTTGAAAAAAAAGGAAAGTGAGAAGATGTATTCAATGGCCCATTTCAAGGGGTCAGTTGGTCCCCTGTTACCCATCCATGGCCTTGAGGAGCTTTTCAGAAGTCCCTTCCCCACCCTGGAGTTATAATGCGCTTCAGCAGAGACGGGTGTCTACAAAAATGTGTTTTATGTGCATGTTAATTGCATGCTATAGTGCACATTGATGGCGTCTTGTGCTCCCCGCCCCCACTCCACTTGCTTTTGAGTCCTCTGGAAACTGCATTGTAGTGTCAGGGTAGATGAAATGCACTGCAGTGTAGATGTGTCCCAGGAAAGGACACAAAGGAGGAGAGGGAGGTAAATGGGGTGATTTACCTGGGCGGGGAATCCAAGGATGGAAGAGCTGCATATCAAAATCAAATTCTTTCCCTCCTCCTCCTCCTCCTCCTCCTCCTCCTCCTCCTCCTCCTCCTCCTCCTCCTCACCTTCACCTTCACCTTCACCTTCTCCGTCTCCTTCTCCTTCTTTTCAATGAATTCTAGAAAGCTTTCATGGCTTGAATCATTGGGTTGCTGTGAGTTTTCCCGGGCTGTATGGCCATGTTCCAGAAGCATTCTCTCCTGACGTTTCGTCCACATCTGTGGCAGGAATCCTCAGAGGTTGTGAGGTCTGTTGGAAACTAAGCAAGGGAGGTTTTATATATATATGGAAGGTCCGGGGTGGGAGAAAGAACTCTTGTCTGTTGTAGGCAAGCGTGAATGTTGCAATTAATAACCTTTATTAGCATTGCAAAGCCTTGTAGCTTCAAGGCTGGTTGATTCCTGCCTGGGGGAAATCCTTTGTTGGGAGGTGTTAGCTGACCCTGATTGTTTCATGTCTTGAATTCCCCTGTTTTCAGAGAGTTATTCTTTATTTACTGTCCTAATTTGGGTTTTCTTAAAATACCGGTAGCACGTTTTTGTTCATTTTCATGGTTTCTTCCTTTCTGCTGAAATTGTCCATTTGTTTGTGGATTTCAATGACTTCTCTGTGTAGTCTGACATGGTGGTTGTTAGAATGGTCCAGCATCCCTGTGTTTTCAAATAATATGCTGTGTCCAGGTTGATTTATCAAGAGCTCTGCTGTGGTTGACTTCTCTAGTTGAATTAATCTGCAGTGCCTTTCATGTTCCTTGATTTGGCCAATGCTGCGTTTGGTGTTCCCTGTGTAGACTTGTCCACAGCTGCATGGTATACGCTAGACTCCTGCAGAGGTGAGAGGATTACTATTTTCATTCCTTTCTTTGGCTCAGGAGTTCATTTTGTTTGTTCGTTTACAAGCCTTCCTATTCCAGATTGAGG
Source organism: Anolis sagrei (assembly GCF_037176765.1). Taxonomy (NCBI): domain Eukaryota; kingdom Metazoa; phylum Chordata; class Lepidosauria; order Squamata; family Anolidae; genus Anolis; species Anolis sagrei. The sequence goes on from NC_090022.1 coordinate 274,815,725, forward strand.
AATGGGTGAGGGGCAGATATCACTTGTAAATTGGAGTTGGGTTTTGCTGCGGCTGTGCTTAACTCCAGGGCCTCCTCCCTGAGACCAGAATAAGGTCCATAGAAGCGACCACTTCCACCCCACTTCCTTGTAGCTGAGCAGCAGGTGCGTCCTGAGGTCATTAACTGGAGACCGGGTTCTCCCTCCTTCCTCCTCTTTCTCTCATGCCCTTTCTCTCTGCCTCCTCTCGCCTTCCCCTCCCTTTGTAGAGAAGAGTGGGGCCCTGTCCATAGGGACAAAAGAGTCTCCAAGTTTATTTGTATTTGTACCTTTAGTGGGCGGGGGGAGATCTTGTTACCCCAGATCAGTCCTCTGGGCTTTGGTTGTCAGGATGTGTCCCCAGAGACATTCCCTGCGCCTTCCTTTGCGATTCCGAATTTGACCCGCACTGCCCAGTTATATCGCACTGATGCCGTTTTCACAGCCAGAGCGCCCTCCTTTGGAATCCTGGGATTTGTAGTTCAGGGAGGAGAAGGGGAATTCCCTGTTCCTCTTCTCCAGCGATAGCGTCAGAGCGCTCAAGGTGCCATAAGTCGCAGCAGTTTACAGTGGTATCGAAGCGGTGCGCCGGTGAGATGTGGACACACTCGTGATTGTCAATAATTATTCATTCATATGCATATACACATATAAGCAAATACATTGTATTTTATTGGTGTTTGAATCTTTGCTCTGTTTTGAAATATATGTATTTGTAAGACCCTTTATTTTAACTATGTCTATTTTAACTATTAAGGCTGAATCTCCAACGCCTTCCTTCCTCCCTTCTTTCTTTCCTTCCTTATTTCCTTCCTTCCCTCTCTTCTTCTTTCTTCCCTTCCTTCCTTCCCTCCTTCTTCCTTCCTTCCTTCCTACCATCCTTTTTCCGTCCTTCTTTCCCCCTTCCCTTCCTTCTTTCCCTCTCCTTCTTCTTTCCTTCCTTCCGTCCTTCCTTCTTTCTTTCCTGTTTCCTTCCTCCCTTCCTTCTTTCCGTCCTTCTTTCCTCCCTCCCTCCCTCCCTTCCCTCCCTTCTTCCTTCCTTCCTTCCCTCCCTTCTTCTTCTTTCCTTCCTTCCTTCCTTCCTTGTTTCCTTCCTTCCTACCTTCCTTCTTTCCTCTCTTCTTCCCTTCCTTTCCTCCCTCCCTTCTTCCCTTCCTTCCTTCCTTCCTTCCTTCCTTCCCTCCCTCCCTTCTTTCCCTTCCTCTTCCTTCCTTCCTTCTTTCCTCCCTCCCTTCTTTCCTTCCTTCCCTCCCTCCCCCCTTTCGTCTGCCTTCCTTCCTTCCTTTTTCTTGACTGCACTGTGTAGACTCCTCATATAATGCCATTCAAAGTGTATTTTATGGGCGGTGTTGTATCCCGCCTGGAGCCGAGAGAACAATAGGAAATCGAATGCGTTGTTGTTGATATTGTTGTTGTTGTTGTTGTTGTTGTTGTTGTTGTTGTTGTTGTTGTTATCGTCGTCATCATCATCCTCATCCCGAGACAATACCAGGTCTGGGCAATAGGCGTGATATATCCCTTTTCCCCGCTCCTCTTTCCGCCTTGTTGCTTTCCAGTCGCCCCCTATGGCTCCATCTGCTTGATATAAATAATCCCGCTTGATACCATTCCCTAATCCACTTCTTTCTTCCTCCCTTCCTTCCTTCCTTCTCCCCCACCCCATCCCTTTTTCCGCCGGCGGAATTGAAAGTGGAGGGAGGGATTAGTAACCTTTAAACAGGGAAAGGGCTCTCCCCTCCCCTCCCCTCCCCTCCCCTCCCCCCTTCTCTCTTTCTAAACAGTTGGGGAGGGATTGCTCCAAATTAAACAGATGCCCCTTCCCTCCTTCCCCCTTCTTCATAGGATTGTCATAGAGGACTACCTTCCAAAACAACAACAACAACAACAACAATTTGAACACGGAGGGCGGTGGCGATTGTAGTCCTTGCTGTTGTTGTTACAATGCGTTTATTTAAGGCATTTCTGAACTACTCTGAGGAAAGAGAGAAAGGGAAGTGTGTTTGTTGATTGCTAAGCTTGCTTCAACGTGGAGAGTCTATTTCCAGGGATTTATTCACGCGTGGAGGCGAATCGTTAATTTGTTTTGAATGGGAAGGGTCGAATCCCCCCTCCGCCCCCGCCCCCCAAAAAAGGAAAAAACTAAAGAACGTGGATGGAAATCTAGTCTTCGTTTGCTTTCACACGGAAACCTGTTTCTAACATTTGGAAATTCTTCTTTGAAGGGAAAATGTAGGCGGCATATTTTTCTCTTCGCTCTACCCCTTCATTTCCTTTTATATTATATATATGTGTGTGTATATATACCTATATATTCCGGTTATATAAGATGACACAATTTGTCGGGTCAGTCCTTTCCCCTTCCCAAGACTTTCTGTCCTCTGGACCAAGATGCGCGTCCACACGGGAATCATTCCACGTCGCTTTTATTTTTATTTCATCTTTTGGAAGGAGAGGTTTTGCCTTTTGCTTCTTTCCTCTTTTCACCCGCTTTCCGCCTTTTCCACAGAAAATAATTCCCAGAATGGAAAACCTTTTCCTGACTTACATGGGAGGAATCCGCACTGGACTCAGTCATGAAGACTGCCTTCCGAATACACAGATACCGACTAGCATAGTAAATAGAGAATCCGTCTAGTACTATCTATTGTTCCTAAAAGGGAAAGGATTTAGGGACAGAGGGTGGCAACGAATAGCAATGTATAGTATTAGTATTATTATTCACATTCAAGTATAATAATACTTCGTTCCTCTCAGTTTGGATCCCATTAAAGATCCCCTTAAAGATGCCTCCACCTGAAGGGGTGTCCTGCGACACACTGTGGGATAATAGTAATATAATTAGTAATCATCATCCACTTGAATGTGAATAATAATATATTATGATTATGTATATTATTATTAATAATAATATTACTACTCTTATTATACTTGAATGTTAATAATAATGTATTATTATTATTTATATTATTATTGTTTATATTATTATACTTGCATGTGAATAATAAGAATATAATAATATATATTTATTATTCACATTCAAGTATAATAATAATATTAGTAATAATAAATGCTATAAATAATATATTATTATTCACATTCAAGTATAATAAGAGTAGTAGTAATAATAACATAAATGTTATTATTCACATTCAAGTATAATAATAGTATTAGTAATAATATAAATAATAATATATTATTCATATTCAAGTATAATAATAGTAATAATAGTAGTAGTAGTAATACTAATATATTATTATTATTATTCACATTCAAGTATAATAATAGTATTAGTAATAATAATATAAATAATAATATATTATTATTATTCACATTCAAGTATAATAATAGTAGTAATAACATAATAAATTATAATTATTCAAATTCAAGTAAAATAATAGTATTAGTAATAATATAAATAATATATTATTATTATTCACATTCTAGTATAATAATAGTAGTAATAATAATAACATAATAAATTATTATTCACATTCAAGTAAAATAATAGTATTAGTAATAATATAAATAATAATATATTATTATTTACATTCAAGTATAATAGTAGAAGTAGTAATAATAACATAAATATTAATATATTGTTCATATTCAAGTATAATAATAGTATTAGTAATAATAATATATATAATAATATATTATTATTTACATTCAAGTATAATAATAGTATTAGTAATAATAATAATGATATATAATGATCACTGTTATCTTTCTAATAAGTAAAACAATAATAGTAATAATCATAATTATTATCTAAATACCAATATTATTATACTGGGATGGTGACAGAGGGAGATCCACAACACCAAGTGTGGAATTCTTCTTATTGGACGCCAAGAAAATATCATTTGAGGATTTTTATTATTTTTATAACAGAAAGAGTTACTGTTACAGAAAAGTAATTGCGTTACGATCTAGTGCTTAAAATTAACGGGCTTAATCACTCCCTAAGATTTTTAAAATAATAATAATAATAATAATAATAATAATAATAATAATTTTAAAACAAAACGCCTTCGTTTGTGGATTCAAATCTTGCTGGCCGGAGAAAAACCCCAAGAAGCAAGTGCGCGAGTGGAGGCTAGAGCTAGTTTCTGCCTTTTGTGACCCCCCCCCCCCCAATCTCCAGGCACCAAAGCCAAAGCAAGACAGTCGCTGAAAGGAAGGCGACCCCACGCCCCCCACGCGGGTCCCTTCAACTCGGCCAGGAGGCTTTCCAGGAAAGCCCGCTTTTTCTTGCTGCCCGGGAGGAAGGAAACGCGGCCAGAGGCGCGCACTTCCAGCAACCCTTTCCCCGAGGCGTTTTTTCCTGCGCCTTCCTTCCTCTCCGATGGATCCCCCTAAAGAACCCCTTAAAGATGCAGCCACCTGAAGGGGAGCCCTGCGGCACATGGGGCGCCTCATCCGCACTGTCGAATAATGGCAGTGTGGACTGACACCACTGTAACTGCCCTGGCTCAGTGCAATGGGATCCCTGAAGCAGTACCTTTCCTTCTCTGCAAAGGGGTTCTGGTGTCCCACGAGACTGCAGATCCCAGGCTTCCATAAGCAAAGGGGTGCCGGACTCCCATCGCTTCGACAGTAAGGGGAGATGCGCCGCGAGGCAGAAAAAGCATCCAAGGAAGGGACCCGTCCCTGGTGGCAGAAGCCACGGGGTGACACTAAAGTCAAGGTGCGGGGAAGGAACCCAACGAGGAGAAATCAAACATTGCACCACCTCTGCGTGAAGGCAAACAGGACGCTTTTCTTTTTAATGTTGAAATCAACTCGCCCAAAAATAACTTTTGCAGGTTCGAAAAGAGAAGAACGGGGAATAATAATAATAATAATAATAATAATAATAATAATAATAATAATGGAAATACAGCTGAGTTCTCCTCGGGACAGGGGGTCTCGAGTTGGGGAGGGGTTTGTTAAAGTTGCTTCTCGGGGGGCTTGAAGGATGCCTTCTCAAATGGGCAAGAACCAGAGCCATCTTTTCTCCCATCTTTCCTTCCTTCCTTCTTTCCTCCCTCCCTCCTTCCCTTCCTTCCTTTTCTTTCTTCCTTTTTTCTTCCTTTTTTCCTTCCTTCCTTCCTTCTTTTTCTTTCCTTCCTTCCTTTCCTTCCATCTTTCCTTCTTTTCTTCCTTCCTTCTTTTCTTTCCTCCTTCCTTCCTTCCTTCCTTCCTTCCTTTCTTCCTTTTCTCCTTCCTCCCTTCTTTCCTCCTTCCTTTCTTCTCTCCTTCCATCTTTCCTTCCTTCGTTCGTTCGTTTCTTCCTTTCTTCTCTCCTCCCATTTTTCCTTCCTTCCTTCCTTCCTTCCTTCCTTCTCTCCTTCCATCTTTCCTTCGTTCCTTCGTTCCTTCGTTCGTTCCTTTTTTCTCTCCTTCCATCTTTCCTTCCTTCCTTCCTTCCTTCCTTCCTTCCTTTTTTCTTTGTTTCTCTTTCATTCTTTCTTTTTCTTTCCTTCTCCTTTAACACTTTCTTTCCAGATACTCCGCCTCCCCCTCCCTTCCTTCCTTCCTTCCTTCCTTCCTTCCTTCCTTCCTTCCTTCCTTCCTTCCTTCCTCTCTGCATTTCCCAACTGTCTCAAGTGCTAGTTTCATCACCTCTCACCCCCTCCCGCTCTTTTTTTTTTTTTTTTGTCCTCAACGGTTGTAAAGAATGGTTTTAGAGATTAGCTAATTAAAGCGCATTAATAACGGGACGAAAGGGAATAAATCAAAGCCTGGCTCAAAATTACAATTCTGTCCCGCTCCTCAAAAAGAGAGGAAAAAAACCCGGCCATTCTCTGTGGAGCAGACAGGTGCGCCTTGAATTACTGCGGCAGCTGAAGAAAAAAAAAGCCCTTTTCTGTGGCTGTTTCGGCTTCTTTTGCTTCGCCTCCTCTTCTTTCTCTTTCGAAAAGGGGAAAAAAAAGTATTTCATATACTTACCCATGTGGTAGTTAAACCATTGTTATAAAAAACTAAGAAAATATATTTGTCGGAAGGCAAAGAAGAACGAGAATCACTGAGAGAAGAAGCAGAAAAACCGAGGATTAGTATTATTAGAATAATATCATTAATTACACACACAGCAGCGTCCCTATCTCTTCACTCCTATATTTTACAGGGTTCCCATTAAGGAAAGTAAAAAGCCTATGTTGTTGTTTTTTTCTATGTCGCCTCTTTAAACCTATGTCTCTCTTCCCTTTTTCACCTGACACCGAGCTACAGACACACAGCGACTTGGGCTCTCCTTGTCTCTCTCTGTGTGTGTGTTTGCCTTGCCATGGCAGAGAAATTAGTCTTGCACAAGTTTAGGAAAAGGAAATAAATCCGATCCGACCCAAGCTGGCAACTTTCCTTCTCGCCCCAAGGAGTCCTTTTTGGTCTCTGAAAGCCCCCAGCGAGCCAATAAAAAGATCTCTCCATCCATCTAATCTATCCAAATCTTTCCGAATGGCAGCTCCACAGCCACTCTTGCCATGCAACTGTGGGCTGCCCCATTGCTTTGCCATTCCCCATGGCTCTCCCTCGGCAGCCTCCTGGGCATCTCCCACCTTGGAGCAGCAAGTCCCAGGAACCAGCAGACCCGAGCCGGGCTCCCTCTGTGCCCAAAATGCCCCCAGTTACTCCAAGACCGCAATATCAATAATGCACAAGCGGTCCTCTTCCTCTACTTGCCAAGCGCAGGTGGCTCCTTCTCTGAATACCAAACCCTTTCAGTTGCACAGCCAGCAACCCCCCCCCTCACACACACCCCAATCATCCCTCCCCAAAACCCTCCCCTCCTCTTTACCCCCCTCTCCCTTCCCTCCTTCTCTCTGCCCAGGAACCTTACAATTACTTCTAAGTTAGTCCATGTAACGTTTCATTAACCCCCCCCCCCCTCTGGAAAACAGTGTCAGGCAATGGAAGAAGAGGAAAGATTACGCACATCGAGGGAAAGAGGGGCTCTTAGGGTGGGAATGGGGGGGGGGGGAGTAGGAAGGGGCGATTTGCATAACGCTTTGTCCTTTTAGCGCCTGTAGAGCTGCCAAGGGTTAGGGCGCTAATTGGGCGAGATTAATAGGGCCGGGGAGGGGGTGCCTTGGGGTTTTGCATGCCCCACAAGACACTGTGGCTCTCTGTGTTGGTCTATGTTTGTATGTAGCAAGACAGACTCCAAAAGGGATGCGCCCATGTTGTCACATCCATGCGGATTGCGTGGCATGGGTGGGGAGGGTCATTTTTCCTCTCCCAGGACAATATAAAGAGTGGGGGGATAGGGATCTATGCTGTGCGAGTGGAAAGGGGGCTGCTCGCCTGGACAACCCACTGACCCGCCCCATCAAGTTTCCTCTTCTTAGGTTGGCACTCAATAAGCGGTGCTTCCCTGGAAAAAAGGTGTACAGCAGCGCTCCGTAGTGGCCAGGATCAGTACTGCAGGACGAACCGTTCCCCAAAGCCTGATAGAGTGAGGCAATACTGCCCCTTAGTGTATTGGGACGAAATCGAATATTTCTCCGGATCGAAAGAAACAGGACATTTGAAAAGTGTCTAGAGCAGTGGTTCTCAACCTTCCTAATGCCGTGACCCCTTAATCCAGTCCCTTATGTTGTGGTGACCCCCAACCATAATATTGTTTTCATTGCTACTTCATAACTGTCATTTTGCAACTGTTATAAATCATAATGTAAATATCTGATCTGCAGAATCAGGCCCGTAGCCAGGATTTCGTTTCGGGGGGGGGGCTAAATTTTTTTCAGGGGGGGTTTCGGGGGGGGGGGGGGCTGAGTTTCGGGGGGGCTGAGTCTGAGTGAAAGAGGGTCTAGCCTAGCAAACCTTTTGTATCATTACCCCAATACCCCCATGCATATGGGATATATTGAGTATGGTGATCAGATCATGATATGAATAAACATAAGTTTAAATAATGCACCAATAAGGCCTTTTCGCGAACCACCATGAAAATTTCGGGGGGGGGGGGGCTGAAGCCCCCCGAGCCCCCCCCCCTGGCTACATGCCTGTGCAGAATGCATTTTCATTCACTGGACCAAACTGGTCACGGATACCCAATACGCCCAAATGTAAATGGTAGTAGGGTTGGGGGAGGACTGATTTTGTAATTTGGGAGTTGTAGTTGCTGGGATTTATAGTTCATTTATAATCAAATAGCATTCTGAACTCCACCAATGACGGAATCAAACCCAACATGGCACACAGGACTCCCATAACCAACATAAAACACTTGAAGGGTTTGGGGGGCATTTACCTTGAGTTTGGGAGTTGTAGTTCACCTATATCCAGAGAGCATTGTGGACTCAAACAATGCTGGATCTGGACCAAACTTGGCACAAATTCTCAATATGCCCAAATGTGAACACTGGTGAAGTCTGGGGAAAATAGACCTGGACATTTGGGAGTTGTAGTTACTGGAATTTATAGTTCATTATAATCAAAGAACATTCTGAACTCCACCAACGATAGAATTGGCCCAAACTTCTCACATGGAATCCCCATGACCACTAGAAAATACTGTGTTTTCTTATGGTCTTTGGTGACCCCTCTGACACCCCCTCGCGACCCCCTCAGGGGTCCCGACCCCCAGGTTGAGAAACACTGGTCTAGAGTGTTGGATGATGATGATCAATAGGAGCATAGTGTCTAGATCTAGGGAAGTAATGCTACCCCTCTATTCCGCTTTGGTTAGACCACACCTGGAATATTGTGTCCAATTCTGGGCACCACAATTCAAGAGAGATATTGACAAGCTGGAATGTGTCCAGAGGAAGGCGACTAAAATGATCAAGGGTCTAGAGAACAAGCCCTATGAGGAGCTGCTTAAGGAGCTGGGCATGTTTAGCCTGAAGAAGAGAAGGCTGAGAGGAGATATGATAGCCATGTATAAATATGTGAGAAGATGCCACAGGGAGGAGGGAGCAAGCTTGTTTTCTGCTTCCATGGAGACAAGGAACAATGGCTTCAAACTACAAGAGAGGATATTCCATCTGAACATGAGGAAGAACTTCCTGACTGTGAGAGCCATTCAGCAGTGGAACTCTCTGCCCCAGAGTGTGGTGGAGGCTCCTTCTTTGGAAGCTTTTAAAGAGAGGCGGGATGGCCATCTGTCAGGGGTGATTTGAATACAATATTCCTGCTTCTTGGCAGGGGATTGGACTAGATGGCCCATGAGGTCTCTTCCAACTCTTTGATTCTATGATACAGTAGACTCTCAGTTAACTGGCACCCATGGGGATTGATATATGCTAAATAAAAGTACTTTCTGGTTGCTTGAAAGTTAATATTACAAATAGATATAATACTCTACCACATACTATACCATCTATATAAATAAAATGTAATGATCGTTTGTGGGATTAACATGATTCAAAAACCACTGGATGAATTCCTGGGCCATCTTAATAGCATCCACCCAAACATCCAATTCACCATGGCAAAAGAGAATGAAGGAAAACTGCCTTTTATAGATGTCCTAGTTATCCACAAACCTGATCAACAATTGGGTCACACAGTTTACAGAAAACCTACACACAGAGATAAATACCTACATAAACCATCACCCAAGTAAAAAAAGAAGCACAATTAAAGCCTTGGTAGACTGTGCAAAAAGAATCTGCGAACCCCACCTCCTCCAAGATGAATGGAACGACCTAAACTGGGCTTTACAGGCCAATGGAGACTTCACCTCAGACATCAGAAGAGCTGCAAGACTGAGAACAAGTCACAGAAGTAAAGAAAAAGACCCACCCAGAGGAAAAGTGTTCTTGCCATACATCAAGGGAACCACTGACGGTATAGGGAAGCTGATGAGGGAACACAACATACAAACTATATCTACAGACCCACGAAGAAAATCCAACAAATGCTTCGTTCAGCAAAGGACAAGAGGGATCCTCTCACTTCTGCAGGAGTCTACTGTATACCATGCAGCTTTGGACAAGTTTACATAGGGACCACCAAACGCAGCGCCCAAACACGAATCAAGGAACATGAAAAGCACTGCAGACTACTTCAACCAGAGAAGTCAGTCATAGCAGAGCACCTGATGAACCAACCTGGACACAGCATATTATTTGAGAACACAGAAATGCTGGACCACTCCAACAACCACCATGCACAAGCCTAATACATACACACCGCTGAAAAAGTAAGTTAGACTTGAACATAGAATCATAGAATTATAGAATTGAATCATGTTTAAGTCACTAACAGGATCCTGTCGTCCTGATGCAAAATCCTGTTTGCATCAATGTATCCCACCCACCTCAGCTTGTCCTCAGCTTGTCTTCAAGTGCTGGCAGGAATGTATGAGAGAAGGCCACTTGTAAAAGGAAAACTATAGTTTCTATTTGCAAAGTTCATTGAGAAATACCCCCTTTGGCCTTGGAAATTGCTTTAGTGTTTTGCTGATCTCTCTCTCTCTCTCTCTCTGCTGAATTAACTTCCACTTTCTCATGCATCTTTTACTCCAATATTTTTTGCCTTAAAAAAGTTTATTGGGTACATTTCTTGCCCAGCATATCATCAGCAGTGTGTCTATAACCCCGAGTAGCTCTTTAGCTAAAGTGTTTTACAAAGTATTAACTTTCCAAGGATTTCATGGGACCACATTTTAAGCTGCCTAAAGTCATAGTGAGACACCAGAGCTAAAAAGGCTCGTTGAAGCTGAACTGAAAAACTCAGATTAATCAATTCTTGTTCTCTTCTCATTCTGCAAACGAAACCTTGCTGATGCTATGGTTCTTCTCTCTGTTTCCTTATTGTAAGCAATAAGATTGGCAACTACTGTATCTTGAGAAAAGGTCAGGCCATAAGCCTTTGGAATCAGAGTCTTTATACAGGTTTGGCATTCTTTTGTCATGTGCCAGTGAAGACAAATTAGTGTAGGTCAATGTAGGACATATGCTTTGCACATGGGAAGTCCTGGGTTCAATCCCAAGCATCTCAAGGGAGAACTGGAAACACTGCCGCTAGGAACTTTGGAGGGTTGTTTGCAATGGACAGACCTAATCTACAATGTAGAATGAATGCAGTTTGAAACTATTTTAACTTTCATAGCTCAATGCTATGAAATTATGGATTTTGTAGTTTGGAGAGGCACCAGCACTCTCTGACAGAGAAGGCTTCAGCTTTTGTAAAAGTACAACTCCCACAACATTGAAACATGTCTGTTAAGGTGGTATCAAATAGCATTAATTTTGCAATATAGATGCTCCCCTAGAAGGTCATAGTATCATAGAATCATAGAGTTTGAAAAGACCACACACGATATCTAGTCTAACTCCCTGCCATGCAGGAAAAACACAATCAAAGCAACCCTGACAGATGATCATCCAGCTTCTGTTTAAAAGTCTCTAAAATGGAGCCTCCACCACACTCAAAAGCAGTGAGTCTTTTGTAGGTCTGGAAGTAGTGTGATGCAGTGAACAACTCAAGAAGATTCCCATCCTTCAGGAAAACTATTATTTCAACATAAATACAGTAGTGTTCTAAACTTCTCCACTACATGGGGGAAGAGGAAAAATCTAACCACATAACACTAAGGTGCAATGTGGCCAATCTGGGATTGAAGAATGATGTATAGTGAATTGAAGATGGGAATTCACCACATATTGCTAGCCCAGGCATCAGCATTAAACCATAGCTATTTGGCATCAAAAGAAACACATACCTTACAATTTATAGTTCAGTCAGCCTTCTGTATTTACATGTTTAACTTTTACAGGTTTGATAAATATAGTATCTCTAGGAATCTCTACATCCTCCAGTGTGTCAACTACCACCATAGAGGTGTGCTGGAGAATTTAAGTAAAAAATATTAATGGTTTTCCCACTTTTGCAGGTGTCTTGCACTCTTAACTGCAAGAAATCTAGAGAATTGTTATGAGGCTTTAGAACCTGGCCTTCCAGTTGGGAGAAAGTCTGGTCACCTGGGCCACAGATTCTCTAAAGAGTGGCTACAGTCCTTTGGACTCAGGGTGGTGGTTCTAGTAACCCATTTGCATTGACTCATGTAAATAATTCCCCTGCCTCCTCCTTTTCCTCCCCTTTCCTTTTTTTTAAAATAATTATATCATTTATTTGTATCCCGTCTTCATCCCAAAATTCAAACTCAAAGTAGCAGTAATTTATAAGAATAATACAATTAAAACATACAAAAAGTGAACCTTAAAACAGAATTGAACCATTTACAATAGGAATTCCACAGTCTGGGGCGGCCACCAAGAAGGGTATCTCTCACATTTCCAGTGATGTGGAATGGAGGGAAGATGGTGGGACTGAGAGAACAAAACAAGAAGAAAAGGAAACAGGAGAAAGTTTTTTTCTGGGAGCCTTTATTGTAGGGAAGGGTCACTGAACTTCTCTAAGCGATATTTGTGGGAATTTTATAACAGGACTTGCGCACAACAATACTAACTATGTCTTAGGACAGGTATCAGAAACTTGTGCTTTCCAGATAGTGGACTGTAACTTTAACAATCTCCAGTGTATTGAGGGCTGATGGCTTCCATGTTGATCAGATGGTGAATCCATTCTGGGATTTAGCCTGAACTTCAAAGAAGCTATACAAGATACTGATATTATTTAGGAGAAGGAGATACAACTCAGCACCATGGATAGTTCCTCTGACATTTATTCTAAAAGTGGAGTGCCTTACCTGCCCCATTGACATGGAAACGACCAGTCACCATTTATGATGGGAGTTTACATATTTATTTATTTCAAGTCAAAAGCATTGCATAAAATAAATGTAAAACCAATAAAATAAAGAGATCACAAGCAGCTAAATAGTTTTAGACAAAAAATGGGCAACGGCGACCACAATGTCTGTGGCTTTAAACCATTCTTCCTCTGCCCATGAGGCAGGGCATTGTGGGCAAGCATACAGATGCTGAGTTGTTTGTTCTGCTCCACAGTCACACAAGGTGGAGGATTCTTCTAGGTAGTGCCATTTTGCTAGGTTGTCTTTTGATCTGGCAATTCCACTTCTGTGTCTGTTCAGGGACTGCCAAGTTGCCCATTCTTGGTTTGCCCCTGGAGGAAGACCCTCATGTGGAGCCATCCAGTTGGAATTGCCTGATTTTGCTGCCCACAGGGATATTCTTGTTGCTGCTAGAGGAACATTAAGAAAAGTGGTGGTTGTCATTGAAACTTTCCCTTGATTTAAGTCTACTGGGAGGAGGCTGGTAGCCATAGAGTGGGTGGCTTTCACAGTGTTCAACCTTATTTCTCTCGCAATTGGCAGCTACTTCCCAGTGCACATTGGGGGGGGGGGGCAATGCCAGCTAGCTTATACAGTCTATCAACAGGTGTAAGTTTAAGACATCCTATGATTATTCTACATGTCTCATTCAATGCTATATTCACCTGCTTCGTGTGAGCAGATTTATGCCGGATGGGGCAGACATACTCAGGAGTTGATAAGACAAGGCCGGGGCTGATGTTCTTATTAATTTTGGGTCTACATCCCAATGATGGGACTTGTGGGCCAACAGGATGTGCAGGGTCAGAAGTTCTCAGCCCTATTAGAACATCAGAATTTCTATGTTTTTAAATGAAAGTGTTTTGGAAAAAAAACTTATCAAACTCCATTGCATTTTGAAGTGCCTTCTTGCCTTCTCCCCATTCTCTGGTGTGATTGAGAGTTACTTTTTTTTAAAGGAAATCTTTGATTCCCAGGATTGTAACATGCTCAAAAGGGAGAGACGCCTTCTTCTGATTGCCTGTTGTGAAGTTCAGCCGTTATCCTTTAGAAATCACTCAGAGGGCAAGCCTGATTAATAGACTGATCCATCAAAATCGCGGGCGTTGGGTCAGTGTCGCATGGCCAGGCAGGGAGAGGGCATATGCATTATTCAGTGCTACTAGAAAGGCCTTAAATCAGCAAAAGGGAACTCGACATGGAAGAAATGCATTGAAGCATTGCCAAGGACAAATGTCCATGCTCGCTGTTCTATACTCCAAAATGTAAAAGGGAAGGACAAGGAGAATGCCCAGAGACTTCATGTGGGAAGATATGAATGTGGATTAAGTAAATCATCCTATACCATTTTTAATCTAATTCTATTGTTATTGACTTGGATCCTATTGTTAGTCCCAACTGGAGAAGACATATTGAATAGAATTTCCCTATGATCTTATCATCTAACAGCTTATTTAATAAGTTTACACTAGCTGAAGCTACGCCATAAGATTTATACTATTTTAGTGTGTATATTATTGGGGAAGAAAAGTGATACTGCAAGATATTCTTCTGAAAATAATTGCCTCTTTGGAAAGGCAATTATTTTCCATGTAGAAAGTCCTTAGTTCAATTTCTTGGCATTTTAAATAGCTTCAGTATGGGACTACCTTACTATCTTAAAACTTATGGTCACTTTCTGATCTTTTATACTCAGTTTCCAGCTTAAGCAAAGTAGGCTAACACTGAAAAGTTTACTTACACATAGAAAATGTTTTACATTCTTAGCAGTTTTAAGTTAAGTTAAACATATTCAACATCTGGAGTACTCCCTAACTTTGCCTGAAGTGAGACAAAGCTGGTTTAAACAATAACAGCAGATCACTGTACTACTCATCATGAAGACTGCCAGCCTTTCCTTCAAGATGAGTCAAAGGGGAGGGGGGATTTGTCCAGGGTAAGCAAGACCTAGGACATGGTTCTATCATCTATGTCTTCCTCCAGGTGTAAACCTGAAAGAATGTCTAAGGGCTTCTAATCCCTGAATATCACACTGGTGGGAATTCTGCACAATGAATTGGAGGAGTTACATTCTAAGATGACAACTCTTGGAACCATTTGGGATTTGTTGTCCCAAAACATAACTTTTCTAATCCCCACACAGAACTCTTTATTAGAAAAGCCAAACTCAATTCAAACTGTTTAAAAACTGCAACACAGATGTGAATCTCAGAGTTGTACAGATGATCTAATAGAAACTGGAATTTCTGACTACCGGACACAGATTATGAATGCTAGTTTTTGTTGTTGTTTTCTTTTCTTTTTAATGGAGAAAATAAATCCTTCAAGGCCTTTTGGGATTTTTCTTCTTAAATAAATTTTTTTGCAAACCTGTTGTGCATCATGACTTGGCCATGAAGCTGTCTTTCTCTTTTTTCTTGGCAGCAGTTTTCCCATTTTAGCCTTCCCAGAGTAAAAAGGAGGATCGGAAAGTAGGTGGCTTGACTCCCAAGAAGTTGAAGACTGACAGATATGGTACATGATTGGATAAAGTCTTATGGGACTGCAAAAATAAAGGAGTGATATATACATGCAGGAGGGATATGGGAAGGCAATGCCCCCACCCCCACCCCAGAACAAAAAGAGCCAATAAAAGTTTGGCTTAGGGTCTCCTTAAATTAGAAATGGTTTGAAAGCATCTAACAACAATGAATAGGAAATAACTGTTTGCTATCCTCATATCACCTAAAACACAAAGAAGTGTTTGGGTTAACGTGTCTTTCAGTCCCTTGCAGTAACAAAAACAGAGCTGCACTTGGAGCCTTGTGTTAAGGGCAGAGCTCAGCAGAGTTATTGTTGTTGTCGTCGTCATCACCACCATCATCGTTATCATCATATTGGATCATGATTTTCAGGAATTCCACAGCCATTGTGGCTACTGCCGATACCACATGGGACATTCTGGGGATTTTAATCCAAAGAAGTACATTTTCCAAAGCTCTGGTCAAGGATCCAGGCCTGCACTGCAAGTGTTTTGGACTTTGGCTTCCAGAATTCTGGACATTTGGATAAGGTGGCAATGGCTTCTGGGAGTTGGAGTCCCAAACACCTGGAGGGCCACAGGCTGTACAAGCCTGGTAGGCACTAGATGCTATACTTTATTAATTAACTAATTCATTAGTATGAGGAATAAGATCTCTCTCTCTCTCATTTTTTGTTGTTCTCAATTCTTTTCCCTTTTTCTGAAGCTGGTGGTTGTGGTGGGGGAGATGGCAAAGCAGGTCCTTACTATTGGCATGGATACACATTATCGCCAAGCACATGTCCAAAAATGTGTCTGTAACTGAATTATGGACTTATAATATCTGTTCCTCACATTCTTACATTGATGTGTGCTTGTATGTTCATGTAATAATGGGGGGACTTGTAAAGAGCCAACATAGTGCAGCAATTTTCATGTTGGACTCAAATCCTACAGGAGAACAGGATGTAAATGTCTGCTTAGCAATGGCAATCCTATCAATTTCAAAGGGTTTTTAAAGCAAGAAATACTTACTACTTAGAGGTGGCATTGCCAGTACTTCCTGTGAAATATAGCTGGTAGTACCTGGTATTCGTTGGCAGTCTCCCATTCCTGTACTAACCAGAACTGACAATGTTTAACTTCTACAATTAGATGGGATCTGGTGTCTTTAGCGATTAGGCCCAACTTGAAAATGCCAAATAAGAAAGGTGAGGAGACATGCCACACAGATATTACTCCAGTCATTTTAGTATTTTCCTTTCCAATGAAGCGTCACACTCTCAACTCATCCTCTTTGTCTCCATTGTGATTGTTTACCTTTACAGTGTTTCAATAGTATGGAATATAATACTTCATGTTTATATGGTCAATCAAATTTAGTCTGAACAAATTTATCTGGTACTTCTATTTGGGCTTTTTTTTTTTTGAAAAAGTTCCAGAAAAAGAAATGTGACTTTCTATTTCTGAAATTCCTCCCAGATAAGCCAATTGTTTTTTTCCTCTGACATCTGGAATTCTTTAATTTTTCAGTGAGTAGTTTGAGAGCAGTTTGTAGGTGGTACTGTAATAAACTGAAGAATGGCCTCACCAAAAAGAAGTTGACTCAAATGTCAGGCCAACAATAAGTTTGTCAAAAAAAGATGAATATGACTAATGATATCGGTAATCATGCTTTTATAAGGAAATCATTTACATTTTGGTATAAATTCCCCATTTGATGCATTGTTAAATATCTCAGGATCAGAGTTTTGACTTGTTTTTTCTTGTGATGGGCCGGCCTCAGAAGGCCTCAGAAGGAATGACTTCAAATAAAATAAATACATTATCCTTTCATCTTTGTGAGTTTCATTAAACAATGAATTACCGATAAGCACTGGAAATTGTATCAAGCTGCTGCTGTACTTTCTGTGCTGAAGATTTGCACATAGCTCTTTCCTCTTGGCTGGAGTTAAGTGCACTGAAACAACAGAGTTTCTATCATCTTCTTCCACCTGGAAAAGTTCTTGGGCCCTTCTAAACTGATTGGGCATACATGACAGCCAGATAGGGACCCCCTGAGCTGCCAGTATCATATCCTGGGATCATAGAGTTGGAAGAGACCACAAGGGCCATCTAATCCAACCTCCTGCTATGCAGGAATAAGTAACCAAAATCTTTGTTTAAAAGCCTCCATGGAAGGTGCCTCTACACCACTCCAAAGCAAGGTATCTCATTCTCAAACAGCTCTTACCCTCAGGAGGTTTTTCTAAAATTTTAGGTGGAATCTATTTCCCTGCAATGTGAATGTATAGCTCTGTGTCGCAGTTTCTGGAGCAGCAGAAAACAAGCTGATTCCTTCCTCAGTTTGATATCCTTTCACATATTTCAACATAGCTATTGCATCACCTCTTAACCTCTTATCCAAACTCAACATACCCAGCTCTCTAAGCCACTCCTCATAGGTGTGGCTTCCAGTCTTACAAGCGCCATACAGGGGGCCACAAAAGTATGATAGCTGGGACCCTGCACTGGTTGCGTAACACGGGTCTGAATTAATAAGGGGAACACATGTGCGAGACAGCACAGTGAGTGAGAGACGCAGCTGTGTAAGAGTCGTGGCAACATTGTTTGCCAGAAGGGGGGAGGTAACATTTCTATCCTGTTTATCATCTTTGTAAGCCATTGTTTATCATTTAACATTAAATAACTCTTGCATTACTTCACCCTTATCCTCTCCCATCTCGTACAGATGTTTTTCCATATGAGTCTATTGAGTTAAATTATTTCACTGCTATCCTAGAATCATAGAATCAAAGAATCAAAGAGTTGCAAGAGACCTCATGGGCCATCCAGTCCAACCCCCTGCTAAGAAGCAGGAATATTGCATTCAAATCACCCCTGACAAATGGCCATCCAGCCTCTGCTTAAAAGCTTCCAATGAAGGAGCCTCCACCACACTCCGGGGCAGAGAGTTCCACTGCTGAACGGCTCTCACAGTCAGGAAGTTCTTCCTAATCCTGTCACAGCTGTGTCTCTCGCTTGCTCCGCTGTCTTCCCTTTATTAATTCTGAGCCTTGTTGTGCAACTAGTGTAGCGTGGGGTCCCAGCTTTCATACATTTGTCCAGGGGGCCTTATTTATTTTTACCTCCTCCACACAACCTCGACCACATACCAGTAAGGATACATATGTGCTGCCAATAGTGTAACCCATGCTGAGGGTTGTGGTAAAAAAGAGAGAACTTTTGTAAGGTCTGTCATGAACCCTTATTGTTCAGGATAATAATTAGAAAATGGAAAAATATAACATTAATAGCAATACATTTTGGAAATTCCATAACCAATTGGAAATAAGTAAACCATAACCATATTGAAAAGGTTTATATGTTCTGAAGAGAAACCTGAGTATTTATTTATAATGACTGTTGGTTTTACCGATGGGTCTATAGCCCATAATAAAATTGTTGTTGTTGTTATTGAAAAGATAAACATGATGTCACATCCATTTGGCAAATGTGAATCTCCATGAACATAGAGACCACCTTTTGAAAACCACTAGTCAAAAAAGCATGACTTTGTTAGAAGTCAACTCGTTGAACAAGTGATATTCATAAGCATTCATGTAATTTATTTATTATTATTTATTTATTATTTGCATTTGTTAACCGCCACTCTCAGCCCGGAGGCGACTCGTGGCGGCGTACAGAACATAGAACATAAAGACAACAGTTACAGTAATATCAGGGCCATGACACACATCTTACTAACACACAGCTACTTAAACTAAAAATCCGCTTCGTCTTGTTTGAGTCATAATCAATCTCATCGTCATAGTCCATTCCGGTGGTCATTCCAAAACATAGCACTTAATTGAAGGCCTTTTCGAAGAGCCAGGTTTTCAGGCCCTTGCGGAAGGCCAAGAGGGAGGGCGCCTGTCTAATTTCAGCAGGGAGGGAGTTCCATAGCCGGGGGGCCACCACCGAGAAGGCCCGCTCTCTAGTCCCCGCCAAGCGTGCCCGTGAGGCAGGCGGGACCGAGAGAAGGGCCTCCCCGGAAGATCTCAAGGTCCTCGTGGGCTCGTAGGCCGAGATGCGGTACTCAAGGTATTTTGGGCCGGAACCGTTTAGGGCTTTGTAGGTTAGCACCAGCACCTTGAATTGGGCCCGGAAGCTAATCGGCAGCCAGTGGAGCTGGGACAGCAAGGGCGTTGTGTGCTCCCTGCGTCCCGCTCCGGTTAACAACATGGCTGCCGCACGCTGGACTAGCTGGAGCTTCCGGGCCGTCTTCAAGGGCAGCCCCACGTAGAGAGCGTTGCAGTAGTCGAGGCGGGATGTGACCAAAGCGTGTACCACCGTGGCCAAGTCAGACTTCCCAAGATACGGGCGCAGCTGGCGCACGAGCCGAAGCTGTGCAAATGCTCCCCTGGTCACCGCTGAAACCTGGGGATCCAGGCTCAGCGATGAGTCCAGGGTCACACCCAAGCTGCGAACCTGCGCCTTCAAGGGGAGTGCGACCCCGTCCAGCACAGGCTGTAACCCTATACCCTGTTCGGCCTTGCGACTGACCAGGAGTACCTCTGTCTTGTCTGGATTTAATTTCAGTTTGTTCGCCCTCATCCAGACCGTCACAGCGGCCAGGCACCGGTTCAGGACTTCGACAGCCTCCTTAGTAGCAGGTGGGAAGGAGTGACAGAGTTGGACGTCATCTGCGTACAGGTGACACCGCACCCCGAAACTCCGGATGATCTCACCCAGCGGCTTCATGTAGATGTTAAACAGCATGGGGGACAGTATGGAGCCCTGAGGAACACCACAGGTCAAAAG
This sequence comes from Anolis sagrei, assembly GCF_037176765.1. NCBI lineage: Eukaryota > Metazoa > Chordata > Lepidosauria > Squamata > Anolidae > Anolis > Anolis sagrei. Next base: position 274,835,731 of record NC_090022.1, read on the forward strand.
CTGTGGTGTTGAACAGGAGTCCCCCAATAACACCTTCTGGGTACGACCCTCCAGAAATGACTGGAGCCACCGCAAAGCGGTGCCCCCAAGACCCATCTCTGCAAGGCGTCCCAGAAGAATACCGTGGTCGACGGTATCGAAGGCCGCTGAGAGGTCCAGAAGCACCAACAGGGACACACTCCCCCTGTCTAGCTCCCGGCGGAGATCATCCACTAAGGCGACCAAGACCGTCTCGGTACCATGTCCCGGTCTGAAGCCAGACTGTGACGGGTCCAGATAATCCGTGTCTCTCAAGAATACCTGGAGTTGTGAGGCCACCACGCTTTCCATGACTTTGCCCAAGAAGGGAAGATTGGAAACAGGCCGAAAGTTGTCAAATTTAGTGGGGTCCAGTGATGGTTTCTTCAACAGCGGCTTTATAATAGCCTGTTTTAGGCTCGCTGGAATCGTGCCTTCCCGGAGGGAGGCATTAACCACCACCGTTACCCACTCAGCCAATCCCCCTCTGGCCTCTTTCAGAAGCCAGGATGGGCAGGGGTCTAGGATGGACGTGGTAGGCCTCATTCCTCCAAGTATCTTGTCCACATCCTCGGGTTTCACAAACTGAAAAGAATCCATCAAAATAGGGCAAGCAGGTGCTTGTGTCACATCCACAGAGACTGTAATGGCACACAGGTAACTCAGCTGTTAAACTGAAGAACCATGTCTTTAAACTGCCAAGGATAAAGATATGCCACTTCAAAAAATTATTTGGTTAGCAGAGGATGGTTGTTTCTTTTAAGTTGAAGTTGCCCATCTATTCTCCCTTAAAAACCTCTTAGTTAAAATATGCACTCAAGAGACAAAAACAAAGTAATCTTCTTTAAAAACAACATCTCAGGTTTACTAACCAACTTCTTGTATATATTCAGCATACTAGTCCATAGTTCAATGTCTTTAAGCATATAGATAGAGTCCAAACTGTGTAACTGTACTCACTGAAGTCTGAAGAGAGACAAACTGCAATCCACCTCCATTGAGGTCCAAGCGCATACCATATAACAAAAATGGAGTCCTGTGTCAAAAGGCCCTCCCACACCAAAGAGATACAGTCAAACTGGCAAGCCAAAGTGTACATACAATACAGGTTAACAATTATACACATTTACAAACAGTTAGTGGAGGCTTGGAAGGCTGCTATTTTCAACAATACATATCTATTCGGAATCGAGATGCTCCCACATCACCCACTTTATCCTCTTGTATCTAGAAGCCTTTTCAGCAAAATTCAAGGATTGGGGTGTTCCAATCATATATACATGTAGCTTGGAGCAAGTTCTTTTTTTAAAGAGGCTTTAATCAGGTAGGCATGTGTAGGGCTGCATTGTAGAATAGGGAGGGATTGTGAACACTGTAGATTTAGTCTAGAAAGGAAGGAGAGAGAAGGAGGGAGAGAAAGAGACAGAAAGGAGGAAGTCAAGGGAGGGGAAGGAGGGAGGGAGAAAGAGAGAAAAAGAGGAGGGAGAGAGATGGGGGAGGCGATAACAAAGTAAAGGAAGAACAGAAAGGGGGAAAGACTCAAAAGTCACAGGGTGACGTTGTACTGATGGCCTGTGATGGCTGTATAGAAAAGGAGGCTAAAGACTAACCTTTCATTGGGTGCTATCATTCTCATGACCCCCTCTAATCACAGTGCTTATCATCAAGCCTTTTTGTTTCCAATTTCCCCCTTTGCTCCAAAGAGCACCTTCCCCTTCAAGTTGAGATCATTCAACGATCTCCCATCTCAAATTTGCCAGTGGAAGAAAGTGTCATGTTGTATGGATCTGAAGAATAGGAGGGTGCTCATCAATCAAGGATTTTGCAGGGTGCTAATCCTCGCCACAGTTAGCTGATTTGGCACTCTGAATTTTGACCACTGCTATGGTCAATCACTAAGCACAAGCAGTCCTATTCAACTTCATCACCAACCTATTCTTGTCAAGTATTCCCCCCCCCCTTCACCTTGGACACCTAGACAAATAAAAAGGGAAGGGGGATGGGAGGAGGACAAAACAATTGAAACTCATAACTCAGAGAAAAATAGGGAATCGAAACTCACCTATTCATATGTGAGTCAAAATGAATTGATATACATTTATGACTTTTAACTTTTGTCAGGTAAATCAACTCAACCTTTTGGTGACTAATCAGGAGGGGCAATTCAATCAGCAAGGACATTTTTATAGATATGTTGAACATTTTCAGATTATTTCAAATCTGGGGAACTAAAATGAATTGGAAAATGAAAAAATAGTAGGAAAAAAGCTTTAAGTTTTGGATCCTGGTAAGTCCCAACTAGAGTTGATTTATTGAATTGATTACTGAATGATGCGCTCACACTTTAAAAAAAACCCAGTTGATTGGATGGGTGTATTTTATTGACAGGATTCAGTCTTATAGATTTTAAAAAAACTCAAAATGTTTTATCTCTGAGATTGTCCCAACATTGGGCTTAACAAGAAAAGTTTGTCTTCAGCAGATTTTTATTCTGAGGCAATAAATTATTATGGATTTTGTTGACAGCTCAGTATTTTGTGAAATTTATTTATGAAGGCCTCTTCCAGTTTGACACCATTGTCTGTATTAAATGGAGTAAGCCAATTGTGAATTTATATGTAGAAATCTGGGTCAATTTGCAGTAGTTGATTCAGCAACCTTTCCCCATGAAGCCCAAGGGCCCTTCCAGACAGGCCCTATATCCTAGGATCTGATCCCAAGTTTTCTGCTTTAAACTGGATTATATAAGTCCATACTGCCAGATAATCAAGGATAAACAAAAAACCTGGGATAAGATCCTGGGATATAGGGCCTGTCTGGAAGGGCCCTAAGAGGAGTGAGAGAAGGAAAGCAGAGCCACCATGAGTTTTCCAATCAGCCATATGGACAATACATATGTATTATATTCCTATACTAAGTTTTTTGTGAGTTGGATGTTTGTTTTGAAGAGTATTTTGTAAGCCTCTTTGAGACCCTCAGTGAGTTCATAGTATAAAATAGGATTTTTCTCTAAATAAATTGGTTGAACAGTACAAATGTGATTGCTAAAATGAAGTGGTGAGAGAAAATAAGAAACAAACTTATATATGAAAAGGGCTGCCACCTACGTTAGTATTGACTCTTGGGCTGAGCATGAGTTCCTCAGTTGTTTGCTTTGTCTTGCTATTCCTTAATTTTATATGCATCCAGACGGAATGTTGAACTCTGCTACAACTGGGTTGTTGTGTGTTTTCCAGGCATCAGGAGACATCAGGAGAGAATGCTTCTAGAACATGGCCATACAGCCTGGAAAACACACAGCAACCCAGTGATTCCGGCCATGAAAGCCTTTGACAATCCAGTATAACTGAAACTAAAATTATGTTCAATTGCAAGTCTTCATGCTAATGTACATTTTATATTTGACGTTAATATTGATGTTTTATTGGTTACCATGCTGCCAGAGTCATTTTAAGGACTTTCATAGCCATATGGCAGAAATGTAAAACTATACAAATCAATATGGTGTTTCCTTTGCTATCTTCAAATTGCCACTGTATCGAGGTGTTGGTAAAGTGCACATTGATTGATTTGTTATTGATCAATTGGACTAAAAGGCCAGTGACAAAACGTCTTAAAGTGCTTTAACTCCTTGGCTGCCATCTAATAGATTTCACACATAGCAAGGCATGATGTGAGTAATCCATGTTGGCAGTATATTTTAATTTTATTACCCTTAGACATTTCCATTGTTATTGTCTTGGGTCTTAAATCTGAGGTCATTCAAAGATTAGTCTACAATCAGAACGTGCAAAACAAGCTCTTACCAATCAAGCACAGAGATAGGACATCACCTAAAACATAATCTAAATTAAGGTACAGCTATAGGTTTTTAGTAAAAGGGATGAACTTCTAATGCAGTTCATGAGCTTCTCCACCTGATGCATGAAGGCTAACCTCAGAATCCCCTCCACGGCCGTTTTTCCCAATTAGCTGAGCATATGGATATTAAGATACTATCCAATGACCATTCTACCACTTCAGTCTGTTATTATATTCATTTTTCTTAATTGTCCAGTTTCTTCTCCCTGGAAAGAAGAAAGCGCTACCTGTTCATGTTGCCCCATGGATTCACTTGGTCCAGAAGAATTAGAAAATAGTCCCTGATTTGGGTGGGCAGCAGTAGTCTCCTTTGCTCAAGTGTGCTGTGGGTTATTCCTTGACACAGACTTAAGTTCCTTCAGATAAGGTGCTTTCTTTCTTGTTTGTAAAGCCACTTCTGATGTTGCTGGCAGAGCAGTTTCTTTTAGAGCAGAAAAACCGATATAGTGTGGACTGCACTGACCTCTTGTGGACAGTTAGTTGAATGCAAGTTAACTGTAGGTTGTGGATTTGCCCATCAGAGATTCTTAAATAACAGTGAGGACAGGATTCCTTTTGGTGGCTCTAATTTAGGGTTCTGTGAGATTCTAAAATGAGAATGAGGGATGGCATCTTTGGCAGATAACTCATACCTGATTCACATATGCAGTTGTGCCATTGCTCTCTAAGTTGTAAAAAGCCAGAATACCATATAGGAAGAACCCCGTGATGATGGGTATTTATTTACAGATGTTTTCCCATATGAGTCTATTTGCTCATTGTAGTTCTTAATCAGGGATGTCCACTCATTGCGTCGTTTCTGTGATGGCACTCAAATGACGGAACTGTCTCCCTAGACAGGTTTGCCTGCTACTTTTGTGTTATTTTTTTTACACTTTTTAATGGCATTAGGATTTTCATGGATTTCAGAAATGAGTTTACATTAGCTGCTCTTATTATAGGAGTTTTAGTGTTGCTTAGGATTATATATATTGTGTGTTTTCCTCATTTATTTGTTTATTACTATTCCGGTAAACTGCCCAGAAGGTGCATGAAGGTAAACCAGAGAGGTAAATGTTATGAATACATATATACAATTACACAAGCATCCATTCACTGCCAATAAAAACAGGAAGACTAGCAAGTGAAAACATTAGGATGTGTTTTGAGGAGCAATTTAAGAAGAGAGAGTGAGGATATTCTGAAAACAACTTCTGGCACAGGGGAAATGGGTTGAATATATAGGTGCCTTCATCCAATCCTTAGTCTTTACTAGACAGTACCTATTTACATATATGTTGACTGTCCAACTATGTTTCCTTTACTTCAGTGTATCTATTCTAGATAGACAAGGACAGTAGGACAGATCTTTTCTGCTTGTTTCTAATGTTCCACAACATAGGACCCAAACCAACACATTTGAATCAGAAATTACAAGAATTCCGATTCAAATTTGATTTATAAGAAAAGAGATTTCAACCAAACATTAGGAAGAACTTCCTGATAATAACAACTGTTCAACAGTGGAATAGACCACTGCTACACAAAGTGGACAAGCGATGGCCCATAAACCAATTTTCCATGAAAGTTGTAGACAATTGATGCAAATATGGTACTAGTACCTGGAATATTGAGGGTGGTTCATTTTCCACATTAGGTAGCTTGAGAAGAACTAGAATAGACGACCTCAGAATGTGGGAGACTCTCCTTCACTGGAAGGAGAGTTTTAAACAGATGTTAGATGATAACCTGTCCAGAATGTTTTAGTACTGGCAGAAGGTTGGACTAGATAACCCTAGGATACCACCTAACACCATGATTCTGAGATTCTTTGATCAATTCCTGGATGATGTCCTCAAAAGATTTAAAGATGGACTTAAAGCCAACCTTAAAAACTGTGGCATAGACACTGAGAACTGGGAAGTCCTGGCCTCGAACATTCTAACTGAAGGTCAGCTGTTACCAACAGTGCTGTGGAATTCGAAGAGAGACACAAATGGTGGGCGCAAGGGAGAAACATGTCCATAGGAAGGTGTATCAAGCCAAACCTGACCAGGACCACCTTCCACCAAGAAACCGATGTCCTCACTGCAAAAGAACATGCAGATCAAGAATAGGTCTCTAAAGTCACCTACAAACCCAACATCAAGACCCTACACTTGGAAGGTAATCATACTTGGCCATGAGAGATTGCCAATGATGATGAAGCAGGCCTATTTACAGCCTCAGGTGACACATGGCAGGAGGTCTGTGGGATAGTAGAAACAATGGATGTTCACTTTCTTTGGAGGACAGAACTGGATAGAAGAGAATTGTAAGTACTTGTGGGGCAAACTTCAGCATTTGCACCTTTTGAAATGTTGCATGCTAAAATGCATATGGGTTGTCTTTTGTTTGCTTGTTTTCTGTGTAAAATACAATTTCCTATGCAAAAATATAGGGGCCTCTTATTTATTTATTTATTTATTTATTTATTTATTTATTTACAGTTCTTATATTCCGCCCTTCTCACCCCGCAGGGGACTCAGGGCGGATTACAGTCAACACATATATGGCAAACATTCAATGCCAGTTTGACAAACCACGTTTAACACACAAATGCACCAAGGCTATTTAACTTTTTTCTGGGGAGCTGCTGCTTTCCATCGTCCATCAACGACACCAATGAAGTTCTTCCGCATTCCACATTCCCCGGAGTCTTTTTTCTTTATGGCCTCATAAATTAGTTAAATTTAGCCTCCCACACAAGGTGGTACCTTATTTTCCTACTTGACAGATGCAACTGTCTTTCGGGTTGCAAAGGTCGACAACGGGCTACACAATGGCTGGACACCCACTCCAGCCCGGGCTGGCTTCGAACTCATGACCTTTTGGTCAGAGTGATCTTAATGCAGCCGACACTCAGCCAGCTGCGCCACAATCCCGGTTGCACTCATGCATACACATACACACATATATACATACATACACACAAAGACATATGCACCACTACCTCTCCTCACATTTTTTGAATGGAATCATTTCAGAGCACTTCACAAATACTTCTGGGTAAAATACTGAGCAGAAGTCTTTTTTCAATGTGATGTATTTGTTTGAACACTGGACTATGGCTTTGGAGACTAAGGTTTGATTCCATTCTTGGTCATGGAAACCCACTCTATTAGAAAAGATCTCAACAAACTACAGATCCCAGGGTTCTTTAATATAGAGTCAGGCTAGTCAAAGTGGTATGCAACTATAGTCCTTAATTAAGGGAGGGGACCTTTCTGCCGCATTTGGCTTCCAGAACCTCTTCTGATAAATATTTCAATTCAGCCAACCTCATCAGAGATTATCAAATAGAATCTTGCAGGTAAATTTTCCAGTTTTTCTCCACCGAAAGCAAGTAAAGATTGACACTAATGTCACCTTCTGTCATTGGCACTGTTTTTAATGAAACTCCCATTCATGCCACACTGACAAGGGAATGTGCAGTTGTGGCAATGACCAACATGAAAAATTCAAGCACCTTTTAATGGGATTTGGCACTTCATAAACAAAATATGAATGTGTGATGTATCTTGTTGCACAACTGGCTCAGCTTCAGAAAGATATCATCCTAGAAAAAACAACCTTGTCGCAACAAATCTATTCATATATCAAAATGTTTTTAGCTTTGTGTGATATATAGGTCAGCTGCCCCCAGTTCATACTTAGCTTGAACAATAATTCCTAGAGCTTCAATGTGGTTTGCATCATACATTTTCTTCTTTGTAGCAGCTGCTAGGTCAAGTCTCTTTTTTTTCATGTTGTTGTTGTTGTTGTTGTTGTTATCATTTATACCCCGTCTTTTCCTAAATAATGAGACTCAAAGAGGCTTATAACACATTAAAAATAATACAGATTGTCCAGGAACCTCCCGGTTGATGATAACTTCTTGCAGAAGTCATTCATTTCACTCGTAACTACAATTTGCTGTGATATGTATTAGCTTTGCAAAAAAACTGCTTCTAACAGAAATGAAAACTGCTAGAACTTGTTTTAGATCAACAAAGCTGCCTGAATTTTTGGACTGTGGGTTTTTATTATGGAGACTGTCCTGATGAAAGTTTGCACTTCAAAGTGTAGCCCTGCACCACCAAATACCCTTCAATTGTCCCTATATGACTCTCAATTAATCCTCTATCATCTGACATTTTCAGCAGTTTCTAACCCCCCCTTTTTTTCTTTGACCTCACCTTACTTCAGCCACTAAAAATGAGTTCAAATTGCAGTTTTGCATTCATTTAACTCAGCAGATGGGAAGAAGCCAGGAAGAAGAAGAATCTTACCCTTCCCAGTATTAATTTATTTATTTCACATATTTATATCCCGCCCTTCTCACCCTAAAAGGGGACTCACGGAGGCCTTACAGCAGGCAGCGATTTGATGCCAATACATATAAATATAAAAATAAACAAATACAATTAAATAATTACATAATCCAGATCATAGTCCAAGGTTTGTCCAATTGTCAATTCCATTAGTCCATTATCTTTATGGTTGAATGCTTGGTCCCACAGCCACAGCCTGGAAGTTTCTTCCTGAAAGACAGTAGGGAGAGAGCTGACCCGATTTCATTGGAGAGGGAATTTCATAGATGAGGAGCCATCACTGAGAAGGCACTGTCTCTCATCCCCACCAATCACACTTGTGAAGATGATGGGATCAAGAGCAGGGCCTCCCCAGATGATCTTAACTTCTGAGGTGGATTATAGAGGGAGATACGTTCAGACAGGTAAGCTGGACTGGAACCGTTTAGAGCTTTATAAGCTAAAGCCAGCACTTTGAATGCTGCTTGGCAGCAGACTGGCAGTCAGGTGGGTTGTGTGTTCCCTGTATGCCGCTCCAATGAGCAATCTGGCTCCTGCCTGTTGAACCATTTGCAGCTTCTAAACAGTCTTCAAAGGCAACCCCATGTAGAGTGCATTGCAGTAATCTATTCGGGATGTAACAAGACCATGGACCACCATGGCCAACTCTGACTTCCCAAGGTACGGTTCCCAGTAGGTTCTGGCAAAAGCAAAGTGCTGCAGCCTTTCCTAACCTTTTCATTCTTTCTCAACAATAATTTGGCCATTTTGACCATGTTCTGATGTTGCCTGGCCAGACATGTCTCAGTTTTTCATCTGTGAAATGTTGGAGGTTAACCACTGTAAACCACTCATAACATGGGGTCTATTTGCTCCTTTGTTCATCTCACCAATCCTGTGCCTTTTGTGAGGAAATGCAATGGCCCTCCCTCAGTAAAAGCATTCTTCATACCACCTTTGTGTTGCAAAATTTATCACTATATCATCACTTTGGGGATTATACCTCAAAGCTATCATTTTTTGCTTTTTTGAGAGATGTACGAGAGCCATTCCTTCTCAGTACACTATGCAATTCCCAGTGAGCTATGTTTTAAGATTTCATCCTCCCCAATATTTTCGACCTTTGGTTGCTGTTCTTTTTAGTGTGATCCTTTGTTCATTTTGTGCATTTCTCCATCTCATCTACTTCCTCTCTTTTTCTTTTCCCTTCTGAAAATTGCTCATCTCATCCATCATTGAAGGTCACTGGCAACTCTTAGTCCAGCTTTTGAAAGACTATTTATAGCACTGCAAGAAAAGAAAGGAGATCTTTGAAAAATGTTATCCATGCCCCTTGACAACCCTCTTGGAAATATTATATTGGATGTGATTAGAGATCCTGAAACTGAGGACAAGCTGAGAGAGAGACTTGAAACAAAGTCTCCAAAATCTTCTCTACATTTCTGAGAACATCAGGCAGCATTATGCCTTATAAAAAATTGAACTGTGCTCTTGTGACTCCCTACTCAAGATCAAAAGTTGCTGGCATTAGCCCAGCTTAATAACACTTACACACACACGCACACACCATGGATCTCCATTTAATGCAGAGAAACGTCAACACTTTCTTTCCCAGCAACTGAAGGACATCCCAGTCTGTCGAATGTTTGGTAAATGCTGACTACAGAAGAACCACAAGGATGATAAGGTGCAGGAATCTTATCATGACAGTCAGCTATAACTGACTTAATATAATTATAAAACAAGGAATACATATTGATGGAATGGCACTCTTTACAAAAACAACATACAGAAAATTATTATGCAAGGATCAAATCAAGACAAGGGTATTTTTGAAGGCAGGAAGGGAGAACCACTCCCAGACTACTTCTGTGGCTCATATTTCTGGTCTGTGATCAAATATAAGAGGGCATTTTAAATCATTTAAATTCCAAACACTCTACATACATCTGAGCTGGGCTTTACAGGCCTGAGAACTATTGCATTGGAGCTTACACATTTTTAGTCATCAGAGACATCAACAACAAACTGCCCCTGCATTTTCCTTGCCTAAAAATCCCTATGAAATCTCTGTGACTTGAGATAGTGTACATACAGTCTTGCCTGCTATGATTTAATCCCCTCTGTTTTGTCTTTGGCCTTATCCTGAGAGGAAGGCTAACTATGAACTATTATCTTGTGGTGGGTTACTCGTTGAATACCACAAAAGATCATTTTGTAAAAGGGATGTGGGCCATTTGAAAACCAGACAGTTTATTTTCTCTATGGAGGATTCCTTGCATTTCCAACTATGTCATCCATTGGGCCATTGGGAAAATGGATGAAGATAGGCATAAAGAGATTAATCCACAGGCTTTGCTGAAGAGGTCAGTCTTTGGACTGTTTTTCTCAAATACACAACTTTCCAGATATATTGGACTGCAAGTCTTTTCAACCCCAGCTAATGGAGGCAAACTACAACTTTCCTTTCCCCCAGCCACCATGCTAGAGAAGCAACGAGTACAGGAAGACTGGTATTGGAAATAATATTACATTGGAAGGTGATGATTCTCCTCCTCCATTATTGCTGTTTTAGTTTATTTATCATTATCCCACATCTCCAGGAAATGTTGAAATTGCAGAGTCAAAGAAAAAACTAAATCAGAAAGCCTAGGAGTCACTGGAGACTGCTAGAAACTATTGTAAGAGGCCTCGCAGCAACGGTGACTCATTTCCGAGTCTTTGGAAATTCATTTATATAAGCAAACAGCTGAAGTTTCTTTTGTAAAAAAGCAAGAGGCAAATAAATTAAGTAATAAACAAGGTTCTCAGAAGGCAAAAAGTCAAGTGCACCAACTGGAAAAATGAACAACTCAATAAAAAAATCCAAAGTGTATAAAAACAGTTTGTGTCTCATGTGGCTTAAGCCAGACTGGGTTATTTCAGTATAAGAGCTTATGGTGTCTTTGCGTATGAAAAAGTAGATGTAGTAAGGCAGCACATTGATTCCCAAGGGAAATAATTTCTATAAAGCAGAAGAGAAACATACAAGATGAACATCAAATAAAAGGCATCTTTCCTTGCATGGGATTTTACATGAACAGCCTCATGCTATATTTGAAATGCAGTATTGTCAGCCATCCACATTTTCTGGCATTTATGAATTTAAAAAATTACCATTCTTTTTACCTGAGACCATATCTCTCCAGGAATTTCTAAGCCCCCCCCCCCCCAGCCTTAAAAACCTCAATTTTAATCAAATCTATAAATAATGAAATACACAAAAGTGAGACCTCCAAATTGTATCTGCCAAATATTTTCTTATTAAAGCCAGCCTTCAATTTCCACAGATTTTACATCCACAAACTCAACCATCCATGAGTTGACTAAAAAAAAATGAAGTCCCCCAAACCTTGACTTTGCCATTTTATATAAGGGATGCTATTTTATTATACCATTGAATACATTATGACTTGAGGATCCATGGATTTTGATATTCACAGTGAATTCAGGAACCCAACTTCAGCTGGTTCTTAACATATGACCCTTTTGGAATGCACCCCTCTATGCGCTTACCTAAAAGTGAAGTCCATGGAACTTAATGGTGAGTAAACAAGGAGAATTAACAAGGAGAACAGTAACTGAGCAATGGAATCGGTTGCTTAAATATGTGGTAGAGTCTCCCTCTCTGGGTATCCTCAAAAAGAGGCTAGACAGGTACCTGTTGAGAATGCTTTAGCTAGAGATCCCACGTTGAGCAGAGATTTAGACTAGATAGCTCTTGACGTCTCTTACAAATCTATAAGTCTCTGACAGTATGACTATCTTTTGTTTTCATCTGAAATGTTAGGTTGAAGTGGATTAAAAAGGGAAAACCAACATAAGGCACTAAGAACTTTTCACATGTTGGATATGAGATAAATACAGCATGGAGTAAGCGTATGGGTGGTGCAATTTAAACTGAGGCCCCAAAAAGCTCATACAGTTCTCATACTTCATTTGTGATAAATAAAGTTCACATGCAAGCTAGAAGACAGGCTTGGACAAGGCCATAGGCTGCTCACATTTCCACAGCATACATTCCCATGTTTCAAAAGAGTGTCGGATAATAACATTTTTGTTCTGTATTCAGCTATACAGATATAGAACACATCTACCCTGACCCTTTATCCCAGTGGTTCCAATCTGTGGTTCGTGGACCACTAGTGGTCCCCAAGAACTAAAATATGGTCCACGGCCTCACTACACCATTGTAACGAGAGTGACTGGTCTCATGAAACTCTCTTATAGTGCTGAGGTAATGGGGCTGTCAGGAGGGGAGAGGTTGACTACCCACAAAAGGTGTGACAACAAGCCTCCTGATTGCTGCTTCTCATCCTCCTCCCTCCCCCTGAGCATAGTTGTTCCATGTGGCACCTAGATTCAGAAAACTGCATTTTATGGACCACATCAGCTCTAGATTATTAAATATGGTTTTCTGTGGGTGAACACATGGCAGCTACCGGATGGCACATGTTCTGTACCAGAAACTAGAGCTGATGTGGTCTATCCAATGCAATTTTCTGATTCAGCATCCCAAATAACCAAACAGAATCTAAAGTTGACCAAAGCCTGATTTGGAACCCTTTTGGTACTAATTTTGGAGAGTGGTCCTGGTCAAAGCAGTCCCTGGTAAAAAAAAAAATTGGAACCACTGATTTATTCCGAGACCAGTTCCAAGTGTATAATTCTGAATTGGCCCTAAGATGACTTTGATCATCACTGCTCCTCTTCCCCAGCCACTGAGAATGTGGGAAGGAGCCCTGACCATTCAGCAACGCTGAATTCAACTTGGTGCTACTAGACAGCCACCTGTACCACCCCCCTCCTGTTCTCATCAGAACAGCAGCCAGTGGGAATGAGATGGCTAGTATATCACTCTTCACCTGGAGTGCTCCTCTCCTTTCTCCAATGGTCCATGGCATCCTGGTCAACATCAGGTGATGAGTGACAAACTGTAGCCTGGTGGCCAATACTATGACAAGAACAGGAGGATGATGGTGATTGTCATCCTGTATCTTTGGGCCATCCAGGTCTGGAGAATACGGGATCTCGCTGTAAACAGCTGTGGCAGATTCCATCTCAGAACTGACCCAACTGCTTATATAGTGTGCTCTGGATTCTTGAGGAGAATTCGGAGAAAGCTGTGACTTAATTTTTTTTATTGTAAACACAAGTCAAATTTGTAATACAAATAGAATGTTATTCTCTTAATTTTCTTAATATTGCCAATTCTGCATTTATCTCTCACCTGTGTCTATCAATATTTCTCCCTCCCACTCTCCTCCCACTTGTGACTTTTGTTAATGTCATTCAAGGTTGTATTAAGAGCTGTGGACAACATTAATCCAAATCAGCTCCATGTGTCATGCAGCCTTCAAGATAATGGACCAGTGTAGATGTGCCACTGTTTTAAATTGAATGTTTATAATTGTTTTTAATTGCTGTTTTAATTGTAACAGTGTATTTTAATGTATTGTTTGGCATCTAATTGTTGCCTGCTGTAAGCCACCCTGAGTTCCTCTTCGGGGGTGAGAACGACGGGATATAAATGCTCGAATTAAATAAACAAATGTGCCCATAGATGTTCCTTCATCAATGTCCATGTTCTCTTCAGGACACTACATGGCCCTTTTGGGGGAAGAGGGTACTAAAGAGGATGAGGAGTTCTGTGTGGAGATCATTGTATAGGGGAGATACTGACTTGCTTCTTCTCAGTAACCCTCCAGCAAAATGACATACAAAGTTATGCTGGCCCATGTCACAAGCATGACAACAGTATAAAAGGGGGGGGGGTGGCACTTTGTTCTTGTGCCAGAGGCAAAATTAGTACTAGGTTATATATGTGGAAAATGGAAATGCTATCTAGCTGTACTGAGACAGGTCAGATCCCTACATTGAGGACTTGGGACTTTGTTTTACATTCAAGAAATTACATAGTAATTGTGCAATGCTGCCTTGTTAGTTAATTATGTTGCTCTACAACCAAAGGCACATATAGTAATATCCATTCTTGAGCATCAATATGTTATGCACATGTAGTACAGTATGCAGCCATGAACAATGACCCAACATGCACCACTACCCTTTTGCAACTTTGAGCTGAATATGGCCACTCTACATTGGGTAAACATTTTTCTGTTGCTTCTGTAGTGAACTTACCTGTGCATAAGAAACCAACAGCAAACCAACCAAATGAAAATAATCTTAACAATGGTGATATTTTTCTTTGGCCTTTGCATGCCTATATGTTGCACAGCGACTTCATGTTTGTTTGCTTTTCCACACCCTCTCTCCACCTACGCCTCTATAATCTGCAACCATTTACTTTTCTCTTTCATGTTCCCATTAGACCATACATTTTGTAACAACATTTTATATGTTTTACAGAGAAGATTTAGTGTATCTGATAGATTCTATGGCCATGTGGATAAGTTTGGAACTGGTTTTTGTTCATCTGATCATTGCCCAAAAGACTTTTATTTGGGCCACCCACAGACTGTGGAATGACCTACCAGAAGAAATATGTGAGCTCTAGATATGGTCTATATTTAAAATCAGTTGTAAAGACTTGTCTTTTCTGGAAGACCTACCCAGATTATTGTTATATTTTTAAAAGTAGTATTAATAGGTTGTTACATGTTCAGGCTGAGTATCCTTTATGTAAAATGCTTGAGTCCAGAAGGATTTTGGATTCTTTTCAGATTTTGGAATACCTGTATTTGAATATATGTACATAATAAGAAAATATGAAATGCATTTATGTTTCCTATACACCTAGCTTGAAGATAATTTTAACACACAATATTTTAATAATGTTGTGCATGAAACAAAATTTGTATGAGACATCAGAAAGCAAAGGTGTCATTATCTCAACCAGGAGCCCCCGTGGCGCAGTGGGTTAAACCCCTGTGCCGGCAGGACTGAAGACTGACAGGTCGCAGGTTCGAATCCGGGGAGAGGCGGATGAGCTCCCTCTATCAGCTCCAGCTCCTCATGCGGAGACATGAGAGAAGCCTCCCACAAGGATGATAAAAACATCAATTCATCTGGGCGTCCCCTGGGCAACGTCCTTGCAGACGGCCAATTCTCTCACACCAGAAGCACTTGCAGTTTCTCAAGTCGCTCCTGACACGACAAAAAAAGCAAACTATCTCAACCATGCAGATGGACTATTTTGGATTTTGGGGATTCTGGATGAAAGAATTTCAGATAAGGAATGCTCAGCCTGTACTGGTTTATGTGATCTTTTAACTGACATTGCATGTTCTGTACAGGGAATGGTGGAAGGTGATCATGATGATGATGACGACTTGGCCAGCCTGGAGGATGGGTATGTACTTTTTAGGCTGGAGCAGAGACCATGATCTCTTTTCCTGAGACTGTGTAGCTTGTGTGGTGAACCAATCCTATCCTTTATTTTCCTGGTTACACATTCAGAAAGATTAATGGGCACTTTTATTAGCATGCTATTACTCCCCCCCTCCTAACTTTCCCCTCTTTAAATAAAACTCAGAAATGAAATTAGAGGTCATGCAGATGTGAAGAGAAACAAGCAAACTTGTTACACACAAGGTGGCTTTATATGCAGCTGGTTCATGTATAACAATTTTGGGACTACCTTGGGAGTCCAGAGCACATGGTGACAAGGAGGATTTGTCTGAATATGTCCCTTGTGTGCACATCATTGTGAGCTTAATGCAGGTCCTTCGATGTGGAAACCAGTCCTATTTTATTCTAAGCTTTAAATTCCTTGGGGGAACAAAAGCCTAACACTCTCTTAAACATCATTGGAATACCAATAGGTATTACAATGGCCTCTTTCCCTATAAATTGCATCTCTGTGTTTCTTTTCCTGTCAAAGTTTTTCCAAGTAAGACTGTGACAAGGACATGTAGTTGTTATAAATGTTGCACTCCCCTAACATCAGAGAAAGGGTATTTAGGAATTTCTTTACTTCCATTTATTTATTGTTCTATGGGTTGGATATACCCTGGACCCTACATCTACTGAAAGTCACTTAAACAAGATGGTTTCTACAGTTAATTGCAGAAATGGAGCATGTGTGGAGGTGAGTTTTATAGTAATGCTTCAGAAAGAGAGGGCAAATGCCATCTGATGGGACTGTATTGTGATTTCTTTTAGTCTGCAGTGTCGATGTGCTTCCAGATAGTAAGAAATAGCATTGCCCATTACTAACTTTAAAAACTATTTGGTTGTGGAATGAACAACCTCAGAAAATGGTGGATGCTTCGTTGGAGGTGTTTGGAAAGCAGGTATCTTTCAAGACCGTGACACAGGTTGAGAATCTCTTATTCAGAGTTCTGAACTCCAAAATTGTCCACATTTGCTTTCTGATGTTCATAAATGTTATTTTGAAGGGGATTTCATGGAGATATATCTATAACATATTGTATACAATCACCCCCAGGGTACGTGGATAAGATTTATATGAAACAGAAATGAATTGCGCATTTAGACTTGGGTCCCATTTCTAGATATCTCATTATGTAAAGTAAAGGTAAAGGACATTAAGTCCAGTCATGTCTGACTCTGGGGTATGGTGCTCATCTCCATTTCTAAGCCGAAGAGCCAGCGTTGTCCGTAGACACCTCCAAGGTCATGTGGCTGGCATGACTGCATGGAGCACTGTTACCTTCCCGCCGGAGTGGTACCTATTGATCTACTCACATTTGCATGTTTTCGAACTGCTAGGTTGGCAGAAGCTAGGGCTGACAGCGGAAGCTCATGCCGCTCCACGGAATCGAACCTGCGACCTTTCGATCAACAAGCTCAGCAGCTCAATGCTTTAACCCACTGCGCCACCTGGGGCTCCATCTCATTATGTACCTATATGGAATTAAACTATTCCAAAATCTGAAAAATCCCAAATGTTTCTGGTCCCAAGCATTTTGTATCAGGGATACTCAACCTGTACACACTGAACATCTTTCAATAATATAACAATAATTCTGTAGGCCTGCCAGAAGAATTGGTATTAAAAAATCCAAAATCTGAAACTCTTCTGATCCCAAGCATTTCAGATAAGAGAAACCATCTTTTAATCGTGGATACCTGCATGGCAGGGGTTGGATTACATGGCCATTTTAGCCTCTTTCAATTCTAAGCTTCTATGATTTGCACTGCAAGCTAGGGAAAGGAGTATTTGCCTCTCTGAACTTCAAGCAGATATCTCTGTGGAATCCTACCTTCCAACAGAATTTTAATAAGATCTTGACCTCAGAAAGACCAAAGCTGGTTCTTTCCCTGGTTCCATATGTAAGCCAGTTACAAAGTTGAGGAGCCGTGTGCATTCAAGATCAACCAGTGACTAGTGATGTAGGTGCCCCCCAGCTGTCATTCAGCAACTGGAGGAAATAGCATGGTTTAAGGAACTACTAGGCACCTCTTTACGCAATGTATTTTAGGCAATGTATTTTCTACACTGCCATATGTTGCAATTTGAAACTGACCTAATACAGTCAGTGTAGGAGCATATAATGCATTTCAATGTAGTTAAACTATATTATAAGACTCTACATTGACAATATAAGGTCAGTTTCGAACAGCATTATATGGCAGTGTAGATGGACCCTAAAAATACCTTTTCTGGTGTAAATCCATGTCACACTTGTTTAGTGACACACTATAGCATTTATGCAGTTGGATTCCACTTTAATAGCCATGGCTTATTGTTATAGAAACATAGGAGTTGCAGATTTAAAATCTCTTTAGCCTTTGCTGCCAGAATGACACTTCCTGACCAAACTACAAATTGCAATATTCTATAGCATTGAGCCATCGTGTCAAACTGCATTATTATTATTATTATTATTATTATTATTATTATTATTATTATTATCTTTATTTATACCCCGCAAAATCTCCCGAAGGACTCGATACGTCTTACAAAGGCCAAGGCCGCCGACAACAACAGCATACAATACACAATAAAACTCATAAAAATAAACTAAAACTCATAAGCAAATAATAAACATTAAGCAAACCAATAAAACAGTAAAACGATGACATTCATTCTACAGTGTAGATGCACACTCAGACAATTTGGCCCTGGTTCTAGGTGTCCTGAGGGCCCATCTAAATTGACATATAATGAAGTTTGAAACTGCATTATATTGTCAGTGTAGAGATGGTACCTAGCAACATGCCCCCTTAACCTAAAATTGCTGATGCTGTCCAGAATTAATCCATGATGATAGGAAGAAACATGTTCTGCCTCTAATTTTAATTAAAAAGGGGAAAATCGAGTCTCAGAAATCTGGGGGGAAAGTATTCTGGTGGATATTGCACATGTTTTGCCGATGATAGCTCTTGACTTTTATTAGAAGAGGGCTTAAGTCAAGAGTTAGTAGATTTTTCCAGATGTAATCCCTTGAGTCTCAAGCGGCTTCTGCTTCTGACTCTGCTGGAAGTCCTATTTCCATTGATCCCACATCTAAGACATGCTTACCGGTATTTCTCTTACAAATTGAAAAAAATAACACAAAACATTGCATTCCAAATAGCCAGTAAAAATTCACCACTGCCTTTGGAGAAATCACACTTTGGAGAACAATAGGGAAACCTCCAGTGATTTTTATAAAAGTGTAGTGAGAAACTACATATTTGTGTTGATATAAAGCAGAGGGTATTCTAAGAGTCACTTTGGAATTCTGATTGACTTCCTCTCCATCTCAACAAATTACCATTCATTTTGTATCTTTTAAAATAAAAAGTTGGTTGCATTGTAACAGACTATAGGAAGTTTCACCTTTTCTCTTTGCTGTAAACATTAGGGTGCAAATGGGTTACTCTCGCAGGACAATGTAATGGAAGAGTTACAATATGGCAGAATGTGTTGGGGAAAAATGACATTATATAGGGCTGTTCTACATAGCCATATAAACAAGACAGAAAATCCCACAATATCTGTTTTGAACTGGATCATTTGAGTCCACCCTTCCATATAACCCAGTTAAAAGCAGATAATGTGGGACTTTATATAGCTGTGTGGAAGGGGCCTTAGAAAAATGATGTGTCTCTTGACCATTGGGAAACCTTGAACATTTTCTTTTGCAAAAATGCAGTATTTTCTGCCAAGGTAACAGCACTTCTTGTACTCTGCAAGGAAATTATCTACCTTGGGCACAAAAATGCCTCGTCCAGGCAGTAAGCCAAGCCTGGGTAAGAAAAGGCATTCAGATACACAGCACATGTTGAAACAAATTCAGGATTTATTGAAAGTAAACATTTGCATTGGCTACAACATTATAACGGTTACAAAGCCGAATAAAAGAGCTTGAAGAGCAATAGAAAGCAAATGCATTAAAAAGTGAATAGAGAAAATATTTGGCCTTAGTGATCTTCTGGCAGTATTTACAGTATGTACAAATTGTTAACTATCTGTAGTAATCTGAAGGCACCATAGGCTAGAATAGCAGTCTGCAATAAGACTTTGTACACATAATTTGAGATGTGGGACTTTTGTTCGTAAAACAGGCTGCTGATTTAATAAAAAACAGAAGACTACCTTGATGGTTTAGTTCATTAAATTACAGATATATAATATATATTGATGTGCTGGACATTTCTATATTTAAAAATCATGATAAAACCCACAAAAGAAGTCAGTACTATTCTTCTGTCAAGATATGATTTCAATCAGATCTGTATAAGATACTGTTATGTGGCCTGCCTTAGAGGACTAGAAATGGTTGTAGTCAGGTTACACATGTTCATTTTGTGAGAAACCAGAGCCAAGCCTCCCAAAGTAAAACAACATGTTTCAACATTACCTGCAGAATTCTGTACCAGAGATGGTACAGATGATTCTCCTTAAAGGACCTAATTGTTATTGTGCGCCTTCAAGTCATTTCCATCTTACAGTGATCTGAAGGCCAACCTATCATGGAGTTTGCTTGGCAATATTTGTTCAGAGAAGGTTTAGCTTTGCCTTCCTCTGAGGATGAGATAGTATGACTCATTCAATTGTTACACCTATATAGAGAAGGTGAATCAAGTGCATTTTTGCTAGGGACTTCTCTAGATCCAACATATATTTGCTGAATCAGTACATGGCATCATGTATCCAGAAGGTCCAGCCTGTACCCTTGCTGGACCATCTTGTTGTCCTCATGTCACCATCACGATTCCTCCCCAGCCAACCACTGGAATTGCCTAGCCATCACCTTTCACATGTTCTGTGGCCATTACTCGGATGCCCTTGTGATCAATGGGGGGGGGGGGGGAGAATAGAGTGATCTCCTCCTTTTTATCATATGACTAGACTCCTAAATTATGATCACAGCAGATGTGACAGGAAATGTCTAGGTTCACCCAAAGCAGAGTGCCAGAGTGGAGTGATGGTGGCGACAGGACAACCCATCCTCTTGTATGTGCTGATCGTGATGGTAGTGTGTGTGAGAGAGTGTAAAATGGATTTGGTTGAAATAAACCTGATCCAGCTGTCCACATGGTTGCAAACCCCTTTCACTATGAAATTTCCTGCAAACTCTATGGAACTCCCCACCCCACCACAACCTTTCCTTGTTGTAAAGCAAGTTTGGATTCTTTCTAGAAGTCATTGTACATTATGAAGACTGCTAGTGCTAACTTCAGGGTGAATATGTTTTTTTTTTTGTTTTAAAAAACGCATGTGGACTTGCCCAAGGTCACCCACTGGGTTTCTATGGCTAAGCATCAATGAGAACCCTAGCTCTAGAGCAGTGGTTCTCAACCTGTGAGTCCCCAGGCATTTTGTTATACAACTCCCAGAAATCCCAGTCAGTTTACCAGATGTTAGGATTTCTGGGAGTTGAAGGCCATAACATCTGAGTACCCACAGGCTGAGAACCACTGCACTAGAGTCATAGTCCAATACTCAAAACTACTACGCCTTGCATCCTTCTCTTAAGGAATAGGCACAATTTCTTCAAAAGGTCATTGTTAGAACCTACCTTTCAAAGTAAATGTCAAAATGCTGCAGTAGAATATAACTCCACTAAATATATCCAAAGAACTTAAGATAATTCAGTGATAGTAGTTTTTCTTTTATTATATTTTTGGTTTTATGTATAAATGAGGATCATAGTCACTGTGTCTCAAGCAGTTCCATTTGATATTCTGTTCTAATTCATACTCCAAAACCCCATATAACTCAAATAATCCAGACCTACCCTTGATTGTTAGTTCCAACCAAATGTATTTACCTACCTATTGAATCATCTTCCACTAATTGGTTGAATGGGTCTAATCTAGTTAAGACTAACCAAAAGGATTCCCATCTTTAGCTAGCTTACACATATAGATCCACAGTGTTTTTTATCTAACTAGTAACTACTTTAAGTAGCTAACCAGGAGCAGAATTTCAAACTAACTATCAGAAAGTAATTTCCCTTATACAATTCAGAGGACATCATTTTTATGAGTGACGTCGCTACAACACAACTCAAAACATGTTTGAATTTGATTGCCCATGTATGAGATACTAAAGAAAGAGCTGGAATGCAATGACACAATCTATGGATAATATCTCAATTGTATATGTCCACAGTACTGAACTTTTCTCTGTGACTGGATCATTCACAAATAGGGCTGGATCATTCGCAATTTTTTTCTGTTCATGCAATTTTAGCAATCTGTTGTGGGAATAGTGCAAAAGAAATTGCATCAAAATTGTGGGGAAGAGATTTTTTTTGGGTTGTTAGAGTTTACTGAATTGTAATGCACTTACCATAAGTGGCTGGCTGGAGATTTATACATGTATGTATAAAACACCTATGAGTTAACTGGTTATTCCAATGGGTGGGGAACCCCTAAGGAATGGACCGTACTTCAATTCAAAAGGGAGGACCTATATTTGTGTAGAAGCTGCAGCTGCCAGGGCCTTTTTCACTTTGAATACTGTTGTGACTTTTACAGTTAGTACGTATGGGGGAACCATAGGTAAATTCCTTATATAGCAGTCTTTCCACTTTCATTGGGGTTAGGGGGACAACACCCCTGTGAAAGTGGAGAAATAATGAATGCCATAAAAATAAGGATGACTTCTAGGTCATTTCATCCTTCTGCTATGTAGGAGTCCATGACTAAAGTATCCTCGTAATATGGAAATGCAGTCTCTGTTTAAAGACCTCCAAAGAATGAAAGCATTCTATTTCTCAACCAAACACCGAATCCTAATGTTTTGGTGAAACTTTAGAGTAAAGCTATGAAGTGGTACAGATGTTCATGGATGCATGAGGGATGGGAGAATAAATGAGCTATGTGTTGCATTGTTTTGGAAGAAACACTGGAGAGCTAGAATAAATAAGCTGTGGACCTTCAAAGTGCAGGAAGTTAATGAACATGGGATGGGGTGAGGTAGTTCAGGAAAAATGGCTGAACCTGCAAACACAATTATTTTTAATTATATTCTCCTTCTCCCCAAAAATCCAATCAACCCACTCATGATTCTGCAGATAGCCATAGCAAAGGACTTCTGAATGACTTCTATGAGATATTCAGACTAACTGTTCAAGACCAGACAGCTCAGTTGAGATCTATACCTGACTCCTTTTGGCAGTAACAAGAGCAAAACCAAAGCAAAACAATATCTATACTTATTTTCTGAGTCTGGTTGCTGAGTAAGAGGGAGGAGATTGTAATTTGCCAGATTACTTGAAGGTATCACCTCTTAGGTTTGTAGATTTCTACTGAAACAATTACACTTACAAGGCAGTAAAGAGCAACTGATTTGGGATGAAGGGCACTGAATACAAGAAATATGGCAGTATTAACTCAGACCATTATCTTGGAAAGCAATGATACCAATATATCTATTAAATTGATATGGGTAAATGGGCATGTTACAATGTCTCCAAGTTTTATGCTGTAATTCTATATCAATTATGTAGTTATGCAACTACTGTAGCTATGTAGCTACAGTGAGTTTCCTGGCCCGCATCCTCCCAACACCCACTTACTGGGCAGCAGACACTGCAATCAACTGGGGTCTGTTTTACTTTCAATTGGGAAACAGCTGACTAATTTTCTCAGTCCTTTCTGTGAGTGATCGCTGTTGTGATAACCATAACAAGGGTCCCTGCTACAATTCCTTCACATGTTGGAAATTGCTTGTGCATGTGGAGTGGAAACATCAGTTGGCCACTTTCTAATAGACACAGGAGCAGATCCATTGATCACAGTGCCTGATGCTTGATAAATGGGGATTCAGGGACTTTCAAGGTCCCTACATATCCCCTAAACTGGGGAATATGGAAGGATTGTGAATATGAACTAATATAACTCTAGGCTATTCACTACCTTAGTGAATTATGGCATTATCTTTCTTTGTGATGTTTGCTTTTGGGTGTCTGTATGTTGGGGGGCGGGGGTAATTCTTCGAACAGAAATGCCATAAAGGCTTCCCTGGGGCATTTTCAGACTAATTGTATCAAGGATTCTAGTACAGTAAATTAGAGGAATGAAGATGAAAGATAAGTTATTCATCAAGGACATCCAGTTGGGAGACACATGTATCAGAAAAATTGAGTGGTTTTCAGATGGTTCCTTGGAGTCAAAATTTATAGAGCTTCTGTCATTTATAGCAACATACAGACCACTCACAATGCCCAAAGGTTGCTGTAGCCCTGCCGGGATAGGTAACCATATTAGTGTGCAAAATACTTTGAACAATATTGAAAATGGTGGGTTGATATTATCCATTCTACTATGGAACCTTTACTCCAAATTTTAAATAGCTTTCAGCCAAGCATCCAGTTAATTTATGAGGAGATTTAGACAACCCCAAGATGTTTGCAATTACTCATATGATTAATGATGTTCTCACACAGGAATAAATCAGTGACACATTCTCAAGGTAATCCTTTTGTCAGTAGCCATCAATGCAAAGGACATTTCCATATGGAAAGGCTAGCACTGTGTGAATTGCAAACATATTGGTTGAAATGCTTGTAAACTTCTTCCCCTCTAGCAACATCAACCATTTATTGCAAATAAAGCTTCGAACTAGTTTACACATGAATAGTACTGACGACTTCAACACAGAAGTTCTCTTCAGACATGTAGAAACTGTTCAATGAAAGAATGGGGATGCCCCAAGTGATTCATGTGAAATATAACTTTTTGAAAGGAAAAAGGTGTAGTATCTCTCAAGGCTCTGCATGTGACAGTGAACAGGGAATTCACTGATGCTGAACAGTGATGGAGACTGTGTAGACAGCATTCACAGACCCAAGAGGCCTTCAGAAAGTTGTGCTCCAACTGTAGAGGATGGTAGAAATTCATGAGGTGAAAGCAAAGTTTAAGACAGTGCATAGTTTCTGAATGACTACTTAGGATCTAGTTGATAACTTGTATGTGTGATTGGGATTTCATACACACAGTGCCAAAAATGAAACTGATACAACCTACCATATCAAGAACAAAGCTTTTCAAGGTAATCCACTCCTAGATTCATTTAAGAATACAATAAACAGGAAGAAAGTAATTGATGTATATGAACATATGAAGCAGGTTTGGGGTTGTGGGATAGTTGATGATGCTATCACTTCATAGTCTCTGGTAGCCCTACTTCTGCCTAGTCTATATAATAGGGACAGAGAATATATGCCCTAAAATGCTGGTGGACTGCAATTTCTATCATCCCTCAACCGAGGCTGTGCTGACTAGAGCGAAAGGAGGTTGTAGTGCATTTGGTGGTTCCTTTTCTATAAGGGATGTCCATGTGGAAGGATATATCTCAGCTCATTTCCAGACAAATACTTATTCAAGTGTCCATCACACTGAAGAAGAACCAGTTGGTGATAGGGTTTGGTCCGTAATCTGTTACAGGAGGAATGCTTGCCTTGATAATTCATGGTACAGAGAGTGGGGGGAGGGGGGGCATATACTGCCACAATGCTTTTAAAAAGTACAAAATAATTGGAAGTGGCCTACATTTTGAAAAATAATTTTTCTCCTTATGTTAAACAATACATGGATCCCCTTGATCTATTAAAAACAGGTATGGACAACTGTTGAAGGGTTCATGTGCCACAGTGGCTGCTTGATGACTATGGAGGAATGTACCTCTTTTGCTGCTGCAGCAGCAAAAAAATTCATGTTTGGCCCCTAAATCCCCTCTAGGAGTCCTGGGAGATATTTTCACCATTTTATTTTGCCTAGAGAGTTTATTATTAAAAAAAACAAACAGGAAGTGGCTTTCACATTGCTTTCTGTTGTTAAAAATGTCTTTCCTGGAGCAAAAATAGTTCAGATGAAAAATATGCTGAAGACGCCTTCCAAACCTCCTAGAAGTTAGTGGGGGAAATCATTTTTTTTTAACTAGGAGAAGCCTTGGGGACATGTGCTGTGAATGTTCAATACTTTGTCTTTCCCAGTTTAAAATGTGAATGAAGGCAGTTTACTCTCTCTTTCAATCTCAGAAAAATGGTGATCCAAGGTCTGGACAGGTTAAGAGCTACAGCAGGGCCACCCTCCACCCACCCCTATGGCAGACTACACTGGTAATGAGTAATCTTTATGGGATATCAGAAGATTCAATGTGCCTGCCACTCATCGAGACAATGTTTAATTATGATGATTAGAAATTTGTACTAAATGTGATTCCAGAGCAAAAACTGATGTACGTTATGTAAATATCTATTCCCAAAGATGCCCCAGTCAACTGAGCACTACATGGTTCCATTTGTTCTAGTGAATGGGATTTAGTCTAGCATCTAGGCAATCACATAACCTTTAAGCAAGTTAAATTAAGCCTAGAAGGGGGAAAATAATTTGAACGGTCTCTCATGAGGGAATGTGTTATCATAAGCTTTCAAGCTAATTATCATATTGTTAATTAGATGAAATGGACTTCATTAGGGATACATTGACTCACTGATTAGGTATTAATACATTGATATTGCTATTGACCATATTTGCTGAATTCTGGTTCTGGTAACTTGGACTTTAAAACTATTTGTTTTTTACCAGGATGAAATGATGCAGAGGTGATTTCCCTGATGGTTTAATTGCTATTAGGAATCAAGAATATAATAACAATCCTGAACTGAACTGACAGTAGATGCTTAACATATTCTAGGATTGGTCCCTTGGTATGTAATGATTTTGTGTTACTAGATCCAACAATCTCATTTTCTAATAGGGCATAAGGTATGCACCAGTTTTCATTTTACCAAGAAGTGCAGATAAAGTATGTTGAAAGTTGAGGTACAAGCTTTGTGTTCATTTTGCACATGGATTGTGATTTAGGACCTACGGGAGCAAGCCTCATTCATACTACCTGTCTGGCAATGCATGACAAAACCTACGATGAATGCATCCTCCTTATAAAGTCTCCAGTTACATTAGAAACCTTTGCATACTTTAAGAATATACATGAATAAAAGCCTCAGGTACACTCTGCCATGTATAGAAAGGATATGTTGTATGTGAACAAACTCTATAGAGATTTGATAGATGCAAAGATTAACATAAAATTGTAGATTCAAAGTATACTTACATTATACAAAGAAAAAGGAGAAAGATGAGAAAACAGTATCATTTTCAGAAAAATAACAATTGAACCACATTTAGGATCTTCTGAAAAGACATGTACCTCTTCAGCCTCGTGAATCTTGCCATATATCTCCAGAAGAAACCAGCTGTATTTTCAAAGAAATGAAGATGCAGTGCTTCACCTATGGTCATGTCATAATTTTATAAAGACAACATTGATAATTCAGGTCTTCAGCA